>NC_135725.1:79822717-80476645 GCF_964656455.1 Halichoerus grypus | reverse complement strand
AGGTCCTGACTGCTGCCTGAGAGCAGACCCCGATTATTGTCATCATTTAAAATACTGTAAGCTGGCAGGAAGGCACCATTTCTGTGATTCCAGGAGGAAAGTGCCTGGCCAGAGACCCTGGTGACATAAAGAGCTCTGGACCAGAAGTCAGAAGGTCAGTGCTATGGGTGGGAAGGCCTTGGGGTTTCCAGCCAGCAAACTCTGGGTCCCTTGCTGGCTCTTAGCTGCCCCTCTGTAAGGAATGGCTCGGGTCTGATGGTGGCCTGAGGGTCATAGGGTGTGGTTCTGACCCCGGCTCTGTAACAAATGTGCAGGGAGGGACCTTTCAAGGCCTTTTTCCTTCTCTGGCTCTTGTTGTACTGTCTGTACAAGGCCAGGGTTGGAGGGCCTGAGTCCTCAGCCCCTTCCCACTCTGATATTTGCTCTCGCTGTGAAACATTGGCTCCTCCAGGACAGGGCTTCCTTATCATCCAGCCCTCAGAAACCAGCATGAAATTGACATAGCTATTTCAAAATAGTTCAACAAAGAGCATCTTTTTAAAAAAAATTAATTATTTATTTATTTTTAAAGTAATCTGTGCCCAACATGGGGCTCAAACACACGACTCTGAGCTCAAGAGTCTCATGCTCTTCTGAGTGAGCCAGCTGGGTGCCCCTCAACAAAGAGCATCTTAATTCTAAAGGCCTGGATTTTTTAGGGGTGCCCGAGGAGTCAAGTGCCCACTCCTGCCACTCTGCCAGTCCTAGATGCTAGGTACCCACCCCAATGACAGGTGCCCCCTCTAATGAAGGGGGGTCTTCAAGAGGGGTGAGGTCATGGAAGCAGGTCAGGGAATATGACTCCTCTGAGAGTCTAGAATTTCTGGACATTGAACCCCAAGGACATTCTACTCTCCCTGCACTTGACCCACTATGTGAGAAGACAAGGTTTAGGAAAATCAGACGTGTTTCTGTGTTACTTGAGTGTTTACTCAGGGGGCAGGCTTTGGCTGAACACTTCCTATACATTGTTTTGTTTGACCTTGAGCCCTATAAGATAGATATTGTGATCCTCATTCTACAGAGGAGGAAGTTGAGACACAGAGCTAAAGTGACTTGTCCAGACTCTTAACTATAGGAAACACACTGAGGGTTGCTGAAAGGGAGGTGGGTGGGGGATGGGGTAACTGGGTGATGGGCTTTAAGGAGGGCACGTGATGTGATGAGCACTGGGTGTGTTATATGCAACTGATAAATTATTGAACACTACATCTGAAACTAATGATGTACTCTATGTTGGCTAATTGAATCTAAATTAAAAAAAATAAAGTGACTTGTCCAAGGTTATACATCTAGAAAGACCAGCATTGTACCCAGCACCCTACTGCTACACTAATGTCTCTCCTAATAATAGCAATACAAAATAATCAAAGTTGAGGAAGTTCAGTAAGCATTGGAAGTCACTGAACTTGAGGATTAAACAAATGGCTATAAATCCTAGTTCTTCCATTTATTGGCTTGGTGACCTTGGGCAAGCCATTTGACTTCTTTAAGTGACAGTATACTGACCTATGTGGAGAGGATCACTCCCACTTTGCAGTAGAAGGACAAAAAAAAAAAAAAGATAACGTACACGAAGTGATCAGCATTGAAGCCTGGCGTAAAAGTGCTCCATAAATGTTAGTCACTAATATGATATTATCACTACTCTATTACTACCATCTTCCCTCCAGAGTGACTGCAAATTTCAAGGGAGATAATGATAGTGAAAGTTCTGTGTTCTGCATCTATCAGTGGTCCCCTTTATTACAATTACAGCAATTTAAGGGAAAGAGTTATTTAGGAAGTTTTGGCCCCATTCCTCCCCCAAATGGCTCACATTCTTTGCTCTCTGGCCAACACTGATGACGAGTGAGGGTTTGATTTGGTGCCCACTCTGAATGACGTCCTTCAGTAGATCTCCAAGAACTGCAGCAAATGCTTTTCTGAGCTTATTTTTAGCATCTTCTAGAAGGACTCTGAAGCAGGATTTCAACATTTAGCCTCATTGTTTGGAGAAGGTGCTTTGCAATTAATGGAGTTTGTGACTTAGGACTTTCTCTCTCTTACTATCCTAATTGAGATACCATGGAGGCAGATCAATGATGTGGCTGGCAGACATATGCCCAGATCCAAGTGAATTCTGTTGCTGGTTATTCCTGATTGAAGTGCTATGTGTTCGTTGAAAATAAAAATTTGGAAAATGCGGGAGCACCTGGTTGGCTAAGTCAGTAGAGCATGCGACTCTTGATCTCAGGGTCGGGAGTTTGAGCCCCACATTGGATGTAGAGAATACTTAAAAATAAAATCTTAAGGGGCACCCTGGTGGCACAGTTGACCAAGCATCCGACTCCTAGTTCTAGCTCAGGTCATGATCTCAGGGGCATGAGATTCAGCCCCATATCAGGCTCCACACTGAGTGCAGAGTCTGGTTGAGATTCTCTCCACCTCTGCCCCTGCCCCCCATCAAATAAATAAATATTTTTTAAAAATAAGATCTTACAAAAATTTGGAAAATGCAAAACAATATGAGGATAAAATCTTACCCACAATGCAATCATTCAGAGACTAAGATTATTCCTATATTGGTGTATTTCCTTTTGGTCTTTTATACATATATTCTTTTACATAATTTGGATCATAGTATAAATAGTTCCCTATTTAAAAAAAAATTTTTTTAAAGTAGGCTCCACACTATGTGGGCTTGAACTCAGGACCCTGAGATCAAAATCTGAGCTGAGATGGAGTCGGACCCTTAACTGACTGAGCCACCTGGGCACCCCATCCCCTACTTTTTATAAGACTATTTTTAGAGCAGTTTTAGGTTCATAGCAAAATTGAGAGGAAGATACAGAAATTTCCCATATACCCTCTGCCCCCAAACGTGCACAGCCTCCCCTACTATCAACATCCTCCACCAGAGTGGTACATTTGTTACAATGAACTAACCTACATTGACACATCGTAGTCATCCTACATCAGTAGCTTACATTGTGGTTCATTCTTGCTGTTACATTTTATGAGTTTAGACAAATGTCTAATGACATGTATCCATCTTTATAATATATAATACTGTCTCCATAGTTTTGCCCTTTTCAGAATGTCATAGAGCTGGAATCGTACAGTATGCTGCCCTCTCAGATTTGCTTCTTTCACTAGGCAATATGCATTTACATTTCCTTCATATCTTTTCATGGCTTGATAGCTCATTTTTTTTCTAGTGCTGAATAATATTCTGTTGTCTGGATATACCACAGTTTATCCATTCACCTACTGAAGGACATCATGCCTGCTTCCAAGTTTTGGCAATTATGAACAAAGCTTGCTATAAAGATCTGTCCGCAGGCTTTTGTCTGGACATATGTTTTCAGTTTCTTCGGGTAAATACCAAGGAGCACAATTGCTGGATCATTTGTAAGAATATGTTTCATTTCATAAGAAACCACCAAACTGTCTTCTGAAGTGGCTGAACCATTTTGCATTCCCATCAGTAACGAATGAGAGTTCCTGTTGCTCCACACCCTCACCAGCATTTGGTGTTGTCAATGTCCAGGTTTTGGCCATTCTAAGAGGTGTGTACTGGTAGGCTATTTTTTTCACTATTTTATATTGTAAGAATTTCTTTCATGCGTATCATTTTTTAAATAGATGTATAGTGGCCCAAGTAGGGAGGTCATACAGCACAAAATACTTAACTTGTCCCTTACTGTTACCTGTTCAGATTTTTCTAATTTTCACTATTATCAATAACACTCTGATGAACATTTTTGTATGTAAATATTTACATCTGATTATTTATTTCCCTTGGCTATATTCTTTTTTTTTTTTTTTGAGTTAAATCATCAGTTATTTATTATCACCCAGACAAATAAGAAAAGCAATTGCTTGGTAGATTTCAAGTATTCACAGTTTTTTATTTATTTTATTTTATTTTATTTTATTTTATTTTATTTTATTATGTTCAGTTAGCCACCGTATAGTACATCATTAGTTTTTGAAGTAGTGTTCAATGATTCACTAGTTGCGTATAACACCCAATGCTCAGCACAACAAAAAAAGATTTTATTTATTTGACAGAGAGAGAGAGAGAGCACAAGCAGGGGGAGTGGCAGGCAGAGGGAAAGGGAGATGCAGGCTCCCCGCTGAGCAGGGAGCCTGATTAGGGGCTCTCCATCCCAGGACCCTGGGATCATGACCTGAGCCGAAGGCAGACGCTTAACTGACTGAGCCACCCAGGTGTCTCTCCCTTAGATATATTCTTAAAAGCGGAAATAATTAGTCAAAGAGTACAGACACTTTTTAAGATTTCCTGGAAAAGTTCTATTACTTTACATTCTTATCAACAGACTGAGGCACTCCCTCATTAGCAAATATTATCAGTTTTTAAAAATTCTTGCCAACTCAGCTTAAAAAAAAAAGTAACTCATTGTGTCAATTTGCAAATCTTTGATTACTTAAGTTGAATATACAGCATTTCATGTTTTTTAGCCATTTTTACTTCCCTCTGTGAGTTTTCTGTTAGTGTCCTTTGCCGGGCAGACTGTTAATAGTGGCCCCAATAATCCTAAAGTTGTCTGCAGATGATGCCAAATCTTGCATTTAGCCACATCTGATAGGAGGCCAGGCTCCGGCAGGATTAGAAATTGTCCATGTCAGCATTGCTGTTTCAATGAAACCAGAAAGGGGAAAGTTTCCATGTTTTATTGGAATCTGGGAGATGAAGTTATTTTGCTGAGCTGCATCTATTATTTTATTATGCCTTCTCTTCTTTTCATACTCCCAAAGATTCTCTTTTCTTAAATTCTGCTCCTATAGGAGGGTAAAATTTCATGTGTATGTGTCCTTTTTTTCAGTATGTGTTCATCTTACTATGTGCGACACATAGTGGCCCCAGCAGGGGATGGAGGAGTGTCAAGAAGAGTCTGGGCTTTGGAGCTGGGTAGATCTTGGGCAAATCCCTTCATCTCTCAGAGGCTCAGCTTCCTGTTCTTTCAAGTATGAGGACAGCCCTATCTTTGGGGAATAAATATGTTATGAATGCAAAACTCCTAGGACAGTGTTTGCCACTTGGTAAGACTCCATTTAGTTCAACAAATAGTTCCTTTTTTTTTTTTTTAAGCTTTATTTATTTATTTGAGAGAGAAAGAGAGAGAGAGCGTGTAGGGCAGGGGGTGAGCAGAGGGAGAGGGAGAGAGAGATGCGGGGCTCTATCCTACGACCCCGAGACCACGACCTGAGCCGAAACCAAGAGTTGGCTTGCCCAACCCACTGTACCACCCAGGTGGCCCTCCACCAACAATCCTTGAGCCACTCCTGTGTATATGACATCATGCTGGGTGCGGAGTATACAAAGAGGAATCAGATGGGGCACTTTACAGCATCTCCATTGCCTACAGGAGAAAGTTCAGGCAGCTCATCTGCTCTGACAAGGTCCTCTCTGGCCCCAACTGTTCTGTGGCCCCTCATTATTAAGTCTAGTGGCCCCGTGTGTCATGGGCGGGTTGTCAGCTCTCCTTAGAGCCCTGGGTCTTAGCCACAGTTCTAGAGCAACAGGAAAAGTGCCACATAGAGTTACAGCTATAATTGTCTCCCCTCTTTTCTTCTTAACATTATATCATAAGCATTTTCCCTTTACAGCGTAATTGTTAAGGGAACTACTGGAGCTGGTGAGCCTCAGTTTGATTTCTGACTCTATCACTTGCTAAGTGACCTTGGGCAAGTGGCTTAACCTCTCTGTGCCCTAGTTTCCTTATCTATAAAATAAGGATAATAATAGTGCCTACTTCCTGGGGTTCTTTTTTGGATTAAACAAAATATTTTATGTGTAGCTTTTAGTGTAAAGTCTAGCACACAGTAAGAGCTCAATGATCTATTTTGAATATTTAACTATATTGTCTTCAGAGCCACCCTTACAATGACTTTATATGATTAAATTGAACAGACGTAATAATACCTTTGTCTGATACTGGATATTTAAGGTGTTCCTGATTTTTAAAATTTTTTTATTCATTTGAGAGAGAGCGAGCAAGGGAAAGAGAAAGAGAGAGAGAGAGAGAGAGAGAGAACATGAGGGGGGAGGGGCAGAGGGAGAAGGAGAAAAAGACTCCGCTGAGCAGGGAGCTGGACCCAGGCTGGATCCCACGACCCTGGGGATCATGACCTGAGCTGAAGGCAGACGCTTAACCAACTGAACCACCCACACGCCCCTGGTGTTTCTGATTTTTAAACACAAAATATTATTCCTAAGAAATGGAAAAAAATGTTATGGTTTAGAGATAGAGGCAGAGCAAAAATATTAAAGAATTAAATGGTGAATGAATTGACATTTATACACTTAAGTTATCTTTCAAAATAATTCAACATTTTCTAGATATATTACAGGGTAATTAACCTATTTTAGAAGCCCTGGGCATATCCCTGTCAGGGAGAGGCAGAGTGCTGGCCTGGATCACTTTGGTAAGGACTTCTAGTCTTTCTCTGTGATTCTCCAGACCAAGAAGCTGCATCGGCTTTTCTCCCCTCCTGCCAGAGAATCTCTGATCTAGCACGTCTTAGGACCAGCCCAGCATTTTTCAGCTATCACTTGCGGATAGCTGGTAGGGCAACTGTCAGGCCATGTCACCTGATGGGGAAGCTATGGGGAAGCTGTGACACAGAGGATTTTGTTGTGATCCTTCAGCCTCCAAGGCTCAAAGTTAGCGTTGCTATAATGGAAAAACAAACTTACACAGGTCGGGCACCTTCTGTAACCAGGCTCTGTGAAAACATTCTCTTCAATCCTCAGCTCAAATAAGTGAGACAGAATTTATTGACCCCACTTTATAGATGAGAAAACTGAGACTCAGAGAGGTAAAAGATTTCCTCCAAGGTCATACATCTGGCTAAGTCATGAGCCAGATCTGTCTGACTCTAAAGTTATGAGCTCTTTCCATGGCACCACAGGATCTCTTTTCAATTTAATTCAATTTTATCAGCATGGATTAGTGCTCACATGTTATTACCCCTGCTAGGCACTAAGAACAAAGAGAACAGCCTAATGGGAGAGACAAACACATAAATTGCAAGTTCTAGTATTAAGGCTGATGCATGCCTGTGAGAAGTAAAAAGCCGGGTGGGCAGTTCCATTTATCCTGTTGTATATATTTCTGAAAGCCATTCTTAATCCTTTTAGGAGAGACAGGGGAGAGATAGATTGATAGATTGGGACTATAATCAATGAATAAACCCCAGGGCCATGGGCAAATGGGAAGGGAGTGTTTAATTCCCACTCAGAGATCCAGGGAAGTTTCTTAGAGGATATGGTATTTTGGTTGGGGTTTGAAAGGCTAGGAAGAATCAGCAGGAGAACATGGGGAAGGGGCTGACCTGTCCACCTCCTTCCCCAAAAGAAGTAAAAACAGAATCTTGATTTCCACTTGCTAAATGTTGGTCTGAAACCAGAACACCCACACACACCCCTCTCATTTTGCAGTCCTCTTCCACACGTAGACACACCTACCAACACACACCTATATATGCTCACAAATAAAAAGAAACAAACCCTGCAGACAATACACATAAAACATACACCAGTACATGTGCAGATACTTAAAACACACAATACACAAAAATAGACACTAGCTCTCATAAACTCACACAAATACATATCATACTTACACACACAGACTCACAAAGATGTTTATGCTCTCATCCACAAGCGTGTACACATCCTCTCCCCACCTACTACTCAGGCAGGTGAATAAATGCATTTTTAAATTAACATATACCCAAGTTCACATACAAATCTCATCCTGCCTTTCTGGTTGGAGGCCAGTGACTAATGGGAAACCATGCACAAAGGCAAGCATCACGTAGGAGAGGCCAGGAATGGGTTGGCGTCGGGGCTGGGATTAAGCCCTGTCAGATGACAAACCCGTCCCGCCTGGCTCTCCCTAGAAGCTGCAGCGCCTGAGCAGGCTCTGGATCCTGGGCAGATGGTGCGAGGCTGCGCGTCGGAATTCCAGCTTTATACGGGGTTTGGTGTCACGTGGGGCCAAGCTCTGCTATCAGACCCACCCCAGTCCCTGCAGTAGGCAGGAGGCTGGGGACACTTCAGGGCTGTGGCGTGGGGCTTGTCCGAACCCAGTACACTGCGAGTAGTTAGCATTAAGGAGGGTTTACTGCGGGCCGGGGACTGGGTTAAGCTCTTTCAGTACATGACTGAATTCTCACATCATCTCTGTGACAGGAGGTGTGGGGGTGTTCCGTGTCTATCATGCCCATTTTAGAGGTGAGAAAACTGCGCTCAGGCCACAAAACCACTCAGCAGGAAACAGGACGCTGAGGTTCAAACCCCGTCGGAGCCTATTCTCCTCTGGGGATGGGTTGGGGGTGCGGGGTCAGAGTAAAGTGTGCACGTGATTCTGTCTCCACTACACAGGAAGCTTGCACCTTCGGCTCCGGGCGGGTCTCTAGTTCTCCCGTCCTGCCTGGCACAGCGCCGGGGCCTACAGCAGGTGTCTGGTCCGGGCGTGGGTCTTGGCTCAGTGGGGCCTTCAGCATGGGCCTCAGTTTCCCCATCCCTGAAATGGGAATGGCAGCGCAGACCTCGCAGGGCCGAGGCCAGGCTTTCTCGGGCAGCACAAGCAATGCTGAGCTCTACATGCTCGCTGCTGCCGCCCTCGCCCATTGCGGGGGTTCCAGCCCAGTCTCCACCCGAGCCCGGGTGCGGCGCCGGCGCCCCATTGTTCAAGAGGGCGGGGAAGCTCCCGAGAGCGGATTCCCCGCCCCGGGTCGCGCTAGCCGCCCAGTGGAGCAGACGACTTGGCCCGGCGTTCGCCGCGCGGGGCGCGTCCTTTGTCTGCTCCGCGTCGCCCGATGCCCGCGGCCCGCGCCCCACTCCTTGGGCAGACAAAGCCGGAGCTGCCGCGAGCCCGAAGGGCTGGAGAGGGGCTCGTACCACCCTCCTCCCGCCTTAACACCGCCCCCTCCCCTCGACGCCCTCTGATTGGTCCGCGGAGCTACAGAGAGGCCGGGAAGCGGGCGGGTCACGTGGGCCAGCGTGGCCTTCTATTGGTCGGGCGAGGCTGCCAATCGGGGAGGGCGGGCTGTCCGCGCTCTGCCCGGTCGCTCCCTCCGCGCTGGGGCCCGCCCGCGGGGCCGGCCGCCTGTCAGAGGGAGGTGGCGATGGTGCGCCCGGTGGCGGTGGCGGCTGCGGCGGCTTCCCTGGTCCGAGTGCAGGGAGGAGAAGATGACTGACCGACCGACTGAATGACTGAATGAATGAATGGCGGAGCCGAGCGCGCCATGAGGAGCCTGCCGAGCCTGGGCGCCCTCGCCCTGTTGTGCTGCGCCGCCGCCGCCGCCGCCGCCTCAACAGCCTCGGCGGGGAATGTCACCGGTGGCGGCGGGGCCGCGGGGCAGGTGGACGCGTCTCCGGGCCCGGGGCTAGGGGGCGAGCCCAGTCGCCCTTTCTCTAAGGTGACGACTCCCACGGCCCAGGCCCCGAGGACCGGAGCGCCGCGCACTACTGTCCACCAGCCCCTGGCTGCGTCCTCGTCAGCCCAATCCCCGGAGACCACCCCTCCTCGGGCGACGGCCGGACCCGCCGCGACCACCTTCCAGGCGCCGCTCGGCCCCTCGCCGACCGCCCCTCCGGCGGTGGACCGTACTCCGACCACCCCTCGCGCGACAACCAGACCCGCGCCGACCACCCTCTCGACGAGCACTGGCCCGGCGCCGACCACCCCCGTTGCGACCACCATCCCGGCGCCCACCACTCGGCTGAGCCCGACCCCCGAGCTCCCCGGCGGCAGCAGCGTCCCGCCCACCCCACCTGCCACCGAGGCCCCCTCGCCCCCTCCCCCAGGTGAGTCCCCGCGCCCCTCGCCGGCTGCACGCAGCCCCGCGGCTGCCTCCAGGGTTGGGCTAGTGCCCGGAATTGATCATTCTTCGCCCCAAAGTTTCCCCGGATTTCGACTCCCAAGGGGGAGGTCCGAGCTCCAGCTCGCCCGCACCCCCTTCCCCAATCTGGAAAGTCTTTTGTCCCCCCTGGGCTGGGCTTCCCCGGGAGGGGTGCGGCTGCGGTGTGGAAGGCATCGTATCTCTTTCCAAACGGGGCTTTCTGGCCTTTGTCAGAGACCCTGAATGGGCGCAAACTTTTGGGTTCGGTTCGTTCACCCTGCCTCTCCGCCTGGGTTATTTCGGGAAGTTTGAAAGCCAGAACAGTACCTCCTTCAACCAATGGGTCAAAAACTGAGTATAAGGGATTCCTTCCAAAGCTTCCGTCTGTGTGTGTATGTATAATGTGCATATAGATATAATGTGATATAAGATGTGCATGTGACAGGTGGAAGAGATAGTGAGGATTTTGTTTACCACTGTAGGACAGACCAGCCGAGGCAAAAAAAAAAAAAAAAGACATTGTAATCCATGTTTTCCCTGCAAATAAGTGAATTCAGTAGGTCATTTGGGACAGGTGTGTATCTAGGTTGAGCATGCCTACAAATTAGGTTAAATCCCTTCCTTGCACCATTTTTTTTCTTTCTCACTTACAAGGTCAATATGTTTGGACAAATATACAATTTAAGCAGGGATGCCCATTTTTTCCCCCTTAAGTTAGAATGTTCAGTTTGGAGGATGCTGATAAATGCCAGTATCTGTTTTGAGTCCACATAGAAAATAGGCTCTTCTTCCTGCTGATTGAAGTCTTCAAGCAAAGTTAAAGACAACTCCTATTCTTGTCTCCTTTTAATCTAAAGTGGGCCTGGAACTAAAATAAAAACTACCTTGTCAAGACATTAGACAAGAGTTTCTGAATTCCTTTGCCAAAGTTGGGCTGGAGATTTGTCCAAACTATTCGCCAAGCTGTACTTACATTAATGGATCTCTGACCTAATTGTTAGGCTCAGTGATTTGCTGTAGAGTCAGGTATGGACTTTGGACTATAATTGAATTTGTAGAGAGTTTTCCCACATGATTATGAGTCTTAATACAGTTTTGAATCTTGGGTTGGAGCATGGCATTAACATCAGTAGGAATGCAGATTATTCCAACCGTAAAAAGCTAAGTTTGCATCTCTTCTAGCTTGAAGGAGTGTATTAACTAGCTGGATTTTGACTGTAACCTTTTTTGGCTTTGGTATAGAAAGATTGTCATATTACTAAGAGACAGGAAGCATAGTGGTTGAGAGTATGGACTCTGGAGTCCATTCTTAGGTTTGAATCCTAGCTCTGCCCCTTATTAACCCTGTAATCTTGAGCAGGTCACTTAACCTCTCTTCAACTGTGAAATGAAGATAATAATAGTACTTACTTCATAGGATTGCTGTGAAGATTAACTAAGTTAATACATTTATGGTGCTTAGAACAGTTCCTGGTCCAGAATAAGCACTTTGTGTGTGTTAGTTATCCTTATGACTACAATTTTTTTTTGAGAAACCTAGTAGTAATGTGATGATTTCTTAGTTGTTGTTGTTGTAGTAAAATATAATAGAAAAAGGATGAATTAAATTTTTCAGAGTTTGAAGCACACAGTAGCATTTAAGTAGTAGCAAGATCACTCATTTTGAATGGTTAGTATATGATAAATAAGTCCATGTAATTGATATTATTTTAACTTTATTATTTTTGTATTGTTATTTTTAAATCACAAAATTAACCTTTACTTCCAAAAAAATACAAACAACCAGAAGTCTACAAAGGAAAAAGTGAAAGTCACTCCTTTACTGCTTCCTAGTTCCAGTCAGTCCCTAGAGGTTACTACTGTTAACAGTTTGATCTCTTTTCAGACATTTTTCTGGACATATATGAACATACATACACAGACGGGTTTTAAAAATAGTTTTTAAAACTCAAAATACTTCTACACATACTGTTTTACAGCTTGCTGTATTCACTTAACTATATATTGGGAATTTTTTTTTCCATGTCCATACTTAAGATCTACCTTATTCTTCTTTTAACAGTTGCATTTTTTGGTATAAGAGTAATATAATTTTTTAAACCAATTCCTTATTTATGGACATTTAGATTGCTTCTGGGATTCAGTTTAAAAAGCACAGAGAAGAATGTGTTCTTGTTAAGCCCATCATGGACATATTCTCCAATACTTCAGCTGGAGTTTCAAAGAACCCAATTTCAAGTGAAGTAAAGCTGAATTGATTAATATGTGACATCTGAACTGTTCAAGGCTTTAGTAACTTCCATGAACTAACATATACCTATGTCTATCATGGTCTTTGGGTGACAAAAGTTTTAGAAGGCTGTCCAACTTTGGTAGCTCTTCTGTGTCTTAAATTTAACACAGTTCTTACTTTTTTTGTGTGAATTCACTATGGATTGCCTATGTCTAGTTCTTAGCAGCTGAACTGAATTTTGTGGGCCTGTTGATACGTAGTTTTGGCTTTACAGTGTGATATAATCAAGGATGGCCTTTTTATCTGAGCATGTGTTCTAGTCTACTTCAAGCAGTACACACATCTCTTTGACAGAAGGAAAGCTTCTAGCTGATCTTGAGAGACCTAGTTTGACTTGCAGAGTTGGATTCTCTGGCATTTGGGAAGATGGTTGTACTGGGTATTATATTTTAATGTTCCTGTAAGGACTGAATGCCATTGATAATATGTGATTAGATGGGTCTTCTAGCTGCTCTTTGATTTAATAAGAATTTCTTTCATAGAGGTCTAGCTGAGAGCTCTTGCCTGCCCCTCAATTAGGGCCCTCTTTTGTTTATAAGGACACTGATCTGCAAACTGAAACTAATTGCCCAGCAAACAGGCACTTTCCTCCCCCAGACTTGGCAAAACATTTGGCTGATTGGTTGGCTGGGTAGGCCATTTTAAGAAGAGTTAAGGAAGAGGCTGTGATGCCAGAGGATGGTGGTTACCGGCAGTAAGAGACTAAGGTGATGACAAGTGTTCGATTTTTTAAACTATGGACCTTTAGGGCTAGATAGGACTTTAGAAGCCACTACCTCCTAGCGTGGCTCTACATTTTAAGAAATACTTCCAAGAGTTAGCTGAAATCTTTCTCTCTGTTGTTAACACCTACTGGTTCTGGTTCTGCCCTTCAGAGCCATGTGGAACAAGTCTGCTCTCTCTGTGCCATGATAATTCTTCAGAGGCTTGGGGATAGTGATCGTGTTCCCTCTGAGTCTGGACTAAATAACTTTAGCTCCCTCAACTGTTCTTTATGTGACATGGTTTCACATTCCCTCACTGTCCTCTTCTGGACTTTTTCAGTCTTTCTGCGTCTCTCCCAAAGCGTGGAGCACAGAGCTCAACATAATACTCCAGATATGCTCTAACTAGCTTGCGGTAGAGAGGGCAGTTACCTCGTTCCTTCTGGATGCTATGCTACTGTTGATGTAGTTAGTTCCTAATCACAGTAGTGTTTTTGGCAGCCACATTATGTTGTTGACTCATTGAGTCCATTAAGATAGCTAAGCCGTTTTTTAAAAAAAAACAAAACATGTACTAGATGAGTGTTTCTTCATTCCGGACTGGGAAATTCTTGTTATTTTCTAAAGTATGAACTGAGACATTTGATGTATTGTGTTAGATTCAAGCCATCCTTTTAGATCCCAAGTCTGTTAGCATACCGCACCCAGTTTATTCACATGCACCTACAGGGTGTTCCTATAGACAGAGTCTAAGGACAAGTTAGAGCAGGTTATTCTTACCTCATAGAGGAGAGTAAATTTATGGATGATAAAATAGTTTGGAAGGGAAGGAGTAATAGTTTAGTTCTCAAGGGTCTCTTCTAGCTTAAAAGTTCTGTGATGATTTGGTATGCATGATTCAGGGCACATTAATGCCCCCAAAGAGACTTAATCATTTATTTATGATCTAAATTAAGAGAATAGGCTTTGTTTAAGCAAACCTTAGAATTTAGAGCTTGAAAATTCTGACTAGTATAACATGTAAATAAAATATCGTGAATGGATTTTGTTTGAAAGGAACATTCTGGGAATGCAGGGCCCTTCTAACTGTACCAGCTAATGTTTTCTTTTTTCCTTTTTTTTTTTTTAATTTTATTTTATTATGTTATGTTAATCACCATACATTACATCATTAGTTTTTAATGTAGTGTTCCATGATTCATTGTTTGCATATAACACCCAGTGCTCCATGCAGTACGTGTCCTCTTTAATACCCATCACTCAGGCTAACCCATCCCCCCGCCCCCTCCCCTCTAGAACCCTCCATTTCTCAGAGTCCATAGTCTCTCATGGTTCGTCTCCCCCTCTGATTTCTCCCCCTTCATTTTTCCCTTCCTACTATATATTTTTTTTAACATATAATGTATTATTTGTTTCAGAGGTACAGATCTGTAATTCAACAGTCTTGCACACTTCACAGTGCTCACCATAGCACATACCCTCCCCAATGTCTATCACCCAGCCACCCCATCCCTCCCACCCCCCACCACTCCAGCAACCCTCAGTTTATTTCCTGAGATTAAGAATTCCTCATACCAGGTAATGTTTTCTTCATCCTAAAATTCTCTGCTCTAGGTACAGAGTGTTATTTGCTTGTGGTTATTTAAGAAGATATCATTTGTTTTAGGGACATAGAAGTTGTTCAGGCTCCAGAGATAATGTAGGTCCACTATCTTTTATCCAAAACCTGTGGGGCTGGATGTGTTCAGAATTTAAGTTTTTTTTCTGGATTTTAGGAAGTTAATAAATATACCCCAATGAAGTCTGGGGCAGCATCCTATGATCAAATACATGAAGATATTTGCAGCAAAATGCATGTATATTTACAGTGAGTGGGATAAATAAAGACTGTAAATAGCCTTGCATATGTTTGGGTCAGGTTTTGCTGCCAAATGAGTTACAGAAAGAATTTTGGTTTTTGGATCTCCTGGTACTTGGCATCAGGTCTGAGGGCTTATGGACCACTGTAACAGTAATTGCAAACACATATTGTACTTACTATGTTCCAGGCAGTGTTCTGAGCACCTTACATATATCAACTTATTTAATCTTCACAACAGTTAGGTACAATTGAGTTAGATACTATTATTATCCTCATCTTACAGATAAGGAAACTGGGGCTCACAGAAGCCCAGCTATGGCAGAACCTAGATTCAAACTTAATCATTCTGATTCCAGAATTCATATTATTGGCATTTAAGGAAATAGTTACATAGAAGAGAAGAGAAGGCAACCATTTTGCTAAAAATTATTGGTCCTTGGATACTAATCTGAGAAAATTTCTACTGTTCTACTGAGTGAAGTTACTCCCTTTACTCTATTGTATGCTATTCATTCACCTCTTTGAATTTTCTGTTTTACAGTGTTTTACAACTGTGGTTTTAAATTGTAGTTTTAATTCTTCCTTTGATTAGATTTTAATATGGTCTGTGATAAAGAAGTTTATAGTCTTTTTAGGGCCAGGCCCAGGGACTTCTCAAATTTACTGTATCTTATTCCTGGCCTAAGTGCCTAGCTTTATGTAGAAATTCCTTAGTCTGATTTGTTTTTGGAATAGCATAGTTAAACTCCATAACATTAGTTTCAAATCTTCTGAATTATGACCCCAGGAAGCCTTCTGGCTAATTGAAAATTTACACATTGAAATAATCTGACTAGGTCTTTTTATCTTGATTTTTTTTTTAAAGACCCATTAAATTAAAGTGTGCATTACTTTTCATCTCAACATTTCTAAACATGTATATATTAACTTCCAGACGTCCTGGCACCCTTATAAAAAGAATGGAAAAAAAGTATCACAGTACTGTTTTTACTGATGGGTAAATTATGGGTAGATCAGAAGAGAATAGAAATATAAGATCTTGTTTAGCTGAAAGACAGTGTTAGATGATATTTTTAGTTATAAAGAGCTTTAATTCATGCTTTTTGCCTTGATCTTCATTTTTGTTTATTTACCGTAGATGTGATATAAAAATCTTTATTACTAATATTGAGATTATGTTACAGGCACTTCTTCTGTGGTCACTGTCTCTCTTGAGGTACATATTTTGGTTTATCTGTTTTTCACTGGAAACAACTACCCAGACTACACTAGTAACTTTGAAGGGAGATTTTTGAAAATTGTGATGAAAAAGATAATGTTTGGACACATACGTGTTTGGATCACAGTAAAGGTTTATTCAAAAAAATTATCCTTGTAGATGTCTCTTCTAAGTACATGTGATAAATTTGTGTCAAAATAATCCCTCTGGTAATGCTACTACTGTTTCACAGATAAGCATTATTGTCAAAAAAACCTTTCCCCATTATTTTTTCTTCATTAAGAAAAAAAACAAAACAAAACCTTTCCTCTGTTCTCCTTGCTCATTTTTTCACTTTTTTTTATTTTTATTTTTTTCACTTTAAATTCCTCTATATGTCCCTCTCACTCTTGTCTTTTATTCTTAGCCCCATCCATTCTTTCATGTTCTTTAAGGAATCAAATTATCCTCTCTATTTAACAATTTACCACTTTGTCCTCCTTCAGTGCCTCCTCAAAGCCCAATTCTTCCAAGAAGTCTTTCTGGAGGAACAAAAGATGTCCTTGAAGATGGCCTGGTAACAGGGTGCAAAGGGTTGAACACTTTGCACTCTGAACAAAACCTGTCTGTCTTTCTCTGCGACTTTGACTTTTTTCCTATGGATTTGTTCTTAGTCTATTTAATTTAGATTATTAAGCCCGTTTGAGAAGAAAGTGTCATAATTTATATAGTATTCAGGACATGGTATTAATTCTCTCTTTATGAAAATAATGAGAGAAAAGTTTTTTCTTTTTGCTCTGGGCTCTTTTTTTATTGCCCAGATTTTGTCTGCCTGTCTTTCTTTCTTTCTTTCTTTCTTTCTTTCTTTCTTTCTTTCTTTCTTTCTTTCTTTCTTCTTCTGAGGAACAATACAGAAAAGAACTGTCATAACAGAAGTTATCTGCTTCAAAAAAAATTAAGTACTTTGAATAAGTAGCAAATTTATTTTTCTATTTATAAATAATATAAGTTGTTTTTATTGGGTAGGTAGATTTGGGTTGCATACCAATATAAAAGGTTTAATTTGGTTGAGAAACAAATGTTTGATCCTTTGAATGACAGAATTTCCTTTGTAGAAATCTAATTAAAGTTAATAGTGAACAGAATGCTTCTAATAATTAACAAGTATGCAGCACTTTACAGTTTACAAGGTGCTCTTAGAGTCTCCAAGACTGTGACATCCATATTTTGTTGAGTTCTGGGAATTATATGAGTGAATAAAAGCTTAACTTCTTTCCTCTTTTAGTACTTTTATTGGTGAATATGGACCAAGATATTTTTATTGGTACTTTTATTGGTGAATATTGACCAAATCTTTACAGGTTTTTGGTGGGTTTCACATTTGATATTTTGTATTTCAAACTGTTGTCTTTTAGGCTTACTTTGTTGAATATAAATCTTTGATTTTGCTGCCCATAATTGCAGGATGGAAAAATGGTATTTGAAGATGAGGATTTCTTTATATTTTCTTTGCCAGGCACTCTGTGGGGCTGACTGTTAAGGAAAGAGCCCACTAGTCATTGAAAGTAAGTGTGATGGAGATGACAAGGTGAACTACAGAACTTGATTGGGAGGGCTCATGTAAATATCCTTTTTTTCAGATTGATATATTATTTACTTTTTTTCTACTGTAGAAATCTGTTTGGAATTATCTTAATATACTATTTCAGGTGTATTGCCTCAAATCAGTGTGTTAGTAGCACAGAAGACTTGATACTATCCCTTCTCATTTCAAATCTAATATTTGACACTTTGGCCAGAATAGTAACAATGTTAACTGAGCACATATTATTATATGCCTAGTTACCTATCAGGATTTTTTTCCATACATCATGTCCTGTAGCTCTTCGACAATGCAATAGTTCAGTATTATTATCTTTACTTTCTGGATGGCAAATACAGAGATTCAGAAAGGTAAAATAGTTTATTCAAACACATCAGGCTTATAAAATCCATGAGGGCAGGGACTTCTGTTTGTTTTGTTCACAATTATGTCCCCAGTGTCCAGCCCAAAACAGATTCTCAATAAATATTTAATGATTGAATGAGTGAAGAAGAGGGAATGGTTTGTTGCTATACTATATTGACAGTGTATTCTTGGGGAAAATAATGTAATCTCATGGCCTTTTTCCTCAGTTTAGAAATGAACTTTTCTCCTTCTTTTACCCTTTACTCACAGGAATAGTATGAAACTTACTTAGGGCGAGTGGAATTCTTTGAGATCTAGCAAATTCTTTGAGATCTAGCAATTAATCATTTAGTTTTTGTTACCTAACTTTGTTCCTTCTATTTATCTTAGTAAAGGAAGAACAGTAGTAAGCAAATGAACATCTGAAGACTTTTGTAGAAAGAGTAGCTAAGTTGGAGAAGCTGAGCATTTGTCTAAAGCCATGGGACCCAATGTTCTTTATCAGTTCTCTCACCAGTTCTGTGATCTTGGGCAAGGAATTTCATCTGTAAAACGAGAGAGGTAGACTAGATTTGTGGTTTTTAAACTGTATTGCTCGGGGGGACCTGTGGTTCCTCAAATGTGTTTGGGAGTCAGTATAGGGACTGAGGAGGCCAAGTGGGTCTACTTCTGGGCCCTCCTTCCAACCCTCACCTCTCACCCCTACATCATTGCCCACACTTGAATCAGCTCCACTCTCATTTGGTTTATATACTGGCTTTGTTCTTTCAGTAAAGATTTTTGAAATAGGAATTCTTCTACTCTAAACTTCTGTGATAAAGAAATTATGATAATCCCTGAACTATTATGCAGACATTAAAATGCTTACATTATGTTTAGTAGCAATATATGTAGGAAAAGAGAAATATACCAAAATATGAAGTGGCTAAAGCTAAGTAATGGGATTATGGGTCATTTAAATTACCTCTGTGTTTTTCTGAATTTTCCAAGGTTTTTTTTTTTTTTTTCCAATGAATACATCCAATTTTAATTTTAAAGTCATAAAAATAAATGAATAAAATGGAAAAAAATGAATAAAAAGTTGTGATAAGCTTGGTAAGCTTTTATTTATGTGAGATCAAATCAGGTGATATCACCAGGGTTAGCTTAATTTTTAATTCTTGACATCGACTCAGCTATTTTGATCTGCATCAGAGATATTTGCTCTCATTGAGTTGTGGTTCTGAAGAAAATAGATTACTGAAGACAATACCCAAGAAAGGAAATGATTCCTGAAGCCTGACAAATCTTAAACATAGGGTAGGATCAACATATCTTAAGATTTGATACCTCTAGGGGTCATTTAGCTGAGATCTTGGCAAAAGCTGAAAACGGAGCTGGTTCTTTATCCATATCATTCTGTTTGGGAGACGTAAAACACGCACTTAATTAAAGTAGTTTAGTGAAATATATCTTGTTTAAATTGTGCAAAATTTGAATTCATAGCACTGTTCACAGATTTTACCAATAGAAGAGCTTTGATTATTTCTTCCTTTAAAGATACAGAGCCCCCCAAATTTGGTTTCATTCTGTCCATATGTTTTGCAATTAGATCAGATGGGATTGCTTTTATACTGGTAATATAACAGCTGTTCTATATGATATCCTTGCCCGGGAGACAGTTAAGCTCTGAGGGAAGGGGAAATTCATTCAATTAGAAAAAGGAATGTATTCTGCCTAGTCATAAGGAAAATGATAGAGGTAGGAATATTTTCAGCCTGGCTGGAGAATATTAAATAACCCTGCTTAGTAAATTGTAGGCTCTTTAGATAATTCATTTTTGTAACTTTTGTTTCAGTCTTAGATGCTGGCATATTACCAGGAATCTTACTAGACTTTTATTATTTATTTATTTAATTTTTAAAAAAGATTTTATTTATTTATTTAACAGAGAGAGACACAGCGAGAGAGGGAACACAAACAGGGGGAGTGGGAGAGGGAGAAGCAGGCTTCCTGCGGAGCAGGGAGCCCAATGAGGGGCTTGATCCCAGGACCCTGGATCATGACCTGAGCTGAAGGCAGATGCTTAACGACTGAGCCACCCAGGTGCCCCTAGACTTTTATTATTTATTTTTAAAAACCGAGTGCTTTTACTTGATGTATGTGAGCAAAAACAAGAAACTACAAGTAGCATTGTTAATTATAAGGAGAACAACATATTCTCTAGTTCCTTTTGATTTTGGAAATGGTTTTTAAAGGTGTAATCCTTAAAAAATATTCTAGGGAAAGTTTAGATGTTGTCGTCTCTGTGAACTGAGTAGCTTTTAGGTTCTCTTCAGTCTCATCTATCATTTTTGGGATGTTATGTTCAGTTTGGGAAGCATTAATGGAAATAATAAGGAAAAAGAAAGGATGCTTGGTATTTCAACCAACTTATGCTGTTTTATTTGTGGATTGAAGTTTGATTAGAGGAAGGCATTGGACTTTTTCTGCTGCAGGTTTCTCGTTTGATTTTATAGTCATTATAATCCTACAGTATGTTTTTACTTATTCATTCTGTATGAACTGCATTAACAATATAGCCCCACCATCCATTGATGTTGTGTGGGGTTAATGAATAGTTATAAAGTGTACCAAAAACACAAAGCAATCTAGCTGTTGGGTATTATTATACTGAATTGTTGGTGTATTGCCTGCAAACCTATCCTGTTCAACTGGTTTTAGTTTCTAAGTTAATTTGTTGCTTCAACTTGTCCACAAAGGCAGGGCTGAATGGTTTAGCTAATCAGTAGAATAGTCAGAACTAAATTCCAGTCTGTCTTTCTATTCACTTTGTATGTTCCTGAGCACATTTTTTTAAATGGCTCTGTGACTTAGTTTCTCTAGCTATAAAATGAAGCCTGTTCCTTACTTCCAGTCTTCCAAGGTTTTTGAGAAGTCTCACTTTTCAAAGTGGGTTTTTCTCAAATGCAGTGGTTTATAGAATTCAAACAGTTTTCTGGTATTCTTTCCTGATTACATGGTTCATATTAGCTTATAATACAATGTGAACAAGATAGCTTTTGACTAAACAGAACAAAGAAATAAACAGATGCATTTTATGTGGCTTCTTTATGTAAAATATATTTTTATACTATTTTATAATTAACATATTTGTATAATTTATAGACCATAATGGTATTTTCCAAAGTTTGGGATGCTTCAGTATTATTTTTCTTCACATACTACCTTGAGAACATAAAATAATCTTTATCTCATATTAAACTTATAAAATAAATAAGTTGCTGTTTTGTAGATCTTTAATATTAGTTTTGGTTGAGCTATTTAGAAGGGATTCACTTAACCATTTTTATGATTATAAAAATAATATATATTCATTTTAGAAAATGTAAAGAAGTATAAAGACAAAAAATGAACCCAGATAACTATAAAGTTAACATTTAATGGTAACTACAGAATTTTTTACATCTATATTTACTTTATCCCCTTCTTTGCCATTGAGATAATTCTATATAGATGTATTGCTCTGGTACTGCTCTTAAACATAATATATTTCAAATATTTTAACTTTTTAAAATGAGACATCTTTCAAATGAAGTTGAAAATAGTAGAATTGGTGATATTACTCTATTAGATGCTTCCTAATAGTTACAGAAAAAAATAAACCATAAAGCTTTTTATCATTGACTGAGTTTAATATTTAATTACTGCATACGTTGCTCCATTTCTCACAAATGGATCTCACAAACGAGATCACTTATTTTTTATGAAAACAGATGTGTGAGTTGGGTTTAGCATTCTTCTGAAGTCAAGTATATGACAGATTAAAATGGGAAATAACTCACCATATTTAAATTATTTGTCATATCACCAAAAAGAATGTGAATCTATTTTGAATGGAGATCTTAGATTCTATATGACGCTTTACTTGAGTACTTTACTTGGTACTCCTTGTCAGAACCAAACTAGCGACTATTTCTCATGTGTCTGTTCCAGCCCAAGCATGATTTTTGTTGGGTTCAAGTGGCCCTCAAAAGCCCAAAGCAGTCTGGAACCAAGCCAGGCATTTGATATTTTCAATTCTATGATGAGGGAAGTCAAAGTGCCCATCTGCCTGGCTCAGATATTGCCCAAACAGGCCTGGGTGCTGTGCTAAAGAATATGACCAAAAAATGGCTCTGGCCTGCAGGAAACTGATATCTACCTCACATAATGATCTCTGTTCTCTGAATTTTGTGAAGAAAGGGCTGTAACTTTTAAATCAAAATAGTAATGAACCATAGTGTTATTGAGAGAGGATTAAATTAATGCATGTAAAAAACTTGATTTAGTAGTGCTTAATAATCAGCACATAGTTGTGCTCAAAGTTGGCTATCATTATTATTAATATTGTTTTTATTATCTATTCAAAATGTTTAAAAAACAGCAGAGAGAACTTCGTCAATTCTAGATTAATACATTTACCAGCTTCCCTGACGTGGTCTGTAGACTGCAAGACACTGGTAATCAGGAAGATTTGCACATTGTCACAGATCAACCTTTTCTAACAGGTGGTTCTAAGGTACAGGTAGGACCAATATGCTTGAAGCAAAAGGCTACCTCCTGTCCTATCAGAGTGGCCTAGGTCGAGCCAGAATTATCCTGTGCCATGTTGCCACATACACAGTAATGGTACTGCTCAGAACTGAGCTGAATGGAAGCTATTTTCTTTTTTTTTTTTTTTTTAAAGATTTTATTTATTTATTTGAGAGAGAGAATGAGATAGAGAGAGCATGAGAGGGTCAGAGGGAGAAGCAGACTCCCTACCGAGCAGGGAGCCTGATGTGGGACTCGATCCCGGGACTCCAGGATCATGACCTGAGCCGAAGGCAGTCGCTTAACCAACTGAGCCACCCAGGCGCCCCTGGAAGCTATTTTCAAAAAGCAAATGCAAAGATGGGACCCTAGGGAATCCCTGAAACAGCCATTGTCCAGTTCTGGCAGATGTTTAATCCTCTGGGATCTTTTGTAGGTATTGAGCCCTAGCCACAAATGACCGAGTAAAGTGAAAATAAGACTGGGGCCTGTAGAAAGACATGACTGCTCAATTTTATATTGCTTGCACATTGATATTTTTGAAAGCATGCCAAATACAACATGCACATACACAGTACAAGTCACATAATCTCCCTGGGCTTCTCTATCGTCATCTGTAACGTGAGTATAACAGTGCCAACCTAATAGGGTTCTTGAGTGTTGACCTAGAATTCAAGCCCAGCTCTGTCTGACTTAAAAGTCTGTGCTCTTTTTTTCTTTTGATTAAACTATGCTGCATTGCCAAAGCAGATGGGAGTAGCAGAAATGAAATAAAGCATTCAGTGGATACAGAACACATTTTGGGTTCTGTTTTTGTCACCTTCCCTAGCATCCCTCAGCAAGCCCATACATTATCCTTTTCAGCACTCATTCTGAATTGCACAGTGACTCTGGTTTGATTTCAGTAGGCTACTGGGAAAATCAAAATTAGATCAAAGAGTGTTTCTTGGAGGTAGATATGGGTGTGGAGTAAGGGTGGAGAGAGGAAATAGTGGTGGAAATTAGATGAGACTAAACAGGTAGACAACCATGATAAATGGAAAGCAGAACTGAACACTAACTGTAAGACTGTCTAATCAGCACCAGGAGGATTAGTGCTAACAGAGACAATGTAATGCTTATTAGCATTTGGCAAGAAATACCACATACTGCAAAAATGGTAGTATTGATTGTTCTTGACTTGGCAATAAAGCCTTTCATCTTTAACTTAATATGGACTCTAGGTCAAGATGCTGGGGCAAAACAGTATGTTGTAAAAAGTAGCAGGTGATATTTGATTACATAAAAGTCAGAGAAGAATCTTAGACTTGCAAATGTGGTTCATAGTTCTACCGGTCACCTGAGGATGCATTCCTCCTTCCCATTTTATAAACTTCCCTCCTCCCCCAAAGGTTAATTTTCTCTCAGATCAGACAAAGGAGAAGCTATATAATTTCAAGTATAGACCCAGCCCCTTCTGATCCAGTTGCAAGACATATTGACAAATGATATATATGCACACTTTTGGACAGTTTGTATTTATCAGAAAGAAATCGGGCACCTGGGTGGCTCAGTCATTAAGCGTCTGCCTTCGGCTCAGGTCATGATCCCAGGGTCCTGGGATGGAGCCCCGCATCGGGCTCCTGGCTCCGCAGGAAGCCTGCTTCTCCCTCTCCCACTCCCCCTGCTTGTGTTCCCGCTCTCGCTGTGTCTCTCTCTGTCAAATAAATAAATAAAATCTTTAAAAAAAAAAAAAAGAAAAATTGCTTCAGTTTGTATGACATCAAGACTCAGTAATAGCAATGTATATTACTACCTCCTACAGTGTATGAGTACAATGGTCAGGTTGAGCTATACAACTAGCTGCAGAGGATATATATACAATGCAAAACCTGGTTATATCATTCTCCTAGTTAATTTAATATGATATTTATACTTCAATATAATTCTCCTATTTAATCACCATAAGTGATCCCAGCCCATTGCTCAAGTTTCTTAATATGACATGTAACTTCTCCATAATCGGTCTTTGTCCTCATTTTCTACCACCCCTGTCCTTGCGCTTTAAACACCAGCAGAATTAAATTGCTTATATTTTCTCCCAAATACCATGCTTATCATCATCATCATTATTATTAATAAAGCAATCATCTGTGGAGGTCTTGTTCTGTATCAGATATTAAGAGCTTTAAATGAGTTATCATGGCCTTGTTTAATTCTCAAAAGAACCTAATGAGAAATACGCACTACTATCCCCACTTTGCTAAGCAGGAATCAAGGCTTTGAGAGTTTAAATACACTGAGGAAGGTCTCATAGCTAGTAAAATATAGAACCTTGATTCAGATTCAAATCTGTCTAGCCTCAGAGCCTCCTCTCTGAATCACTAAGCTAACTAACTGGCCTCTTGTTATTTTGCTTATACTGTTCCCTCTGCCTGGATTCTTCTGTTCAGTTTTAATAAAGACCTTAATTGTAAGCAATAAAAACCAATGCTTGCTGATTTAATCAGAAGTGGAATTTATTAAAAGGATATGGCAGATTTCACAGAATCTCCAGGGGAACCAAATTCAGGATGTGGAACTAAAGATAATGCTCAGTCGTGCCCCAGGGAGGTCCACTGAGTATGTCACTGACACCACCACTGAGTTAGATGCTGTTGTTTGCACCCTTGACACTAACATTAGGTACTGGGTATGTTGTAATAGCAAGTACTGCTGCCACTTGTCAGACTGTAACCATCTCATCTGCTACTGGAGAAGGGGCCTCATGCTCATTCCTTTGAATCTTTAGTTGCTAATTCCAAGTGGAGGGTGGATATGATTGTTGGAGCCTCACACACTTGCTCAAGCCCTGGATGCAGGCGGGGGTGGGGGGCAGGGAAAACAATAATCTGGCATTATGAACCTTTGTGGTGGGAGAGCCAGGCTTCTTTCCCCAGATAGGAAGGAGCAGATACTAAAATAGTGGGAAATTATACAATGATACTAGGCTGCCCAAAACAATGACAGATGTGTACCACATCCCTTTCTTTCACCTGAGAAATCTATTTGTCCTTGAAAAACATCATCCATGTGGACTGCTGTATTATTGTACCTTATATATTCTAGTATTACTATATATATCATATCTTATGATTACTTGCTTTTTAAACATTTTTTTTTAAGATTTTATTTATTTATTTGACAGAGAGAGAGCGAGAGCAGGAACACAAGCAGGGGGAGTGGGAGAGGGAGAAGCAGGCTTCCTGCCAAGCAGGGAGCCGGATGTGGGACTCGATCCCAGGACCCTGGGATCATGACCTGAGCCGAAGGCAGATGCTTAACAACTGAGCCACCCAGGCGCCCTAAACATTCTTGTTTTAAGTATTACTCGTTTAGGTAAATGGCTCCTCTATATCTTGTCGTCAAGTAGCTTATAGGCTGTTTTACTGATGTCTATACTCTCTAGCATCTACCTAGGATAGTGTTCAGCACATGCTAAGTACTCAATAAATATCTGAACTGAACTGAAGGGTAATCCTCCTGCCCACCACCACCAGAATGTAGGCTCCATAAGGGCAGAGATTTTTGTCTTTGTCTCTCTTTCTCTTTCTTTTTTTAACCACTGTATCTCCAGAACCTAGATTAAGTCCTAGCGTGTGGTAGGTCCTCAGTAAATCTTTTTACAACAAATGAATAATCCTAAATAATAAATTATTTATTTCTGGGAATAACACTGTCAGAAAGACCTTTGAATGTGAATGGCAGAGTCAAAGCTCTCTGGCATAATTTCCAACTAGACCACATACAATGTGTGGCCAGAAATGGCCTTATTCATCTCTGGTTACCTCTTCCTCCCATTCAGAAGTATGACCTGAGAAGGGTAATTTGGAATTCTTTCCCAGACCTACCACAATAGTCACTAGCCACAAAAAGGGCCTAAAGTACCATACCTGCTTGACATGAAACCTTTTTTTGTCCCCTTTTGTATAACCAGCTCTATCCTGAGATTGCATCTATTCTGGGAAGAAAGGGCTTTTGGGCAAACCGTCTTGTATCTTGTATTAAAAAGTATAATAACCTAGGGCAGATAGTTTCACTTTGAAGAACTGAGGAAATGAAGGCCTATAATTGTGGAATGATTCGTACAAGGGCAGTGGAGTAGCGGAGGTGTACTGTAGACCAGAGTTCTGTGGCTTTTAGAGGTTAGCTTTTTGGAGGAAACAAAAGGACAATTAAGTCAAGTTGAAAGAGAACTCATGTTCAAGCTAAATTAAGAATTATCATTATTATTATTATGAGTAGTAACTATCATCTGGGGCCAGACTGCCTAGATTTGAACCATTTTCTCTACCACTTACTGTGTGACCTTGGGCTGTGACTCAATTCCCCCATCTGTAAAATGGGCCTAAGAATAGCACCTACCTCACCCTGTTCTTATAAGGTTTAAGTGCTAACATATGTGAAATACTTAGAATGCCTGGGTAAGTAGGCCTATACATTAGCTCTTCTTTTTATTATTATACTTTGAACACCTATTTACTTTCACTACTTTCAATCTGTTTAATTCTTCACTACCCCTAATCCTTTCAATTCTGAATTAGTAGTATTTCCCTGTTTTACAGAAAACCTGTGTCTGAAATGAGATTCAGTTGTTTGCCCAATAGTCACTAGCTGAAAAGTACTGGTTAGTTGGGATTTAAAACCAAATCTGTCTTATGTTTCAAGCTCTTTCTATTGGGGCAAGATAACAATCTAAAAGTAGATTGAGTTTCATATGCTCTATCATATTCTTCCAACCACTCCTTTTAGTTTTAATGCATTTTTTTCCCCCTGCTGCCTTCACTCTCTTCTGATTTGTAGTCATTGTCTTTCTGTCCATACCGTAGATCTGTTTATGGCCCTCATTGGTTTTCCTCTTGATGCTTTGGACTTTTAGTAGAAACTGTGCTCTGTACCTGGAAAGATCAAAGCATTTCCTCGCATACTATGACTGTCCACTTAAATTTCACTTTTCCTTTTTTGTTAGCCTAATTGATCTGTTCAGTGGACTGGTTTCCAGAAGAGAAAAGTTAGATATCTGTTATGAGTCAGGCAGGGAATTTTATACATTAGCTAGGATAGCATTGAAGGGCAAATGGCGTACATCCAAAAGCTAAGGGCCATTTCAGCCAGTGTAAGAGTTTGTCAGATACAGAGACAATATCAAATAATGATACTGAGTTGCTACAAAAGTTTGCCTCCTAGTAAATTACTTTTCTGTGTATTAATCATTGTTTAACTGGTGCGTAAAACTTGGACTCCAGACATTTGGGGCAAAAAAAAGTATGATTCCTTAAATTTATTGTTTTAGAGAGTTATTTTGCTTAGTATGTGATCTTTCTTATGAACAACAAGCCTTTTGACAGCTTATTGGAAGGCTTTCTCTTGCTAAATTTATTTCAGTTGATAATCTTATGTAATTGATCACTCATTTTAAAAATACACTTAAAGTCAATGATTAAGTAGTCTTCAGGGACTAAAGCCACAAATGTCAGGAAGCTATCGTTTTCTATTTCCTTATTGCTTAACCAATCTGCAATGGTACCTTCCTCTTGTTTTCCCTTTTCTTCTTCTCCTCTCTCATCCTTGCTCCCCCTTCTCTCTTTTTTTTAGCCAGAAAAGATTTCAGGCCCTTTTTTCACCTGATTTTTTCTTTTTCTTTTCTTTTTTTTAAAAGATTTTATTTATTTGACACAGAGAGAGAGACACAGCGAGAGAGGGAACACACGCAGGGGGAGTGGGAGAGGGAGAAGCAGTCTTCCCGCTGAGCAAGGAGCCTGATGCGGGGCTCAATCCCAGGACCCTGGGATCATGACCTGAGCTGAAGGCAGACGCTTAACGACTGAGCCCCACCCAGGCGCCCCACCTGATTTTTTCTTTAAGTTTATTTATTCATTTAAGTAATCTCTATACCCACTGTGGGACTTGAACTAATGACCCTAAGATCAAGAGTCGCAAGCTCTTCCTACTGAGTCAGCCAAGTGCCCCCACGTGATTTTTTTTTTTTGTCTCATAATACCCAAACTGGCCTTCAACTGTGTTTTCCTAGGACAGCTCAGCTTAAAACTTTGCATTCATTTTTACCTAAGGAATAGGGAAGAGGGTATGCTTTTGTCTGTAAGTTTACATTGGGCTTTCCATGTTAACAAAATAAAATTCTTTTATTCATGTATTAGATTGTTGTTAATCACCTGCTGGTTAATCACCATCTAGTGCTGGGCTAGATAGATGCTGGAGAGACAAATAACACGTGGTTTCTGCCCTTGGGCACCTAGTGGAGGGTATAGATGATCAGACTGCAGAGTGGTAAGTTCTATCATAGTGTGTGCACACACTACAGAAACAAAGAGGGACTCCTTGCCCGGACATTTGATGGGGATGGGGGCAGAAGATGTCAGAGCAGCCTTTCTGGAGGAAGCTTGGTCTGAGCTGAAATAAGAATTACAAGGTGGAGGAGGAGGAGGGCCCTCTGGGAAAAAGGAACAGCATGTGAAAAAGCACGGAGGTAAGAGAGCACATGCATGGGGCGCCTGGGTGGCTCAGTCGTTAAGCGTCTGCCTTCGGCTCAGGTCATGATCCCTGGGTCCTGGGATCAAGCCCTGCATCGGGCTCCCTGCTCCGCAGGAGGCCTGCTTCTCCTTCTCCCGCTCCCCCTGCTTGTGTTCCCTCTCTCGCTGTGTCTCTCTCTGTCAAATAAATAAATCTTAAAAAAAAAGAAGAGACCACATGCATGGCCTGTTTGGGGACCTGCAATTCTGAATGGCTCAATTAGGGAAGGATAGGATATGTGAGGACAAGAGGAACTGGTGAGATTTGAGTCTGGACTGGCTGGCAGCCATCAAATAAAAAAGTGTTTTGTATATTATGCTCAGATAGATTCTAAAAGTAATGAAGAAGTATAAGCCCCCAGGTGACATGGTAGGGTTTGTGTTTTGGATCAGCCTGGAAACTGAAGTATACTCCTAAAAGAGTAAGTGATCCCCAGCAAAGATAATTAGAGGCCACTGACTCTCTCTCTAAATCTTTTCCAGCATTAATTTTGAATTAAAGGGTTTACATGCTAAGATAAAGTAATAATAGAAGGGTGACATGAATTAGTTTTCTATCCTCTCTTATTAAGAAAATATTTTGCCTGTTGGTATAACACACAGACTTAGATGACTAAAATTAGAGACTGAAATTAAAGGTGGCAATTGGTGCTGGACCTCTTAAGGGATCTGGTGTTAGGCTGAACAAACCTAAGAGCCTTCTGTAAGCCAGGCACTGTGCTAGAGCTGAGGATGGAATTGTGAATGACTTAGGCATCTATAGTCTGGTGGACGGACAGACTTGTATGCAGATACTCTAGGATACTTGTGTATTGGGCTCCTTTACAGACATTTTCACTTGCCATCTTACCTCATACCTTTGAAGTATGTATGAGGAAACCGAAGATAAGAGAGGTATTTTTTTTGGCCAACTTCATCAAAATATAATTGACCTATAACATCATGTGAGTTTAAAGTGTACGATGTGATGATTTGATATACATATATATTGCAAAATGTTTACCACAATAAGGTTAGTTAACACATTCTTCACCTCATATAAGTATCATTTTGGTGGTGGTGTTATGGTGAGAATATTAAAGTTCTACTAAGAGAAGTATTTAACTTAGTCAAGGTCATATGATGATGAATGGTAAATAGCTACAATTCAATATTCAATCTACCTAATTCCCCAATTTTTCCATTTCCCTCCCCCCACTGTATGTACTGCTTCCCTGACAAGGCAGTGCATATATATATTTGAGCCTGATGTAGTTTTCTTCCCTTCTCTTAATTCTTTCCAACACAACCCAAACCAATATTGCTGAGCCACGAAGGATCCAGTCATTGGTGGTTAAAAGTGCAGGCTTTAGGGGCGCCTGGCTGGCTCAGTCAGAAGAGCATGCAACTCTTCATCTTGGGGTCATAAGTTCAAGCCCCAGGTTGGGTGCAGAGATTACTAAAAAATAAATAAATAAATAAATAAACTTTATGACTTCAAAGCCTGCACTTTTTTTAAATGTCTGGATTTAAATCCCAGCTCTGTCACTAGCCTAAGCCCACTTCATAGAGTCATGAGTACTTTTACAAGATAATGTTGCTAAATAAAGCATTTAAAACAATGAAAGCACAGGGAAAGACTTCAATAAAGACTTCTGTTCATTGTTAAAATCATCTTTGGAATAGCAACCCATCTATTTTCCAAACATTCAGGAAATTTTATTAAAATGAATTTAAATCAACCTATCTTATTCAAATTAATCCTAAAGAAATTTTACCTAGCATGCATATTTGAAATATGACCTCTTGTTCAGGGGATCAGTGAATGGCCTTGCTATCAAAAAACAAAAACCTAAGAAAATATGCTTGTGAAAGTAGCATAAAGATACTTAAAAACTATTTTATTATTGAAAAATTTGAAAATATACAAAAGTTAACAGAATAGTGTAATGACCTCTCTCATTCCTATCACCCATCCAGACAACCATCTAGGCCAATCCTGCCTTCTCCATACCTGCATCCATTTACTTTGCCTCTGTATTATTTTGAAATAAAATCCAGACATAATATCATTTCTTCCATGAATATTTCAGCATGTATTTCTAAAATACAAGGTTTCTCTTACTTTTCTTAAATAGTCACAATGCTGTTATCAGATACAGTCAACAAAATGCTTTCTTTATGATTGAGAGGGAGATCCTTTTTTCCTTTTAAGCTAAATCTAGAGACTTGATTGATCATTTTTTTGGGAGAAGTAATGAAAATTGGTAGCTTTTTTGGTGGTTGTTTCTGACATTGCTAAATACTTCATATAGCCCAGCTGAAGATGAAAACTAACAATAGAAGGACTACTTGAATTGTTTGGGTAGAATTGGGTACAGACGATTATCCAGTTTTTACATGTGAGTAAACTTGACTGAAAGAAACAATTTGTCAATGGTCATATAAGCTGCAAGGACCTTGTGCCAAAATGCGTCATTTGAATAATACCCATTCCATAAATATTTATTGAGTTTAAGAAACTTGCTATTTATATTTCTTTATAAATGCCTATGACCCACATTATTTTTACAGCAAGGACATTCTTCTCTTTGATTACCTGATTTCTTCTATCTTTTGTTGTCTTAGAATTTTAAAGTACTTTCCCCCTCCCCTGTCCTACCCTAGTTTTTAGCTGGTGGAGTGACGTCAGGGTAACAGAGGGGCAATTTTGGCCTCCAGCAGAGGGTCAGTTGTAACTATGAAAACAACTCAGGCAAATGGTCTATTGATAATAGAACTTTTCATTATAAAAAGTTCTTTTCAAATTCCAGGATATTGGTTGCTTAGTCACTGAAGAGTCTGTCCTACCATTCACTAGCACCCTGGGTGTCTGAGCAGACCTGGTGAAGAATGTACTGTTCATTTTGAATGAGAAAAAAGGATAGAGAAGCTGCCTCAAACATTGCATCACCTAAGTCAAACATTCTATATGGGATATAGAGTTGATACAAGACATTAGTCTTTTAGAATATACTGTAACATACAAATAATTTTCATTTTGAGTGGTGCCATTTTGGACTACAGCCACAAATCTTTTAATATACATTAAAATGGGCATTGATGAAAGCACATTGCTTTCCTGGTCTCTGTGGGTGAGTAAAATTGTTGTAATGTGTCCAATCTGGTGCTATCAACAAAATACCTCGGTGTACCTACCTTCTTTATTCCCCTTCTTTCATTTTTAAGCCCTTCAACCTCATAATTTCCCCCAAAGTTTCGTATACTGTCCACTCAACAATGAGCAGAAATGATAGTGCTGATGAAATCTGTATTTGATATTGGTTCAGTTATATATCTGAAATGTTTATTCCCCTGGGCTTTCCAACCGAGGGAGCCTGGCATGAACTCCTACTTTGGAAAATATCTGAGTGGGCAGAATCATTTGCCACATTGCCCTCATTGTCTGTCTTTGTTTATTCAGCTGAAAAGCTGTACTTGTCTCTTATACAGCCAGGCATGAATCTCAAGGTCTCAGACGCTGTTAAAATGGGTAGAAAAATTGTTGGGGGAAGGGAAAGAATGAAAATTGTTATCAGATATTGACAACGTGCAGTGAAGGTGCCGTCTTAGGGAGGAGCATAATGATTTTAGGTGGTTATAAAGTACAACTCTGAGAACATTTTTATGGGCCTGTTTTATTAGGGACTTCGATTTTCTGTGATCTCCCCTACTTTTTGGGTGAGAGACATTGATTATTTATCAGCAAATATGATTTGGTTTAGCTACAATAGAAAACTAGGTTTTTAGGACATAAGCATACCACTGGGCCCAGGTAATGATACATTTCCTGTGGTCATAATAACATGCACACACTCTTGGCATTGATTTTTCTGGCTATCTTTATCTCTCAACTGGATTATTTTAGCAGGCTACTAAAAGGTCTCTTTGCCTTTGTTCTTTCCCAGCCCATTCTTTACACTGCAGTCCAAGTTATGTTTCTAAAATACAGGTCTGGGTACGCCTGGGTGGCTCAGTTGTTGAGTGCTGGACTCTTGATTTCAACTCAGGTCATGATGTCAGGGTTGTGAGATTGAGCCCTGCATTGGGGTCCATGCTCAGCAGGGACCCTGCTTGAGATTCTCTCTCTTCCTCTGCACCCTGCTGCCCCCCTTCCCCAGGTACGCTCTTTCTCTCTAAAATAAATAAATAAATCTTAAAAAAAAAATGTAGATCTGATAATGTCATTCTATCTTGTGTAAAATTCTTCCATGGCTACTCAAATGCCCTTGACCTGTCACTACTCTGGCCTCCTATTCTATGCCCATGCCACAATGAATTTTTCTCAAGTCTCTGTGGTACTATGCTCTGTCTTAACGTCTAGGTCATTACATGTGCTACCACCTTGAATTTGGGATATTCTTCCCCTTTACTCCTAGCTTGGCTAAACCTCCTCCACATTCTTTGTGTGCCTATTTAGATTTCTTCCTTTGGAAAGTCTTAATTAGGTGTTTTTCCCAGTGCAAACACACATACCATGTTTTCCCATAACATTGTGTGCATATTTCCATTTTACTACTTACCACACTATACAGCTCCTTTGTTTTTCTCTCTGCTATAAGACTGTAAGCTGTATGAGGTCAGGGACCATAGCTTTCTTCTACATTGTTGTATCTCTGGCATCTAGAAATTATATTCCCCATTTCTGGTACCATACTAATTTGTTGAATGAGTGAATTAATCATTATGTGCCTTGCTGAGAATCTTCTCTCTAGCAACCTCAGAGAAGAATTAGGGTTTTCTTTTTTCATGTTCTTGGTATTTTTCTTCCCATCTTTTAGTCCTATTCATTCATTCATTCATTTTTTTTTCAGTGATTAGATTTTTTTCTTTCTTTCTTTCTTTCATATAATATATTATTTGTTTCAGGGGTACAGGTCTGTGATTCATCAGTCTTACACAATTCACAACGCTCACCATAGCACATACCCTCCCCAATGTCCATCACCATTCATTTATTTTTTAGAGAGGCGGCAGGGGGTGGGGGCTGCACAGTGGCAGTGGGGAGGGACAGAGGGAAAGGGGGAGAAAGAATCTTAAGAAGTCTCCATGCCCTTAAGAAGGCTCCATGCCCAGCATGATCCCATGACCCTGAGATCATGACCTGAGCTGAAATCAAGAGTCGGACACAACCGACTGAACCACCCTGGTGCCCCACATTCATTTATTTATTCATTCAATTACTCAACAGAACATTGCTTTGAACCTTTTAAACCTCCTAACCTTGCCCAGAAGCATGTGTAAAGAACATGTAAAAGGAAAACTAATGTATATACTTACCATATGCTTCCTTTGTCCATTCTACCTAAAACTATATTCCCCAGTAGGGATGTCTACAGTTTCTCTTCCTCTCCCATGTTTCCCTTCCTTACATTGGTTTTTCTCCTTACCATTTAACTACCTTTTAACATACTAGATATTTAACTTGTTTGTATGTCTCCCTCCTGGTAAGATATAAGGTCATGAGGGCATGAATTTTGGTCTTTTTTATTTACTGCTGTATCCCCAGCACCTGATAAAGTATTTGGCACATGGTAAGCCGATAATATGTTTGCTGAGTGAATGAATAAATTCATGCCCATGGACGTGCATTTTTTTCTTTTTTACCCTTTCAATGCATCTGATGCAGTCCTGCTTACAGTACTGTGCTATTTGTTTTCTTTCTTTCATTTCTTGACTTTACATTTAGTCCCATTTCGAGGCCATAGTTTTGGCTGTCCAGGCAAAGATTCTATTGGTCCATTTTATTGCCTTAGGTAACCATCACTCCACTTACATCTGACCTCTCCATCTCCTAACCTAGTATCTGAAGCCCAAGAGCCATGTCTCTGTGTGTTGGGAAAGGGTGAGGATGCATTCAGGGATAAGTCAGATGTAAAACCTGTTCTTCCAAAACCTAGATAGGACAAGTAGATAAATAACCATAGTACAAGGTTGAGTAGGATAATATTTATTACTGAGAAATGTTAATTAATGGGGAGAAACTATGTTTCATAAAAATTATGAAATATATCAAGCTTTCAGAAAAGCTTATAGAAAGTGAACACCCTCTGTATCTACCTCTCAGCTTTATAATATCTGAGTTCTCTCCCACATTCACTTTGGATTTTTTTTCATCTTGAAATAAAATGCTAGATATGATTAAAGCCTCAAGTGTTCTTCCTTTATCCCATTTTCTTCCTTCCCTATTCAGATGTAACCACTATTCTGAATGTGGCCCTATGCATTTGAGAAAGCTTATACACACACACATACATACACACACAAATATAGTGTTGTTTCAATGTTTTAAATTTTGCATAATGGCATCTTATGCTTTTCTCACTCAGCATTTTTTTGAGATTTATCTTTGTTCGTTCACGTAACTCTGAATGACTGAGTTGTTGTGTAGTTGTCCACTCTGTGAATGTACCACAACATATTCATTTTCTTGTTGGTAGGCACTTCAAATAATGTTACAGTGGACCTCCTTGCACATGCCTCTTTCTTCACATATGGGAGAGTTTCTCTAGGTCAGTGCTCCTCAATTAATGTGCATAGAAATCACCTGAGTACATTGTTAGAATGTAAATTCTGATTCAGTTGGTCTGAGGCGGGCCTGAGAATCTGCATTTCTCTTAAGTTCTCAGGTAATGCAGATTCATGGACACACACTGAGTTCCTTGGCACTACTAGGTTGTAACACATCATTATCTTTCTGGATATTGCCACGTTGTTCTGTGAAGACCTTATACAAGTTTATATTTCCATCAGGACTGTAGGAGAGATTTGGTTGTTCCAGGAATAGCTTCTTTTAGATGACCGCCTATATTTAATCTGTAATCATTCTCTCCTTAAAATGAGATAGATTTTTGGGAAGGGAAACATTAAAAAATCAAGCAAAATTACTTCAGTAGATAGCTTACTTTCAGCATTTCTTAGTAATTGATCTAAATTACATATATATTTTTTAATTAAAATATTTTATAAAAATTCACCTGTCTTTCTTCAAACCGTCATTCCATTTATCATTGTCAACCCAGTTGGGGCTCTGACTCTGGAACAAACTAACAGATTGCTGAAAGGGAAGGAGAACTGTGTGTCAGGCCCTGTGCTACATTGTTTCATCCCCACAGTTGTCCATGCTCACAGCTAAGAGGTAGAGCCAATGTTTGTGGTCTGGTCTGTCTGGCTTCAAAGCTTATATGGAAAATTACTTTACTACTTGTAGCTTCGGTTACCTGTAAAAATGGGGTAGATCAGACAATCAAATTCCTAAGTCCTAGCAATTAAAATTTCCTAGCTCCTTTGGTAAAGTAAGAAATGCACACAAACATGCTGTATGATAATAGCTTCTATCCCACCTGTTTTTTTTTTACTATGAATAAAAGATACGTAAAATTTATCATTGTGTAAGTATACAGTTCACATTGCACATTGTGTAAGTGTTGAGTATATTTACATTGTTGTGAAACAGATCTCCGGAACTTTTTTGCAAATTTGAAACTCAATATCGATTAAATAGAACTCCCCTTACTTCTTTCTACTTCCTAATCTCTGGTAAGTACCATTCTGCTGTTTTTCTAGATTTGACTACTTTAGATGCCTTATATAAGTGGAATCATGTAGGGTTTTTTTTGTTTTGTTTTTTGTTTTTTGTTTTTTTGTGACTGGCTGATTTCATTTAACATAATGACCTGGAGGTTCATCCATGTTGTAACATGTGACAGGATACCCTCGCTTTTTTTTTTTAAATATATATTTTTAAAGATTTTATTTATTTTTTGACAGAGAGATTGACAGCGAGAGAGGGAGAAGCAGGCTTCCCGCAGAGCAGGGAGCCCGATGCGGGGCTCGATCCCAGGACCCTGGGATCATGACCTGAGCCGAAGGTAGACGCTTAACGACTGAGCCACCCAGGCACCCCTACCCTCGCTTTTTAAGGCTGAATAATATTCCATTGTATGTATATCCCACATTTTGTTTATCCATTCATCCATCAATGGACCTTTAGGTTGCTTCCACATGTTGGCTGTTACGAATAATGCCCTGAACAGGGGGGTACAAATGTGTCTTCAAGGCTCTGCTTTCAGTTCTTTTGGATATATACCCAGAAGTGGGGTGACTGGATCATATGGTAGTTACATTTCTATAGGAAACTCTATACTGTTTCCCATGGTGATTGCACCATTTTACAATCCTGCCAACGGTGTGGTGAAAGCTTTTAAAGGTACAGAAGGTAGTGAATGGGATGCCTGAAATCAGAAGTGAAGGACAAATAGGTAAATTCCACTAGAGTGGAGGTAAATTTCACTTAGCCTGTTTCTCTTAGATATTTTGGCTAATGTTGTTTGTTTCTCTAAGACTATTACTTTAGAAGTAGAGGAGGGAATCACATTATTTCTTTTTCAATTTATTATTAACCGCTGGTCCCTGAGAACTTCTGAGATTGTTAACTTTCATTAGTGCTTTGGCAATGATTAGGGGAAGTTTGAGGGTTGTGTTTTGTATTGTTTGCGAACTTAATATCTTGGTGCTTCCAAATTCTCATTAAAAAAAATAAAAGTCCTCCCAATCTATTTTAGCATTGACCATTTCAGTTTTCTTTTGAATATCCTATGAGAGAGAGAGAGAGTGTGTGTGTATGTGTGTGTGTAAAAGGGGTGTGACTAGGTTCCTCTAACAGCCTGTACAAGAGCAGGAGTGAGCCGTGGGGTTGGAAAAGGGGTTTCTCCTCTCTCATGCCCTTAAGATTTTTGAATCTGAAGTGTTACCCAAATGCTTAGTCATGATGATAAAGCAAAGAACTTCACAGCTTGCAGTGTAGAACAATGTTTATACTGTGTAAGTGTTTGATAATAGTGGAGAGTGGCAGGAGAGTGGGAAGAATTTGTCAACATGTTTTGAGGAGTAAGAGGATTAGATAAGGCATACAAAGTAAGATAGCCCACTTCCAGTTCCAGAAGAAAAAGTACTTCTTTTAAGTGTCCTTTGGAATAACTCAAGGCTCAGCTATTTCACTTGGCTCTTAACTCCAAATCCATTAAACTTTAGCACTGCAGACAACTGCAGACAGGTATATTTTCTGCCTTGCAGTGTTTATTTATTTAAAAGGCAAATAGATTTAATTTCACCGTATGACATACGGACAGGTATCTGTATGTTCTCAGAGCAGTCTTTACTAGTGACACTGCCCAGTTTTAGATGTTCCTGTTGGACAGCTGCAGTTGATTATCAATAAATCTCCCACCTCCAGTCTTCTCCTCTCTGGTCCCTTCTTCACACTGCTGCTAAAGGTAATCTAATCTCAGTTGGACATCGGTGGCTTTTTGACTTTGGGGAAATTCCTTACTTTCTCTGCGCTTCCGTTTCCTTCTTTTATCCCCTGTATCACCTGACCTACCTTATAGATAGGTCCTTTGAATGTTTTAAATGTTTGTGCATATAAAGTACATAAAACAGTGCCTGGCATGGAATAAGTCAACACATAAGTAAGCACTAAGTAGTGGAGTGCAGATCATTACTGTTGTCATTATTGTTGTTGTTATTTTTTTTTTTTAAAGATTTTATTTATTTATTTGACAGAGAGAGACACAGCGAGAGAGGGAACACAAGCAGGGGGAGTGGGAAAGGGAGAAGCAGGCTTCCTGCGGAGCAGGGAGCCCGATGTGGGGCTCGATCCCAGGACCCTGGGATCACGACCTGAGCCGAAGGCAGACGCTTAACGACTGAGCCACCCAGGTGCCCCTATTGTTGTTGTTATTTTTGTTTATGTTGTTGTTTTTACTTCTGAAGCCCACCTCTGGCCACATCATTACTCTGCTCAAGAATTTTCCGTATTTCCCTTTTGCATATAGCAAACTTTTAGGTACATCAGAATCACTTTTGAAGCTTGTAAAAAAATCCATATTCCTGAGACCCTCCCCCCCCCCGCCCCAAGATTTCTATTCAATAGGTGTAGGATGGGACCCAGGAATCAGAGTTTCACTGTGCCCCCCCGGTGATTCTGAAGCAGGTGGTCCTGATTTGGAGAATTGTTCCATGCAGGATAAAGTGCCCAAGTATACCTTTCTAATATGTATTTTCTTCTCCTAGTCCTCCCTGTCAGTCTTTGTTGCAACCATAGTAAGTAGATTTTCTCTCTACTTACTTGTCCCTATATACCCCATGTATTTTCCCAAGATGGTATGGCATAATTTTGTAATCAAATACATATTTATTCCTAATAATCCACAAACCATCCATTTAATAATATGTTTAAAAATTGGCTGGGATAGATGTTAAACTATAATACGTGGGACCAACCTTCTTTTATTAGAAATTAGGAACAATTTCTAGGTTAAATCACTGGGTGCCTTAGGACAGTATTTTTTTTTTTTAAAGATTTTATTTATTTATTTGACAAAGAGAGACACAGTGAGAGAGGGAGCACAAGCAGGGGGAGTGGGAGAGGGAGAAGCAGGCTCCTGGCTGAGCAGGGAGCCCAATGTGGGGCTCTATCCCAGGACCCCGGGATCATGACCTGAGCCGAAGGCAGCCGCTTAACAACTGAACCACCCAGGCGTCCTGGTTAGGACAGTATTTTTAAGTTGACCTTTTCTTTTGCTCTCTCTGCACTCCTTTCCCCAAACTAATTTTCCAGGTATTACAATGAGCAAATAGTGCTAGCCTTTAAGTTGCTCAGCTGTGCTCTGTAAATAGACACACTAAGGCAAATCTAATCCCAACCTCAGAAGCTATCGGCAGCACTTGAAATTGAAGCTCTCCTCTTTTTCTTAGCCTTTCTGTTCTATTGCTACAAAATTAAGGCATTAATGACATTATTTAAGGTAATTTGAGTACATTCAGAGATCTCTGATGGTCCCTGTTCTCAATTCTTGCAATCTGTAGTAACATCTAAGGATGCTACTTTGCTAAAAAGATTGCTTATAATAAAAATGTAGGGTGGGGAAAGAGAAGGCCCTATCCTAGGTGTTTTCTTTGCCTTGTCTCCTGTAATTCTTAGAACATCCTCATAAGTTAGGTATCATTATCCCAATTTTATAAAAAACCTTTACAAAGAGGGCATGAGTTTTAAAATCATAAACAATGGTTTCAGTATTTGAATCTAGGTCCCTTGACCTCATAGACTGCTCTCTTTCTCTTATAGCCTGGAGCCAGATTTTAAGTTGCACGGATTCAATTTCTGTATTTGCTCCTTCCTCCTCCCCACCTCCCCTTAAACTGAAGGATATTGTGAGCATTTTGTAAATAAAGAAGTTCATATAAATTCAAAGTTTGATAGACTAGCTATTCTTTCAAGCCATATAGGTGGTATTTAGTCAGTTCTTGCAGTACATTCTCAATTTGGTAATAGCCAGAAAGAAAAAAAATGTCCTTCCAAAAAGTAAGCAATAACTTTTACAAAATGGCAAAACTGGTTTTTGAAAAGAAGTCTTGAAAAATGCAAGCAAATAGGAAAATGGTGGCACAAAAAACTTTTTTTGGCCTGTGTTCAGATAGCAGTTTTGTTGTTCAGCATAGTCTATATCCAGAATTTAGAGAGATACTGGAGATACTAATTAGGAGTATTATTTTAGCTATGAGACTGTATTTAAATAAAATAACTGGTCCCAAATATTAAATCATGAGTGTGTGTTTTTGGCTCTGAACAATATATTAAGACTCAGGGACCAAAAGCAAATGCAAGGTGTTCTAAGTCTCCCGTTGAGAATTATTTTTGTAGCTTGACCAGCTGTTTCCCCCCATCCTACTGTTTGCTAATCATTTGACTTGATGTCACCTGCTTACAAAGAAAATAGACTGAAAAAAAAAAGAACAAAAAACCCAGCCAACTGTATTTAACAGCAGTAGGTAGAATTTTAATTTCTTTTTCTTGTTTTTCCCCTTCCCTCCTTCCCTTTTTTTAAAGGAAGAAAGCTCTGTGGTGAAGTGGAATGAGGAAGAGCACTAGAGTAAGAGAAACCTGGGTCCGAATGCTGTCTCACCACGTACAGTAACTGTGTGGTCTTGGGCAGTGACTTCACTTCTCTAAGTTCTGATTTCCCTATTTACAAACACCCCTTGCAAGGTTGTTGTGAAGCAAAGTGTTCATTCAAGTGAAACGTGTGACTGATAAAGGCTGAGACATTGTAGGTAATAGTAAGTGGTAATTACATTTATTACAATTAATAATAAGGCTGACCTAGGGATTGAGATAATCAGTTGTGTGAAACACTTTGCTCTATGTTACCAACAAATTGTTGTGGTTGAGGAAACTCAGAATTATATCTATTGATAGCCAGGGAAGATATGACCTTCAGTGGAAGGCCTCCGTGTAATTTAAAATAGAAGTCTTACTCAAAAAAATTAAGGCAAAAAACATTAGAAATAATGAGAGTTCATCAAAATGACTATGTATATATCTCCAAAAAAAACTGAAGTTAATAAGTATTTCTAGCTAATACTAATTAGAGAAGATAATGGGAAAAAAATCACACTAATCACCACTGCCACAAATGATACAAAGTTTAGGAATAATCGCATCAAGATATGTATGAAACTCATAAATATGTTTTTAAATTATGAAATTTTGCTGAGAGATAGAGAGAAAGACAGTAAGTGGAGAGGCATACCTGTGCTCACAGGTAGAAAAATGGAATATTATAAAGCTACCAGTTCCTGATACACTAACTTTTAGAATAAGTGGAATTAATGGGAAAACTACAATAGGATCTTTTTTGGAGGAAATGTGGCTGTAGAGTTCAGCTGGAAACATAAATAACTATCAACAACTAAAAGAAAATGTAAAGAAAGGTAATCCATTAGTGAAACATGTTATAAAGCTGCAGTTATTAAAACTTTTTTTTTTTTTTTAGCATGCTGGTAAAAGAATAGATCAAGTTAATAAATCAGAAACAGATTCTGATGTGAAAAAATATATTAGCATACCATATAAAAAGGACCACAGTTTTTTTAATGATTCAACAGTTGACATTTAGGTAGTTTTCAGTTTTTGGTGATTATGAATACAACTGCTATAAACATTCACTGATGCTTACCTGTGAACATAAGTTTTCATTTCTCTTGGGTAAATACCTAGGATTAAAATTGCTAGGTCATATAGTAGGTATAAATTTAAGTTTATAAGAAATGGCCAGATTGTTTTCTAAGCATTCCTATTAGTAACATGGAAGAGTTCTAGTTGCTCAGCACTGTTATCAGCACTGGGTACTGCCAGTTTTTTAAAATTTAGTCATTCTAGGGCGCCTGGGTGGCTCAGTTGGTTAAGCGACTGCCTTCGGCTCAGGTCATGATCCTGGAGTCCCGGGATCGAGTCCCGCATCGGGCTCCCTGCTCAGCAGGGGGTCTGCTTCTCCCTCTGACCCTCTTCCCTCTCGTGCTCTCTGTCTCTCATTCTCTCTCTAATAAATAAATAAAATCTTAAAAAAAAAAATAAAATAAAATTTAGTCATTCTATTAAGTATGTACTAGTATGTCATTATGGTTTCAATTTGCATTTTCCTAATAAAAGATGTTGAGCATCTTTTCAAGTGTTTATTTGTTATACATACACCTTCTTTGGTGAAGTATCTGTTCAGACCTTTTCCCCATTTTAAAATTGTGGGTTTTTTTACTGTTAAGTTTTGAGAGTTCTTTGTATATTCTTGACACAAGTCCTTTGACAGAAATGTGATTTGCAAATATTCTCCCAGTTGGTGACTGTGTTTTCATTCTCTTAGTAGTTTTATAAAGAGCAAAAGTTTTAAATTTTAATAAAGTCCAACTTATAAATTTTCATTTTATGGATTTTGCTTTTGGTGTTGTATCTAAAAGTTCTTTGCTCACTCCGGGGTCAATCACATTTTCTCCTATGTTTTCTTCTAGAGGTATTGTAGTTTTACATTTTACATTTGGGGCTATGATCTATTTTGAGTTAATTTTTTAACAAGGTGTGAGGTTAGGTCAACGTTCAGCTTTTTGCTGAGGGACACCCAACTGTTCCAACACCACTTACTGAAAAAATGATCCTTTCCCCTTGAATTTCTTTTGCACCTTGTCAAAAATTAGTTGATGATATTTATGCGGGTCTATTCCTGGGCTGTTTTGTTCCATTGACCTTTGTGTCTTTTCTTTCACCAATAACACATTGTCTTGATTATTATAGCTATAAAATAAGTCTTGAAATGAGTTATTGAAAGTCTTCCAACTTTATTCTTCTTTGGCTGTTCAAGTTTCTTTACTTTTTAAAATTTATTTTCGAGTCAGTTTGTGAATACCTACCAAAAAATCCTGATGAGATTTTCACTGGGGTTCACTGAATCTATAGATTTAATTGTTATGCTGTGTCTCTCCATTTATTTAGGTCTTTTTTTGTGTGTTTTTTTTTCTTCAGTGTCTTATAGTTTTTAGCATAAAGATCATGTATATATTATGTTAGCTTTATCCCTAAGTATTTCATATGGATAGATGACAAGAATTACCCATATTTTATAGATCAAGACACTGAAACTCAGAGCAGTTAGACTTATTGAAGGTCACAGAGCTGGTTAATTAGCAGCAAATTCTGGTTGTAAGATGTCCTGGGTCTGTCTAGTGTTTTTTGTACTTGTTTTGATAGTCAGAAGTTTCTCATAGTGAAAAGACATGGATTTTGGAGTTCTTCAGTTTGGGTTGCAATCTGTTTTCCAGTACTGGTTGGTTGTGTGATTGTTTCATTTCTCTCAGACTTATGTTCCTTCAAGTCACCTACCTCACAGGATTGTGGTGAAGACTGAGGGATGTGTACATGTGAAGTTTTTAGTGTGATGTTGGATATACATGTCAATAACCAGTCATATCATCTTGGTTATTAGTAGTAGTGAAAGCTGGTTGTTACAACCTTTCCCAGAACTTGTCATTTTGTCTCATTAATCAGATGAATTGTCTTTGAATTGTGGAACGCTGTCAGTGAGCCAAGGACCAAGCACTGACAACATGGTCCTTAAGTATGAGGCAGAAAATTTTCTATAAAACCTGTGTCGTTGTTACCCACTTTTTTCCCATGTGTCTACCATAAAGTAGAAGAAATGTTTTGTGACAATGAATTATGACTGGGAATTTAATGGATACATTTTTATTTTAAAAGGTAAAGCTTAAAGCTTTTCTTTAAAAGTAGTGGCTTTAAAACTTTCACATTTCTGTGAAATCTGGTTTAATGCAAGAAACTCATCAGCTTTAATATTGAGTTTCCCAGTTTTGCAAAGATTTGTAACCCTACCCTGGCATAACATAAATGTGAAATGTAACTTGAGTATCAGTGTTATGCTAGAGTAAGATCTTTTATAAAAATAAAAATTCTGTTGATAATTCCTTTTCTCTAGAATGAGGCCTTTCCAGGATTCCTTTACTCTAAACCTACAAAGATGGAATATGAGCCTGATAAAAAGTACATTTTGAAATAAATAAACCGTATGCTTAGGAAATCAGGCCTGTAGTCAAGACAATATTACTATTTGTTGTTGTTGTTTTGTATTCTTTTGATGTATAGGCAGAGGTTTGAATTAAGTATTCCTACTTTTGATTTTGACAACTATTTTTCTCTTTCTTTTCAATTTGAATATCAGGACAGATGTTATTTTTGTAGACATTATCCTAGGTTTGTGGAAAAGACAGACTGGGTAGGTTCAAAGTCATTATACTTACAGGTATTTCCCGAGTGTTTGTTTAAATAGAGTAGGGTTTTTAATGATGAATCTCAAAGGAAAAGAAACAGTTGTGTATGAAAAAGGGATGGGAATCCTATACATCTTTATCTTAGTTTTTCCTCTTCTCCTTCATTTTACACAGGAGCAATTATAACCAAAGACTTAAGTTGGAGCCAAAGGAAAAAGATTCTACTTCTTTTAGTTAAATAACATTTTCTTTCTTTATTTTATTATTTATTTATTTTTTTAAGAGAGATAAAGAGCACATGCATGTGTGGGAACTGGGGTGGAGGTGGAGGGAAGGGACGGACAGAAAGGGAGGGAGAGAATCTCAAGCAGGCTACACCGTAGCTCAGTGCAGATCCTGATGCTGGGCTCAATCTCACGACCCTGAGATCACAACTTGAGCCAAAATTGAGAGTCGGATGCTTAACTGACTGAGCCACCCAGGTGCCCCAGTTAAATAGCATTTTAAACCCTAAAATGTTCCACAGCTGTTTGTGCAGTAATCAATTGAAACATTCATCAATTCTTGCTATCTTAATTGTAACATTAGCTTTGCAAAAGACTTCAGTTATTAGTTGGGTCCCATGTGACTTTAGTGTCACAATCCAGCTAATGTAGTTGCTTGTGGGACACCAAGGCTTTCTTCTTGCAAAATCTAAGAACGTAGTCCAAAAAAAAAAGAACAGAGTCTAGTAAAACCTCATTGCTTTAAAAAATTGTTTTTGTTTTTTAAAATTTACATCCAGTAAAATTTACTCATATGGTATTCAGTTCTATTAATGTTTTAAATTTTGGTTATAAGATTAAGTGCCGAGCCTTGATACATTTTAAATACATGTCTTCTAGCTTTTGCTACTTTGACATTGAACAGAAGACACATAAGTAAATATTACAGTACATTTTGTATGTCTTCTGAATATGCAGAAGAATGAAAAGTTTTGGAATAGCCTAGAGCAGTTTTTAAAAAATGTTCTTAATAGATAATTTTTTTATTCTTTTAATATCTGAAGATATTGAAAGCAAGAATGAAATCATTGTCGAAGGAATCAAAAGGAGTTGGAAATTGAGTTTTGCAAAAGTATTTCCACAATTTTGCAAGAGGCTATAGGTAGAATTTCAGGCTATATTCCTGAATCAGATTCCTGTGAGTGCTCTGTGTTAGTTATATTTACAAGTATTTTCCCAGTCTCTCTGCATAAATGCAATACTTGTTTTGTAATCAATTTAGTTCAGCAACAGTGTTCTTATCAATTAACATTTTTTTGTTCTATGACATTTGCATCATGAATTGACTGGGGACAAAATTTTTTTCATTTACTTATTCAGATCTTTCCTTTACTGCTTTTACAGTTCTTATTTATCTGCAAAAGGCTAACACACTATTGTACCAAATTGCTTGAGTCTCCAGACATCATAGTTAATTACAACACTCAGAAAGGACTTCAAAAGAGACAGAGAGACAGAGGGCACATTAATTGGGACATAGTATCACAATTAATATTTTTCTAAAAACTACCATCAAAGTAGCTGCAGATACCAAAACACATTAAAATTCTCTAGAAGATATGATGGACTTTTTACTGTGCAGTGACATGAGGTTGTTAAAAGCTGGATGCAGAAAGAAGACTACCAGGTGTATGAGAAAAGGTCTTTAGTATGTGCAGGGAGACAATCTCTTACCAGTATAAGTGTTTGTGCACAAAGGGGGTGGGGGAGCTTATGGAACTTCTAAACAAAGTTACTCTATATTTATTTTTCATTGCTGAGATTGTTCATCTCCTGGCCCTTGGTAAGGATTGTTTGAAAAAGTTCAGTATTTGATTTAAATGCAATGATTATTTTGGATACTTTTACTACAAAATCTTCACGTACATTCAAGTTCTCAGAGAAAAATGCCAAGTTATTGTCTCTTCTCTGGGCCTTTATATTTCTATTTTCAAATAGTCTGGCACGAGATTTTAGTTTCTTATTCTTCCTTAGGGTTCAATTCATTGTCTTCAAAGTATTTCATTGCTCTTCAGAAGTCAAACAAAAAGAAAAAATATTGCTAAAGATTGCCATCTCTTTGCTAACATTTATGTTACTTTTCTCTAATTATTTCTCTATAGAGCTTTCCCAAGAATCACAGGGCATTGAAAGAAAACCCACAGCTCAAATGATGGAGAATTTACTTCATATGTACTCTTAGGCAGCCACATGAGATTTTTGGCATTTCATTCAGACTTGTCCATAATTAGTTTTTTGTGTCCTCTTCATATTGTTTCATTCCCATTAACATCCATACTAGTGACTTACCATCAGTCATGTCCCTGACTCCTTTGTGCTGCTTTGCTAAGATTCTGCCTCATTAAAAAGTCAGCACTTTGTCTCTTCTTGGCTATAGATCCTTCCTACTCCTTCTATCAACTGAAATTCCTTTCTTCTTCTTCTTCTTCATATTGCCAGCCTGCTAGTAAATTGCATTGTTTCTGCATTAACTCCTGTCTGGTTCTATATGAATGTCAAGAACTGTGAAGGCTCTGAGTTTTTACTCTACTTACAAGGTAACAAGTTATCCGAACACAATTTATTGGATATTCATAGTGCTTTACATTTATTACTGTTGCTCATACTATTCATTTAAGTTGGGTCATTTCATTTGAGGTCAGTCACTGGGATAGGGCCTCAGATTCCGAGCTCCAAACAGAAAAGATGCACATGTTCCCTGGCATTTTGTATGCTTTGCTTTAACTTCCTTTCCTTTGGTTAATTTGGAGAGGAATGTTAATGTGATAGTACATTTTGTCTTCATAAATCAACCCCCTTCTTGGCATGAGGGTTGTCGCTCTTGCTGAAATATTTGCCATATATTCCACTACTACTAGGATGATTAATACGAGGGGCATATAATCAATAAATGCTCTTTTCATCCTCCCTAAAACCACATCCTTAACCCTTCTGTTTTCATCATTGTATTTGTAGGCACCTGTATTGGTAATATATGAAGCCCAGATTACATATTATACCCCTTATTTTCTTCCTAGATAACCTACAACTTGGATTTCTGAATGTCGGGACACTAACTCTATTTCCTAAACATTGTCAAAAACTGCCATGGTAATAAATCCAATCCCACGCTTTCTTGTCCACAGGGTATAACAAAGCTGTGGCCTATGAACTGACATCTGAATTGTTGTTGTGTTATTTTATCTGGTATCTCTTTCTTCCAGCTATACTTCTCACAGTACTCCAAACTACCTCCAGTGTTGGGGCAGGAGTGTAATTGGTACTGTATTATGCCCTGTTTACAGACAAGAAAAGGAAGGCACAAGAGGGTTAACTTCTCTAAGGTCATAAAGTTAGTGGTGAGAGAGCTGGATTTCAGCCTATAGCCGTCTGCCTCTATCGTCTATAGTTATAACTGCTTCACTTTCCTGCCTCTTCAACTTATTGGCATATGAGAGTTATAGGTAATAGATGTTGTTACAGATTCATACTAGGGGTAATAGAATTAGAGTTTGTGGAGGAGTAAGTTTTAGCCGACTCTTGAAATAGGGAATAGGTTTGAATATGTGGAGAGTAGAGAGCATTTCAAAGAGGAAAAATGAGCAAAGGTCCAAAGATGAGACTAAAAAGAATATGTTCAGAGGATATGGAAGAGATTGACTTGGCTCTAGAGAAGTAATAAATAACTAATGAACTTGATTTGTACTCAAGTTTATCCATTAGAACTTTATTGGAAAAAAACAGTTTTTTCCTCAAAGTTTTTAGATTAATTATGTTATTTTATTTTTTAAAAAGATCTTATTTATTTATCTGACACAGAGAGAGAGACAGCTAGAGAGGGAACACAAGCAGGGGGAGTGGGAGAGGGAGAAGCAGGCTCCTGGTTGAGCAGGGAGCCCGATGCGGGGCTTGATCCGAGGACCCTGGGATCATGACCTGAGCCGAAGGCAGACGCTTAATGACTGAGACACCCAGGTGCCACTAATTAAGTTATTTTAAAAAAATGCTTATTGATTGGGAATACTGATTCGGGTTTCAGATGGAAGTACATTTGTAAGGAAATAATAGAATAAAATAGTCTTAGACTTTTTTCTTAATCTGTTCATTTTTCTTGAGCTAGTTCTGTCCACACCAGCATAATTGGTTAGTTTAAGTTGTGATGAAATTGGTCCAGCAGGAGGAATTGGATGTATGTTGAAATTCTGCCAGATTTGGAAGAAAAATGTTATTTTAAGCATTCTGGTCATTTTTGGTGGAGTGTAGGTTTTACCATGAAGTTGTCATTGGCAACTTTTCAGACCACTAAACATGGCTTCCTTATTTACAAAAACCACAAACACACACACACACACACACCAAACACTACAAATAATGTGAAAACAAGTAACTCTGTCAAAGAGATGTCATGCTTACATAGCCTAGTAAAAATAAGAAAGTTGACTGAGATGGGAAGCTGATAACCTTTTCTAAGTTTGGTGAATGAAGAAATCTTGAATTCTTCTTTGAGATTTGTAACTAATTTACCACGCATGCTTGAATTATGCATAAAGTAAATCACTCACCAATATATGTATATTCATTCATTTGATCTATTTACAAATTAGAATAGATGGAAAGATCAGGGAGATAAGCTGACCCCAAAGGTTAGGAACTGAAGAAGTGTGGGAGGTATGGATTGTTATGGGTGCGGCCAAGTGGGAATTTCTCTGTGGAATCCTTTGCTTTGATTTGTGTGAATAAGCAGCTTGTGATGACATTAGGAATTTTAATTCACTTTTCCAGACTAGAGAAGCAAATGCCTTTATAACATTCTATTTAAGACCCTGGATTTGCAGTTATTCAGTAACTTTTAAAAAAATCATCAAAAATGACATTAAAGATTATTTTTTCCAAGCTAAATTTTTATCAGTGTAATGTCATTTCATATAGTGCCTTACCTACTCAGAAGTTTAATTTGTACTAGATTTTGGGGGGACTTGTTAAACCTAGGTTTGTAGCTATTTTGGAATTGGGGCTATTCCTAAACTGTGTACAAGGTTTTACTTCATCTGCAGTTGACTTTACTTGTTTTTTAAATGCTCACAAAGTCCTCTGTTGGTACTGTGTCAAACCATTGTTGAAAATACTTTCTTGATAAAATGAGTGTAAACAATAGCAAAAACCAAATTCGAGCTGACCTTTAAATACATCTACATTTAAAGGCTAAAGCCAAGGACTTCTAAATATTTTCATCCAAAGAACTCTTTGAAATGTAGCTAAAGGAAAGTTTATTTTCTAAATCTTAAAACTTAGGAAAAAGATTCAAACTGTGATTGGTTTTAGCCCACTGATCAGGATGACTGTGGCCACTTTCTCATCTAGGATTTATTGTTCATCCTTTCCTTACCTTAAAGTTTCAACTCTCCATGAATTCTTTCCTGGGAAGAACATATTAACTTATGATTCCAGCTCCAGCACAATTTTGGCTGACCTGTATAAATGACCACAGTAAACCATTTGAGCCTTAGGCTTTTGCTGCTGTACAATGAGACTCTTCATTATTTAACATGTTGCCATTTCCAGCATGTGCTCTCAGTGCCATGTAGGTAAGCATAGGCCTTTGAGGTCTCCAGTCCAGCAAAACTGAGTAGTATACAGGGTTCCCCACCCCCCATATTAGAGTGTAGGGTAGGAGAGCTAGAAGATAAGGAGTACTGGCAAGGACATTGAGAATGTTAGCTTTATAATTATGAGCGATGTATAGTTTTACATACTTGACTGCCTATATTTCCCATCTTAAATAAACGGGTCAGCAAGTGAATTTGAACCAGAATTCATTTTTTTTCCCATCCTTACAAAATTGTCATGAACATTTATTAGGAAAAATAAAATAGCATTCATTTAATTAAGAAAGCATTAAATCTTAGTTACTAATGTCTCTTCCCTTCTTCCCTTTATAGGTGATGCATGTAATTGCTCTGTGGCAGGAAGCCTGGACGTGAATCGCTGCAACCAGACCACAGGGCAGTGTGAGTGCCGGCCACCTTATCAAGGGCTCCGTTGTGACACCTGCAGGGATAGCTTTTACCTGAATCACACTTCTGGGCTCTGTCTGCCGTGTGACTGCAGTCCGCACGGAGCCCTCAGCGCACTCTGCAGCAGGTAAGCAGCCGTGGGTGGGGGTGATGCCATTTTATCAAGAAAAAGAAAAGGCTCTTGCTCTCAAGGACCAGAGTGGTTTAAATAAAGGGGGATGAGGGGGCATAGATTCATAAAATATTTCATACACTTTTATTTCCTCACTTTGTATATTTAATATCAAAATTAAAAAGCATCTAATTTACTGATCTAGTTCTTCAAAAGGACCTGGGTCACCAATTTTGCTTTGTGATAATTTCTCTAAATTTCATGGAAAAAAATTATTGAGAAAGCAGTCTCCTTTCTGGAAGTGATAACTTCCTGGCATTTCCAGGGGAAACGTTCTTATTATGTTTATTCACATACCATGGGATTTTCAGGAAACTTACTCTTTGCTTTATTTTTTCTCTTATCCAAATGCCAGAACTGTTTCTTTGCACATCTAAGGCTTAAAGTTGGTAATATCCTAATTTCTCTAACTAGTGGGGAAAAGACTGGTTTTACCAGCACATTTTGGGGGACCAAAACTTGATTAAGTAGGAATTATCTGGAAATTACCTTTAAAATATTATGTTATTTGGAGGCAACTTAATGTAGTAGAACAGTGTCCCACCATCTGAGGATATGCCTTCTACTACATTGAAAGTAATTGTTCTTTGACGTTGTATGAAGCACCTAGCTTTTTGTGAAACCTAAATCAAAAAGCTGAAGAGACAGTGTTATGTAATGAAAAGAACATAAGCTTTACAATCAGCCTAACCTGGGTATAGATCCAAGATCTGTTTCCACTTAGGAGCTTTGTGCTTTCAGCAAGTTATTTCATTTTTCTGAGCCTCAGTTTCTTCTCAAGGTTGTTGTGAAGGTTAAATGGATAGATGCGCGTAAAATGCCTAGCACACATCACACAATACATTCTGGGTTGTTTTAATTTCAAAGGAATACTGTTGGCTTAAATGAGGGAATAGTTTTAAAGAACTTTTAGTTCCTTGGCAGAAGTTTCTTTATACTCAGCTGTAGTTATCTTGGATGCTTTATAAATCATACTGTACACATGATATGCAATATTGTATCATATTATACCTCTATTAAAAATATGGATGTGAACTGGATTAACAAGTTTATAATTTGGGGCGTCTAGGTGACTCAATCGATTAAGCGTCTGCCTTTAGCTCAGGTCATGATCCCCGGGTCCTGGGATGGAGTCCCGCATCGGGCTCCCTGCTCAGTGGGGAGTCTGCTTCTCCCTCTCCCTCTGTCCTTTACCACTGCTCATGCTCTCTCCCTCTCTAGCTCTTGCTCTCTCTCAAATAAATAAATAAAATCTTAAAAAAGAAGGAGAAGTTTATAATTTCAAATGCAACAATAATCAATGCTTATGATGGTGTTGATATTTTAAAATAGTTATTTGTTTTAATCTTTGAAACTCTTTTTATGTGGGGTTTTTTTTTTTTTTGGAAATAGTCTCTTTTAATAAACTCATGCTGGCACACACAAATGGAAAATGGAAACCCTCATACTTTGCTAGTGAACATATAAATTTAGAAAATAATTCTGATGGTAATTTTTCAATATGAATCAAATGTTTTAAAAGCATTCTCGCACTCATCTAGCAATTCACAACTCTTCCTTAAGAACTAATATGAGATATACATTGATCAAAATAGCCTTCACCTTCTCTCAGCTTGGCTAAACCTTAGACAGACTTCTTTCTGAGACAGGCCCCTTTTCTTAGATCTTTAGAAAACTTGCAATTGTAAATTCTCTCTTTGCCCTTTGAGATCTAAATCCTTTTTAAAAGCCTTTTGCCAGCTTTACAACCCAGGCAGATCTTTCTTTTTTTTTTTTTTTTAATTTTTTTTATTGTTATGTTAATCCCCATACATTACATCATTAGTTTTAGATATAGTGTTCCATGATTCATTGCCTGTGCATAACACCCAGTGCTCCATGCAGAACGTGCCCTCCTCAATACCCATCACCAGGCTAACCCATCCTCCCACCCCCCTCCCCTCTAGAACCCTCAGTTTGTTTTTCAGAGTCCATCCTCTCTCATGGTTCTTCTCCCCCTCCGATTTCCCCCCCTTCATTCCTCCCCTCCTGCTACATTCTTCTTCTTCTTTTTTTCTTTCTTAACATATATTGCATTATTTGTTTCAGAGGTACAGATCTGAGATTCAACAGTCTTGCACAATTCACAGCACTTCCCAGAACACATACCCTCCCCAGTGTCCATCACCCAGTTACCCCATCCCTCCCACCCCACCCCCCACTCCAGCAACCCTCAGTTTGTTTCCTGAGATTAAGAATTCCTCATATCAGTGAGGTCATATGATACATGTCTTTCTCTGTTTGACTTATTTCGCTCAGCATAATACCCTCCAGTTCTATCCACGTCGTTGCAAATGGCAAGATCTCATTCCTTTTGATGGCTGCATAATATTCCATTGTATATATATACCACATCTTCTTTATCCATTCATCTGTTGATGGACATCTTGGCTCTTTCCACAGTTTGGCTATTGTGGACATTGCTGCTATAAACATCGGGGTGCACGTACCCTTTCGGGTCCCTACTTTTGTATCTTTGGGGTAAATACCCAGGAGTGCAATTGCTGGATCATATGGTAGCTCTATTTTCAACTTTTTGAGGAACCTCTATACTTTTATGTGGGTTTTTAAATCACAAGGATACTAAGTGGCAGCGAAAGAATTCTCAGTTAGGATTCCAAGCCCAGTGTCCCTATCACCATGTCATGCAGCTTCTATAATGAGAAAACTGATAATCATTCTATTATTTGAGGTTGAGAATATACTAGTTGCTTATCATTGCTCCCTTTGCTCCCTAAAAACATGCCCGCACAAGTCATCCTTAGAAGGTTCAACTTTCTTACCATTTTAAAAGATGAGATTTGGATAAGTTTGTTCATTCTAATATCTAATGGCATGACTACTACTTCCTTTAGAATGAGATTTTGCAAAAACATTTTTCCCTGAGCACTTTGGAGAGATAAAACAGTGTTTACTTCTAGGCCAAACTGCTTTGTTAGAGGAGAAAGAAATAAGGGGAGCATTGAGAGAGAGTTTTAAAAGCTGGAGAGGAGGGAAAAACAGTAATTCTAAAATTCATGTAATATCTTACTGTTTCCATTGATCTTTTACAAATTATTTCTTTTTTTAAAAAGATTTATTTATTTAATTTAGAGACACAGAGAGAGAGAGGTGACATGTGAGTGGGGGGAGCGGCAGAGGGAAAGAATCTTTAAGCAGACTCTCTGCTGAGCGCGGAGCCCAAAAAGGGGCTCCATTGATCCCAAGACCCATGAGATCGTAACTGAGCTGAAACCAAGAGTCGGATCCTTAAGCTACTGAGCCACCCAGGTGGCCCTATAAATTATTCCTGATTCTGCCCGCCCCCCCCCTCCCCGACAGTTAGTGCCATTAAGTGACGTAGGCTAAACACTGTTCTGAAAATAGGTCGTAACTAGAGAGTAGTGGAAAAGTGCATTGGACTAGTAACTCAAAGATCCAGGGTGGGGGTCTGTAAACTACAGTCGTGAACCAAATCCAGCCCGCTGCCTACTTTTGTAAATAAAGTGTCACTGGGACACAGGTGCACTCACGTGGTTACGTATCATCTGTGATTGCTTTTGCGCTGCTGTGGCAGAGCTGACTCATTGCAACAAAGACTGTGTGGCCGGCACACCTAAAATATTTACTGCCTGTCTCTTTAAGAAAAAGTTTGCCAACCCTGGTTTAGGGTTCCAACCCTGGTAGATATCGCCAGGTAACCGTGTAGCTTTGGGAAAGTCACTTTACTTTTTTTAAGCATTTATCTTTTAATTTGTGAAGTGGTGATAATAATCCATGTCCTGTTTCTCTCCTGTATAAAGTTGTTTTGTCTTAAGGATCAAACAAGAAAATGCATGTGTAAATTTTTACAATCTACACTTTCTAGATATACAATAAAAATAATACTAGAAACCATTTTTTGAGCATGTACTGTATGCTAGGTCACTTATGTTCAGTATCTCATTTAATTTTCAAAAAACTCCCTTGAGGAGAGCACTGTTATTTTCCCACTTTGAATATGAGAATTTTGATGTTTAGGGGGTATAGTTAACTTGTGTAAGCTTACACACTAAAGCTACCATTCAGTCCAGTTGAACAAATGTAATAAGCAAGTGCTTATTCCGTGAAACAGAATGACTTCATAATTACACAGTTGTTTTTCTTAGTAGAAAGGCTCTTGGTATTTAACACCCAAATATCCTAGAATGTTCTTATCTCTCAATTCAATGTGTTTTGGCTGATGATTCTTTAAGAAAAATTTGTATTTATATCCCGGAAACTCAATAATGCCATATACAACATTTTAAACAAAGTAACATGTGGGAAGTCTTGTGTTAAATTCCAGATAAAATCGGTATAATGTCAGAATCCCATGTAAACAATCTGTAAATTGTACCACATGTCAACAAAGAGGATGTGCAGCATGTTACTGCATATAAGTCCCCTGGTAACAACCATGGAAATTGCTTTGGATCAGGAAGGGATGTTGTAAGCATTTTACATCCTAACATGGGAGTTTGCTACTTATTTATAGGTGCTTTACTGTGTTTTAGTTACAGTCTAGAAAGTTGGTTAGTAGTTTTGGGTTGATATGTAATGAATTATAATTATTTTCATTTGAAATATTGGAAAATAGGTTCTTTGTTGGCATTTCATGTAGAATATATGATTTTCAGTAATGGATGATTGATGTTAAGCAGGAGGGAGAAGATACCTGTATTATGATGATGATGATGATTATGATTACTATTACTTGATCTATATGGACTGTTTTCTCTGCATACCTGATGGGTTCTATTTCCTTAGTAGGTCTTTTTTTTTGATAAGTAACATGTAATTTTATAATACCTGCATATAGTCAAAGTATGTTGATTTCTCACATCCTTTACCATTATCTTCTAATTGACATCTGGAAGGATCTTGCTTCCCCTGCAGCCCTTAAAAGTGATGTCTGTTTTTTCTCTCTCTCTCTCTCTCTCTCTCTCTCTCTCTCTTTCCTCTTATCTCTGGACCTGGAGCTGGAATAGATAATCTTCCTTGTTCCTGATTGCCACTGCAGAGTGCTCTCCCTTCTCCCTTTCTAAAAACCCTGCCTCCGAAGCTCATAGCAGCAGAGCATGCTGTTCTACCTCCATGTTGCTGTTCCCCTACCAGGCACTACCCCTGATTTCTTTTTTTAAAGATTTTTATTTATTTATTGAGAGAGAGAGAGAGAGAGAGAGCATGAGAGGGAGGAGGGTCAGAGAGAGAAGCAGACCCCCTGCCGAGCAGGGAGCCCGATGCGGGACTCGATCCTGGGACTCCAGGATCATGACTTGAGCCAAAGGCAGTCGCTTAACCAACTGAGCCACCCAGGCGCCCCACTACCCCTGATTTCTTATACACAGCTCACTGTTGTCTCTCCACCACGACATCTGTCAAAATCCTGGATGATTTCAGTATCTGTAGATGATCTCAATGGTTTGGCCTTTCAGTTTCTTGACCTCTCTTCCAATAAACCTTCCTCCTTGCTCCCACCAATCTTTATTTGTTTTATTTGCCCTATTTCTTGATTGTCTATGGCCCCAAAGATAGGTATATTAATTTTTTTGAGATAAATGCATAATCCTTTTCTATGGGTTGCTGCAGAGTAATATTTAATTTAAAAAATTGTAAGTGTTATTTCAGAATGTCAGGCAATTTGTCAGAACAAACAGCACATCACTGAAATCCTTTAAAAACCTGGACTCAAAGGAAGTCTTTAGAAGGAAGGTTCAGGAGCTCTAAATCCAGCTGTAAACACTGCATTTCTCGCTACCAGAAAGGAAGTTAAATTGACACAAGACCAGAACAGAAATGGGAAGTTGCAGGACTGTGTACTTTGGCAAGGACATATGGGTGAACTATGAGGAAACACCTCTGTGTTCTGCTCTGCTATAAATTATATATGAGTTAAGGAAAAAGGAAATTGTAGGCAAGTAGTGTATGTGTAGTAGAAAGGAAGTGGAATCTGAAATTAGTGACTTTGTTTCTATTCTTGGTTTAGCCACTTACTAACTGTATGACCTTCATTAAGATATCTGACCTCTCTGAGCCTCAGTGTTTTCATATGTAAAATAATATATGTGACATGAAGGATTTTTGTGAGACTTAAATTGTGTGTGTGTGTGTGTCCACTTACATTGTGACTGGCACATAGATTCAGCTCAATAGCTTCCTAGAGGATGAATCTATTTTTTTTTAAAACATGAGGAATAGAATTGGTAACTCACCAAAGAGGAGGATTAAATCCACCTGCGTTGTGCATGAGGAAGGATTGGGGTATTTGTTTTTGTTGATAGGCTAAAGAAGAAATTGTTCACTCTAACAGGAAAAAAATTTAAATTATTTTCCTCCATTTTCACAAACATATTAAACCTCTTAAAATTGGACAATCTATATTTTCTTTCTTTCTTTTTTTTTTTTTTTAAGAGGGAGGGAGAGAGGGAGAGAATGAGTGGGGAGGGGCAGAGGGAGAGGACGAGAGAGAATCTTAAATAGGCTCCACACCCAGCTCAGAGCCTGACGCAGGGCTTGATCTCACAAACTGAGATTATGACCTGAGCCAAAATCAAGAGCCACCCAGGCGCCCCGACAATCAATATTTAATAATAATAATAATAGTTAAAGTTAATCGAACACATGCTAGGCACTATCCTAAACCCTTTGCATGTAGCAGTTGATTTAATCCCTATAGCAGCCGTATCAGCTAGGCACTCTTATAATTCTCATTGGCACAGGAAAAAAAATTGGAAGTTAGGTAAATTGCCTAACTCATGAGGTAATAACCAGTAAGTAAAAGTGTTGGGATTGAAACATTTGCAACTTGGAACTAGAGTTTGGGGTATATTAGATTATATATTATATAATTACATAAATTGTGTATTAGATTATAGAATTGGTGACTCACAAAGAGGAGCAAAAATTTTGGAGTAAAACAATATTGCTTTTGCTCTTGTCTGGAAGCCTATAATCTATGCTAGACTAAAGGGCACAAAACTACTAGAAGCCAATACAAAACAGTTTATAAATATATGCTGAATTTCTAAGTCAAGTAGTTTAGAGTGGGAAAAGAATAAACTGAAGTAATAAGGAAAAAGGCTTTCCAGAGGAGGTGGGAACTGAGATGAGCCTTCTAAGTTATGATTTAGGAAGGCAGAGGGCTGAGAAGAAGACCTTATCAGGAGGAAAAAAACATGCAAATTCAAGTGAATTTCCTAAGATTATACAATGAGATGAGAAATCTGATCTCCTAACACCTACTCAAAATTCTTTTCTGTTTCCACCTCCCTATTCTCTTTTTAAAAATAAATAGAAGTAGAATAATGGACTCAATTCTATCCTGATTCTCTTGTACATCTAATGCCCATGAACAAACAGCTGGCTTTTAAAAAATTCATCTCCCTGTTCTTTATGCCCCTATATTTTCAGTGGGAGTTGCCCTAGTGAGGGTAGAACTTGGCTATGGGAGCCAGATGTGGGTTGAGCAACGTCTTTATGTGCAAACACAAAGTCCTTTATGTACTGACAGATGGCCACCCCCTCACAGCACCATTGGTGTTCCAACCTGTTTAATCGGGAAGGAGTTGGTCTATGATATCTTAACTTTTCAGTTTTTCTTTTGCAATGCATTTCTAATGTTTTCCTGATTTATATTTGGACATATGTTTAATAAGTGAATGGAGAAATCAGATAACATTTTATCTCAAAAATCAGCTTGCCTAGTGAGAGCCTGAATCTCTTACTATAGCCCTTAAAATATTGTCAGGGCTGGCTTTATATGTAGGCAATTATATACTGATTTGAGATTTTTTTAATGCATCCATAGGAGGTTAGTATGCAAGGTGCATCACTATAGACTGTCTCTGTAAGATAACACAGAAGCTCTCTAGTGCTGTAATATCCTTTTACATAAAATCTGTGGTTGCTGCTGTACAGTACGTGTATTTTGAAATATTTATTATTTTGCATTTTAATTATGGGAATATGCCCCAGGACAGAGGGCAAGATTTTACTCATGAGGTCAACTTATAATGAAATAAATGTGAAATCGAAAGATGGCAAACCTCTGAGGCTCACGTTCACATGGGGTTCAGAAAATCATCGCTTGTGTCATAACTGAGAGTAACAGCTGCTTGTGTAAACTCTTCTTTATTACTTTGCATATAATTCTGGGAGATCAAGAAAAAGTTATTTGATTACTAGAAACAATTAACAATTGAGGAAAGCTGTGTCATTTTATTCACTCGTTTCATTTAATAAAGGCATTGCATTTGCCAACTCTGTGTCCAAAGACATTATCCCTGTGCTCACGGCACGTACTCTCAGTGGAAAGATAGAAACGCAAACAAAACATGAGCATTCATAAAGGGCACAGGAGATTCAGGGAAGTCTTAAGAGACAAAGTTTCATTTAAATTGAGACCTGAAAGATGAGTAGAAATTTATATGAAATATAAATGGCTCATTATTTCTCAAAGGTAAGAACACTTGTTAACGATGGAGAGGAAGGGTTGAAGGAGAGTGGGAAATGACGAGATGAGGCTTTTGTCTATCTGTTTGCTGTTGTATCTCCAACACCTACAACAGTGCCTGGCACAAAGTAGATTCAGTAAATACTTGATGAATGAATAGAATGAATGGATGAAGAATAAACAGGGCCAGACCATAAAGGGCCTAATTTTATCCATTGAAGGGATGAAGAAATTTTATCCGTTGAAGAATACTGAAAAAGGAGTGATATTGGATTTGCTCTTAAAAAAAATCACTCTGTCAGAAGTCTGGTGGGTGAAGAGAATGAGCTCAGGGAAGGAGGCCAGTGAAACTGGACACTGGCATTGGTGTTGGCAATGGTGCAAGAGATGGGGGAACCAATACAAGAGGTATTTGGAGAATAAAATGTACAGGGCTAGGTGGTTGTTGGTATGTATGGAGTACGGGGGAGAGAGAGAGAGATGACTTACGTGTGTCTTTCTGGTTTGGGCACATGAGTGAGGAGATACTCCATTAACTAGATAAAGAATACAGGCAGATAAGCAAGCTGGAAGGAGATGATGATGTTAGGGTTCAAACATGTTCATTTTGAAGTGATTGTAAGATATTCAGATAGAGATGTCTGATAGATAGTTGCATATACATTGTGTACCAAACTCAAGAAATCTTCTAGCGTATTCTTTTGCTATTCCTTGGGAAAATAGAACAGAGCCTTACAGTTTTAATTTTATTTAAAAATAATTTTATTCTATATCCCAGTTATCATTCTTGCAATGGTACCAGTATCTAGTTTAAATTATCTTTTTTTTAAATTCACTTTTATGTTTTTTCCTTGAAGGTATAATTTTAAAAGGTAGCTGTCTTAGTCAAAAGCAGGTAATTGATCTCAGCCTTTATCCTATCATGATTAATTTGTTTCAGTACATGTTCGTACGGTGCCAATGGTTTATGTGTTAGAAGATATTTTAAGCACATTACACCAAGTATCATGTTAAGTTCATGGTAAAAGAAAGTAGACTAAAATTTGAATGTTAATAAATGGCCAGAGAGGGGCTCATTCAGAAAAAGGCATCAAGTGCATTGAATTTAAGTGTAAATAATGTATGTCTATTACAGTTTAGATGGCTCTGTGTGTTTTTCAGTACATTTCTATTTTAAATCCTCCATTCAATACAGGGCATGCTCTGCCTTCCTGGTCTTCTAATTATTAACTAGATAACAGCTGTAGTCAAATGGATGAAAAAAAAACAACACATCTTTCTTCCAGCTATTGGTGACCTTTGAGAACATGAACATAACATGTCACAGTGAGTTGATACAATTGCTGTTGATCAAACATAGTACTTTCCCTAACCCATGTTGCAGACTCTTCTACTTATTTATTTTATTAAGCCACTTTTGGACCAGCTTGAGATTTTTAAAGGAAATATTTTAAACTTAAAATTTTGTTACTGATAATGTTAAAAGGTCATTTATTTTGCTTCTGCTGAGATCCCCCCAAATATGTAGATATATATATGCTAATAATACAAATAATCAAGTTCATACAAATTGCAGTATTTGATATCAAGGTGTTTATTTATTTAGCAAATTATGTGCAGGATACTTTAATAGACCTTGTGGGGAATTAAAGATTAATAAGACAATGGGCCTTATTCCAAAGGAGCTTCCAGTCTAGTAAGGGCACTAAAAAAAGTATGTAAATAATTATAATATGAAGTAAAAATTGGCCGACATCATAAACTATAAGGATAAACTGTTAAGGAGATTAAGAATCTGGGCGATCTCACTTATAGCTGAAAAAATCAGAGATGATTTCATTGAAGAGATAGCTTTTGACCTCAGTTTTGAAGATAGGAAAGGATTAGGCTTACAGAAGTGGACAAGGTGGGAAAGGATGTTAGAGAACAGGAAAGAGCAAGATTAATGTCTCAGAGATGTGCTTACACAGGATGTAAGGTAGAAGAGAAGTGGGGGCAGAGGGAGATAAATCTGGCAAGTCCTGCTGGGGTCAGGTCACAGAAGGCCTCAAGGGCCAGACAAACGATTTGGCTTTTATTCCTGAAGCAATCTTTAAGCAGAAGAAAGATCAGCACTGTGTCCTAGCAGTAGTAGAATGGATGGATATAAGTAGGGGGAGATTAGAGGCAGAATGAAAACTAGTGAGGGCCAAAATTCGGATAATAATTGGTGAGAACAGAGAGAATATTAAGAGTGGACAATAGTGAAAATGGTGATATGCTCCATAATATCAGGGTTCCTGTGCATAATTCTCTACTAAGTTTGTGATTTTTGCACTATCACATACACACAAATCTAAAGGTAGTTTGTATTTCTAAGTTGAATTTAAGGAATTGCTCAGTCCCAGGGTTCCTTCTCAGGCCCATACTCTCTCCCTTTGTTGCCGGCCGCGGGGCCTGAATCTCCTCTCCTACGTGCTTCAGTAGCTGCTACCACCCACCGCATTGCATGGCATTTTGATCTTCCCCCCCCGCACCCCCCCCACCGAGCCTTGCTGCTGAGCGTCAAGCAGGGTCCCCACACCCATGTTCTTTCTGTGTTGCTAAAAATAAATCCAAGGGCCCTTTACCTTTTGAGAGTTTAAAAAATTATTAATCTTTGTAGAGAGGCCTGTGGGGGTAGTGAATATAATAGATATGGGGAAGTTGAATGGTTATATAAATGGCAGACTTTTCCACAAACAGGGTTCAGATATAGGCCTACCTCTTTTATTTTTTTTCCAATTAATTACTCTGACACTCATATGCGTCAGTGGCAACCCATTTTCCTTTTGAGGCAACCCATTCTCCAACAATTAATTACTCATTTTCCAGTAACTCTAGGAGTCAGTCCTCTGACGCTGAGTATCAAGGGAACGTGGTTCTGAACCGTTCACGGCCGTTGCTGGTTCTCACCGGTGTGGCACTGCCAGGTCGAACAGCCTGACAGATGATGCTGGCTCACTACTGTAATGATGCTGTCACTGGTCCAGATCCTTGAAGAGGCAGTGGCAGGTCTTTGAGGGAGGATGAACCCACTCCTCAGTGCCAAGTTCTTTCAAGGATGCTCTGCATTAAGGCTCCAAAGTTCCAGATCTTAACAATCGGCTCTTTTGGTTTATACATGCAGCCGTATCCCCATGTGCAAGTCAGCTCCAAGCATTACAGTTGAGGACATTTTGTAGAATCTTTCACCTAACAAACCCCAAATCTCCCTCCCTCCCCAGTAAAATTCTTGCTAAACCTTTTCTCAGGACAGTGGGGCCTATTCACTCTGCACTTACACAACTAAGAGAAGCCCAAACAAGTGATTCTTCACCCAGTCGGGAGAATCGGCTTCAGGATTATTTTCTCCCCCTACCCAAATGGCCAAGCAATTGCAAACTTCTCTTGCTAAAGAAGAAGGAGACCACAATTTAATCTCTAGTTAAGCATCTCTTGGATAGGACATTTTACTACACTTAAAGAGTGTAAAAATCTTATAAACACATTGTGTTTTCTGTTCTAAAATTTGACTTCTTTCTCCGATGAAAATACCACACAGGTTGGCAAATAATATTAACATTATTACTACCACCACCAACCTCAGAAAGAACAGCATTAACATTTATTGAATATTTGCTCTGTGCCAGGCCAAGTGCTTTATATGTACTACCTTGTAAGGATAAAATAACAACTGACTGAAGTGGTATTAGTCTCATTGTACAGATGAAGAAACTGAGACTTGAGTTATTTGCTCCCAAACAGACAACTAGTAAGTGGCAGAAACAGGCTCAAACCAATACCCGTCTGATTATTCTGCCTTCATTTTATCAATTGAGTGTTTATTAATTATTTGATTAAGTGTTTATTAATTGAGTGGCTGAACCTCTGCTTGTTTTCTAAATAAGCCTGGTAACCAACCTAAGTTTAGCAACCATACAGACAGATTCCTAGCATGAAAACTTATCGTTTGAGTGATCAAGATAACATCATCAGTAATAAGTCATGTGGGTAGTATCATGTACCCCCTAATACAATGCAGTGAATGAGAAGGACATGTTACCTCTGAGATAGTCTTCGCTAAAATTCATAATCTCAGTCTAATTATGACAAGACATTAGACAAACCCAAATTGAGGAACATTTTACAAAATAACTAACCAGTAGTCTTCAAAAGCTTCAAGGTTATAAAAGACAAGGAAAGACAAAGAAACTGTCAGATTGGAGGAAGCTAAGGAGACATGACCAGTAAACAAACGTAAGGTGATATCTTAGATTGGTTCCTGGAACAGAAAAAGGACGTTAGTGTAAAAATTAGGGAAATCTGAGAAAGTCATAGTGTAGTTAGTAGTATTATAGAAATGTTAATTTTTCAGTTTTGATGAATATACCATGGTTATATAAGAAGTTAACATTAGGGGAAGTTGGGTGAATAGTATACAAGAACTCTCTGTACAATCTTTTTTTTTTTTTTTTTTTTAAAGATTTTATTTATTCATTTGAGAGAGAATGAGAGAGAGCATGAGAGGGGGGAGGGTCAGAGGGAGAAGCAGACTCCCTGCCGAGCAGGGATCTCTGTACAATCTTAACACTTTTCTTTAAATCTAGTATTATTTAGAAATAAAAAGGTAATAGAATTGTTATTTAGAGCAGTCAGTCAAGGGAATATGGATAGTATTACTGTCTTATGATGAAGGCGTATTTGGTCCTAGTGATAATTCTTAGCGTTAGGTCCAGAGGAGGAATCAGAGTAAGGAAATTAACTTTGCTGGCATGAAGATCTGCCACTTTAGATGTATGACATTGTGGTTAGAATATACAATCAGGGACGCCTGGGTGGCTCAGTCGTTAAGCGTCTGCCTTTGGCTCAGGTCATGATCCCAGGGTCCTGGGATCGAGCCCTGCATCGGGCTCCCTGCTCAGTGGGAAGCCTGCTTTTCCCTCTCCTGCTCCCCCTGCTTGTGTTCCCTCTCTCGCTGTGTGTCTCTTTCTGTCAAATAAATAAATAAAATCTTAAAAAAAAAAAAGAATATACAATCAAATTCATAGCCTGTTTTAGTGTTTTAAATATATTTTTTTCTATAAAGTTTTAAAAGAAGACTTAGTTAGTAGACTTAGGCTGAAATAGAAGGACACTTGTTCCCACAGAGAAGGCTTTGTCTTCCCCTGTGTCCCCTGAAAGAAAATTAAATCAGCATGACTTGTTCCATCTCAGATGGTTTTTTTATAGCAAGAAATATGTTTCCTAGAGGGTAGAGAGAAATATGGGACTATTCATCTTTTTTCTCCTTGGATTTGATTTCCACTCAAAATATCTAAATTTGTCAATTCCAGAGAGAGATCTTGACTTGAAGTTTCTCTAGATTTCCTATAAAAAGGATATAAGTGCTTTAACCATGATGATTTTAACAGTTGAAGTATATAGGGCTAGTTTAAAAAATTATCAATTCCATGATTATGGTTCTTTATATATTAAATAAATTCTCTGGTGTGATATATTCCATGTGTTTCAACAGTTTGGGTATTTCCGGCTTGCTCCTGTGTTTATAAATTCAGTAGATTTCCAGGTAATGTTAATAACTAATATCTCAACTAGTATTCTTTTCTCCTGTACATTTTCTCATTTGATTCTAACAACAACCCTGTAGGTAAGGTAAGGATGAAGTAGGTAAGGATGATTTTTCACCAAATTACTAATGAGAAGTAATAATTGAAAGGTTGGAGTCCAAGCTTGGATATCTATTAAATACCAGAGCAAGAACAGTCAACTCAAGCTCTTCTGACAACTTATCTCATGTTCTTTCTGTTACCTTAAACTCCCATGGCATTCAGTTCTGGGTTAGTATATGCTCCTATGCTCAAGGTCAGAAGTTCTTAACCTACGAGGGGGGAAACGCATGAAATGTAATGGCGGATATGTATTTTTCTATGGAGAAGGTCTATAAGATTAAATAGATTCTCAAAGAGATCTGGGATGTCATCAAATTTAAATTTGATTCTAAATACTATACAGGAAGGACATAGACATTCTTGTCACACTGCCAAAAGCATAATGAAAACATGGCTTATTTTGTCAATAACAGAATCCCTTCCTTCTCTTCTGCCAATTCCTAACACCACATACACTATGACCATTTCCTTAATTAAGTTTTACTTTTGCTGATCCTGAATTGATTATTTAAAGAGTTCTATGGTTGAAGACAATGTCCAGTAAAAGATATTATAGATATTTGAAAGAAAAGTTTTTACAGGAAAATGTATTAGTTTTTTTAACTAAACTGTTCACCTAAGGAAGCTGCATAATCCAGGAGAGGCAGCGGGAGAAACAGAAGGAAATTAACATTTGATGAATACTGTTAAACCTCTATTCTTTTTAAAAAATTTTTTTATTGTTATGTTAATCACCATACATTACATCATTAGTTTTTGATGTAGTGTTCCATGATTCATTGTTTGTGCATAACACCCAGTGCTCCATGCAGAATGTGCCCTCTTTAATACCCATCACCAGGCTAACCCATCCTCCCATCCCCCTCCCCTCTAGAACCCCCAGTTTGTTTTTCAGAGTCCATCGTCTCTCATGGTTCATCTCCCCCTCCTATTCCCCCCCTTCGTTCTTCCCCTCCTGCTATCTTCTTTTTTTTTTTCTTAACATATATTGCATTAGATTTGAGCCCAGGTCTGTCTGACTCCAAGGCTCTCCCCACTGTACCCTAAAATAGAATGGGCAAGATTAGATATGGCAGTGTGAGTCTCAATGTAAGTGTAGGTCTAGGTATGTGTGAGCATGATTCATCAACCTAAGGAGTGGCCCATGGAGACATAAATCTAGAAGTCAGATCTGGGCTACAATGAAATTAAATACTGTATAGAAGAAGTCAACATAAAGTATTGAGAGCATCCATAGAGAATCATTTGAAAGGCAGGAATTAGTACATTGTAAATATCAAAGTTGAGTCCACTTGACTTGTTGGGGCTTAAAATGGCAGACATTTGACATATGGGAGATCTGAAAGCAAGTGTTGTAAACCTAGTCATTGGGGTGGGAAGCGGTGAGGCAGGGCTACTGGGATCAGGAGCCAGGCATCAGGAAACTAGGGACAATAGTTGTAATTTAGCCATTGAGAATATAGGGGACTAAGGTCAAAGGAACCAGTAGTGAATGAGACTTAATGACAGTTAACTGAGGTTGACCGCCTTAAGTATCCTCTTCTTAGGTCAGAATTGATAACAAATTAAGGGTTAAGTACTAAGTGCAGAGATGGAAATCAAGCAGCTTTACCAGTCAGGGCTTGGAATATGAAAAGCAGAGTGAAGCAAGTATTGTGATATTTTTCCAGTTCAACTAGTACAGTGGTTCTTCAGGTATGGTCCCCAGATCAATATCTGCATAACCTGGGAATTGGTTAGAAATGCAAATTCTTGGGCCCAACACCAGACCTGTTCAATCAGAAATTCTGAGATAGGGCCTAGCCATCAGAACCAATATGCCCCCCAAAATCTAAGGTCAACTTATATGCAGAAGAAAACCAGAAGTAATAACAAGTAAGCTTATTTGAGGCATTCCAGTCTCTGTTGTTTGTTTATATGAGGATTATATAAGTTGAAGAGGTTTTTTTTTAGTAGGGTCATAATAGAAAATTGGGGTTAAGCAAAACAGACTTTTCTTTGTGGGCTAGTAAATTATTTTTTTCCTTTCTGCTCTTCTTTGTCCTTTAAAAAACAAATGCAAGGGATCAATGTCTTACAATGTTGACTGGCCCATGATGGGCCAGTCAGTCATTAAATGTCTCATTTTGCTCACCTAGAATAAATATCCTGTTTCTAAGATTCTAAGAAGTTTATTTAAGTATAACATAAAATATGAAATGGGCTAAATTGAAGACAAATATTGTACCCAGAAGGCATCATGAATTAATGAAGGAAGCATACATAGATTTTGGAGCCAGATTACACAATCATTAAATGAAAAATTTGAGCGTCTGTCATGTGCCAGGCACTGTGCTAGGCCCTGGGAATATAGCAGTGGAAACAAACAAACAAACAAACAAACAGATAAAACCCCCTGATTTCATAGAGCTGACATTCTAGATGGAGATAATAAAAAATAAAATAAAATAAAATATATATTAAAATAAAATATATATTAAATAGTAAGAGATATTATAATTTTAGATGGTGTGGCTGGCTGAGGGCTTGTTGAGAATATGACATTTGAATAAATAACAAAAAGTGCCATGTGGGATCCCCTGGGTAAAGGGTATTGCTGACAGAAAGGACAGCGAATGCAGGGTCTCTGATGCAGAAACATGCACAGCACATCTGAACAACAGTAAGGTGAGTGTGGCTGAAGTGATGTAAGTGGGGAGAAAGGATTAGGGAAGTACTAGGTAAGAGCAAAATATATATGCAGATACTGAGAATACTGTTCTTACAACATATCTGTATTTTTCAAAAATTTTATATGAAAAACTTAGGGGGGCGGAATAAAGCTGTAGTAATTAAGACAGTTTGGTTTGGTTCAGGGATAGACAAATAGATAAACAGAACAAAAACAAAAACCCAGAAACAACCCATGTGTAGAAAGATATTTGACATATGGTTGAGGAGGTTCTAAAGCTCAACAATACCAGTAACATAGTAGCAGTACTTACACGTGTTTACTACGTGTCAGACACTGTTCTGCATGCTTCACACATATTAACTTAATTAACCTTCACAACACACCGATGAGAGAGAGATTATTTTCTCCATTTTACAAGTGAGGAAACTGAAGCAGGAAGTTGAAGTAATTTACTTATGGTCATATGGCCAGTAAGTGATGAAGTCAGGATTTGAATCCAGGTAATCGAGCGCCAGTGTTCACACCTTAACTACTTTGTTATACTATAAAACTTATACGAAGAGTGGAAAGACAAGCTTCAAACTGAGAGAAGATAATTGTAGCACATTATACTGACAAGGGATTGATTATTCCAGGAATAAAGGTTAAAAATACTTGGGGAAAAAATGTGTAACTTTGTATGCTGACAGATGGTAATTAAATTTATTGTGGTGGTGGTTTTGCAATGTAAGTAAATATCAAATCATTATGTTATACACCTGAAACTAATATAATATGTCAACTATCCTTTCATAAAAAGAATACTTGGGCAGACTCTTCATAGAAGAGGAAACTCAAATGGCCAATAAACTTGAAAATATATTCCATCTCATTAACAATCTGGAGAATGCAATTAAAAATCACAGTGTGATATCACTTTGAGCTGCCAGATTGGCAAAATTTTTAAAGCTGATGATATCAAGTGTTGGTGAGGATACAGAGCAATGAGACCATGATTCTGTTGCTAATAGTGGTGTAAATTGTTACTACCACTTCAGAAAACAGTTAGTGTGTTGATCTTGAACAAAGTGTTACCTAGCAATTTCATTCCTTGGTATATACCCTAGAGAAAAGCATGCTCATGTACCAGAAGATGTATATAGGTATTATCTAAATACCTAATGAAAACAACTGAAATGGCTAGAAGAATGAATAAAATAGGGTTATATTCATATGGTGAAATATAATACAGCAGAGAAAAATGAATGACTGCAGCTATACAGGATTCTTTTTTTTTTTTAATTTTATTTATTTATTCATGAGAGAGAGAGGCAGAGGGAGAAGCAGGCTCCCAAGGAGCAGGGAGCCCGATGTGGGACTCGATCCCAGGACCCTGGGATCATGACCTGAGCCAAAGGCAGATGCTTAACCGACTGAGCCACCCAGGCACCCTGACTACAGCTATACAAATGTACATTGATAAATCTCGAAAACATAATACTATATTGAGCAAAAAAAGTAAATGAAAGAATTTATGATTTTTATTAATATAAAGTTTAAAAGCAGGCAAAACTATATGATATATTATTTAGTAATCCATATAGAAATGGTGAAACTCATAAAGAGCTGAACTGATGAAAACTTAGTTGCTTCTGGGGTGAGAGAAGGGGATGTGGTTGCCACAGAAGGAGCTTCAAATGTCTTGCCTAGTGGATATTGTTGAGTTTCTTCTCCTTCTTTAAATTTTCTTGTCTTTAAATTTATCTATGAATGAATGATATATTTCGCAATTGAAAAATGAGGATTAAAAAAGCTTTGCAAGGTTATATCAATAAAGCTATTGGGGGGGGGAGCTTTGCAAGGGAACTGGCTAGAATAGAGGCATTTGCAAAACTGTGCTAGCTGCTGGTAGGAAACTAGAGCTCCCAAGTCATAGAATTATATTGAGATAGATCAGAAGCAATGTCTCATTTCCTTGGCAATCACTTTAAAATCCCATTCATCAGAGGAGTTATTTAAACAACTGACAATTGAGCCAGGAGAAGACTAACATAAAAAACTTATAGAAGTGTTGCAGGTCTATTAAGATGAGCACATTAAATCCTTCTGTCTTGCTTTCATTAAGTACACAGAGGTAATCTATAACATAGAGGATAGAGAAAAAAAGCAGATATTAGTTGGCAGAAGATCTGGGTTCTAATTCTGATTGCCCTCTGGGTGTGTGACCTTGAAAATTGAGTCAGTTCATGTCATGGAAGCTCTATTGTTTGGTGATGTTAGTATCCCCAATTTGACCAGATAGAGAGCTACTAATATTTGGAAGGTACTCAAATATATAGTTTTAACTAGTTTTCACAATTGTTTGAAACAAGGATTATTGTTCTTATTTTTTCAGATGTGAAAAGTTAATTTGTTCAACAATTGAACAGCTAGAAAGTGGCAAAGCTGAGTCTTATGAATGTCATAGAATTGTAAGAACGAAAGTAACTAATGCATATAAAAATATTGTACTATGTACTTTATTTATAATCCCACAGTAGGAACTCAGTAGTAAATGTTAATATTGCCTCCTGACTACTTCATTCCCTACAGGGTTTAGAACTCAAAAGCTTAGGACTTGGGTATAAAGGACTTGGGCCTTAGCACTGTCAGTATCCACATTTTGAGGTAAACAGGTTTTTGTTTGCTCATTTGGAAACTAAGCCACCGCTTATGCTGTCATTTCTGAGAAAATGAGTTCTAAATTCTAGGCACTACAAGTTAAGTCAATTTTTGGAACACAGCATGTACACAAATCAGGTATTAATAATTACCCTTTCAGGTTAGTATCCCAAATATATAAAGAATGTATAAAACTCAACACCCCAAAACCAAATAATCCAATTAAAAAATGGGCAGAAGACATGAATAGACATTTTTCCAAAGAAGACATAGAGATGGCCAGCAGACACATGAAAAGATGCTCAACATCACTCCTCATCAGGGAAATATAAATGAAAACTACAATAAGATATCACCTCACACCAGTCAGAATGGCTAAAATCAACAACACAAGAAACAGCAGGTGTTGGCAAGGATGCGGAGAAAGGGGCACCCTCTTGCACTGTTGGTGGGAACGCAAACTGGTGCAGCCACTCCAGAAAACAGGATGGAATTCCCTCAAAAAGTTGAAAATAGAACTACTCTACAACCCAGTAATTGCTTAGGTATTTACCCAAAGAATACAAAAGTAACTAATTCAAAGGGATGCATGCACCCCAATGTTAGTTTTTTTGTTTGTTTATTTATTTATTTAAAGATGGACATGCTAGAGCCTCAGCAAGGCTTAACTTTATTTTATTTTTTTAAATATTTATCTATTTGACAGAGTGAGGGAGCAAAAGCGGGGGAACAGCAGAGGGAGAGGGAGAAGCAGGCTCCCCACTGAGCAGGGAGCCCAATGTGGGGCTTGATCCAGGACCCTGGGATCATGACCTGAGCTGAAGGCAGACGCTCAACCATCTGAACCACCCAGGCGCCCCTGCCCTGATGTTTATAGCAGCATTATCTACAATAGCCAAATTATGAAAAGAGCCCAAGTGTCCATTGATTGATTAATGGATAAAGGAGATGTGGTGTGTATGTATATGTGTGTGTATTGATTGATTAATGGATAAAGGAGATGTGGTGTGTATGTATATGTGTGTGTATTGATTGATTAATGGATAAAGGAGATGTGTGTATGTATATGTGTGTGTACGCGCACGCGCGCGCACACACACACACACACGCACGCGCAGTGGAATATTACTCAGCCATCAAAAAGAATGAACTCTTGCCATTCGCAACAACATAGATGGAGCTAGAGAGTATTATGCTAAGTGAAATAAGTCAATCAGAGAAAGACAAATACCATATGATTTCATTCATATGTGAAATTTAAGAAACAAAACAAATGAGCAAAGGGAAAAGAGAGAGAGAGAGAGAGAGAGAAGCAAACCAAGAAACAGACTCTTAACTATAGAGAACAAACTGATGGTTACCAGAGGGGAGGTGGGGGGAAGGGTGAAACAGGTGATGGGTATTAAGAAGTACACTTGTGATGAGCACTGGGTGTTGTATGGAAGTGTCGAATCACTAAATTCTTCACCTGAAAGTAATATTACACTCTATGTTAACTAACTGGAATTTAAATTAAAAAAAATTTTTTTTTCAAAAAAAAATTACCCTTTCATTAAGCAAACCTTTTACAATGGTTACAAAAGAATACAATGTTAACATATTTGAGGAGCATCTTCTTTTAAAGAAGATGCTATTGGGGCATGCTTTTTCTTTTTTCTCTTTTCAAAATGACTTTTAAAATGCAGAAATCTCTATCAAATAATGGAGTAATTGTGTGGGTTTGAGTATTCTTATGGCCGTATTTATTCCATTAAAAAATTGAAGGAAACAAGAAATCATTTTCCTAGTTGAATTAAGTTAAGCCTCCCCAAGTTATGGCTCTGGAAATATGACACTTTTTATATTTTTGCCATTAAGTTTTATTTCTGACTTTTCAAATAAGCTTTTAAATTTGATTTTGGTAAGATCAGCTACCAGAAAATATTTTTGCACTTAGGCAATACCCTTTTTGAGTATTAAGAATTTCTGTCTGAATATGGATTTCCTCTAAGAATATTTTAGACTATTTGCCCGCAAAAATACAAGGAATGTTTAATATAATAGCCCAATGTTTTCAACAATAAAGCTATCTTTTTTTTTCTCCTCCAGCAAAGGAGCTTTGCTCATTGCATAATGGTCTTTTCCATGACTGTAGAAAGACAGAGGAATGCTAAATGCAGATGGTCTTTTGCCAAAATTTCCAATTATTGAGTTTCTTTCATAACCAAAAAGAGAAACTATTTTTACTACCTTTACAAAACCATGACACAAATATGAAGTTAAAAAAAAAAAGAATTGCTAATAACTTTTCATTTTCTTTGTTTTCCCATGTAAAGACTTTTTTTCTAGTTAGAACAACTTTTTCCAGCTTCCTTTTAATATTATTTTTAATATATTGAGAAAGCTTATAATCAGCAATTTTCTGTTAATTTCATACTGTTTTAAGTAGTGCTTTAATTTCTTTCTACACTAAATTGTTTTTATTATTTTTTTAAAGATTTTTATTTATTGATTTGAGAGAGAGAGAGACAGCGAGTGAGAGAGCACAAGCAGGGGGAATGGCAGAGGGAGAAGGAAAAGCAAGCTCCCTGCAGACGACACAGGACTCAATCCCTGGACCCTGAGATCATGACCTGAGCCGAAGGCAGAGCTTAACTGACCGAGCCACCCAGGTGTCCCTGCACTAAATTGTTGTTAGCTATTAAAGACAAGATAGAAGAAAAAAATTGATACCTCTAATTATCCATTTTTTCTGTTTCTTGTTCTTTCCATGTCAGAGTGCCAACATGTAAACCATGTGAGGAAGAAGGAAGGAGGAAAAGCAAGGCTTCTGAATAACCATAAATAAATTAATTTCCCCTAATTAAAACTGTATCTTTTTAGTTGTTCTATGACTTCTTAAGTTCTGATTGATAACATGATATCTAAAGATATGCCATGCACATGTCATTTATATCTTATAACTCTTAGGAAGAAAATAGACAATGTTTTTGGTAACACAAAACATGCTAGGGCATTTGACAACTTAGAAAAAAATTAAATAAATTAGCTAGTTTGTACAAAAACACATCAGGTCTCACTGATTTAGGTCCCACGTTATGTAGGCTTTGCAGGTCCTTTCCCTTCTCAATTTTATTATTTTTAAAAAATTTTAAAAAAGATTTTATTCATTCATTTGAGAGAGAGTGCGTGCACACATGAGTGGGGGGAGGGGGCCGAGGAAGAGGGGGAGGGACAAGCAGATCCCCCCTCCCCCACCACTAAGCACGGAGTGCAACGCAGGGCTCAATCCCAGACTCCGAGAGGACTCCGAGATCAGGACCCCAGCCGAAGTCAGATGCTTAACCGACTGAGTCACCCAGGTGTCCCTCCCTTCTCAATTTTAGAATTTTCCCCCCCCAAACCATTTCTACCAGGTTTTCATAATGTGCTCTCTTTTCCTAGCCACCTTTTTGCTCCAAACTAGAAATTACCCCCATAAATTCTTGCAATTTCTCTAGGTTTGTTAACAGAATTTTAAAAGTAAATAACTTAGCCTTGTCTGCCTTTGCCTGTTAGAGAGTCCAGCCCATTTTCTTTATAATTCTCAGAAAAAATTCAAGATCTAGGATTACTGTCATCATCTTCATAATTCTTTTATTCTTGGGTATTGATCACATGCCAGATGCTATGCTGAGTACCCTGGGTATGTAATCTTTAATTTTCACAGTAATCCTACAAAATTTGGTATAATTGTCTTCATTTTACAAATGAGAATGCTGAGTCTAAGATTGAATAAGCACTTGGTCCCAGCTAGTTACTAGCAGAGCTGGAATATGAACCAAGCTCTCTGTCTCCTTAGGCTATGAATTTTCCATAGACCCTGATACCTTCCTTCCTGTGTTCCACCCTTCCCACCCTAGTCAATGCTGTTATAAAATAATGGAAATTCTGGAGATTCTCCATCTACTCATCTAAACAGATCAGAACCTTTAAAAAGACATTTTGTTTAGTACTTGTATGACATAAATATGTACCATATCTTGAAATGTGATACAGCATTGAATTCCCTTTTGAAAAATTAATGACTTCATGTCAGAAAATATATTATTCATGTTTTAAGAGATAGTTTTTTAAAAGTTTTATTTATTTAAGTAATCGCTACACCCAATGTGGGGCTTGAACTCACGACCCTGAGATCAAGAGTTGCATGCTCTTCTGACTGAGCCAGCCAAGTACTCCTTAAGAGATCATTTTTAAGTGTTCAAACCTTATAATAGTGGTTCACACTTATGAGTGTGATAAATTCTATAACTAAGCCCCTGACACCGTAAGAAAATCTGAGAATCCTATTTGGGATAATTTAAGAAATGTATACTATATACTTCATTATACTTAGTATGGCTTAGTTGCACAATACTTATGCTTCCTTTATAAATAACTCTATATTCTTCTTTCTGATATAATTCTCCTAGTAACTAACTCATGTCTATAAAAAGTGACACCAGATGAGCAAATTCTATATTAGTTTATCTTAGTTGATCTCAGTAGTATAGATTTCTGACTTCTGTTCAAAGTCTAGTTTTGTACCCTTATTTTCCAGATATGAAGCTATGAGTCTTTGGTTCTTTCATTTCAAACCTATGGATAAGCATTAAGTGGTCTGTTAACAGGACTTTTTTTTTTTCTGTCTTTGATTTCATTGCATTTATATCATTGACCTTTGCTTCAAAAAGCATTCAACAATCTTTAACAGAGGGAGACCATGAAAAGGGGTGTTGTAAAGGCTTTATTCTGTAAAATAAGTCACACAGGGAGAGCTTTATATTTGCTGAGTGATTTAATTCTTACACATGCCCAAGTTGGCGATGGGCCACGTGTAACATGGAGAGCACTGTTAGTGCGGCCTCACAGCAAACTTCCCCACTCTTTGCTGTATTTAAAAAAAAAGGACGGGGAGAGAAAGCACCTCCTTCCCTGTTGTTTTAAAATCTGCCCAGGAAAAGTGAAGCATGCTATCTAGACTAGTCAATCACTTTATCAGGATTCATAAAGCCACTTGTGGGGTTTTTATTTTTACATCAGCAACTAAGGAACATATTCTCCAGGGAGAAAGATGCCTGCTTAAATCAGTCTTTTGAGTATGCAGAGCAGAATTATGAAGGGAAAGTCCACTTCCAGGAATAGCAACTACTTTGAGAACACTGACTATATTATGATTATGAGATATTATGAAGTGATTAGGTATTCCAAGATAATATCCTTTTCTTGTAGGTTGGTGAGTTCGGCAAACACTGTCATTAAAAGTAACTATTCTTCTGTTTACCGAATAATCTGCCAATAGAGAAATGAGGAGCAAGCATATTTTGATTAACATTTTAAAAGCCTTAGAAATTGGCTAATAAAATGTTGTTAGCAATTCTTGGGAAGGCAATTATATCCTTTATAATTTTCTGACAGTTCAGTGAGACTTAGGTTGACTAGTTCCCTCTTGTTCAGTAATAACATATTCCTGAATTTCATATTTGATGAATACAGATTTACTTTGCTAGATTTTTAAGTACCTTGGGATATTCTTGTGTAAGACTACGTAAGCTTATGTGTATTGGGCTTTTTTGTTTTATTTTATTTATTTATTTTTTTGTGAAGTTACTTAAGAGACATGCTTGGTAATGTACATTTCTGTTGCATGTTTAAAATCAAGGCTCATCTTCACTATGATCAGTACAAATTTTAACTAAGCTTTAAGGATCAAAATATTTGGGCTTGCATCTCTGGGAACCTTGGACTTGGCTAGGCTGCAGTTTCTCTTCAAGCAGTGAGAACTCTTAGCTTTTGTTAAGGAAGACCTGAGATTTACTGGCAGTAAGAAAAGAGACCACTTTTCTTAGGTGGAGTTTATTCTGGGCAAGGCAGAAACAGCTCACTGGGGTGAGAACCTAAATAAATGGTGAATTGTGGTTCTTGGAATCTACCGAATGAAGCTTGATACCGAAGTAGGTATCGAGTTATTTGGCATGCAAATTTCTTGTGCAAATTTAGATTCAAATTTAGGGAGTGGTAGGTGCCATGGTATAGTAGGAAAAATCTGGCTTTGTATAAATCAGCCTGACTTACTAGGTGTGAACAATAACTTTAACCTCTCTGATTTCCTTCAATAGTAAAATGAGGATTAGGACTTCACTTAGTAGGGTTATTTTGAGGATTAGAGAGCATATCCATATTTACTGACATAGGCCCTCAGTAAGTGGTGGCTCATTACTGTCTTCAGCATCAACAACAGCAACACTGCTGCTTTCAGATGGCTCTGTTTTATGTTTTCTGTAGAACTGCTTGTTAGTCAAGCAACTGCGTACCCTACTATACTAGACAGCTTCACGATAGGAGTACAGAGGTCTATGGGTGGCTGCTCAGGGTACAAGACTTTGAAATATGTAAAGTGTATATTATTTACAGAAGCCTGACTTCCTTTCCCTTCTGGACTGATCTTGTTTGAGTAAAGCCCTAAAAATATTCCATGTTGAACTGTTTTTCTACTTTTCCACCCCTTTTTGGCATAGCCTGGGATAGTGCAGAGAACTGTAAGGGGGAGAGAGAAATAAACTTTGACTCTAGCTGCTGAAATAGTTTTTAGGGATGGAGGATGTAGACCTCATTATTTAGGCCAGGGGATGCTGATGAAAAAGAGAGGCATATCTCAAAAAAATTAAAAAAATAAAATAAAATCCTTAGGTTTGTATACTACAAAAATACACATGGTTGAAAGTTGCTTTACTTCTGTTCTGCAGAGTTCAACTGAAAATTCCAGTAACTCTCAAATTTGGAACTTCTGTTTTTATTGTAGAAATAGGAATATGGGAATTAGAAGGGGATTACTTTAACTGGTATGTGTAGAAGCTGTGTAAGTATTAATAATGAGCTTGGGTTCTTGAACTAAAATTATCAGTCCCATGGGGGCTCATTATTAGGAGCTGAATCTCTAAAAAATATTATATTGAAAAGCAGTTTTACCTTAAATTGTCTCCCATCCAATATGACTGGTGCCGTGATATGCTCAGGTGAAGTCTAAAAATTTCAGGTTCAGAATAAGCATATAAAGAAGAGTCACATTGTTAAATAAAATATTTTTCTTCCTTTCTTTGTTTTTAAAGATTTTATTTTATTTTTTTTTTTAAAGATTTTATTTATCAGAGAGAGACGGAACACAAGCAGGGGGAGTGGGAGAGGGAGAAGCAGGCCTCCCGCTGAGCAGGGAGCCCGATGTGGGGCTCAATCCCAGGACCCTGGGGTCACGATCTGAGCTGAAGGCAGACGCTTAATGACTGAGCCACCCAGGCGCCCCTAAAGATTTTATTTTTAAGTAATCTCTATACCCAACATGGGCTCGAACCTACAACCCCAAGATCAGAGTCACACGCTCTACTGACTGAGCCAGCCAGGCACCCCTATTTTTCTTACTTTAGATTTTAGACTTCTTTTTGGGTTGACAATCTAGAGTTTTATATGGATTTAATCCAGAAAGCAATAGAGGTCCCCCTTATAGTCATATTTACTTAATTGTGAATTCCAGTTTAATTACCAGAAATATGATTTTAATATAGCCTGGACCTAAAGTAGAAAATTATATCATTTCCAGCATCTAAGTGGATATTAACTGACACATTCATTAAGATCTTGGTCTTCATATTCTTCAGCCAGAAGCTAGGTTGGATGAAGACTAGGTGGAGTTTCTTCTCTTCTCCATATTGGGCAGGGTGGATGCTGATGGAACTGTGGAATGATCCAGGAATGAGATGTAGCAGTGGTACCAGTTCTGTGCCCCACTGCTTAGTAAACAAAGATTTCTAAGCACTGGGGACTTATGTTCTCCATGGCTCCATTATCAATTATTTTAAACTACCTAAGTGCAGAGGATTAAATTGTCACAAATGATTAGTGTTCGTATGTCAATTGAATGTTTATAGTCATGAAGTTGTTCAACTTACAATGCAAAAAAAAAAAATCACAATGATTCTAGTAATTAGAATCTAGTTGAAACTATTTCTACATTAAGATCATCTATGATGGGATGTTAGGCAACAAAACTTTCAAACTCATTTACTTTTGTTCGTTGTCTTTGCTTTTATTTGCAGTTCTGGGAAATGCCAGTGCAAAGTGGGTGTCACCAGCTCTACATGTGATCGATGCCAAGATGGATATTATGACTTTAGTAAGAGTGGCTGCTTGCCCTGCCGATGTAATAATCGGTCTGCCAGTTGTGATGCCCTCACAGGTACATGCTTTCCTTAACTTTGTCATGTAATTAGTCTTTTGTTCTTTTCACAAATTTCAAAAATCATCTTGGTTGGAGAACTATGGAAGCAAAGAAGACTATATGAACTAAAATTCCAGAAAGGGTAGAACTCTTCCTAAGTAAGTGGATGATCATCAACCATTTTATTTCCAGGGGACATTTGCTGATTCTGGTCATAGGCTAAGGAGCAGATTTAGCCCAAGCAAAGGAATTCTTCTTGAGGAGAGAGATACAAGAAGAGTTTTTGGCAGTTGTTTGGGACTTGTATGATGGATTGGAAACTAGAAGAGCTCTAAACACAAGGCCAGTTTTCTCACAGGACATTAGCTGATTGTGCAAGAGATGAGAGGCTGGCCCCATAGGTATAAAGAAGTCTCTCAGTCTTGTGGTGCTTAGGTGACAAAATCCCTTTCGAAAGGGGCTCTGCTACCATATACCACCATCTCTCTCTCAAGACATTGCCAGGTTCCGAAGTGTGTGGAGTGGGATGAAACCACCAAAGGGCAGTACTGAGTCTGTTGTAGTCTTTCAGGGCTGAGGAGACTCAGGGATGCTAGGCTCTTAATCAAAAGCATTAGAGGGCCATGACGAGGAAATAGTGATGAACCATAGGTGAACTGATTCATACTAAAATTGCAGTCCATCGCCAACCCATCTCAATTTCGAATTGGATTGAGGCGATTCTCTCATTATATCTGCCTAACAGAGAAAAGAGGAGTCATCTGTGGTTCTTTTATACACTGCATCTGGCATACAATCAAAAATACCAGACAATGCTGAGGAGGGGAAATGTGACCAATAATAAAGAGAAAAAAGAAACAATGGAAGCAGACCCACAGATGATCCAGATGTTAGAGTTAGCAAACAATGCCTTTAAAATAACTAAAATTAGTGCTTTAAGGAAATAGAGGAAAACCCAGAAAACAGGTAAAAAGGCAAATTTCAAGAGAATTGGAATCTGTAAAAAAATCAAAAGGTCAGTCTAGAACTGAAAAATACAGCATCTGAAATGAATAACTCATTGCATGGGTTTCACAAAAGATTATTCACAGTGAAGATAAGATGAGTAGACTTGAATACAGCTCAGTTAAAAATATCCAACTGAAGCACAGAGGGAAAAAAATGCAATAGAAAGAACAGAGCTGAAAAGACATGTAGGACACAGCCAAAAAGACTAACATAAATGTAATTGGAGACTCAGAAAGAAAGGAGAGAGAGATTGGGGCAGAAGCAAAATTTGAAGAGATAATGGCCAAGAATTTTCCAAACTAGTGAAAGACATCAGCCCACCGATTCCAAAAGCTCAGCAAACCCCCGGCAGTATAAAACAAAGAAGACCATATCGAGACAAACTATTAAAAACTAAAGACAATGAACTCTTCTGACGGTCAGTTTTCCTAAATGTAAGGATTAGAAATCCTCCCTTGGAAATCTTTTTTTCCCCAACAGAAAAGTCAGGACAAACTAGTCTGACAAGTACAAGTGTTTTTATGAGAGCAGGGTAGCAGAGTACTTGAAATTGAAAGTACTCTGGAAAATATTTGAAATTCTTCATTTTACTCCTCTAGTCCATGGTGAAAAAAATTGATTTAGGAGAAATCGTGTTAATTTTTTCTGTTATGTGATCAGGTCCCTGGCTACTTACCGGTTCTCTCTCTTGTGCTATTTTTTTTCTCCACTGCCTGCGATCCAGTGATACTGGCTTCTAGCCGTAAAACAAGCTATCTTTCCTTGTCCTAAGGTTTACATACATGATCTTTCCTCTGCCTAGAATGGTCTTTCTAATATCCACTATCCCACCACTAGCCCCTTTACCTTATTAAATCATTATTTTTCCTTCAGGCCTTCAATTAAAGTTTACTACATTGGAAAGCAGTTCCTGATACTCCAGGCTGAATGACAATCCCCAATTATGCACTGTCATATGCGCTTGTATTTTTTGTCACAGTACCTACCATAGTTTATAATTATGTATTTATTTATGATTATGAGTCATGTGTGGCTTACTCACTCTATTGTAAGTTCCATGAGAGCAGGGGCAATATCAGTTTTGTTCATTGTACACAATCTCTAGTACAGAGCTTGGCACGCAGTCAGTACTCACTAAATGTCTGTTAGGTAAATGAACAAATGAATGAAAAAACACACAGAGGAAAGATAAATTTCAATCCTGGTTAAGGACAGGAATGCTTCATCATACTGAGTTGATTTACATTTCTCCCCAGGTCTTGTACAGTAAGAAAGCGGTCTACACTGCTGGCTCTCACTGCTAGTTGTCCTTGCAGCAAGGAAGTAGATGTCTTTAACGTCAAGTAAATCCCAACCTGTCCTTGCTCGAGATAATTTAAGGCAAAAGATATCCTTTCCATGGTTACGATTTCTAAAAGCAGCTAGTAATAAGAGAAATAGATGGTTTCTCTGTTTGGAAATATAATAAAAGTGGAATTCAACATGAAGGGATGCAAGCACTTGATTGAAACCTGCAAGCTTAATATATAATCAGCCTTTCCTTTTGTCTCAGAGATTTTTTTTCAACAGTGCTGTGATACGGCTGCCCTCTGGTGGCCACTTACTATGTTTTCACGGTCCCTACGTTTCCCCTTTCTGTAAGTCTTTTTCTAGACTTTGTGTTTTAGATGAGACAGATTTTAAAGTAACCTTTTTGTGATGAAATATATTGGGGAAAAACATTTTGGAAAACAGTTTCACAATGTGTATCAGAGTCTTCAGAATACCTCCTTGATCCAGTAATTCTGTTTCCAGAAATCTATTCTGAGGAAATAATTCTAAATTCATAAAAAGCTTTGTGTTCAAAGAGGCTTACTAAAGTGGTAGTTATAATTCTAAAAAATTAGACAACCCTATTTCTATCCACAGAGAATGAAGCCAATTATGTTACCTACGTAGTATGTGGTTAAGAGCACAGCAAGTGCAATCTTGACTTGACTTTGGCCAAATTACGTAGCCTGTTTCTTCGCCTAGAAATGCAGATAATAACAGTAACTGTCTAATGGGTTGTTGTAATGATTCAGTGCAATATATTTATAAAGCCTTTAATACAGTGCCTGGCTCATTATGTGTAATCAATAAACGGCAACTATTAAGCTGTCATTAGAATTTTTTAAAGAGTGGTATATATAACAACATAAGAGAATGAAAAAAGCAGGGCGTGAAATGACATGGCCATATATTTAGACTATTTGAAACGCAAAACTTAAACTTATATACATAAGGCAAGTTTTCAAGGAAAAGTATTCAAAATCTTAGTGACAGATTTCTTATGGTAATTTTTTTTCTTCTACTTTCCCATATTTTCTAGATTTTATTTATTGAGTATATATTTACTTTAAAATGGAGGTGGGAAGACTATTATTTTTTCAAACTAGAACTTTATGTTCACATGGTGTACTTCTTTTTTTTTTTTTTTTTAGAAGATTTATTTATTTTTGCTTCTCTTGGGGCACCTGGGTGGCTCAGTTGGTTAAGCGTCACACTCTTGGTTTCACTCTTGGTTTCAGCTCAGGTTATGATTTTAAGATCCTGGGATCGAGCCCTGTGTCATGCTCCACACTCAGTGGGGAATCTGTTTGAGGATTCTTTCCCTCTCCCTCTGCACCTCCCCCCCACCATGTGCATGCTCTCTCTCTCTCTTTCTAAAATAAATAAATCTTACATGTTTGTCTTCTTCATTTGTACTGTCCCCTAAGTGATCTTATTCAGTCCCCTGGATTTAATTTAAAATGCCATCTACGTCTGGACTGACTACCAGATTTACATTTCTCCCTTGATCTTCACACTCAAAGATCCAATAGTCCATTGGACATCTTCGTCTGAACGCCTCAACTGGCATCAGAACCCTAAGACGTCCAAAACAACTCTTTACCCTGTAAGCCAAGCCTGCCTTACTCCTAGGGTTCTTCATTTTGGTGACTGACACCATTCAGCCAGTTGCTCAGTCCAAATGCCTAGGAGTCATATTTGGTTCCTTTCTTTTCCTCACTGCGAATAGCCAGTCCATCAGCAAGTTCTATCAGCCCAGCATTCGAAATACACCGTGAATCTGACCACCGTTTATGACCTTTGTTACTGTCATCCTTGTCCAAGCCCGTCATCTCTCTGAACTACTGTGATACTCTCTGATCTCCTCTTACCTCCTCTCGTCCTCTCACCCCAGAGCCCCACCCCAACCACAGTCCAGTCTCCACAGAACAATCAGAGTGATCTTTTTAAAATGTAAAACCACATCATGTCATTCCCATGCTTAAACCCTCGGATGGCTTCCCATCCCTCTTAGAATAAAATTCACACTTCTTTCTATAGCCTGCATGACTTTACATTTTGTGGTGCCTGCCTTTCTCTCTGACCTTATCTTCTCTTACTCTCCGTTGTTCACTTAGGCTTGGCTTTCTTTCTTTTTGACAGGTTAAAGTTTGCCTTCTGCACCGTAGGGAGGATCAGGCATTTCTTCCCACAACAAAGCACATTGCTGTATTTCTGACAGGTTTATATATAAACTATGAAATGGCAAAATAAATAAGGACAAGGCTTTTTACAGGTGGCGATTTATGTTTTCAAAGCATTGTCATTGAATTTGGTTGGAAAGGAGCCCGGCATTCTTTTCTTTGACTGGTTGCTTTCTTGGTTACCCCTACCAGATTGGTTTGCCGCCTAGCCAGCGAGCATGATGAGATCATCTTCAGGAAACACTCATTCCTTTTTTTTTTTTTTTCCCAATTGGTAATCCGCTCCTTTGGCCATCTTTCAGCAAAGAGAATGTGAATTTCAAGACAGTATTGTTGTATTTTGGGAGGTTCCAGGCAGAGTATAATAAAGTTAAACTTTAGCTAATTTATACATATCTTTTATCATAAAAGAGAGACCCCAAACTTTTAGATTTTAATGGGAATTTAGATTTCATCTAGTGCAGCTTTCTTAATTTATAGATGAGGAAATTAAAACATAAAGAGAAAACATTTGTCTTATGGAATAGTTTTTCACCCTTTGAAATATTCACGTTACATTAAATTATTAGCCCAAGAATTATTGCACTTTACAGATTAGAAAAGTGAGAGCCAGAGAAGTTATTTCCTGAAGGTCCCATCACTGGTAAGTGATCCGCTGGGAGTGGGACTCAGATCTGACATTAAATACTGTACCAGTTTTCTTATGCTCTCTTGCCTCCCGGAGAGGAGCTATAAGCTGTTAGAAAGGTAAATCCACACCATCAGTTCCTACTGGATGTGGATTTGAAAGGTTATGATCTTTATTGTTATTATAAAAACATTTCCTCCAAGTTTCTCATGAAATGTTTTAAACTTGCTTGAGTTCTTAAAACATTTTTTATAATACACATGCAATAGATTTTATAATGTATTAGCTTTGTAATCAGGAAAAAAATCAAGACAATAAAAAAAAGGATACATGCATACCAGAGACGCGTGAAAAGTAGAGGGGAGAAACCAGAAGGACTGTTGCCCTCACAGCTACTGTTAGCACTCTGCTGTGTTTATGTCTGTCTGTCTGTAATTTATGAATTTTCTTTCTCAGTGGCTGTGTTCCAGGTGCATGCTATTTTTGAAGCAGTGTAATGAGTCTTATTATTACACTTGTTTTCATCTTTCCTTTTGAGACAACATATTTACCACACAGGGTTATTTTTTTCTCATTGACTTCTCATTGTAGGGTATGGCATAAAACAAATGGAAATAGATTCTCCTGGAAAAAAGTGTTTAATTATTATAAATTTTATAATTTCTTAGAAAAATTTATATTCTAATATAAATGGTTTAAGAGCATGGAATGATACTGTGATAAGCACCAAGGCTTGATATCTTATCTAAAATAGTAAAAAAACCCCAAACAATAAGCATGTAAGCCCAGTAGCATTGTAGAAGCACAATATTGACTGTATATATATTTATCATTTTTAAATAAGAATAGCAATATGACCTGTTCTTGCCACATTAGTCACATGCAAATGGCATGTTCTTGGAACACATCTTTCCCCGAACATCCTTATTCTGTTAGAGGACTATTAACATTTTTGAGATATTTTGAAAGTTCAGGACTTTATCAGAACTTGTTTTCTTAAAAATTATTTCCATTGCACATTTTTACCAGGGGGCGAGCAGGTGGCCAGATTTTACACATAATGCAGGTTTTGATTTTTCCAAACTGCAGAACACTTTAACATTTAAGATTATCTTATTTGTTGGGGCCCCTGGGTAGCTCAGTTGGTTAAGTGTCCAACTCTTGATTTTGGCACAAGTCATGATCTCAGGGTTGTGAGATCGAGCCCTGCATTAGGCTCCTTGCTGGGCATGGAGCCTGCTTTAGATTCTCTCTCTCTCTCCCCCCCCTGCCCCCCCCAAACAAACAACAAAAGATTATCTTATTTGTAGAGCCAAAATCCGCAGTTTGCAGTTTCTTAGTATGTATTTTTTAGCTATTTTTATTGTCACAAAGATACATAGCTAAAGAGGCATCAGAATATAAAAAGATCTGGAAAGATATCAGTACCTAATGTGTTTGTCATTGTATGAGGATATATTACTACTTTGTTACATATGTGAAAAGTATCATTAACACTAACAGGCCTTAAAAAGTTATATGATTGGGGCGCCTGGCTGGCTCAGTCAGTAGAGCGTGCGACTCTCGATCTTGGGGTCATGAGTTCAAGCCCCATGTCGGGTGTAGAGATTACTTAGAAATAAAATCTTTAAAAAAATTATATGATTGAAAGCGACATTTGCATGTGAGTTTGATTTAGTTCAAAGTTAAGTGTTCAGGTAATACATTTTTGAACCTGTCTTTCCCCGTCAGTTCATGAAGTTTGGGAGAATTCTGTTGTAATTACTTAAGAACTGAGGTGTGCCATGTGTGTTAATAACACTGTCATTAGGGGCGCCTGGGTGGCTCAGTTGGTTAAGCGACTGCCTTCGGCTCAGGTCATGATCCTGGAGTCCCAGGATTGAGTCCCGCATCGGGCTCCCTGCTCAGCAGGGAGTCTGCTTCTCCCTCTGACCCTCCCCCATCTCAAGCTCTCTCTCTCATTCTCTCTCTCAAATAAATAAATAAATAAAATCTTTTAAAAAAAAAACAACACTGTCATTATTTGGTTTTTCAGATTTTGCCCCAGTTGTCAGACCATTTTATTTCACAGCCTCAGTCTCTCTCCCCCTTTTCTCAAATATTTCACTCATAAGAAAAAGAAATCAAATACAACTGTTTATGAATAGTTTCAGCATTGAATGGTGTTTCGCTTATCATGTAAAATTTCATTGTCTTAGGTTTCTGTGTCACATTTTCTCCCTTATTCCTGTAATAGCAGTTTGAAGAGTCCCTGTGCGTCTCTATGGCCCCTTAAAGAAGGGGTGTTAATTACACTGCACTTTTTCATTTTCTGTTTTCAGACACTATGCTGCTTCAGCGCCTGCACAACATCTTTACTAACAGGGTACCACAGGAGCGGCGCTACAAAACACATCCTTTGCTCTCCTCCTTCCTTTCCATTTCTCTACTAATTGTTTTTATTTTTAAGTTTTTATTTGTTTATTTTTTTAGTAATCTCTACACCCAACATGGGGCTCAAATTCACGACTCAGAGATCAAGAGTCGCATGTTCTACTGACTGAGCCAGCCAGGCGCTCCTATTAATTAATTGCTTTTACTTTTATCTTGAATTTTTTTAATATGAAAATGTATGGAGAATAATATAACGCATACTCATGTACCTACACCTAGAATTAATAAATATTAATGTTTTGGTATTTTGCCTAATATTTATGCATATTATATATAGTTATATATTTGAAATAGAAAATTTCAAATACAGTTGGAGTCCTCTCTTTTTTTCCCTAGTCTCGTTTTTCTCCTTCCCTCCACAAAGATAAGCAGAGCATAAAATTTTCCTATGCCCCCTCAGTCCATATTTGATTTTTATTGCATATCATATGTATGTACCCATTTGCTTAGTGTATTCTGTATCCATTTGCTTAGTATTGTTTAGGATGGTTTTTAAAATTTTACAAGGGAGGGGCGCCTGGGTAGCTCAGTTGGTTAAGTGACTGCCTTCAGCTCAGGTCATGATCCCAGGGTCCTGGGATTGAGCCCCGCATCGGGCTCCCTGCTTGGGGGGGAAGCCTGCTTCTCCCTCTCCCACTCCCCCTGCTTGTGTTCCCTCTCTCACTGTCTCTCTCTCTCTCTGTCAATTAAATAAATAAATAAATAAAATCTTTAAAAAAAAATAAAATTTTACAAGATAAGTAAGTACTCTCCATCTGTTTTGTATCATTCTGCAATTTGCTTTTTTTCAATCAACATTGTTTTCAAGATTCATGCATGTTCATACATATAGGTCTAGTTCACTTTTTTAACTATAGTAGCCCAACTATGAAAATAGTATATAATTTATTCTTTCTTAAGTAGGTCTTTAGATTGTTTTTATTTTTAATTTGAAAATAGTTGGCCTGCTTTCTGTATGTAGTCAACCATCAACCTGGGCTTATTGCTACTCTACTCATGTACCCAACCTTTCCCCAGAGTTTACAATCTAGAAGGGGACACGGACCTCACAGACGTGGCCAATGTAGAGATAAGATGGGGTAGAAACTGAACTCTATCTAATTCCTGTCGGACCACTTCTTCTGTTGAACTTGTAAAGTCTTTTGGTTGCATGTATGATTTGTTTAACGGTATTGTGCTTTCAGAGTAAATCTTGAACTTCTTAAAAAAATTTGCTTCTTTTAGGTGCTTGTTTAAACTGCCAGGAAAATAGCAAAGGGGATCACTGTGAAGAATGCAAAGAAGGATTTTATCAGAGTCCTGGTGCTACGAAGGAATGTCTTCGCTGCCCGTGTTCAGCAGTGACATCAACAGGCAGCTGTGTCATAGGTAAGGCCTTCCTCTAATTCTTCACTTTGAGAGGAAACACCAGGCAATCAGCTGTCAATTGATATCAAGTGCGTTGATAAACGAAGTTCTGGGCCAAGAGGCGAGTGGAGTGAGTAGGTGAAAGGGAGTTATAAAAACAGCAAAGGTTTTTCTTTCTACAGATTTGCAACCAGATCCAAATACATATATGAAATGAGACTCGAGGGAGAGATGAGGAAGTTTTTGTTAAAATCTTGTTTATTCCATCTGTCACGACTAAAGAAGCAATAAAAAAGTTATGAGTGCCTCGTCATTACAATTATTCATATTCCTTGAGTAAGCGTATTTCTTTTGTTCCCCACCTGCAGAGATTCTCTGGAGGGCCCCATCATTTTTACAATTAACTGGACAATTAAGAATTAAGAAATAAGGTATAGATCATTAGTCTCTTTAAGTTTGAGAAGAGATAGTAGGGAGGGTTTAAAAACCAGTTTGACGATTAGTAAGTAGTTGGTTTGCATTTTTCACTGTAGCTTGAGGCTGTACTGAGTCTCTTTTGTGTTTTCTCCCTTTTAGAATTGGGTGAATTGGAACCTAGGTGTGTCCAGTGTAAAGAGGGTTACACGGGCCCGAACTGCAACACGTGTGAAAACGGCTATTACAATTCTGACAGCATCTGCACCAAGTGCCAATGCCATGGCCACGTGGACCCAATTACAGCTCCAAAGATCTGCAAGCCCGAGAGTGGCGAATGCATCAGCTGCCTCCATAACACCACTGGGTTTTGGTGTGAGAACTGCCTAGAAGGCTTTGTCCGAGACCTCGAGGGAAATTGCATCAAGAAAGGTAACACTTCACCTACGGTGGTACATTTAATATCTAAGCCTAGCAGTGAAAAGTTCAGAACAGCCACCTTTAGCTTTATAAAACCTTCCGATCCCACCAGAGGAGTTTTCTGGAAATAGATTTTGATAGATATTTGCCTAAAGGGATCTCCTTCTATTCCTCCTGCTCTTCTGCTGCTCCAGAGTCAGCTCCAGAAATCTGAGGCCCACCACAAAGTCATGGCAGGCTTCCCACATTTTCTCTTCATCTATTTTCATTTTTATGTTAATGATTTAAAAGTCCTATCATTTCTTTTATCCTTTGCTTCCTATATTCTCATCACTTCCAGTGACCATCAAAGGTCGTTGGGAGTAGGGTCCTGTAATCTGGTTGGACGTTCCAGCTGAGAAAAAAGAGTCCACCATGGCATCTGTCCTAACTTGGGGCCAGAGTTTTCCCATGTGGGATGGAGGAAAGAGTAATGATATTCCTTTTGACTTTTAAAAGAAAAAGTTACTCATATGGGCAAAATGTTTCTTGCAGGAAAGGTCAGTAAAGGTTTAGATAAAAATTAATGATTAGAAATTCAGGGTGAGTTAGGGATATTCAGGCTTTATTGGGTCACAGAGTGATTAGACCATCCTCTTCTAGAAACCACTCTTTGATATTCTGACAGATGCTGAATACTGGGCTGATGGTCTATGGCAAGTGTCGTCCCTCTGCCATTTTCTTGATATCCTTATTCTCTTGTGATCGAGGCTAGAAGATGACACTGAACCCTGTCACTAGCCTGGAGATCCTGTCACTCACTTCCCTTTTCCGTTTGGAGGCATGCTTTGTCCATGCTTAGCTGACAGGATTGTGGTGATTTTTCTTATTAGTTACTAGGTAATGTAAAACACGCCTCTTTTGGGGATAGATTAATGTGTCTGGCTGTGGCGACGAATTAGAATGACAACAACAGAAGCCATTTTACCGAGTGCCTACGATGGGCCAAGCCCTGGGAACATTACATGCGGTAATGTTCCATTGCACATTATCTCAGCTAACCCTCCCCAGAAACTCCACAAAGTACGTATTACCATTCCCATTTTATAGCTGGGGAGCCTCAGTGTTAACAAGATTCACTTACTTATCTATAGCCACACAGTTTGGTATTTCTACTCAGCTGTGCTGCATTAGCACTTTAATTATGAAATCATCTATGATATACACAAAGGAAGAATTACTACACATATGATTAAAGGAAGGCTGTGTTTTCTCTTGGCTGACATCAACTTTGGATATTTAAATTGTGTTTTTCAGAAGTAACTAGAAATACAATTTTCCTTATTCTGTTTTTGCCTCCTTCGAAGAGAATTTCACCCTTATGAAATGCCATCAGACATGTTGAACTGATTTTAGTTCAAATGATTTCCTTTTTATCCCTGTCACTTTTAACCAAGTGATTCAGGACTCAGTGTGACATATTTACTGCCTTTGCAGGAAGATGTATGAATCTATCCCAGAGTCAAGAAGGATAGGAAACTCCAACATTAGAATGTTCCCAAAGATTTTAATATTATACATTTTGGAGAACAGCCATGGATGTAATAATCTAGCTTTCTAGACCTTGATCCTTTTCACTATATTTCTTTAAAAATTATTTTTAACTTGCATTACCTTAAAGCAGAATATCATGTCAACATCCCATATCAACTTCTACTCCCATGTGTATTTCTTTTATTGTTTCTTAAAACTAGATAATTTTGTCTTTTACATTTCATTCTCTGTTTTTATTTTCAGAAGTTATTGTTCCAACACCTGAAGGTTCTACCATTTTGGTTTCCAATGCCTCTTTGACCACATCAGTGCCCACCCCTGTTATAAATAGTACATTTACCCCCACAATCCTGCAGACTATCTTTTCAGTAAGCTCTGCTGAAAACAGCACATCAGCATTAGCTGATGTGTCATGGACCCAGTTTAACATCATCATTTTGACAGTCATCATCATTGTGGTGGTGCTGCTGATGGGATTTGTGGGGGCTGTCTATATGTACCGGGAGTACCAAAACCGGAAACTCAATGCCCCCTTTTGGACCATCGAGCTGAAAGAAGACAATATCAGTTTCAGCAGCTACCATGACAGCATTCCCAATGCAGATGTGTCAGGACTCTTGGAAGATGATGGTAATGAAGTAGCTCCCAACGGGCAACTGACCCTGACAACACCCATACATAACTACAAAGCCTAAGGAGCTAGACCCGTTGTCTGGATTGTTAGACCACAGTGCTCACTAAGACCACATCATCTCCTGGGCCAGATGAGGCCTGGGTAGTTTGCTGAGAAAGCAAAGGCGTAGAGTGTACCTGAAATTTTTAGGTACAAATTTGTAATGCACTTAGCCCATTACTCTTAGTTTCCCCCATGAAGATCTGAAGCAGTCGCCGTCAATAAGGACTTGTGGTAAAGTATATTTTTGTACCAAACTACATGGGAGTATAGAAAGCCTGAACCCTGCAGTGCAGCCCACATCTACTCTGACCTCCGAACAGACTCCTGGGGAAGTGTTCACCAAACCAGCGGAGACAAGATGGAAGTGGAGGGGGAAGGACTGCTGGAAGACTTTTCATCTCCATTCCTGAGACACCTTGTTTAAAAGGAGAGTCAGGGATGATATTCCTTTTACTGTGCTAAAAGGCATCACCGAAGAAAGCTTAACGTCTGGGCTGTATCACAATAAACTCGACTGTTTTTGAAAAGGGGCAGAAAAGTCTCAAGAAGATCTTTAGAAAAGCTTGATTTTTCCTTCCCAAATTCTTGCTCAATGATAGGATCAAAGCACAGAATAAGCTTCTAATGGTAGAAAGAGGAAGGCAACATCTGGGAGCAGGAAGCTGATGGTCCTCCTTAGGGTCTCAGTGTAAATGGTACATTGTCTAAAAATAAGGTCTCTTCCTGCCTCTAGAGAAATAAGGTGTATATAGTTAATGTAGCATATCTGGTCAACATTGTATTTGTATCTATTTGTAAAAAAAAATCATGTCATATTTTATCATCTAGAATTTATTTGTACAGCAGTTAATGGTGTTGTAAAAAGAAAATATGGGGATTGGTTAAAATAGAGTAACATAGATGGCAATATTGCTAGAGCTGGGACTCTGGTGACCATCAGTCATTTTTAGTCCCTCTTTGGACACTGTTGAAATTTATAAGAGGTTGAATGTTTCTAACCTTTCTTTCCCTTTCTCAGTCTCAAAGTAGAGTTATATGTTCTCTGACTTACTGTAGATTCAAGCAATAGATTTTTAAGCAATTGATCGTTAAGCTGGGATAGAGGCTGGGCTCTCCAAAGCACTCCCCCGATTAGACGTTAGCCGGTCTACATATTTTACATAGATTAATGTACAACGTATCCTCACGAAAAAAAAAATGTCTCTAAACGTAGAAGATAGTCTTCCAAAGGAATTAGAAATATTTTAGTTCCAAAAGAAAAGCCATCGTATCACTTGGGATCCCCTGTTTTCATGCCTGTGAAATATTTATATTCTTCCTCCATCCCCCTCCAAAAAAACACCTTCTACATTTGAACATAGCTTATCATCCAGACTCCACGAGGTGTATACCATCTTCCTGCAGAGCTACAGTTCTGCTGTCTTCTTGTCCGGTTAGAGGGTAGCTCTGGAGGTGGGTGGGTACAGTTAGTCCTTGCTTATAGACACAGCTTTTCCCTAGAGGCCACATACTGTTGCTCTCATCTGTTACAATATTGACAGATTGTGGGTTAAGCAAGCCAGGAAAAGCAGCCAGAAGTCAAATATAGATATTTATTAGGAGGAATGGCAAACTGTCAAGTGGTTAGGAAAAAAAAAGCAAGGATTTATTAGATCAGACCTAGGATATCCAAGTTGACAGCCTTGCCTAAGTTCCCCCAAGAAAAACCTGGAATTTGGTCATCCCTCTGTAGGAGACCCCTCAGTTTTCTCAGGTTTTAGAGATGATGTTCTGGAGGATGGACAGACAAATATCTACTTCTGGTAACCTGGGGTGCTCCGAATATTTGGCCGTTGCTCATGAGAATAGAGGTTACGTGGCATTACATTATATTAAAATCAGTGAATATGGCTATAGCCCTTTGCAGTTCACAAAGCACCTTTCCATATATGTGTCTTCTGTTCCTCATCATAGCCCCCTGAGGAAGTAATTATTGTCCCCATTTTATAGATGAGGTTAAATGTCTTGTTCAAGGCTATACAGTATGTCATTATTAGGCTTGGAATCAGGCCTCCTAATTGAAGCACACGTTCTCTCAACTACATGCTAATGCAGAAACTGCCTAGCCCCAGACAAAGAAGGCTGGGAGGAAGAGTCCTGTCTGGGACTGTTTCTAACTTCTGTAAGCACAGGGTGCAGTCCAGGACCATGCAGCTGGGAAGGAGTTTGTGGAAAGGACATAGGAGGATTACTGTCTGAAGCTAGTATTGGTGATAAGATGACAAAACCACCAGTTTGTGCTTCATTAAAGCGAACGAATCCTCCCAAGCGGGGAGGGAAAATGTGCTTTCCCCACAGCTGCCGCCTTTGCCGAACACGGCACAGTTCCAAGGAAGTGTGCAAACTGACACACCTGCCTTTCTCCCAGATTGCCAGCCCCTCAACGTGATGGATTGAAGGTGGTGAAGAAGAAACATTCGTTAAGTAGAAGTTAACCCAATAGAGAAAGCATGAGTGTTTGTCGGGGTCTAAGAGCCAAAGCCAAATCGTCCAGATTCTGGCCATATAGAGACTTTTTGAAACAGACCTTAAGAGATATTGCATACATTGTATCACAAGGAACGTTAACCTCTAAGTACCAATTAACAGCTCCTAGGTCATGTTCTTAATTCTTCCCAGTGGAAAAAAAAATTAAGGTCTTAGAATTTGTTTTAAACAATATTCTTTAGTGCCCCCTGCTTTTTGCTGGGGGAAATAATTTTGCTCTAGAATTTAAATCAATCATGAAGTGATCTACCAGCAAAATCAGACTAGGAAACTAGAGGGAATATGCATTACACAATATTCATTCCTCTGAAGGCAGGATCCCTATGAACCATGGTGTTCAGCACTGGGATCCCATCAGTCCTTCAGAAAGATAATATTGGAAGAATTTCTAAATAAGGATTAGAAATGTGTTTATTTTCAAATAAGGCTAGTGTGAATCTTATTGATAAATGACAGATACTGCTATTAAGTGATAATTGTATCTTCATTCATTCATTTTCATAAGCCCTGATGCATTTCTAACAGATGCCCTAGGTACTGTTGTTAACTATGTCTGTCCTCCCTTACTTTCCCCTCCTTCCCTGCACCGTCAAGCTCCCAGATGTCTCTTATTAATGGAATTTCTCCAGGTATAGGGAAAAATGGTAATAAAAACTAAAGCTCACTTATACTAAGGTCCTATGGATTTGATGTGTTACTACTCTGAGGGGTACCTGCATTTTAAGAGAGAACAGAGCAGATGTGGGATGGGAGGAGAGAGATCTGGGGGGAGAGGATTTGTACAGTGTCAGATTATATGGCTACTCTCTAGCCCTAACGTCCCCCAGAAAACTGGTCATTAAAGCAATACTCATTGCCCCGCTAGTTCATTTTGGTCAGCGAGTGCCTTCCGGACATTTAGCCCTTCTCGTGCTGTTTTGGAGGCAGAGAGCTAAAGCAATAGTACGTCTTCCTAAGAGCCTCAGTTGGGACGGGGTTATTAGATCATTCACCGTGGTCCTCTATTTTTTGTAGGACACACGGTAAACGTAACAGCACTTGTGATAAATATTCCCTGGTTCTTATACTTTGAGGTATGTGGATAGGAGTTGAAGATATGCATCTCAAGGAAAGCTCTCCAACAAAAAGTTCAGAGAAGTAAAATCGACCCAGTGTAACCTGTTAGAGCAAGGAAAGCATTTCTGGCCTTATGATCCATTATGATCTTCTTGGACAGTAGGGGGTTTGAGAAGTACCAGGAGTTTGGTGTGTGCAGGGGAGTGACAGAAGGTTAGTGGCAATTTTCCTCTTTAACCCTGAGCCAGTGACTATGCCAAGGGAAAAAGCAGGAAGAACACACCAGTTCAAGACGTCAAAAACGTCAAATGGACTGAAGGTTATGGATCGTTAAAATGGCAGTGGTTGAATGATGTTTTTTCAAAGGCAGATGGGAGCCTCCCTTACGTGTTACTTCTGCATATGCAATCACTGCAGCCGGGGCGACAACGTGAGCCACGGTAGCCCAGAGCCGAATGATCTGCAGCTGAGTTCTCACGCTAGGCCCAAGCACTCTGTCCTGCATTACCTGTCAGCCCGAGTGACTAGGGAATGTTTCTGAAACATTAAACTCGTCTGTATGTCACTAAAATTCTAACACAAATTTTAAAAACGTGTCTCCTACATATGCTGTACTAGGCTTCATGATGCATTTCTAAATTTGTGTATGATTTGAATATATGAAAAGAATTTATACAAGAGTGTTATTTAAAATTATTAAAAAAATAAATGTATATAATTTGTACCTATTGTAGATTTGTTGTTTTACTTTTTTTATGTGGTCAGATTTGTTGGAAGTCTTTTAATATATGTCACAGAGCATTTATTTTCAAACCACTTCATGAAAATCTTTGAACCCTTCACTTATTGACCATGCTTTTTGTTTTAACTTCTTTTAAATAATGTTTTTCCACTTAGGAAAAAAAAATGCCATAAGATTCCCCCTCTTAGAACAAAACAAAACACCCTGGGGGGGGGGGGAGCATTTATTAACATATAACCTTGTTTGTGCTTTTGCCTGTCCCCTATGAGATTCATTGGGATTTCCATGAAAATTTTAAAGAAAAATTTTTTCCTCTTGAACTTCTTTTTCATACATATAAAAAATTTTCTTTCTTCAGTATAAATCTGAAGGGAACAATGTTCTATGTGTTTATTAGACAACCTGCAACGAGCGTACATCTTTTTATTATTTTGAGGTACCCTTGAAGATCCTGTATTTTGACAAAGCTCAGTGGTGTTTAATGGGATGCCATCTAGAAATCCAAGGGGTATTTTGAAAAAAAAGAAAAAGTAAGTCAGGCTTTCCTTTGTGCTGCAAGCTTTATAAACTTCAGTTGGTTTATTCAACTTCAGTCGGTTGATACTTAAACTTCAAAACCCTGTTTTTCCTTTCTTTTCTTGTCACACAAGAAAATAAGTCATATTACTCTATAATCCCACCTTATATTTTTATACATGTGGTTCTATACATGTAGGTCTATAATGTATATGATTTGGGTATTATTTTAAGGAAATGGAAAAAGCATGGCAGAAATCTAACTAAACAAAATCTCAAAAGAAAAGAAATGTATGTACAGTCTTAGCACACTAAGAGGAAGTCTTGCCAAAAATATTAGTTTTATAGTATTGGATTCGTACTTTGGATGAAAGTCTATCAAAGGCATTTATTAGATTGTCAAAACTGGGTGTATTCCTTTTTCATAGGAGTATAAGATGCATATGTTTTATTACTTTTTTATTTTTTACAGATTTTATTTATTTATTTATTTTGAAGATTTTATTTATTTTTATTTATTTGACAGAGAGAGAGACTGCGAGAGAGGGAACACAAGTAGGGGGAGAGGGAGAGGGAGAAGCAGGCTTCCCGCCGAGCAGGGAGCCCGATGCGGGTCTCGATCCCAGGACCACGACCTGAGCCGAAGGCAGACGCTTAACGACTGAGCCACCCAGGTGTCCCAAGATTTTGTTTATTTATTTGACAGAGAGAGAGACAGTGAGAGCCAGAACACAAGCAGGGGGAGCGGGAGAGGGAGAAGCAGGCTTCCCACTGAGCAGGGAGCCCAATGCAGGGCTCAATCCCAGGACCCTGGGATCATGACCTGAGTCAAAGGCAGACGCTTAACAACTGAGCCACCCAGGCGCCCAAGATGCATATGTTTTACAAAAATTCCCCTTCTTCCATTATAATTAAACCAGTGACTTCAAAGTAACAATTATGTTTAGTTACATTTAAAAAGTTAGGCTAAATTCAAAACAACAAAATGATTTTTGTGAAATGATAAGTATTAGAAGTGTAAACTGACAGGCTGAAAAGAGATATTTTAAGTGAATGTTAAAAAGACATAGTTTTACATGTAAGTTAGCTTTTCAAGGCAATTTTATGAAGAAATTATTGTCGTACTTATTGTACTGTTTCTGATACCTCCACTTACAAAATGAAAGCCATCACACTGTTAAATGTGTTGTTTGTATTAATAAGTAGGTTTCAAACCTTGGATGTTGAGCACTGAACTTTCAGACAGTTGCACAAAAAAACAGGCAAAATGTTTCCCTTTGTGTTTAATAAGAGTAGGTTTGGGGTAATAAAGGAAGTGTTTGGGAGGAAATCTTCTTTTGTGGTTTCCTTTCTGTTGTCAGACCAACAGCTACAGTCTTCTATGTCCATATTTTTTTCTTTTTCTTTTTTTTAAAGATTTTATTTATTTATTCATAAGAGACAGAGAGAGAGAGAGAGAGAGGCAGGCTCCCTGCCGAGCAGGGAGCCCGATGCGGGACTCGATCCCAGGACCCTGGGATCATGACCTGAGCCGAAGGCAGACGCTTAACCATCTGAGCCACCCAGGCACCCCATATTTTTTTCTTAATCCCCGTCTCAAATAAGGAAGAATCTCAACCCTTCCTTACATTCATTACCATTCTAACCCAACTATATTTGACTCACGTATAACTTCCTATAGGTGCCAGGTTATATGATGCCTTTCTCCCTTTGCTGGTACCGTTTCTCCTATCTATAACATCCTTGAGAATATTTATTCATTTTTTGCAACCCCTCGATAAAGGAAAGTTGATCAATCCTTAATTTGTATCTCTCTTTTGCCTAGTGAATACCTCTCTTATTGCACATATTTTATTGGAAATACTTGTTATTTTATGTCTTCCCCAGTAGACTCTATATTCCTTGAAACCCGGAACATTTATTCTATCTCTAGTATCTGGCATGGTGCTGGCACATTGTAGATACTCAGTAAGTTGTGGTTTAAAACAAAAGATACTTGACAGATACAGGAGTTGGTATGGGAACTTAATTGGTGAAGTATAAGAAATATTCATTAGGCAAGATAGTATGTCTTATTTAATAGAGATGTCAGCATATGTATTTCAGAGGGTCTGAGAAACTCTTGAAATGGCATTCTGCTTTGTTTGTGAATACAAATAATTTGTGTGTGTGTGTGTACACATGCGTGTGTTTTCTGGAGGAAAGGTCCATACCCTTAATCATGGTCTCTAAAGGATCTATGATCCCCAAAGGATTAACAACTACTTGAATGGTGATTACTCTGTATATTTCAGTAGTGAAAACCTTCCCACTGAATGGCAGTCAGTACAGCCTTGATTCAAGAAATCCACTTCTGGGAATTCCTCATAAGGAAAAGACCTAAAAAGCAGAGAATTCTGTGCAAAAAAAAAAAAAAAAAATTTTTTTTCCCCAGAGTGTGTATAAAGTTAAAAAGAATGGGGACAAACTCTAGATGGTCAACAACAGATGTGGCTTAGTGCATGCACTTATTGAGATAAAATACAATCATTAAAAAGAATTAGGAAGAATGACTAAAAATAGAATCAAAGTTTAGTGGAGAAAAACAGAGCATTTTGCAGATGTGCATGCAACTGGTATACAGTTTAGAGAAACTCTGATGTGTGTGCACCAGGACCCACATTTCAAATTCTTTACTGCAGCATCATTTGTTATAGCAAAATAATTGGAAACACCCCAGTTGTCTGTCAGTAGAAGAATGGATACATTGTCGGGTATCCAAGTACTTGAACAGAATTTTGTGCAGTAGTTAAAGAATTATAGCTATATATCAATATGGATGAATCTCAAAAACATAATGCCAAGGGGGAAAAAAAGCAAGCCATAGAAAATGTATTCGATATAATTTCTTTTGTATAATGTCCCAAAATGGGAAATAGAATATATTGTTTAAAAATAATATACATATATGGGAAAATTATAAAGAAAAATGAGAGAATGATTAATATAAAAGTGAAGATAACTTTGGAAAAGAGAGGGGGATGCAGAGATGACTTCAAAGGTACTAGTAATGTTCTTAAGAAGTGTGTGTTTACATGGGCTTTTTGATGTATTCTTTTTTAATACTGTGTGTGTATATATGCTCAAGCACACACACATACTCTGGTATATGTGTCATATTTCACAGTGAAAATTTTCAATAGGATATAAACTGGTGGATACAACATGATTTCAACTATGTTGAAAAAATAATACAGAAAATGTTTGGAAGGTAATACCATAACTTGAGATACCTGTACCAAAAATACAATGTTCCAACTGATACCACAGAAATACAAAAGATTCTAAGAGATTACTATGAACAATTATATGCCAACAAATTGGACAACCTAGAAGAAATGGATAAATTCCTAGAAACATGAAATCTAGCAAGACAGAATCATGATGAAATAGGAAATCTGGACAGCCCAATTACTAGCAAGGAGATTGAATCAGTAATCAAAAACCTTCCAACAAACAAAAGTCCAGCTGAATTCTGCCAAGCGTTCAAAGAAGAATTAATACCAATCCTTCTCAAGCTCTTCCAAAAAACAGTAAGCGGGGGAGCTCTTCCAAACACATGTTATGAGGCCAGCATTACCTCGATACCAAAACTAGAAAAGGATGCCACAAGAAAAGAAAGTTACAGACCAATATCCCTGTTGAAGATAAACACAAAAATTCTCAACAAGATATTAGCAAACTGAATTCAACAGTACATTGAAAGAATCATACACCATGATCGAAAGGGGTTAATTCCAGGGATGCAAGGATGATTCAACATTCACAAATCAGGCAATGGGATAGACCAGATTAACAAAATGAAGTATAAAAATCATATGATCAGATGGGCACCTGCCTGGCTCAGTCAGTAGAGCATGCGACTTTTGATCCTGGGTCATGAGTTCCAGCCCCATGTTGGATGTAGAGATTAATTTAAGAAAATTTTTTTAAAATCATGTGATCATCTCAATAGATGCAGAGAAAGCATTTGACAAAATTCAACATCTATTTATGATAAAAACTTTCAACAAAGTGGGTATAGAGGGAAACTATAATAATAGTTGACATAATTAGGACCATATATGACAAATTCCCATCTATATCACACTCAATGGTGAAAAGCTGAAAGCTTTTTCTCTAAGATCAAGAACAGGACAAGGATGTCCACTCTTGCCAGTTTTATTTAACATAGTATTGGGAGTCTTAGCCAGAGCAATTAGGCAAGAAAAATAAATAAAAGCTATCCAAATTGGAAAGAAAGAAAGAAAATAGTCACTATTTGCAGATAGCATCATATTATATATAGAAAATCCTAGAGACTCCATTAAAAAAAAACTGTTAGAACAAATAAAGAAATTCGGTAAAGTTGCAGGATACAAAATCAACACACAGAAATCTGTTGCATTTCTTTACACAATCAGAAAAATTAAGGACAATCAGAAAAATTAAGAAAACAAGCCCATTTACAATTGCATCAAAAAGAATAAAATACCCAGGAATAGATCTAATCAAGGAGGTGAAAGACTTATATATTGAAAACTATGAGACATTAATGAAAGAAATTGAAGAAGACACAAATAAATGGAAAAATATTTCATGCTCGTGGATTGGAAGAATTAATATTATTAAAACATCCATACTACCCAAAACAATGCACAGATTCAATGTAATTGTTACCAAATTCCAATGGTATTTTTCACAGAAATAGAACAAATAATTCTAAAATTTGTATGGAATCACAAAAGACCTTGACTAGGCAAAGCAATCTTGAGAAAGAAGAACAAAGCTGGAGCCATCATGCCCCTCAATTTCAAACTATATTACAAAGCTATAGTAATGAAACAGTATGGTTTTTACATAAAGGCAGACACATATATCACTGGAACAGAATATGAAGTCCAGAAATAAACCCATACATATATGGTCAATTAATTTACAGCAACAAAGGAGCCAAGGATATACAATGGAAAGAGGACAGTCTCTTCAATAAATGGTACCGAGAAAATTGGATAGCCACATGTGCAAGAATGAAACCGGACCACTATCTTATACTGTACACAAAAATTAACTCAAAATGAATTAAGGACTTGAATGTAGGACCTGAAACCATAAAAGTAGAAGGAAATATAGGCAGTAAGGTCTTGGTGATGATTTTTTTGAATCTGATATTAAAAGCAAAGACAACAAAAGTAAAAATAAACAAGTGGGACTACACAAACTAAAAAGTTTCTGTATAGCAAAGGAAACCATTAACAAAAACGAAAGGGCAACCTACTGAATGGGAGAAAATAATTGCGAATCATATGTCTGGTAAGGGGCAAATATCCACAATATACAAAGAACTCATGCAACTCAATAGCAAAAAAAAAAAAAAAAAAAAAATCAATTAAAAATGGGCAGAAGATTTAAACAGACGTTTTTTCCAAAGAAGACATACAGATGGCCATCAGGTACATGAAAGGATGCTCAACATCACTCATCATCAGGGAAATGTAAATCAAATCCATAATGACATATCACCTCATACTTCTCAGAATGGATAGATTGAAAAAGACAAGAAATAACAAGTGTTGACATGGATGTGGAGAAAAAGGAACCCTTGTGCACTGTTGGTGGGAAGCTAAATTGGCACAACCACTATGGAAACAGTATAGAGGTTCCTCAAAAAAATTAAAAATAGAGCTACCCTATGACTCAGCAATCCCACTTCTGGGTATATATCTGAAGAAAATGAAAACACTAAGTCAAAAAGATATCTGCACTCTCATGTTGGCAGCATTATCTACAATAGCCAAGATATGGAAACAACCTAAGTGTCCATTGATGGGTGAATGGACAAATAAATAGTGGTATATATATATACAGTGGAATATTACTCAGCTATAAAAAATGAAATCTTGCCATTTGCCACAATATGGATGGACTTCAAAGGCATTATGCTAAGGGAAATAAGTCAGACAAAGAAAGACAAGTATCATATGATCTGTCTTATATGTGGAATCTAAAAAAGAAAAAGAAAAAAAGAAAAAAACCCAAGCTCATAGATACAGAGAACAGATTGATGGTTGCAAGAGGTGAGGAGGTGGAAGAAGTGGGTGAACATTTTTTTTTTTAGTTGAAAAGATTAAACAAAACAAAAGCCAGTGTTAGAGACGTGACATGTATATAAACTCCCCAACAATCAGGACAAACAAATAAAAGAGATAAAAGGAAACAAATCTACACTACATTTTATCTCCTAATGGTAAAAAAATAAATCATCAGATCCTCCTAAATGTTTATGCATTTAGTAGCAGAGCTTCAGAATACATGAAGCAAAAGCTGATAGAACTGAAAGGAGAAATAGTAAAAAATCACAATTATAGTTGGAGATTGCAACCCCTCTCTCAACGCACAGAGCAAGCAGACAGAAAACCAGTGAGGATATAGAACATTTGGACAACACTGTCACCAACTTGACCTTAATTGACAGACTCACCCAACATAGCACAATACACATTCTTTTCAACTGCACATAGAACATTTACTAAGATACACCATACACTGAGTCATAAAATAAGTCTTACAAATTTTTTAAAATTTATTTTTTTTTAAAGAGGAATAAGAACACCCTTTATTACAACTGGGGTTAAAAAAAAGCCCCCTATCTAAAATGGAAAATTCCCATCTGCTCAAGACAGAAGTAAATAAACAACAACAGGAGTTCAATAGAAACCACTCCTAAAGTCCAGTTTTGATGCAACAGCTCTTATCTGTGTATTTATTTATTTATTTTAAGTAGGCTCCATACCCAACATACGGCTTGAATCCACAACCCTGAGCTCAAGAATCACATGCTCCACTGACTGAGGCAGCCAGGCGTCCCCCCATAAGTCTTACAAATTAAGACCAAAAAAAATCAAATCATACAAAATATGTTCTCTAACCTCAATGGAATTAGAAATTAGTAACAAATATAGCTGGAAAATTCTGAAGTCTTTTAAAACTAACATACTTGTAAATAACCCATAGGTCAAAGAAAAAATGGAAAAAAAGTATTTTAAACTGAATTAAAATGAAAACGCAACATTTCACATTTGTGGGATGCAGCTGGAGCAGTGCTTAGAGGGAAATTAGGAGCACTGAATGTTTATATTAGAACAGAGGAAAGATCTCAAATCAATGATCTTAAAAAAAAATTGAAAAGGAAGAGCAAAATAAACCCCAAATAAACAGAAGATAAGATATAATAAAGATAAGGACAAAAATAAATACAAAAGAAAACAATAGAGAAAAATCCATGGAACCAAAAGTTCATTCTTTGAGAAATCCAAATAAAATTGATAAACTTGCAGCCAGAATGATCAGGAAAATTTTAAGAAGAGAGAAAGAAAGCACACACAGAACCGATATCAGGAATGAGAGAGGGACTATCACTATAGATCCTACTGATATTAAAAGGATAATAGGGGAAGTTGAGCCTGTCATGAGCACGCTCAGAAGGCGCACACACGAGTTGTGTCTTTCCACAATGTCAGCTTTCTTCAGTCATAAAGCAAGGTTAACAATTATAAAGCAGGATTCCAAACCTGATGACATTTCACTAGGTGTTTAACGTGGCTTCTCATCACACAAAGCAAAGCACAAGACAAGTCACACAACAAACAAGATAGAACGGGGGGTAGGAAGTTAAAGAACCAAACTCAGAGTCAGTCTGTGGGCGCGCAGTTGAGATAAGGCCTCGGTCCCGTCCAGGTCCATGCTCAGCACTTACTTGCAGTGAAGGATCTCAGTTCTTTTTGGAGATCGATCGGGCAGAACCTTCAGTTGCAGCCACTTTTTGAAGTGGTCAGACATAGAGGGGTCAGTGTCTGAGGAGTCTACAGTTGGCCACAAAAATCCTCCCTTTTTTAAAGGGATTTAATCGGACTTGGGCCTTTGCAGACTCTGTTTCCGCTGGTTTTCAGCCCTGAGTGTGTCATCAGCGGGTGCTGGTCTCGGCGATATCTGGTCTTAGCTGCAGTGGCCTCAGCCGTCTGCATCATTGCTTGACCCCTGCTCGACAAGGGACTCCATCGTGCTCTCCACATATTCCAATAAATTTGATGACTTAGGCAAAACATACAGATTCCTTGAAAGACACAGACTGTCAAAGCTCTCTCAAAAAACGATAATATCTGTTAGAAAATAGAATTTGTACTTAGCAACCTCCTACCAAAAAAAAAAAAAAAAAAAAAAAATCCAGGTTTAGATAGCTTCACTGGTGAATTCCATGAAGCATTTAAAGAAGAAATAATACTAATTCTACATAAACTCTTCCAGAGACAATATTTCCCAACTCATTCTAGCATTACCCTGATACCAAAACCAGACAAAGGCATCACAAGAAAACTACACTCCAATATCCCTCGTGAGCACAGACATAAATATTTCTAAGAAAATTTAAGCAAATTAAATACAATGAAATATTAAAAAGATAGTACTTCATGACTAACTGGGATTTATCCCATGAATGCAAGGCTGGTACAACATGCAAAAATCAATCAACGTAATTCACACAGATTAGAAAAAAATTATATGATGATCATCTCAATAGATACAGAAAAAGCATTGGACCAAATCCAACATTGATTTATGATCAAGTTGATGATGATGAAGAAGATGATGATGGTACTCTGTCTACTCTCACGTTATCTGTTCAGTGTGATGACTGGACCATCTTCATCTGTTTAATCCCATTGCTAAGCACAGGCCCTGGGACCAAAATGAGCTCAATAAATACTGGCAAATGAACGAGTGAATCAGCTGTATTGCAGTTTTTATATTGGTGGACATGGTGGAGACGCGTAAGCATACTTCAGTTGGTAAAGGCTTCAAATTAATGTAAGCCTGAACGAAAACCCAAACGGACGGTTATTTTGGGCAGCACCAAGTCACTTTTAACTAGGAATGTTTGGGGGAGTGACCCTGGAAATAAACAGCACAGAATTTCCTTCCATGGAATGGTGCTGATCAAGCTCATTCCTTCAGTGAGAGAGAAATCTTGCCCACACACTGGATTGCGAATCCTCAAATATTTTGTCATGCGCTGACTGTGTAGGAAGCAAACTCAGTCTGATATATGGATGCTTTGGGTACCCTCCCCTCCCTGCCTTTATTTTTAGTAGCTTGCAGAACCAAGAGGCTATCGCTCAGCTTTTTAATTTCCTCCAAGCATTTTCTAAATGAGCCATTGTTATCTTTAATCACCATGCGAGGGGATTATCCAGTTTCATTGGAAGAAGCTATTTTTGCCAAGAGATGAGATTCTTCCAGACAAGGATAAAGACATTAATGGTTGTCTATTAAGATTCTGTTTTAGTTGAGATAATAATTTGGGGGTAATTAAGCAAATTGTATAGGCTCCAATGGACCATTAATCTCCAAAGGAATCGTCTGAAATGGAGAGGATTTTATAGTCCGGAGCAAGAATCAGAGTTTGGTGACAGTGATATTTTGAATTTCCTTAATTAAAAGGAAAAGGTAGCAATGTGAACAGGTATGGGACCTGGGTAAAGAATTAACTTTATTTCCTTATAACACGCACCTCGCCTTTTTGTCTGAAAAGACAGAGATCATCACACTATTAAATGAAGGTGTTGAAGTATCAGTTAAGGGTGACAAAGAGGAGGTCAGCACACCTAAGCCAAAGGTTGCATTAGTAGTTGACACCCAAATTTCGCAGTTTCCTAGCAACCAACAACGTCTATTACTTAGCTGTTACCATGATGCGTACTGGAACGTCAGCAGAAAAATCTCTTTAACGGAATTCTAAAAAAACAACCCGTAGCAGTACGAAGAGCATCAGCTTTGTAAGCAGAGCAATGCGGGTCCCAGTGCAGTCCCCCGCAACCATCGGACCTTGGGGAAGTTAATGAATGGCTCTTAGTCCTCCTGTCCTTACCTGTAAAAGGAATGATGCTGACCTCAGGGTTGCACTGAGATTAAATCAAACCTTATACGTGCAGCACCCCGGCTCATGCTATGTCTACAATGAATGATACTTCCTTCTTCCCTCCCTTTTGTTTAAGAGATATTTAATAAAAGCTTTACCCACCCCAACATGTCCCCCCCAAAAAGCCATATTATTCTTTCTGTAATGAGTGGGGGAATTGGACCGGGGACCAGGTGGCTTGTTTTCTGAGTAGAAAACCAACCCACAGCCCAGTATTGGAGTAAGGCCACTCCTTGGTTTTAGGTATATTTGGAGTGAAACGAAACACTTTTCTAAGTTGAATTGCCGCTGTTTTTGTGTTTTCGGGAGGGGGAGCAGGGGGGTAGGGGAGTGGGGGGCGCTGGGGCCGGGATGGCATCCACAGGAGGCTGAGTGTTGTAGGCGTCCTTGCGGTCCCACCAAGACAAATCTTTAATGACAGAAAGTGGACTAGTGGTTTCCTGAGGTGGAAGGGATATTTGACTGCATCACAAGGGAGATTTTGGGGTGATGGACATGCCTTATATCGGTGTGAATACGGTAGCCACTGGCCTCATGTGGCTGTTTAAATTTAAGTAAGATCAAGTTTTTTTAAAAAATTCAGTTCCTCGTTCACATAACCACATTTCCAGTGTTCAAGAGCTACACATGTACAGAGCTCCTTTGGGCAAGTCAGAAAAGGATGCCCCTTCTGTGGAATGGATTCATCTTGATTAATTCCACGATCTTTTTTTGCCTACAGCTATTGCTACTTTCCATATTCAGATGTGCAGCTGGGAAGGGTGCTGGAAAGCTCTCCCTGGATAATTTTCGCAAAGCCTTTGACTGTCTGATAGCCAGGCTCTGGGTTTAGACACATGGGGATCTGGCTGTGGTACTGAGGATGATCAATTACGGGAGATTTTGATTTGGGGTGTGTCTAGGCCTTTTGTAAGTTTCCAACAAGCTCAGAAGCATCAGCTTTTGGGAACTGGGAGATTGAGGTCCAAGTTCCTTTTTCTGTCACTAGCTTTTGCTGTGTGACTTTGGGAAAACTGGTTCATGTCTGGAGCCTCAATGTCCTTATTCATAAAGGCTAACAAACTTGTTTGTGTGTGAGAAAGCATCAAGGGATGAAAAATGTGATACGGGCTTTGTAAATAGTGTTGTATCAAACAGTGAGTTTATTTCTGCTGGACTTAAAAAGTGAGGGCCTCGTGCACATATGACATGAACAAGTTTGTATTTTCTTTTGCAGGGAATGGATCTTGCTTATAAAACACTTTTCCCCAGCCCCTCAGTCAGAATGACTCAGTTTCTTCTCTTTGTGCCCCTAAAATCTTACTGTTAGTGTTTTTTTTTTTAAGATTTTATTTATTCATTTGAGAGAGAGAGAGAGAGAGAGAGAAAGCAAGCAGGAGAGGCAGAGGGAGAAGCAGGCTTCCCACCGAGCTGGGAGTCCGACATGCGGCTCGGTCCCAGGACCCTGCGATCATGACCTGAGCCGAAGACAGACACCCAACCATCTGAGCCACCCAGGCGCCCCTGTTAGTTTTATTATACCAGCAAAGTATTGAAGATGTTTTACTTTGATTTTTTATTATGCATTTTCACCAGCTTCTGAAGGCAGGGGTAGCAGGAACTCCGTGAAAGTCACCGCGGCTTTGTGATTAAGAGGGCGGGCTTTCGAATGAAGTACTGGGTCCATCTGGGTCCATCTCTCATCTCCTCCACCTCACTGCTGTGTGGCCCGGCAAATCCCTCTTCTGTCTGAGCCTCAGTTTTGTTAACTGTAAACTGGAGTATAATCTGTCCCTGTTTCATACAGTTAATATAAGGATTGAATAGAATGTTGATCAACACATGTCCAGCACATAGAAAGAGCTCATCAATACATGGTAATTAATATCAGTTATTCATGGAACGTCAGAGCCAAAGGGGCCCTCAATGTTGCAGTCTGATGCACCGAGTTTACAAATAAGAAAGCAGGCCCAGAACATTGAATTAGCAGGTCTATGGTCATATCCTGTTGCGTGTTCCCCTCTATACCTGCTGCTCCCTTGTTATGGAGTGTTTCTCATTCCTCTTTCCATCTCGAATCGAAGTCAGGACTTGAAGTGAATTTGACAAACGTGTTGAGCACCGACTCTGTGCATGGCCTGGGACTCGTTTGGGCCCAGATGGCATCATTGGCTTAGTAACCCAGCATGCTCTGGAGAAGACAGTGGGTGCTTAAGGACTGCTGAGGGGGAGGGTTGACTGGGAAGAGCTCCTGAGAGCAAGGGGCTGGGGGGACATGCTAGAAATTCTGCTGGCCTTGGGACCAGTCAGACCTGGGTCTGGAACTTGGCACACCTATGTATTAGAAGGGCGGCTTGGCCAAATCTAGGACAATTTGTGTAACAAAAGAAATAAGGATAGTAATGGATTATAACCCATCAAATAAAGCGAACACCCATGAGTCCATATGGATTTCAATAAGTAACTAACTGAGGGAGAAGAGAAAGCTCTTTCTTCCAGTAGAATTCCAGTTAAAAAATATAGAAGGAGGGGCACCTGGCTGGCTCAGTTGGTGGAGCGTGTGACTCTTCATCTTGAGGTTGTGACTTCCAGCCCCACACTGGGTGGAGAGATTACTTAAAAATAAAATCTTTACAAAATAAAGAAGGAAAGATGAAAAGAGTAAATCACCAATTGGTGAATACACAGTCATAATTGTTTTAGAAAGGAATTATCCATGGATGCTAAAATTAGTGGGTGAAAGTCTGATGAAAAACAGGATAATCGCATAGTCTCAAATATCCCCTCACAAGACCCTTAACTAATGACAAAAAGAAAAATAATAATCTTGCCATGGAGAATCTTGGCAGATACCACCCTAGCCAAGATCAGAGTTGATATCACCAATTAACGAGACATATGAACGTCATCTGCCTCCTGAGACCCTGAGAAAGGCATAGCATCACTTTCGTGCCCAAAGTGCATTACCTCTCACTTTAATCACGAGGAAACACCACATGAACCCAAACTGAGGAACATTCTATCAAGTAAATGGCAAGACCTTTCCTCAGGTGCTAATGTCATGAAATCCAAAGACAGAGGCGCTGTCACGGACTGGAGGAGAGTCAGGAGGCATGATGACTAAACACAGTGTGGAATCCTAGATTGGATCCAGGAAAAGGGCATTCACCAGAAAACTGATTAAATTTAAATACGGTCTGTAGTAAATAGTACTGTATCCATGTAATTTCTTATTTTTGACAATTACGCTACAGTTATGTAAGACGTTAATCTGTTAGAAAGCTGGGTGAAAGCTATCTGGGGAATGCTTTGTACTATTTTTGCAACTTTTTTTCTAAGTCTGAAATTATTTCTAAATGAAAAGCTAAGAAAAATAGAAGGAAAGAAAGAGAGAAAGAAAGGAAGAAAAGAATGTCTTTGGGAAATCTCTTCCCTTCCCTGATCCTTTCTTTCCTCATCTGTAGACTGGGGCCCTCACTCCAAATACTTCAGAGTGGCCTGAGGATAAAATGGAACAGTGCAAAGCAACAGTGTGCATGAACTGATGTTACAAACTTATTCTTGCTGCTAGTCATGGCAGCTCATGTGTCTTGATGAGATGCTTGAGCTGCTAAAACTTCAGGAGGGTTCTACCCTAATGAGAAACATCTGGCTGCAAGCTACTTCCTTCCAGCCATTTGCTATGACCTTGCCCAGCAGAATAATAATGCCAGCCTTGTGGCTGGGTGGCTGTTGTCAAGGAGATGGAGCCAGATAGCCCAAACAGCTGGTGGCAGTGACATCATCTTCAGGCTTGGCAGAAAGAAGGGCCTTGGTGAGACAGAGATGGGGCAAAGGGCTCGTCCCTGGCCATGAAAATGGGAAAAACAACTTCCCAAATAGGCCATCCGTTGTCAGTTGATTCTATTTTCAGTTTCCAGGTTCATCGAAGGGTTTAGCACACCATCCGGGAACATAGTCATTTGCTGGACAGGGCAATGGATTCATCATAAGGAGAGCTCCTCACAGGCTCTTTCTTCTTTATAGTTTTCAAAGTATCTAGTTAGATAATGCAGCTGTGTGAGCTCATTGTTGTCTGCCCCATTTTACACATGGGAAAACCAAGGAGGAGCAAAAGGGGAAGGGACCCCAGTCACAGGAAAAGTCAGAAGACTTTCCAGAGTCCGAATCTAGGTGCCCAGACTTCCAGTCCCACGATCATACTGCCCACACCAAGATCCACCTTGTGGCCACCTTGCAGCAGTTACCCAAAGACTAGAGTCTGGTGAACACATCACTGAAATACTGTTGTCTGGATGTAGACCTCACCTCTTAGTCCTAAATTTTAAGGAGTAGAAAAACAAACAGATACAAAAGACAGGCTGCCCGAAACAATTACGACGTTGGAGTTTAGAGGCACCTGGGCTCCAATCCCAGCTCTGCAACTTACCAGCAATGAGACCTGGAGTGAGTTATTTTTACCTCTTTTGGTCTCTGTCTTCTCATCTGTGAGTAAAATGGGGATAACACCTGTACCTACTCCGGAGGACCTTTGTGAGAGTTCAGGGAGGTGGTTCGTGTGATATGCTGGACACAGGTAATACACGAGAGATGCTCAAAATGTGTAAATCCTTGTCCTCGTTTCTTTCCTCAAGAGCTTCCATCTGCTGGATGGAAAGTTAGTGCCTTCATTTGGGGAGTGATGATTTGTGACTCAGCCTCCCTCACCAGAACAGAGTTGGCAGTGTGTTTGTAGCTTTGAAAGAAACACAAAGAAATCGCCTCCAGAGCTGTGAGGTCCTGAGACATCCATCTAGTCCAACCTTCTTATTTCAGAGGTGTAGAAACAGGCCCAGAGGAGTGGTCTGCAAAGATCACAGAGGGTTGGTGGCAGAACCAGGGTAGGCATCTGACACCTCCAGCTTCCCTGCTTTTGGACACACTCATCTCTTTGGTTGAACTTAGCCTGTTCCAGGGCATCAAGGACTGTCCCTTCCCTGGGTCGGGGCGTCTGATGTGCCAACTTGTTCCTGCCCACTCTCTCTTTCAGGCTGTTGTTTTATTGCTGATTCAGGGGTGGGTGAAGAAGAAGGACAGGTGCAGGACCATGAGTTTTGTAGACTTCACTAGAGCTAATAAAGGGGTGGGGGAGAGATTTATGGGATTACCACTGACAGGGCTACTAGAGATATCTCAGGTCATCCTCACATCCTCACAAAAATCTTGCAGGATAGATATTAGCCCCCACTTTCCAGATTGGTTGAATCATTCATTCAACATATATTTTAAAATGCCTTCTGGGTGGCAGACATAGTGTTGGGGATATAGCAGTGAACAATTCAGAACACAGTATCTGTCCTCATGGGGTTTCCTGTCTAGAGCAAAAGGAAGACTTTCTAAAAAACACAGAAATACATAATTGCAAAATGTGGTTACGTGCCACAAAAGAAAAATACGCTTTGCTAAGAATACAAGAAAGGACTTGCTTTACATTAGAGGATTAGAGAAGGCTTCTTTTGCAAAGTACACTTACATTTTAGCACACCAGGAAGACTTGTACCTGATCATAGGGAAAGTCACCATCTACCCACTCCCCCATCTTTTCAAGTTATTTTCATCCAGGATTCTTCTGACAGCCCACAGGGGAAGGTAGCAACACCGAGATGAGGAGAGGGTGGTTGACCTCACTGGCCCAGCTCTGTCAAAATTATCCATTTATTTTCTGGTGCATTAGGAAGGGCAGCCAGGGTTATGGAGAGCCCTGATCTAGTTGGCAGGAGCCGTGGGTCTGGCTTTGACACTTTGGGCGATTCATTTCCCCTCTCTGGGCCTCAGTTTACTGATCTCAGGTGCGTTTAAGCTTTGGGAGATTGGAGGAGTGTTGGTGACCACCGACTCAAAGGGATGAGCTTATTTGCTTCAAAATAAGTGTGCAAATTACTGCTTGATTTGGGATCCCACAGGAAGGATTTTTCTAAAGTGAGGCGGCACTTGTTTATCTGAATTTCAGCTCAAGGCGAAAGCCTTTTGGATGCACAGTATAATGGCCCCTAAGGTTAGGGGGTCATTGTTCTAGAAAAACATTTACTGGGTTAGGAACTCTAAGGGTCGGTGAAAGACCGCGTTCCCATCTCCCGCTTGAATTAACGGACCAAAGCCGGCCTTTGCCCTCAACAAACATGGCCCTTGCCCTGGCCTCGGCCTGAGTGCCCTCACAAAAAATGGCAGCCTGCCTCTCTTTCCTTAGTCTTGTTGGCCCAAGTGCGAATGCTCTTGCCCTTAATCAAGATGGCACCCGCCCGCGCTTCTCTGCCCGGCCTCTGGGCCCCGTCTGTCGGCTTCACCGCGCGCGCCTCGATGACCCCGCCTCGTTTCCGTAGGAAGAAGCGCCGGGAAAGATGGCGGCGGCTGCGGTTTGAATTCCAGCGGCGCCGCCAGAGTCCGAACAAGAGCAGGGTTGGAGGCGGTGGGGACCTGGGGAGCCTGCGGGTCGCGACAGCGGGGGGAGCCAGCTGGCCCCGCCGCCACAGACGCCAACGCCACCACCTCCTCTGTGTCCACGATGGACTCGGCGTTGGAAGAGGACGTCACCCTCCCCGGGACGCTCAGCGGCTGCAGGTGCGGCCGGGGCTTTGCAGGGTCGCGGTGACCCGGCCGGGATTCCCGCTGATGGGGGTACACCCTGACCGAGACTTGGGGTTTGCCCTTGAGAGTGTTTGAGGGCGTCCGGACAGGGGCAGTGGGTGGGGTGGGGTCTGGGAGGGTGAGTGTCTCGAGGACTCAGCGGCTGAGACTGAGTGTGGGGGGACCGGGGGTCCCGACCTACATCACACCTGCCGCTTGTATTTCGGGAAATACTGTGAAGAGGGTGTGAGGGTCAGGTAAGGGGTTTTCTGAAGAGGGGGAGGGGCGTGTACCATTAGTAGGGGCTGTTTGAGGAGTAGGGACCTTGGAGGTTTGCTTTCATTATGGGGAAGGTAGTTGGTGTGTCTGGACTTCGTTCATGGGATCACACAGTGGCCACCAAGACGGAGGCAGTGAAGTGCAGTGGTTAAGAACCTTGGCTGGAGTTGAACAGAATTGGATTCAGATCCGACCCTTTAACCTAACTAGTTGTGTGACTTTAGTAAAGGGGTTTAACCTGTTTCCCGTCTGTAACATGGGACTGGTAGTAACATCCACCCAACAGAATTGGGGTGAAGATTAGAAGAGAAGATGACTTCCCCGCGATTTGCTTGGCAGGAGTAGTGTTTGGCACATAATTGGTGCTTAAAAAATGATCCTGTTACCATATCGTTATCACCATCATCATCATCATCATCAGTATGACAAATTGGGGACTAACGGCTGGGAGTGGCCTCCCAAAGGACCTGTCCCAGGAGGCTGTTGGAGCCCACATTGTCGGTGGGGCCTGGTGTCTTTCCTTTTGGTAGGAAAGCCTGACAGAGCCCTAGGCTGCTCCAGGGCTGGGGCCGGTTGGTTTTTGGGGGCTCCTGGTGGAGAGTGGGAAGAAGGACGTGGAGGAGAGCCCTGACTGAGAATCCGCAGTGTTTATCCAGGTCTGCTGGGATAGGCTGCTGGTTTTAGTCACAGACCCTCATTGAAAGGGTGACCATGTTACTTATTATACAACCCGGGACACTTTTAAGAGTGAAATGGGCACAATTAACATTTATGTCTAGACAGCAGGCATAAACTGGTCCTATCTTGGGCAAACCTGGACAAATGGCTACTCTGTTTATTGAGAACCCGTTATGTATCAGGCACAGAGCAAGGCCCTTCACAGCTGCCGCCTGATTGCATCCTGTGGTAATTCATCACGTCCCTTTCTCTTCATCTGACCACCATTGTCCCAGCATAATCGGGGAGGACCTCTCACCTGGATTGTCCTCACACCTGTAATAGTCCTTTCTACTACAGTTTGAAAGCCTTTTTAAAGTGTAAATCCGACGGTCAGTCTGCTGCTGTGTATCTGTTTAGTGCTTCTCATTGCCATTAAGGTAAAGTCCATTAAGGGGCGCCTGGGTGGTTAAGTCGTTGGGCGTCTGCCTTCAGCTCGGGTCATGATCCCAGGGTCCTGGGATCGAGCCCCACGTCGGGCTCCCTGCTCTGCGGGAAGCCTGCTTCTCCCTCTCCCACTCCCCCTGCTCGTGTTCCCTCTCTCGCTGTGTCTCTCTCTGTCAAATAAATAAATAAAATCTTAAAAAAAAAAATAAAGTCCATTAATATTCTCTGCTCTTCTTATCTCTGTGCCAGTTGATCGAGCCCTTGGGCTTTGGGACCCAGACCTAGGTGGGTTTCAATCCCAGTTCTGTATTTAACAACCTGTGGTCTTTGGCAAGTCACTCGCTCTTTGTGAGCCTCAGTATTTGTCATCTGAAAAATGGGTGAATCTGAAAGGATTTTGACCAGTATCTGACAGAGTAGCAACTCAGCAGATGAACACAACTCTTCCCTTGCCTCCCCTTCCTGCCTTCGCTGCATATGTTCCTGTGACTGATCTCTTACCTGCTTCGGGCCCTCCCTGGCTCCCCATCACCCTCAGGATGTTCTTTAATATAGCTTCTAACGCCCTTCATAAGCTGGCCCCATTTACCTCACTGACCCCCTCTGTCCTCTCTGCCCCTGCCTTTCTCCTCCCCAACACTCCCCTCCCTGCCTGGCTGTCAAACTCTTTGTCACGCGTGGCCTTGCCTTGTTCGTTCTTACTGTTGGACCTGTGCACTCGCTTTTCCTGCTGCCTGGTTGCCTTCCCTTCTCCCCTGTGCCTTATTAACGCCTCTTATTTTTCAGGTCTCGCTTAGATTTCAGTAGGAAGCCTTTGCTGACATACCCCCATCCCCACCTGGGCCCTCTGTGCTCTTCCAGCCACCCCCACCCATCACTGACCCCATCTCAGCCCTTATTTACCTCCCAGAGTTTTTTTTTTTTTTAAGATTTTATTTATTTATTTGAGAGAGGGAGAGCATGTGCGCAAGGAGGGGGAGGGGCAGAGGGAGATAGAGAAGCAGACCCCCGCTGAGCATGGAGCCCAATGCAGGGCCCTGGGATCATGACCTGAGCCGAAGGCAGACACTTAACTGACTGAGCCACCCAGGCGCCCCTACCTTACTGAGTTTTATTGACTACCGCTGTTCAGTAGAAATATAACGTGAGCCACATCTGTAATTTAAACTTTTTTAGGAGCCACAATGAAAAAGTAAAAAACAGGTGAAATTAATTTTAATAATATATTTGATTTAACCCAATATTTCCATATATTATCATTCTAAGTTGCAAACAATAAGAAATTATTAATGAAATATTTCAGTCTTTTTTACCTTGCACTTTGAAACCTGGTATGCATTTTTACACTTACCAGCACTTCTTGATTTGGATTTACCACATTTCAAGTGCTCAACAGGTGCACGTGGCTGGTGGTTCCTGCATTGGATGGTGCACATACAACTGTAACGTGCCTGTCTCCCTAATTAGACTCTGACCTGTTGGAGAGCAGGGGCTGCGTTTTGTTCATCTTTGTAACGCCAGTTCCTAACCTGGTATGAGGCGCATAAATGGGAGGTGACGGTATTATCCCCTTTTTACAGGTGAGCACACTGAGGCTCAGAGAGGTGAATGGTCTGGGATTCCATAAAGAAGTACATGATCGAGCCAAGATTTACTTTATTTATTTATTTATTTTTATTATTTAAATTTTAGTAGTTGACATTTGTGCAATATTGGTTTCTGGAGTAGACTTCAGTGACTCATCGCTTACATACAACACCCAGTGCTCATCGTAACAAGTGCGCTCCCTAATGCCCGTCCCCCATCTAGCCCATCCCCCACCCACCTCCCTCCATCAACCCCCAGTTTGGTTTCTATCAGTTACGAGTCTCTTATTCGAGCCGGGATTTAAATCCAGGCTTACTGACTCCAAAGCCTGGCCCTCGGTACCTGTCCTGCCTTCCAAATAGCTCTCTGAACCCGAGCTGAGAGGCCTCTGGGAGGATTGTAAGGCTGTTGGCACTGGAACTGGCCCTTAAAGAGTGGCAGAAATGTCCTGCGCGAGACAGGTTCTCCATTAGACGGTCACAGTGGAAGAGAAAAATCCCTGGAATAAAATCATCTCTTTTTATACTAATATGAGCACCCTTCTGCTTGGTAATTTCCAAGCCCCAGTTTTAGAGACTAAACGGGAAGTCCAGTTTGTCCTCAGACCTTTGTTGAATCAGGTCGATATGCGTCATTCTCTCCAAACTTGATCACCTGTGGGTGCCCCAAAGCGCCCAGGCCTGTGAGAGTGAGACTCAGATGCCAGGCCTGGGGACCTCGCCCAAGCTAAGGCCCTTTACTAAGTCCTGCTTGGTGGTTTTGGAAGAACCTGTGCTTTGTACTCAGGACGACTGGGTCTGAATCCTGCTTCAGCCACTTACTGGCCGAGTTGCTTTAGTAATTCACACATCCCTTCTGAGCCTCAGTTTCTCTTCAGTGATAATACCTACTTACCGGGTGACTCTGTGGATGGAGCAAAGTTGTGTGTATTCTGTGCCTGACACCGGCTGGGGGTGCATGAAATGTTAGCTGTTGTTACGGTGTTGCATGGTTTCCTGGACAAAATCCTCGGTGCCCACAACCCTGGATTTGTCCCTTTCTTTTCATGCCGAGGGTTCTGCCTCTGCCTAACTGTGAGCTTCTGAAGGCCTGGGCCCAGGTTTGTTCGTCCATGGGTTCCTCCAGTGCATGGCCATTAAGTGCTTGGGTAAGTGAGGGGTAGACCGAAAGGAAATGATTTCCTGCAAGTTTGTATACAGTTGTACATTGTCAGGCAAAGAATGCCTTCATGGACTTTTGTAGAAGGAGGTCGAGAAAGAGGATGGTGGAATGAAAGTTTGGTGAAGCTTTGAAGGCTTGATCCAGGGCTGAGCTTGGATCAGGGGTACCTCTAGGCTTGAAGTTTGAGGAATGTGTTCCCAGTCACCCGTAGAAGCTTTAATGAGGGAGGGGAGCATGGCTGGCTTGTTCCCCACTGTATCTTTAGACCTAGAACCATGTCTGGCACATAACATAGTAGAGGATCAACAAATATTTGTTGAATGAGTCAATTTTGTTCAGTCTCTAAAAAGATAAATGCCATGTAAATACAGGCTCCATATTTATTAGTGAAATGCTTTGTAATCACTCTGAGAAAGTGCACACACAGAGTGTCAACTGGTATAGTCCTTCTGGAAGACAATTTGGTATTAAAAATATGCCCAGGTGTGTTTTTTAAAAACAGCTTTATTGAAATATAATTTGTATGCCATAAAGTTCACCCATACTATTCAGTGATTTTTTTAGTATATTTACAGAGTTGTGCAGTCATCACCATAATCTCATTTTGGGATACTTCCGTCATCTAAGAAAGAAACCCTGTGTCCATTAGCAGTCGCTCCCGGTCTTAGCTTGGCTACTGTAACAAAAATGTCATAGACTGTGGCTGATTTATAGATGACAGAATGTGTTTCTCCCAGTTCCGGAGACGGGAAGTCCAAGATCAGTGTGGCAGCGAGGTTGAGTTCTGGTGAGAGCCCTCTTGTGGGTTACAGACTACTAACTTCTCATTGTTTCCTCTTATGGTGGAGAGCAGAGAGAGGAAGCAGATCTCTTGTAACCCTTGTAAGGGCACTAATCCCATTCATGGGGGCTCCACCCTCCGGCCCTCATCTAATCTTAATTACCTCCCAAAGACCCCACTTCCTAATACCATCACTTGGGAGGGGGAGTAGGGTTTCAACCTAGGAATTCTGGGGGGACACAAACATTAATAACACTAGCTATTACTCCGGCCCTCTTACGCCCCCAGCCCTGGCAACCACAGTCTACTTTTTGTCCGTGGATTTGCCTGTTCTGGACATTTCATATAAATGGAATCTTATAATATGTGGTCATTTGTGAGGTTCATCCATGTGGTAGTACGTCCATGACATACTTCATTCCTTTTTATGGCCAAATAATACTCTGTTGTATACATGTACCATGTTTTGTTTATTCATTCATTGGCTGATGACATTTGGGTTTTTTTCTGCTTTTTTGGCTATGATGAATAATGTTGCTATAGACATTTCTTCATGTATAAGTTTTTGTGTGGACGTATGTTGTCCTTTCTCGGTATAGACCTGGGGGTAGAACTGCTGGGTCATATGCTAACTCCATGTATGTTTGACATCTTGAGGAACCGCCCAACACTTTTTACACTCCTTCCAGCAGTGGATGAGGGTTCTTTTATCTTCACAGCCTTGTCAACTCTTGTTATTGTCTGTCATTTTGATTGTGGCCAGCCTCGGGGGTGTGACATGGTATCTCCTTATGATACTGGTTTGTATTTCCCTAATGACTCATGATGTTGAACATTTTTTCTTGTGTTTCTATAGCCGTTTGTGTACAGTTGATCCTTGAACAACACAGAGTTAGGGGTGTGATGTCCCGCGCACTGGAAAATCCACGTGTGGCTTTTGACTCCTCCCCCCCCCCGGCCCAAACTTAACCTCTAGCCTATTGTTAACCGAGAGCCTGATTCATAAATAGTGGATTAACACATATTTTGTGTGTTGTATGTATTACATACTGTATTCTTATAGTAAAGGAAGCTAGAGATGTCAAATGTTATTATAGTAAAGGAAGCTAGAGATGTCAAATGTCAAATGTTATTAAGAAAATCAGTAGGAAGAGAAGATACGTTTACGGTACTGTATGGTATTTATTGAGAAAAACATCTGCATGTAAGTGGACCCGTGCAGTTCCACTCATGTCGCTCAAGGGTCCACTGTATTTTCACATCCTTTGCCCAATAAAAATACGTGAATATGTTTTGACCCAGCAATTCCCCTTCCTGTTTTCTTAGAGAAATTCTCATGCACGTGCACAGGGAGACCTGTATGAGGATATTCATAAAGCATTGTTTGTAAAAGGAACAACTTGGAAACAAATTGAATTACCATCAGGGGATCCGGTAAATACACATCCTTTCAAAAGTGAATTTCAGACTGTGACCCACTGGCAGCTCGTGAAATTCAATTTCGTAGGTTGCAACCAGAATTTTAAAAAATGTAATAGTACAGAATAGAAAGCATTTCAAGAATTAAGGGTGATACATTTCCTTCTCTGGGTTGTGGTCAGTCAAGTTTGAAAAACACTGCTGTAGAATGCTTTGTGGGAGTTAAAAACGTGAAGGTAGATCTATTTGTACTGTCATGAAAACATCTTTGGGACACATTAAGTAAAGAAAAGATGCTGCAGAATAATATATACAGTTTGAATGCATTTTTTTTTTTTTAAAGATTTCATTTATTTATTTGAGAGAGAGAATGAGAGAGAGAGAGAGCGAGAGCACATGAGAGGGGGGAGGGTCAGAGGGAGAAGCAGGCTCCCTGCCGAGCAGGGAGCCCGATGCGGGACTCGATCCCGGGACTCCAGGATCATGACCTGAGCCGAAGGCAGTCGCTTAACCAGCTGAGCCACCCAGGCGCCCCGCATTTGTTTTGTTTTTAAGCCACAAAATAAAACTGTGTCCCTGTATCTGTAAATACATAGAAAAAAGCCTAGAAGGATACCTGTCTTGCTGACAGTAGTGGCTACCTCTTAGGAGGCTACTGTGGGAGTGAGGAGTAGTCAAGAACTTTAGGCTTGTCTGTATTTTTTTTCCTCCCACTCCCTTCACCCATTTGCCCCTTCCCTTCTAGCAACCACCAGTTTGGTCTCTGTGTTTACGAGTCTGTTTCTGCTTTTTTGTTTGTTTTGTTTTTTTAGATTCTCTATGTAAATGAAATCATATGGTATTTGTCTTTCTTTGACTTATTTCACCCAACATAGGACCCTCTAGGTCCATCCATGTTGTTACAAATGGCAAGATCTCATTCTTTTACATGGCTGAGTAATATTCCATTGTATGTATATGCCACATCTTTATCCATTTGTCTGTCGATGGACCTTTGGGTTGTTTATCTTGGCTATTGTAAATAATTCTGTGATGACACAGGGGTGCATATCTTTTCAAATTAATGTTTTCATTTTTGTTGGGTAAATGCCTAGTAGTGGACTTACTGGATTATCTGGTAATTCTAGTTTTAATTTTTTGAGGAAACTCCATACTGTTTTCTACAGTGGCTGCACCAGTCTGCATTCCCATCGACAGTGCGAGAGGGTTCCTTTTTCTCCACATCCTCGCCAGCACTTGTTGTTTCTTATCTTTGTGAGTCTAGCCATTCTGACAGGTGTGAGGTGATACCTCATTGTGGTTTTGATTTGCATTTCCCTGTTGATGAGTGATGTTGAGCATCTCTTCATGTGTCTGCTGGCCGTCTGTATGCCTTATTTTGTCTGTGTTTTTTGTATTTATGTATTTCTTTACTAATTAAGAATAAATAACATAGAGTGAAAAATGAGTTGTTAAAAGACAGACAAAAGTGCACTTGGTATAATTGTTTTCTGAATGTGGTGCCCAGTTCCAGCCACGGCTCCCCCAACACTTTACCAACGAAGCACTTAGTCCTCTAGGCCTTCCTGGGGCTTGTGGTGCGAATGGACACGGCTGCTGCCGCCCACAGCACAAAAGTGATTGTGCCTTAAGAGGGTGAGGTGGTGAAGCGCCAGCGAGTGTCGCTTCATTTGCTCACCACATAGTTGACAAAAAGCAGCCTCGGTGAGGGTGCTCTGTGCCGATCACTGGAAATCCTCTGCCTTGGTTCATTTGGACCTTACCACGTTCCCCTGGAGGAAGGCGAGAGGGGCACCGGGGTGGGGGGTGGGAGTGTAGAGATTAAGAGCATGGGCTTTGAAATCAGGCCAGCTCGGGTCTTTCAGCTTTCTAACTTTTCTGAGTTTCTGTTTTCCTTGTTTTAAAAAAAAAAAAAAAAAAAAGCAGCATTTAAAAACCACCACGTACTACAGAAGGGCCGTGGTGAGGCTACAGCGGGAGGCTGCCTGCCCTGAGCCTGGTGCCTGTTCCCCGTGGGTGCCCCACATGCTAGCTTGTTAGGATTATGCTGTATTTGGCTTGTGGGGAAACTGGTGCTGATTAGGTGCCACGTTCGTCTAGGAGCTTTGGGTGGCCCCGGGCACAGGTTAGCGAGTGGAATGGACCCTGAGAAAGCTGGATTTTGATCTCTGCGTGGCTGAGAACCCTTGTGATTTTGAGCCAAGAGGTTCCTTCCGCTTTTGGGCCTTTGTCTCCCCCATCGATAAAATTGTACCCAAGCCCTCTGCTTTTGCGTGCATAGTTCTCATTTCTAGTGGGGCTCCTTGAAACCCCAACCTCAGTCCCAAAGCTAAGAGCGAATGATCCGAGTGGGACGAGGGAGCTACTTAAAGCTGGAGGGTGGCTGGAACCTACAGGAGATTGCAGATGACAGAGATTCATAGCATTATACAAGTGGGTAGGTAAAGCCCAAATGGAAATTTGGCAGGAACCAGGCAGGAACTTCTGCATTAAATAGTGGTTTCTTTTCATAAATGGGATGTCAAATGTCATTTTTCAAACTTCATTGTTTGCCTCTTGGAAACTTGTCTAAGACCAAATTCTTTGGCTTAGCCTGCCATGTAGTTTTCCAGCGTGGTTGATCTTGGCTTGAGTCATTGATGGGCCGTCTCAGCCAATGGTAGTTAGTGGCTGTGGTGGAGAGAACCCCAGGTCGGGAATGTACAAGACCAGACTGTTGGCTAAGCTTGACCAGTAAGCTGGTGTGGGACCTTGGGCCTCGGCCACTATCTGCAAAAGGTGCTGGTTGAACTTGATTTTAATTTTTAATATTCAATTTAGAGAATGGAGTTTGTTCTTCTGGTGATGGTTATTGGAGAAAATGAAGAAGTATAGAAAATTAAAAAACAGGAAAATATCTCTTATTTTCCTATAAATGATGATTTTTTAATATTTTCTTTGTCTTCTTATGGATGCATAGCCCACCTAGTTTCCAAGAAGGATTTGAGGTGACTTTAGTGTACATGTATTTTTTTTTCATAGTTGAAGGCATAGTCTACTGAAGTTTTTTTTTCACTTCTCTTTATAGCAGACATACTATGTCATCATTCTCTTGATGTTGGAATCTTATGATATCCAATTTTTTGCTTGGTTCTGATCACAAAGGTCCATTCCCAACTCCAGAATTTGGCGATCAGGCAGAATTGTCCTCAGTACAGGATGGATTTGGATTTAGAAACATGGAGAGAGCAAACTGCCGGGAAGTCAAGCTGAGCGTCCACCAGCTCTTCGTTTACGGCTTGGGACAGGAAGGCATTATTGGAGGTTAGACAGAAAAGGCTTGGGTTCTGGACTTGGTTGTCCACTTAACTGCCGTGTGACTCTGGCCAGGCTGCTGAAATTATCAGCACCCTAGTGCCTCCCTTTGAAAATGCAAGGACTCTCGGGGCACGGGCAGCTCTCACGACGGAAAATCTTTTATAAATTTACAAAGCGCTGGATGTTTCCCGGTGACAGTAATATTTTGCTCCCATTTATGGAGTGCCCGCAGTGTGCCAGGTGCCTTGCTGGGCCCTTTGTGTCTTTGATTGCCAGGGACTTAGGAAGTAGCTGCTGTTCGCCTTTTAGGGATGGAGGAGGTGGGGCTGGAGAGCTGAGAACAGAGTGCAGCGCACTGGCTTCCGTGTCACCCACACCTCCTGTTACGTTTAGTTTTCTGTCAGTGTCTCCAGATCCTCGTGTAACCTATTTTCATAATTCAAGCAGTAAAATTTCTTGGATCAGGGGATTTTGCATTTTTGTGTGACATTTTTAAAGCATCCGAATTGGTGCCACGTTCTTGGAAGCTTAATTTTTGGTTGTGGTAGGCGTATTAATAATGACAGTAAAAGTAAAGACAGAAACAGTAGATAACCACTTATTGAGTGCTTACTACGTGCTAAGTGTCATAAACGTTAACTCGTTTAATCTTCACAGGGAGAGGGTGGTATCCGCGTGTAACAGGTAAAGCGAGACTCAGAACGTCATTAGCTTACGGTGCCTCTGCACCTAGCATGTGTACGGTCCACAGAACACTTGATGTCCGAATGAATGAATGAATGACCATCCTTACTGGAGCTCACTCAGCTGTTAAGGGTTAGAGCCCCCGAGCCTGAGTTCTTCACCCTTGCGCTGTGTGTCTCCCAGGTAGCTCCGCTGTGTGTTGTTGCTCGTTGCCTGTGGCCTGATGATTGTCAAGGGCAGTCCAGGCAGTCCTCGCAGTCTCTGTTGTTCAAACACTAACTCATGTCTTCCTGCCTATGCTCTCTCCTAGTGGCCTTGTTCCCAATTTACCAGACGAAGTGGATGGCATCAGCCGCATTGCTGGTTTGGGAGATGGTGGTAGGTATACAGAGCCGGGCATTCTCTTGACCGTGGGGGCCTTTAGGCCTTGAGCCCAGGACTGGGCTTTGAAGTCCCTGGGGCCCAGAGCCTACCCTGGCATGGCCAGGTGCTCTCCGTAGGTGCTCAGTGTTTTATGTACCTAGTGAATTGCTGTTTACCTCCTTTCATAAACACTGGCGTGGAGGAATTGATGTCCTTTAGGCCATATTCCATGAGCTTTACTTCTTGCTACCAGGCTCGGAGAGATTCAGCCAGTGTTCGCCGACCTGGGCGGCTGCCTGGGAGCTGGGCGTTGAAGGCAGTGGGTCAGGCCCGGAGGATCTGCTGGTGTCGGCCCTGAGTGGCTGGCGGCCCCGCGTGCTGCTGAGCGTCTGTGTACCGAGGCCTTCCTGGCAGGCTGCTGCGTTCCATTTGCTGGTCGAGGCCCAGCATTCCTACACGGGCCTGCCCTTTGGAGACAAATAGTTGGTTAGACCACAGGAGACGGCGCTGAGTAAATAAGCAGTCTATTGTGTTTAAGCTGGATTAGGAGGAGACTTTCTGTGGGGCAGTTTGGCTTTTGCTAAGCATTCTTCATAATTTTTGTTTCTGAAAGAAGCGAATGCTCTCATAAGTGTCTATAGTGAAGGAAGTGCTAATAATTTGCCTTGTTAAAATATCTTAGAGATATTTTGACTTGTGTTTTTTTTTTTTTCTCTTCTCCAAAGTGAGGAGGTGTGCAGAAGGAAGAAGTTTTTAGAACAGACAATGTCAGTGTCATGAGGTTTATTTCTGGAGAATATTTTAACTTATAGGCCACCCTCAGGTTTTCCTTCAGAGCCTGTTCACTTCTACCTTAAACACAAAATCCAGCAGTTTTTGTTCTTCCTGTACACAGGCAGTTAGAAGTGGAAAATTGATAGGACTGCTCTTTGCTTCAGCCCATAGTGTACGTTGCTTTGTGCCAAGCCCTGGGGTGAGTGCTGGGATTCAACCTTGAACATGGTTACGACCCAGTCTGGAAGATAGAGAGTTCAACAAAGAAATGTCATGATAAATCATATGATTGATGTGATGAGCAAAGAAAAAAGGGGCTGTGAGCGGGGGTGAGAGGGAGCTGGGCCAGGCAGTGAAGGGGGGCACGGGGAGGTGGGCCCCGGTGTGGGGGAGCTGGGTCAGGCACGAGTTTCTTAAAACACTGATATTGGAGCTGAGACTTGAGGAATGAGTAGGACCTAGGTAGGGACGCAGGCGTAGGTCACAGAGCATGGCCTGTCTGAGAACCAGGAAAACAAGCCTATGTGCCCTTTGCCTGGTACACAGGGCTCTTGACAGTCTGCCCCTGCCCACCTCCTGAGCCCTTTTGTGCGCAGTGGTTTCTGAAGGCCACGCCTACCTCTGGGCCTTTGCTTGTGAAGTTTCTTCTTCCTTTTCCCTGCCTCTGTTCTGCTGCCTCTTTAAGACTCAGCTCAAAGCTCACCACCGTCTTGGCTCTCCCCAGCCTCACTTCTTGTGCTCTCCTCTCCGAGCTTACATATTTCACCAGTTCAGTTCATGTATTCCTGTTGGTGACTTTAAAACATCCAGGATCGGATCACTCCTCCCCTGCTTATCATCCTGCCACCTGCTCTAAGCCACCTTGGTCTCCAGTCTATTCTGACTGGTCCCCTGGTTTCCCTTTAAGTGCCCTTCAGTCTGTTCTCAGCGAGGCAGCCAGAGGGAGCCTGCAGAAACCTAAGTCCAGGCATGTTACCCCTTAGCTCTGAGCCCTCTGGCGACTCCCCGTCCCGAGAAGAGCCTACAAGGCCATGCGCAGTCTGTCCCCCAGCACCTTACGTACCTCCTCTCCTGCGGTCCCCTTTGTTTATTGCTGGTTCTCACGTGCATGGGGCTTCTCCATTTGCTTTTCTCCTCAGGTCTGCCCAGCTGACACCTTCTCAGTGCGACCTTCCCAATTTGGCCCCCTGACTTAAAATTGCAATCTTCACCCACGTTAGACCTTTCCAGTCCTTAGCCACTTAAGTGTTCTCCATAGCCTGTCTCACCCTTCTCACATCCTATGTAATTGTCCTGTTATTTTGCTCATTTCCATCTTCTCTCTTCTAGAAGATCAGCTCTGTTTGTTTCCTGATGTAGCCACATCTAGAATGGTTCCGGCCAGAGAGTAGGCCCTCAGTGCATATTTGTTGGAAGAATGGATTCATTCGTTACTCCGTGCACATGCACCCAACACCTAAACAGTGCCAGGCACTTTGTGAACAAGGTGCCAGTTTGTTTACCCTCTTGTCTTGCCCCCTAGATCAGAGCCTTTCGGGCACAGGCTCACTGTCTCCTTCACTGTTCTTTCCCCAGCACCTAGCATGGTGCTTGGCACACAGTAGGTGTGTAATAAATGTTTGTTGGAAGAAAAGAACTGTGGAAAGCTTTGGGCATTGGCCAAGTGTGTAATCACCCTAAAGCAGGGATGGGCACTTTCCAACCTGCTGCCTGCATTTGAAAATAAACTTTTATGGGAACACAGCTTCCTTACTTATGAATTGTCTGTGGCTGTTTTTTGTGCTACAGCAGAAGAGCTGACCAGTTGTGACAGATTTTAGGCTTTGCTTATGGCCTACAGAGCCTAAAATATTTATCGTCTGGCATTTTAAGAAAAAGTTTGCCAGCCCCAGTCAGATCTGCTTTAAGCGCTGACACATGAAGATGGTATTCTGCTCAGCAGAATAACTTTATGACGAGCACTAAGGATGTACATATCAGCACAGTTCGGCTGGGCCGCATGCCCGGTGCAGTTTTTGGGTTCGTTCTCTGACACATTACACTGGGGCTACTTTAAGTAATTTGTAAATATTTGAAATATAATGGTTTAGAGCTTTCCCTAGACTCAAGTCAGTAAATCACAACAGACAGAAAGTGCCAGCAGAATATACTGTGGAAGTTGTTCATGTGTGTGTGTGTGTGTTTTTTTTTTTAATTTTTTTCTTTTCTGGGCTCTATTCCCTAATAGGGATGCTGGGCAATTTGCATACCATGCCCTTTTCCTGTGTCTGTTTTACCTTTTTATAGTGCTCCCAAACGTGTCAGAAGAAACGGTGTCTCCCACCAGAGCACGGAACATGAAGGACTTTGAAAATGTAAGTGGAGATACCAAATCATCTTCCCCAACAAATCACGTCTGCTGCCGCTGTCCAGCCAGGCCCGGGGCGGGGGGGGGGGGGGGGGCGCAGCATATTTCTCAAGAAGTGTCAAAGCTGGATAATGCCAGAGTTGGGGGCAGTGATGTGTCTTGTGGGTGTTCCATACCTACGCAGTCAGCCCTTCTGTACACGGGCCAGACACGGGTTCCGCCAGGATCAGCAGTTTCCAGCTTTGGGGAGTTTGGTGTACTGGTGTCCCGACCATGAGGATGTTCCCAGACCGCCCAGTGAGAGGAGCTAACATTTGCCGAAGGCTTCCCTGTAACGTAAGGAATGTTACTAATGGTCCCCATTTAATCCTTGCCAGAACTCTTTGAGATATTTTATATTATCCCCATTTTACAGATAAGAAATCATAAGCCTAGGAGAGACTTGTTTACAGTCACATAATACTCGGGTGGCGGAGCCAGGATTGGAATCCAGGTTTTTAAGGATTCCAGAACCATTACTCTTCCCGCCGCCTTGTGCCACGACCTTGCCTTTTGTAGGCTTCATCTTCGTTGCTGTTGGAGGAGACGTGAGAGCCTGGACCCAGGGCTGTGTACAGAGTGTCTGAGGACGGGTTACGTGGTGATGGGTTTGCCTTCCATGCTTAGTGTCTTCCAGCATTGTGTCTTTCATTTGTTAGTGGAGGGGGCTTGTTGTCAAGGAACAGGAAAATGAGGTTATTTTCCCAATTCCAGTTCTCCTTAACAAGTTACCTGTTCAGTGCTCTCATTTATCATGGGAAGAATTAGACCCTTCTTTATTTGTAGCCAAATGAAATCCATACTATGCAAGACACAGGAGATATTTATCAGGGAGAAGATGGAGGACAGAGAGAAGGACGTTCCACAATTATGTTTCTCTCTCCCCAGTTGTCTTTACAGAACAGAGTGGTCCTGTCTCCAGATTTAATTTAGAATACTCATTACTGCTAATAGTTATCTGCAAACCACCGGTGACCAATTGAAGAAATGACTTGTCAGATCTCTAATGGAAACAAGTAATTTCTGAGCTTTGAGTTGTTCTAATTTCAGCTGTACAACTCGATCTATGCTGTGGGGTCTGGGGCCTCAAACAAATGAGATTTGATTATTCCGCATCGTGTATAATTAAAACGTGCTCTGCTATTAAATGGCTCTTTCTGTTTTATCATAAGAGTAATAATAGCTACTGTTTATTGAGCTCTTGCTCTGAGCTGGGCACTTTAAATGTTCAGCTCTTCATGTGCATTCCTTTAATATAAAAGCAGCTCCGCAAGATACAGAGTTATTTAATTTTTGAAGGGCACCATTTTGAATTTTATTTCTAGATGGAAAAACTTAACAGAATCTTAGAATGTTGGTTTCGTACTTTATCGCCTGCCTTTTGAACTGGGAAGTATCTGAGAATTGAATCCAACCCTCCTTATGTAGGTCGGAGACACTGAGGCCCAGCATGTGACAGGTGGGGTTGCTCTGGGAGGCGGTCTCTGCTGTTTGGGGACCACGGCCTCTGGAGCCATCTGTCTGCGGGCTCACTTCTGCTGGGGGACCTTGGGCCAGTCACTTGATCTCTCTGTCCTCTGTGATCTGTGCGATCACAGTTTCTGCTTCTTCAGGCTGTGGTGGGCCCTGAATGGGTACGTGCATGTGAAGTATGGGTAGGCTGAACACTGAGTTCATTCTGTGGGTTAGCTCTTTCTCCTCCTCACCGTTGTGACGTCCGCTCTTCTTTTTACTCTGCCACGGGAGTCAAGTCTCCCTTTTCTAGATGGGTTTCTGAGGACCTAAACACTGTTTTTCTTGAAGGCGAGAGGGAGCCTGCCACGCTGATATGTTTTAGGATTTATGTTTTTTCTTTATGACTGTAGTCCTTCAGCTGCTGTTTGGTTTTTATGGCATTAATATTTTTTACTGTAGCATTTTCCAGAGCAAATTCTGCTGTTGAAATTGAAATGACCAAGTGTTCTCAGTGTCTCCCTTTCAAGTCTTTATGAGTCACTGAAATGTTCCATTTGGCCTGAGCTACTAAGTGCATGATCTGTATGTAGAGGTGGTCTGAACTTTCTGTGGGATACTTATAAGAAATGCTCTTGGCATTGAATGCTAATTTTAAAGTCAGCATGCATATTAAAGAGGGGCTGGAATACTTTTGATTTAAAGGGAAACTCATGATTCCTCTTTTTTTAAAAAATATTTTATTTATTTATTTGACAGAGAGAGACATAGCGAGAGCAGGAACACAAGCAGGGGGAGTGGGAGAGGGAGGGAGCCTGATGCGGGGCTCAATCCCAGGACCGTGGGATCATGACCTGAGCTGAAGGTAGACGCTTAACCATCTGGGCCACCCAGGCGCCCCTACTCATGATTCCTCTTATGCTAGTCTCAGATGCTGGGAATCTGAACATCAGGGTCTGTTAGCTAATGTCTAGCAAGACATCAGCCTTCTTCTGGTTTTGTTCAGAGTTCATCCATTCATCGACAGATATTTTCAATATGCCCTATGCCAGGCTGTGTGCCCGGGACTAGAGAGTCTGTGGTAGATTAAGACCGGGTAAGTGTCCCTGTCAGGGGCCTCACAGGCTGGTTGGGGAGATGGATAGGGAAATAGTGCAGTGACAGAGGTAAGTACAGAGTGCTGGGGGGCACAGAGGAGGGCTCTGAACCTGGCTTGGGGAATTCAGGGAAGCCTCCCTGGAGGAAGCATTCCTCCCGTTGGGTCATCAGGGACAAGTAGGGATTAGCCAAGGTGAGAGGACCAAGAGAGCATCCCAGGCACAGGGACTCAATGTGGGCAAGGGCAGCAAGAGGAATGCTGGGCACAAGGAGTTTAGGGGATTATAAGCTCCCTTTGGCTGGAAGGAGGACATGTCAGGGGTCCTGAGACAAGTGAGGCCGAAGAAGGCAGGGGTCGGGGGTCTTGTGTGTTACACTGCTTTGGTTGACCTTTGTCTTGAAGATGAAGGGTAGCTGCTGGTGGATGTTAATCTGGGAGGGAAATGACCAGAATTGTGCTTTTAAAAGACCCCAGGGTTGGTGCTGGGAGGAGGGAGCAGCGAGCCTGGTGGGGGGCTGAGGGTGAAGGGCTGCTGCGTGGGGTGATGCTGGAGCACCGGGATGTGGTCAGGAGAGGCTCAGAAGGCGGGCAGGGTCCCAGATCTGGGGAAGCTCATCTCGTCCCTTCGTTGGACACGCAGGCGCTCTGAAGCCCAGGGAGGGCGCGGACTTACCCAGGCTGGGAGACAGGTCTTCTGCGTGGGCAGTCTTGCTTGCCACCCTCCGCTGTCCTGTGCAGGTCCTCTCTTTAGCATGTGAAGGCCACTTGCCTTCTTTTGGGTCTTTAGACTGGTGATCTGTTGTCTCATAGCCTCATTAGCTGAGGCGATAATCACCGGTAGGGCAGGCCTGAGGGGAGGAGGCTGGCCAATCAATTTGGCCTTCAGTAGGAGCCTGTCCTACTGGTCCTTTCTAGCTGACGGTGTCGTGGGGGCTCCCGGACCCGAGGAGGTGTGGCAGAGGCAGCATTTCGTAAAGGGTTGTGCTGTCGTGGTGAGACCTGTTCTGGACGCTAGAGTCAATCGATTTCTCTCTCTCGCTCTCAGAATTTTTTGGGTGAGCGGGGAAGACTCAGAACCTGGATCAGCATATCAGTTCATATAGCTATCTTTATCTGTACATAGAAGAGTTTAATTCTGGCTTTTTCTGTGACCTCTGGACAGGGAATGACATGGGTAGCTTTCCATCTCTGTCAATACGGTGGATAGTGTTATTTAATGACCAGTAGTTCACAAGGACTTGTATTAAAAGGGAGGGCTTGGGGGTGCCTGGGTGGCTCAGTCATTAAGCGTCTGCCTTCGGCTCAGGTCATGATCCCAGGGTCCTGGGATCGAGCCCTACATCGGGCTCTCTGTGCAGTGGGAAGCCTGCTTCTCCCTCTCCCACTCGCCCTGCTTGTGTTCCCTCTCTTGCTGTCTCTCTCGCTGTCAAATAAATAAATAAGATCTTTAAAAAAAAAAAATAAAAGGGAGGGCTTGAAACATAGTTTATGTAATCTATTCCTGTGGGACATTCCAGGTTGTTTCTAATTTTTCACTCTTATGAAGCTTTGATGAGTATCCTTGTGCATATATCATCTTACAGTTCCAAGATGAGGTCCTTAGAGTAAATTCTGCTGCTCTTGTCTCATACTCGCCTGCCCTGAGGTGCTGGTGTTCTCGTATCTGGGCCCTTAGTCCTTTTTGTTGGCAATTCCTGGTCTCAGCTGAGGCGGTTGGTCAAATTTAGTGTTTTATCCAGGAGGTTTGCATCGCTAGATTTGTTCTGCGACCTCTCTGTGGTGAGTTACTTATTACCAGAGAAGAACTCCCCTCATCCTCCTCCCCTGCCCCATTGGTGCTGCCTGGGAAGCTTTGCAAGCACCGTGGTATACGGATACGACATGGACTGCAGAATGACCAGAATGGGGCTTTAGGTCTTGCTCTGCCGCTAACTGACCTATGAGCTTGGTTAAGTCGCTTCCAGAAGCCCATCTGTAAAGTGGGGCCAGTCCTGTCTTTGAGTCAGAGTGGTCCTGAGGGTTTGGGAAGCACCTCACAGGATGCCTGGCACATGGTGGATACATAAATGCTGGTGTGTCCATTCTGATCTGAGGACTCTGTTTATTACAGCCAACTCCCTCGGTTCTAGGGACATTGGTAGGCCTCAGCAATGCCCAGTTTCTCCTGGTCCATCTGTGAAGTTTCTTTGACCTTGGAATGAAGTCCCTAACTCCTTGCCATGGTCCGTGAGACCCTGCCCTGTGTGCTGGGCTCCTCCCGCGCTGCTGAGGTCAGCACATGCCTGTCTCCCTCATGGCTCGGGCCGCACAGGCTGCTCTTACTGACCCACATGCGTAGGGCCTTCTCGCGTGCTCCTCCCTCTGCCCGGAACCCCCTTTCTCCGTCTCCTTGAGTGGCAGGCCCCTCGACCTTCACGTCTCAGCTTTAATGTGACCTCGTTAGAGAGGCCGTCCCTAACTCCTTCCCCAACTCGCTAGAGACCCCTTTTATTCTCTCTGATAGCAGACACTCAGCACCCGGCCTTTTCCACTATGGGTCTTACGACTGTTTGTAATTATGTATTTTATTTATGTACTTGCTTAACGTGTGTCTCCTCTCCTCTATCTCTGGTTCTCAGCACCAAACCTAACAGGATGGTGGGTGCTCGATAAATGTTTGTTGACTAAATGAATGTATGACCTTGTATAAGACACCAGATCTGTAAATTTTGGTTGCCTTGTCTGTGACATGGGGAAATAATTTGTCTCATGCGGTTGCGACGGAGATGAAGTAATGGACGCCGGGGCAGCTCCTGACGCAGCAGGTCTTCAGCACGGGAGGGCAGCTGCTGTTGTTGAGACGGTGGCTAAGACCTGCTAGTTGGAGGGGGGTGGAGCTTGTAATCGGGGTGGGGGCATGCAGGGTTATAGGAGAGCAAGCAGTAAGCAGGCAGGTGAGGCTAAGAAGGGAGAACAAGGGGTATGATTCGAACAGGCAGGAGACCAAGAACCTTGTGGGAGGCAGGTCAGTAGACTGTAGTGGCCGAATGCGGGTTGCGGCCACTGTCCGTGGTGCTGGCTGTGTTCGGGCCTTGGGACTCAAGTTTGGCTTCTGGCTGGTGGGCTCTCTGGTCAGTGTTAAGTGCAGGGTTCACCCGTGCTTATGGCTCGTCCTTGGCCTCCTGCTTACCAGATTGAATGCTGTATGTTCTCACACCTCTGCACGTCCTGCCTGTGCCCTCCAGAACCTGTCCAGATGGCAAGCTGGGCAGCGTAAATTTTTACAATCTTTTTGATGGCCATTTGGAAAGAGATTTTGATAGTCATACAAATAGTATTATTCTTGAGCCCAGTAATCTGTTTTGGGGAAATCTGTCCTAGGGAAACAACCCAGTGGAAGGAAAAAGCTCTGTGTGTGAAGCTGTTTGTTGCCACATTGTGTACCACTGTGAAAAATTGGGAACAAGGGAATGATATTTTACATTTGTTATCTCTTTGTCTTGCAACAAGTTCCTGAGGAGGGTGTTTCACAGATGAGGTTGGAGAGATCAAATGACTTGCCTGTGAGCTTGGTGTGTTGAGAAACTAAAAGAAGGCAAAGTTAAACCTGTCCGCTTTCCACGAGACCCACTGAATCCATAAACGCTCGGTAGAGGAATGGCTAAATAGTTGGCTGTGAGCCAGTTTGGTGGAACCTAGGGCAGTCATCTCACCTGATAATGATGCGTGATTCTGCAAAAACATGAAAAATATGTAAGATAGAAGACTAGGCTGAAAAGAACATAAAAAGATTGGTTTCGTAATCTAGTTATATTCCAAGTGTTGTTGGGGGCCCAGTTTTTAAATTCTGTTACGGCTACAGTATTGTTTGTGAGTAAACAGATGTTTGCCTAGTAACTGTTTTTGTGATTTGAGGACATGAGGGAGAGTATTGGAATCAGAAATTGATTCCAAAGTGTCCTCCTCATTTTACGAACCTCGCTTAGCTGCTGCTGAGCAGAATGATCTCACATGTAGTATTGTTGAGCAGTGGTGAACTTTGGGCAGCAAGAGGTCATGGTTTTTGTGATGTCTAGGTGAGTGGTCTAATAGTTTTTGGACTTTCAAAGAGCATAAAAAAACTGATGATGGCCCAAAGATCTGTTTGTCGAGGGCTTGAGTGAGACATGGATTCCTTTGAAAGCTGTCCTCTATTTCCTGCCTGCCAGGTGCTGTAACTCATATTGTTGTCACAACACTCCTGTGAGGTAACTGATTTTTATCCTTATTTTATAGATGAGCCAACAGTGGCTCAAAGATGTTAAATAATTTTCCCAAGGTCACATGGCTCACAAGTGGTGGCACTGGGAGGTCAGTCTATTTCCGGTGACCCCAGGGCCCTTGCTCTTCGCCCTTGCTGCCTTGAGTCCAAAGATGATCTGGCGGGGAGAGCTTCAGCTTTGGGGGCCCAGTCTCTTGCAAGTCGCTGAAACTGATCACCAGAGTTAGGTGCCTTGCTTAGATTTCAGTGGAGGTGAGCCTGGTTGGAGTTGCCCTGATTCTTTTTTAAGTTGTTGGTTTTTGTTTTTCTTCCCTTCCTGAGGGAGCTCTAGGCCAGGCAAGGCTTTTGACAGGGAGTGGGAGGAAGCCAGAGTGACAGCAGCTCCTTCAGAGTCTGTCCTGCTGCTGAGCTGGGACCTCTCTCCAGCTTTGGGAAGCACCACCCATAATCCTGTTGGGACATTTCCCGTTTCAGATGACTGCAGTTCCACAACAGTCCTGGGGTTCCAAGGGCCGGGATGTGGCAAAGTACAGCTCGTGTATTACCTTACGTTTCAGCATTAAGTTTCTAAGTCGTATTTGGTGGGTTTTATTTTGGGGATATTTGTTCCTACTATATGGTAAGCTGTTTTCAGTTTTTCCAGCTCAAGGTTTTTTTTTCATCTTATTGAATTTGATTCTCTTGAAGGGAAAAATACAAATGAGAAGAATATTAATATATTTTAAGTTCTTATGCCGTGCTAGGCACAATACCAAAAATTCTAATTAATTTCTTTTAATCCTATACTCGGTCTCTGAGATACGTATTCCTTTAATCTATAAAAACGAATCGAGGCACACAGAAAAATGAACTTGACTAAGGTCATACACCTAATAGGGTGGTGTGGATTGTATTCATTCATCTGTTTATTCACGCATTTAACAAATGTTGATGAAGCATCCGCTGTGTTCCAGATACCGTGCTAACACCTCAAGGGAAACAGCCATGAACAGACAGATAATGTCCCTGGCCTCAAGAAGTGGAATATAGTCATATAATCAGTGTGATGATAGATAATAGAGTGTAAATAAACGAGTACAGATTGTGAAGAGTTCTAGCAAGAAAATTAAGAGTTATATGTTCAAGAGTGACTTGGTGGAGTCACTCTTGAACATATAACTCTTAATTCTAAGAGTGATGGTCAAAAATCAATGGTGTGATGGGAACCAGATCTGAATCTGAAGCCTGTGGGACTCTCCTTGCATCACATTGCCTTCAAGCATTTCTTTTTCTTGGAGAGAGAGAGAGAGAGAGCGAGCGTGCGTGTGTGCGTGTGTGTGCACAAGCAAGTGGGGGGATGGGCAGAGGGAGAGGGAGAGAGAATCTCAAGCAGACTCCCCACTGAGCGTGGAGCCCGACATGGGGCTGCATCCCACGATGCTGAGATCATGACCCAAGCCGAAACCAAGAGTCGGATGCTCAACTGACTAAGCCACTGAGGCGCCCCAAGAAATTCTTAAATGTGTCCAGCCAGCCAGCCAGGCAGCCATTGGGCATTTAGTAACTGTCTCTTATGTTTCAGACTAGAATGTACAAGATAAGTGTGGCTCCCGGTCTCTTGGAGATGGCTTGGTTAGAAAAGCAGGTTACCAGCTGGTATAATGCAGTGTGATAATTGCTATTGTAAAGAAAGCAGAGGGTATGTGGAAACATTTAGAAGCGTCCCCAGTCCAGTGTGATGGGGCCAGTCAGAGAAAACCTTAACGAGGGAAGTGGTATTAAGTGGAGAACAGGGCTGGCGTTGTTGTGGCAGGATGGTGCCTGTATCTCATTGTGTTCACGTGGGCCTGTCTGGGGTTTGTATTAACCTTGTCAAGGCTGATTTACCTTTCCCTTGTTTTGTTTAAAACTCCTTTACCTATAAATAGGACAAGTACTCTTTCAAGTGTTGTTGAGAATTGTAGCAGTGTGTACAATGCAGATCTTCTAAGTAACCTCCGTAAATATTTTATTGGTAGCTGAGTAATAGAATAAGTTTTCTCTTTATAGGAAGCATCTGGTGGAGTAGACTTTTTTGTTTGAATGAATGTTTTATGTGCTGTTTCCTTAAAACATTTAAAGGGAGGCTTTAATGAACTTACCGATTGTTTCTGGTGGCTGTTCTTGTTAGCAACAAAACTGAAAACTTCAGTGTTAACAAGAGGGCCGAGGACAGACAGTTCGATGCAGAGTCTGCTTAGCATTTTCTTTTATCCAGTCCTAAAAATATGTTTATTGAAAAGTATTATATGCTCTTACCAATTATTTTTAAAAATGCTGTGGGGATGTATTAACATTCAAGTACAGCTATTACTATTTTACTATATTTCATTTTAGTTCTTTTTAAATCAACTTTATTGAAGTATAATTAGCATGAGCAAAATTCACCAGTTTTAAGTGTTGGATGAGTTGTGACAAGTGTGTACTCCCTTGTGAGCTGTCATAATCAAGATACATATATATGTATATATGTATAAAACATATAAGTATATGTTTTTTTGGGTATATGTGTGTACAGTTCTAGGCTCATGTAACTATCACCACAATTAGAATACAGAACATTCCATAATGCCAAAAAATTCCCATGTGTTGTCTCTTTGTGGTCAAACCCTCTCTTTACCCCAAACCTCTGGCAACTAATGCTCTGGTCTCAGTCCCTATAATTTGGCTTTTTCCAGATGTCTTATAAATGGCATCACACAGTAATGTAATCTTTTGAGGTTGACTTCTTTCCCTTACCGTAAGGTCTTTGAAATTCATTCATGTTGTTGTGTGTATCATAGTTACTGAGTATTAGTCCATCATATAGATGTACACTTTATATATTCACCTTTTGAAGAACATTTGGGTTCTTTCTAGGTTTTGGTGGTTCTTAATTAAAGCTGTAGTAAACATTTGTGTACAGGTTTCTGGGTGAATGTAGGTTTTCATTCCTCTAGGGTAAATACCTAGGACTAGAATTGCTGAGTCATATGGTGAGTGTAGATTTTTTTTGGGGAGGTGCGGTGAGGAACTGCCAAACTGTTATGCAGAGTGGTTGTGCCATTTTGCATTCCCATCAGCAGAGTATGAGGATTCCATTTGCTCCACATCCTCATCAGCATTTGGTATTCTCAATTCAAAAGGATTTTTTTAGCCATTCTAATAGGTACTGAAACTCATTGTAGTTTTAATTTCTGTTTTCCCCTAATGACTTAAGATGTTGAAAATCTTTTCTTGTGATTATTTGTCATCTGTATGTCTTCTTCTGTGAAGTTCCTTTGAAAATTTTTGGCCTATTCTTTTTTTTCTTTTTAACTGGATGGTTTTCTTATAATTACATTTTAGGAGTTATTTATGTATTCTAGATACAGTTCCTATGTTGGATTTGTGATTTGCATATATTTTCTCCCAGTAGGTAGCTTGTCTAATCATTTTCTTAGCATTGTTTTTCAAAGCAAATGTTTTAAATTCTGACGAAGCCCAATTTACTGATCAAAAAAGTTTTTTTAAATGGCTCATGGCTTTGGGGTTATAGGTAAGAACTCAGCCTAGCTCTAGGTCCCAAGGACTTCCCCCTATCTATTCTTCTGAAAGTTGTAGAATTTTCTATTTTACATTTAGATCTATGATCTAATTTGAGTTAACTCTTATTTAAGGTATGATAGGTTGAGGCTCATTTTTTTTGCAAGGAGATGTCTAATCATCAGATCAGGTTTATTATTTTGTAGATAGATGTCCAGTTGTTCCCACTGGCATTTGTTGAGAATGAAAAGACTGTCCTTTCTCTGTTGAATTGTATTTGCACTGTGAAAATCAATAAAAGGAAAACCTCGTTTGCAGTGGAGTTGGAGGCCAGCAGAGGGAGCTTTCAGCCCTGTCACTTGGCAGTCTCAGAGCCTGCAGGAGGAGAAGGTCCTTGCTCCTAGATACTACTTTACTGCCCCAACAGGAGGAAGGAAGGTTTCTTATTCCCCACGGCAACAGCCCAGCCAATGAGAGACTGTCATCCAGTGAGAAGCCGCCATACTTCCAGCTCCCAGTTTACCCCAGTGGGCTTTTCAGCCCTTCCTGGCGTCCCCCTTTCCTTGGTAAAGCAGCATTTCTTGCCTTTGTTCTCTGGACTGGCCTATGGTTTTGCCACAGCTTGCTTGTCCTGGATTGTGGTTCCCTGCTATTCCTGAATAAACCCATCTTTTGCTGGTAGAAAAACTGGCAGTTTTATTTTTAAGGTTAACAGCAGCTTTGTCAAAAATCAGTTAGCTGTTCCACGATTCATTATTTGCATCAAAAATAATGATGTAATGTATGGTGATTAACATAACATAATAATTAAAAAAAATAAATTAGCTGTAATTGTCTGCTTGATTGGATTCTTTTTCAAAGTTATTTTCACCCATCTAGCTCTTTTACTGTTCATATCAATTTTATAATCAGCTTGTTTCTACATATCAGAAATCCTGTGGGCATTTTGATTGGGATTATGTTAAATCTATAGATCAGTTTGGAGAGAACTGACATCTTTATTATATTGTCTTCCAATCCATGAATTTGGTAAATCTCTTCACTTATTTAGGTTCTTGATTTCTTCAGCATTTTGTGGTTTTAAGCATACATAATGTTTTATTAGATTTATATTTATAAATTTACAATTTTTGGTGGTATTGTAAAATGGTATTTAAAAAAGTTTCAGTTTCCAGTTGTTTGTTGCTAGTTTATTGAAATATGCTTGATATTTGCATATTGACTTTGCTAAATTCATGAATTCTAGGATCTTTTCTGTTGATTTCTTGCGATTTTCTACATAGATAATCATATTGTCTTCAGATAAAGATGGGTTTTATTTCTTCCTTTCCAAACTGGATGCCTTTTACATTGTCTAGGACTTCAAATGCAATGTTGAATAGGAATTGTGAGAGTGGATATCATTTCCTTGTTCCCAGTGTTGGGGAAGTAGCATTGCTTTTCATCTTTAATTAAATACGTTGTTTGTAAATGTATGGGTTTTTTGTAGATACCCTTTAGCAGATTAAGGAAGTTTCCTTTAATTCCTAGTTTGCTGAGTATTTATCTTGAGTGGCTGTTGGGTTTTGCCAGATGCTTTTTCTGCACCTGTTGATATGATTATATATTTTTTTTCTTCTTAGTTTTTTAGTCTGGTGGATTACATGGATTGACTTTTGAATGTTGAATTAGCCTTACATTCTTGGGCTAAATCCCACTCATGATGTATTAATCTGCTTTTTCAATTTGCTAAAATTTAGTTGAGGCTTTTCCATCTATATTCATGGGTGACTTAGTCTATAGTTTTCTTGTAATGTTTTTGTCTGGTTTTGGTATTGGGGTAATGTTGCCCTCATAAAATGAAGTGGGAAAGTTCCCTTACCTTCTGTTTTCTGGAAGAGATTGTATAGAAATGGTGTTATTTCTTCTTTAAATATTTGGTAGAAATTGCTACTGAAATCGTCTTGTTTTGGAATTGTTTTTTCTGGAAGGGTTTTAATTATAAATTCAGTTTTAAAAATAGATACAAGACTATTCTGGTTATCTATTGCTTCTTTGGTGAATTTTGATAATTTGTGCTTTTCACAAAATTGTGTTATTTCATCTAAGTTGTCCAATTTATGTGCATAGAATTGTATGTATTATTCTCTATCCCTCTAATTGCTGTGGGATCTGTAGTGATGACCTCTCTTTTGTTCTTTGATATTGGTAACTTATGTCTTCTCTCTTTTTTCCTTTGCCAGTCTTGCCAGAGGTCTATCAATTTCATCGATCATTTGAAAGTACCATCTTTTTCTTTTTTTTTTAAAGATTTTTATTTATTTATTTGACAAAGAGAGATACAGCAAGAGAGGAAACACAAGCAGGGGTAGTGGGAGAGGGAGAATCAGGCTTCCCACTGAGCAGGGAGCCTGATGCGGTTCAGTCCCAGGACACTGGGATCATGACCTGAGCCGAAGGCAGACGCTTAACGACTGAGCCACCCAGGCGCCCCAAGAGCCATCTTTTGAAGTAGGCTTTTTTCTGTTATTTTTCTGCTTTCCATTTTATTGTTTTCTGCTCTTATGTTTAGTATATCTGTCATTTTGCTTGCTTTGGGTTTATTTTGCTCTTATTATAGCTTCTTAAGGTAGAAGCTTAGATTGTTGATTTGAAACCTTTCTTGTTTTCTAATGCATTTAATAGTATAAATTTTCCCCAATCACCACTTTAACAGCATCCTACAAATTTTGATATATTTGCATTTTCGTTAAATTCAAAATGTCTTCTGATTTCCCTTGAGACTTCCTCTCTGACCCATGGATTGTTTAGAAATGTGTTATTTAATTTCTAAGTATTTGGGGATTTTCTAATTTCTTTCTGTTATTGATTTCTAGTTTAAGTTTATTATGGTCAGAGAACATGGTTTGATTTCAGTTCTTTTAAATTTGTTAGGTTTGTTTTATGACCCATGATATCTATGACCATGATATCTACCTATCCATGAACAAGCAAAGTGAACCTATGGAAAAGTTGCAAAATAGCCCAACAACCAACCATATATACTACGTCTAGGTTCATCAATTAATATTTTGCTACATTTGCTTTCTTCTTTTTCTCATTAGAGAGTTAATTGCAGACATCACAACAGCATCCTTAAGTACATAGCATGTATCTCTTACTTAGGACATTCTCCTGCAAAATCATAATACTATTACCTAATACAAAGTTGTCGTTCAGATTCCCTCACTTAGCCTCATGGAGCCTTTTTTTTTTTTTTTTTAAATTCAAGATTTATTGTATGTTTTCATTGCACTTAGTAATCATGCCTCCATTACTTCCATTTATTAAAAAGAGTTCCCCAACCATTTTTGCCTTCAGATTGTTGTTAAGATTTTTGAAGAGTTCAGGCCCGTTATTTTGCAAATGTCCTTATATTTGGCTTTGTCTGGTGGACTCCTTGATCAGGTGCAGGCTAAAAGTTGTGGGCAGGAACATTTTAAATGAAATTGCTTGCTTTCAGTGATTCATTTCAGGAGGCGTGGCATGTCACTTTGTCCTACCACTGGTGACATTTAATATATTCCCCTTGATTTAGGAAGTGTCTACTGGATTCCTAAATTGTAATGGTACCAGGGCGCCTGGGTGGCTCAGTCTGTTAGGCATCCGACTGGATTTCGGCTCAGGTCATGATCTCAGGGTTGTGAGATCGAGCCCCATGTCAGGCTCTGTGCTCAGTGGGGAGTCTTCTTGAGATTCTCTCTCTCTCTCCCCATGCACATGCATGCTCTCTCTCTCTCTCAAGTAAGTAAATTTTAAAATAAATAAATAAATAGTTATGGTAGCTTTTCCTTTTGTAATTAATAAGCCATCTGTGGGATAATATCTTGAAGCTGGGTGAATATCATGTTCTCCGGTGATCTTTTATCTAATGCTTTTAGCACTGGTAATTCTTACCTGAATCAGTTATTACTGTAGTGGTTGTATAATGGTGGTTTTCCGTTCCTTTTATTCTTCTACATTTATTAACTGGATTTCTTTTGTAAAGAAGAGATTTGCCTCTTACTTTCCTTCCGTTTTCTTTCTTTTCTTTCTTTCCTTACTTATTATCAGTGTGGAGACATGAATTCTTTCCTCAGTCAGTATCATTCCAGTGCTCAGCTTGTCTTAAATTTGGCTAGTGAGAACCACTTAATCCTGGGTTGGTACACTTGCAGCAGAGGGAAGTTTTCTGTAGTATTTAACATTTCAGTCCATTCGTAGCCTTAGGAACTATGGGGATTAATGCAGGTACCATGCTTTAGACCTTGCTTTTGATAACCCTTCTGTGCTTATTTTCCAGCAAATCACTGAATTGAAGAAAGAAAACTTTAATCTAAAGCTCCGCATCTATTTCCTGGAGGAAAGAATGCAACAGGAATTTGATGGCCCCACCGAACACGTCTATAAAACTGTGAGGTCCCACTTTTCACTGCCACCCCTGGTGTCTTTGCTCATAGTCCTTCCCAGCAGAAATTTGATTAATATTTGTTCTCAGAGTTAGCCTGAATAGACAGAGCTGCTTTCATTTAATTTGAATTGATTATGGGCAGCATAAAGACAATAGGATGACCTTAATATTAAGCAAAGAGATACAAGATTCATTTTAAGGGAATCTTTTCTCTTGTTTTAAAATCCGAATTCTGATTTACTGTCTTTATTTCCGTTGCCTTTTCTAAAGTATTTATAATTTAGACAAAAGCAGTGAAGTGGTAGAATGTCTTTGGAAGTGCAGACTCCAGGTAACTACTGTTACCAACTAACCGTGGGCAGGTCACCTCAGCTCTCTGGGCTTGCTTTTGGAGGGAAGTGATCATCCCTCCGTCACAGAGTTATTTGTGTGGATTAAAATGAGATGACAGATGAAGAGCCCCAGCACACAGTCAGTGCTTGACAATTGTCATCATCGTCTTACCGAGCTTCCCTTGGCAGCCCGGAGTTAGGACTGTCAGTTTTCTGTGCTGTTAAGCAATCTTCTGGATTCCTTGTGTACTTGCTTGTAAACTGTGAGAAAAACGGCTGTTCCCGTCTGAAGTCTCAACCTGGCGGCCTCTGCCTGAGAGTGGAAAACAGAACTTGGCTTTCTTGAAAAGACTTGAGTACAAACAATATTTCAGTGCCCAGTTTTTGGCTTTCTCCAGTAGATTAGCCATTGGCCTGGGGATTATTCCGTCTTTTCTCTTCTGAAGTTTGCACCAGTGGAAACTTTTGAAGGGGGAAAAGGACCTCTCCTTGAGTTCCAGCAGATGAACTTAAATGGGCTTGTCTTGAAGAGGGATTGTATTGTACTTCTGAGCCTTTTCAAGAATTGAAAAGCCCCCTTGTCCCTTAAGACAGTTTTTTTTCTGTAGTGTGGGGGTGGAAAGGCAATGAGAATATCCCGTTTTCTGGAAGGGAGTGAAGATGCAATCACAATTTGAAGGAAAAACCAATAGCCTAAAACATTTTATATGTAAATATGGTTACATACTTCTAGGGCGATAGGGAGCCAAAGCATGTTAATTGTTTGCTGTGTGTCAGGCACTGGCCTGGGCATTTGTACATTCATCCTCTTAATTTTAATGGTCAGGACAGCCCTATGCAGTGGAGATATCCTCATCTTTCAGAAGAGGACACTGAAGTTCAGGGAAGATCAGTAACTTGCTTGGTGTCACATAGCTACTATGAGGGGTGGATTTTGAATGTAGGCCTACTGACCTCATTGTCCTATGCTGTGTAGCTTTTTCTTTTTACACAGTCTGATTAGATGACCTGATTTAATTGTACTTTTATTTCAAGTTTTTGGATAAGTGCATGGCTCAAAATTCAAAAAAACATCAAAGGAATACACTAAAAAAGACTTTCATCCACCGTTGTCTCCTAGTTCCCCAGATCTAACCGATATTATTAATTATTTATGTAGAGGAATTTTATGTATACACAAGCAAGTGTGTGTGTGTTGTGTGTGTGTGTGTGTGTGTGTCCCCTTTTTACATAAATGCAGGCACGTTCTGTCCTGCACCTTGCATTTTTCTTTAACAATATCTTGGATACCTTAACAGTGGTTTAAGAGCTTCTTTATTCTTTTTTATAATGATACTCCATTTTCAGCTTGTACGGTGTCTTGATTTTTGGTTTGGAAACTAATTATCACGTGTATAAGTTTATAACTTGAGGGATTGGGCTTGAGAAAAACAGCCTAGTGGACACGTGAGCCCTCCATGCTCTTATATTCCTGGGTTGGGGTGCCAGTTAGTTCGTCAGAAAGCAGTTTAGAATACCTGGTGTCAGTTCCTACACAGAAACTCTCTGCCCTTCCTAGAGTGGAAAAGGAACCCTCTGTTTGAGGGGTTTTCACAGAACCAGTTGAAGACCGATGCACTGGCATGCAGTGTCCTTTCTGCAAAGATCAGCGTCTTTTAGAAAAAGTTCGGCCTCACAGATGACTTGTTTAGTTCCTGTTGTTGACAGTGAAGAAAATTTTGCGCCCTGTCTGCTAGGCTCTTCTCATCTGTTAGCTCATTTGCTCCCCCTCGCATCCCCTGTGTCAGATGGGCTTGTATTGTTCATTTGACGCTTAGGTGGCCCAAAAGGAGAAACTCTGCTTTCTTCCCTCCTGGACTTGTGCTTCCAAGGACGATTACAGGCTGGTGCTTCCAGTTTCATGTTTGATGCTAGCATGAAGCCAGGGCCTGTGTCTGCCTTGTTTACCACGGTTTCCCCAGTGCTGAGCCCCATGCTTGGCCTGTCACAGGTGATGGGTATGTATCTGTCACGTGACAGAAGGAATAAATGAGCAGCCACTGACTTACGACAGTTTCCTCCTGATAAAGAGGGGAGGCAGAATTTGAACCCCTGTCCTCATTAACAGATTGGTTTTCATTCCAGATGACTTCTCATTCTGGGGTCCTTGTTCTCCCAGGGCTGCTTGGCAGAAAGGTGGGAGGCATGTCCCCTGAGATTGTAAATTTTACTGGAAATGGGATTTTTATTTCAAATAATATGCATGTATTATGGAGTAGAATGTAAAATTGGCATGAATTATTAAAACCAAACAGGAGCAAGATTTCAGAGAAATCCTGGGTGTATAGCAACCCCGTGCAAACTACACACTCAGACCCCAGTCTCTCCTACTTGAGTTCATCTAATATTCTGTCTGGAATACACTTGTGGACCAGTTTGGGGAGCCCACCACTGCCCCACTGTCTCACATTGCAGTCTGTTTGCCAGAGATTCTGTCTTTGGGTTCTCACGTGAGTTAGAAGCCCAAGGCCATGTGTGACTCCTTTCATTCCAGTCCGTTAAGAGGAGGATGGTTGGTTGGAGAACACTGTGGTGTCCCTTATAGACCTGAGATCTTACACTGAAACGAGACGGGCAGTGATGCGGCCTCCCACTAACCATCCACGTGTTGTGGGTTTTTTTTTTTTTTTTGAAGCTGTAACACGTTCCCACTGCTACAGCCACCACATGCATGATTGTAAACAACCAGAAGTAATTGCCTTGGAATGGTAAAAGCAAACTGCAGAATTGCTTGTAAATTTGCTTGGTGGAGGGCAAACAATTTTTAAATCAGCCTCACTTGTATGACATTTATGCCTCAGTGTTTGAATGCTCTGGCCATTAGAAGCTTGGAAAATTTACATAATTGTTCCAAGTCTTGAGAAATCCAGGGCTTTCTTTTGAGACCACCAGTGTTTAATAATTCCCTTCTCCCTGTGCCCTGAGGCTAATGAGGTTTTGAATCTAGCATCTGCCTATTATAGGCCCCGTGTAAGTTGGTCTGTGCTGAAAGCAGTCTCCCCACAGCAGACGTTCACGTTCGTGTGTTCCGTATTTTACGTGTTTCTTTTCTCTCCTGATCTTGACTGGAAGAACATCGAACTCAAGGTGGAAGTAGAGAGTCTGAAGCGGGAGCTCCAGGAGAGAGAGCAGCTGCTCATCAAAGCCTCGTGAGTACCTGTCATCCTGTCACCAGCTTGCAGGACGCCTGGGGTCCCGGTGGTGGAGGCTGGTGGGGCAGTAGAACACAGCCTTGCGCTTTCTAAGCCAGTTTGCTCCCCCTGGGCCCTGAGGATGCCAAGGAGGTGTTCGTTTTTATTTATCTTTCACCAGACTTTTGAAGTGTAACATACTTAACGGGGAAAACGATTCCATCTTAAGGGTACAGCATGATGACTTTTCACGAAGCAAACACAACTCATGGGGCTATGATCCAGATCAAAAGCCAGAACATCACCAGCCCCCCAGAAGTCCCCTTTGTGCTCCCAGAACTTAGCCTTCTCCACCAGGATAACCACTGTGCTGACCGCCGATAGCATCGTTCCTCAGTTCTGCCCGCTTCTGAACTTTATAGGAATGGACTCGTACACTATACATGCACCCTTTTGTGCCTGGCCTCTTTCCTCAGCCCTGTATTTGTGCAGTCCAGCCCCGGCCTGAATTCTAGCGGTAGCTCGTTCATTTTCATTGCTGTGAAAGCCCTAGGGGCTGGCAGGGGTCCTGAGGGACTCCCATGGTGAGTGAGGCTGGGCGCGCAGAGGGTAGGGCTTTATTCAGAGTAACTCGTTTCTGTATCTGTTCAGTGCACTGGGGTTTCTTGTAATATTTTGTTTCAAAGAGGTGTTGTGCTGAAAACTGTTATTTTAGTTAATCACATAATTAATTTAAATATTTATTGAACAACAAGCCCAGTTTAGAGAATGCAGTCTGTGACTCGATTAGGTAATCCATTCACTCATAAACACTTTCCGTGTAATTGTGCCATGTACTGAGGATTTGCAGAGACCTCCCCTCACGCCGGCGGCTCAGCAGAGACTGGTGAGCTGTATCGCACACCTGGAGTCTCACGGAGGTACAGTGACAGAGGGCGTTTGGGGGTCCAGTGGGACACCGAAGCGTACAGAGTTTTGCTTGGGGAACACGGAATAAGACTTCCCAGGGCTGACCCACCAAGGATGTGGCTGAAAGCTTATGTAGAAACGCTTCATTTGTCACAGGAGCTGAGCTCCTGCTGGATATGGTGGGCCAGGAGCATGGCGTCTTTGGTTTAGGACGTAGCTGCACTGCTCTGGGCCAGGCCATATGATTCCTTTCAGTGCCACACGGCTGCTGGCTTTGAGGAGACTAGAGGTTCCTGGGCTTCTCTGAGTTATGGCGGCCTGGCACACGTGCTCTTTTCTGAACGAGCGAATGAATGAGTGAGTGAACGAGTAAATTAGAGTAGTAAGTTTTGTTTTGTTTGGGTTGCTGTTGCTATTTTGTTTTTGTTTTTTTGTTTTTGTTTTTGAAGCCCATCATTTCTCTGGCAGGAAGTCAAATCCACTTTACCAAGTCTGGAAGTTGGTAGTAGAAATTGAATTTGGTTTGTTTTGTCCCTGCCTGCTGCAGGTCTTGGCTAGGACTTGTTCGCAGGCATGTACCTGCAGGAACCCAAACTCACAAAGGCTGCGTGCTCTCTTCCAGGCCACACAGGGCTGAATGGTTTCAGGGCTCGTGCACCTGTTTGTATGTGTAGGTTCTCCAGGCTGCCCAAACAGACCTTTTTTAGCCTGACCAGTTTTATTAATTTATCCAGAAAATATTAAGCAGCTGTTGTGGGCTGCACTGGACTAGGTTCCCGGGGATGCAGTGGTGATCCAGACAGACACATGGGGCTTATGTTCTAGAAGGGGCGATGGTGATAAAATACTTGGAATAATAAATGTATGAATCCAAAGTGGGAAAAGAGCTGTGAGAAAGATAAGAGGAGCGATGAGTGCTAATAGAGTAGGAGCAGACCTGCAAATAGAGATGTGTGACAAGGAAGGGGCCCTGAGGAGGTGGCGCTCAGGTGAGATCCGAGGAGCCCATAGGAATTAACTGGTGTGCGTGTAGGTCTGAGGAAATATGGGGAGGGTGGGGTGGGGTCTCCCTTTTGTCCTGGAGGGTCTTGAAGCCACAGCAGGATTATCCCAAGATAAATGGAAAACAGTCATGGATTTTGAGCAGCGGACACAATGAGAGTTTAGTTTCGTGGAGGTCACTGTGGATGCTGAGTGGGAAGTGATTGTCGACAGAGCATGAAGGGAGACCAGTTAGGAGGCTAGCCTGGGAGTTTAGGTGAGAGACTAGTGATGGAGATGGAAGGGTGGGTTAGAAAGACATTTGGTGAGGAAAATCAACAGGGCTGGGTAATGGATGGGAAGGGGGAAGTCAGGGATGACTTCTAGACTGGGGCTTAAGATCATGAGCTCTGTTTTTAAGAATGTTTACAATGACTTAACTGTTGTAGCTTTCTCCCCACCAGCTCTTTATCGCACACACTGCTCACAGATACTAAAAATGTCCTGTTCCTGCTGCTTTAGCTTTGCCCTGCCGACCACTTCTGTCTTCTGTCCCCTCCCAGTCCGGAGGCCTTCCCTGTTACTCACCTGACATGGAGGCTCATGGTGAGTCCCACATGGCTGCCTGGAGCCTGCATTTCAGTCTCTTCACAAGCTTCTCTGGCATAGAATCACACTCCCATATGTGTGCAGCACTTGACAGTTTGTTTATTTATTTATATCTTTTTTTTGGAGGGGGAGGGGAAGAGCAGAGAGAGAGAGAGAGAATCTCAAGCAGGCTTCATGCCCAGCACGGAGCCTGACACGGGGCTCAGTCTCACAATCCTGAGATCATGACCTGAGCTGAAATCAAGAGTCCGACACTGAACCGACTGAGCCACCCAGGGGCCCCAGCACTTTACAGTTTATAAAACAGTCTTGCCTCCATTTGCATGCTATCATTCTCCTGGGAGCTAGGCAAATCTTGAGGAAAACCTCAGCTTAGAGAGTTGGGGATTTAGGCCTGGAGATGGGAAGGACCGTGATGAACACCATGTCGTCAGCAGGGTGATCGAAGCTGGGATTCAAACACAAGCCCCTAACTTCTGGTCCAGCACTGTTTTCGTATTCTTTTTTTACTTTCATGTGTGTGATTCTTATTTCTTCAACATGACTCTATGTCTTCTAAAGCCAAGACAAGAGCCTTTTCTCCTTTAGCGGAATATGGGGCTTCTCAGCCATTCCACCTTTGTGGGGCCTTTGTGCGCTTTGCCCACCATAGGACAAGCATAGTGTCTACCACATCCCTGCGAAATGTGCCTTTCCCTTTCCCCTAACTGCCCAGCACCTCCAAGCGTGTGTGTGGTACATTCTTGTGGTGGAAAAATAACCTTTATTAATGCTCTCAACTCCCTTTGACGCTTTTATGGTGGTGGTTTTTATGGTGGGCGGGGGCGGGTGGGAGATATGGGACCTGTCACAGGAAAAGCCCCTGCTTTTTCTCAAGAACTATAATTAGAATGGAAAGAATCAAGAGGAAGTGTTGACAGTTAAAAGGGGTAGCGGGGGGGTGGTATTTATAATAAGAAGGTTCTTTTTTGTATCAGGTGAAATACTGGATTAGACCACTTTGTCCCACTCTTGCCTCGCCTTAGTTCTTGCTCTCTCTCTTGTCTCTTGGCCCAGATTCTATCAGGAGAGACAGGGTAGGGGGAGTGAACTGGCATTTATTGAGATCCTACTTTGCCCCAGACCCTGTGCCAGGCACTTGACACGCTTTATCAATTTTACAACAATGATGTGAGGCAGCCGGTATTCCCATTTCAGTGCGGAGAAAACTGGGGCTCAGAGGAGTTGGGGGGGGGCCTGCCCAGGTTGGTAACAGAGCTGGGATGGGTCTGGCTCTGGAGCCCACTCTGCCTTGCTGTGGAGTAAACATGTATGTGTGCTGGCTTTTCATTGCTATATTTATCAGTTACAATAAGGGGACATTAAAAACAAAAGCAGACATATTGTCGGGAGTAAATTTTATCTCTGTAGCTTTAAAACACAAACAAAAATAATAATTCCATTAGTAGAGGAAAATTGCACCATACTGCTGAGTATAAATTTTATTGCTACAGTAACTGTAAAATACAAAGATGATAAATGAAAAGTTGGAACATTTATTATTGGGAATATATTTTATTGGTATAACTAAAATGCAAACAAACTGAATAATACCAGTACTTGTTAAAAATTGTAGTCTGCCTCTTGACAACGTATATGATTCTGACTATAAAACACCAAGGTTCGATCCGGACCAATAGGAAGGAGATGGTGTATTTGCCCTCGCTGGGCAGGGGTTGGGGTGCGGGTTGGGGGAGGTGGGGCTAGAAGGAACCGTTCCCTAGAGGAGGTTCTGTAAAGCCCAAGGGCTAAAACCCTTGCAGTGGTTAGTGGGAATTCAGGACTGGAAACATCCCATATCCAAGGCTCAGGAAGAAAAGCCTCTAGTCTGGAATTCTTTAAGCCGTATGTAAGACCTCTTGAGGAGTGATAGAAACGACTGGATCCCTGTGAACTCTGGACGGCACTGATGGAGAAATGAGCTGAGGGAGTGGGGGCCGAGGACATTTCATGGCGTTAGTCAGGAGGTTGCAGTGGTGGTGGCTTGGTTCTAGCCAGAGGAGGACCTGTTCTCGGCTCAGAGGGGTAGACTGAGGCCTGTCATAGCATCCCAGCAGGGGCGGTGGTGGCCTCAGGGACAGCAGGCGGCGCTCGGATCAGAGAGGAAGGGGCACCTTGCTGTGGCCACCACAGTGTTAGCACATGAGTTCTCAGAGGCTGTCCTGTCTGTAAGAGGTGATTCACCCAGAGGCGCATTGAGGACATATATAGAGTTTACTTTTGGAAGCAAATCTGTTCAAGCTTCAGAGTCCGTGTTCTTTCTTTCAGTTGTTCACATTGAATTCCATTAAAATGATGTCATGACACTGGGGCCTTCTGAAGGCTTATTGGTGAAAGGAAGCACGGTATGAATAAAGTCTTTGTTTGCAGGCAACTCATGTTTGATACTTGGGCAGCAAGTATGGCCCTCTTGACTTTCCATTGTTCTCAGTCAAAAATTCACATGGCCTGTACATGTGAGTGTCTGATCACACGGTTCTTGGTTGGGAACATTTTATACACCCCTAAAGTAGGGCATGGGAGGCTGGTGGTGAATAAATCTGTTCTGTTGCAGTTTTTTCGAGAAACCAGCTTTAGGTGGAGCCATTTCCTTTATTATTCTGCCTTCTGGAAACCTGCAATCATTTTAGAAATCTGATGAGAACTGCTCTGAGTATATGTCTCACAAATTCGTATCTGACACTATTTTTCTTTTGAGGAGAACCAAAATGAAAGGCGTCCGTGGTTGCGGTCCCGGGTCTGATTTTGGTGTGTCATCCCCACCGCTCCTCGTCCACTGGACAGAATATTCTGTGGTGCCACAGCAGTGTGAACTCTGCACTTTACGGAGCGGGGGCTGCTCTCGCAGACTCCTCTCCTCATACCCTAAGTGGTAGCTGGTGCTCAACAGACGGATCATGCTGTATTTAAAATGCTTTCCGCTCCGGTTGGCAACAGCTGATGTATAAAAGCCCTTGATCCCTCAGATTTATTTTTGTGGCATGCTGCTCCTTTGCACGTTGGTTTGTCAGACCATCTCTCCCCCTCTCCTGCCACTGGTGGAGGGGTACTTTGTTGGAAGTGTCCTGGTGGGAAATTTGGCAATAGCTTTCAAAAGTCTTAGACGTGTGCTCACCCTGTGACTCAGTAATTCCCTTTGTATGAATTGACCCTAGGAAATCACTAGATAATAAACATACAAGGATGCTTTTATTATAGCATTGCTTATTTTTTTTTATTATGTTAATCCCCATACATTACATCATTAGTTTTAGATGTAGTGTTCCATGATTCATTGTTTGCATATAACACCCAGTGCTCCATGCAGAACGTGCCCTCCTCAATACCCATCACCAGGCTAACCCATCCTCCCACCCCCCTCCCCTCTAAAACCCTCAGTTTGTTTTTCAGTGTCCATAGTCTCTCATGGTTCGTCTCCCCCTCCGATTTCCCCCTCCTCATTCATCCCCTCCTGCTATCTTCTTCTTCTTTTTTTTTTTTTAACATATAATGTATTATTTGCTTCAGAGGTACAGATCTGTAATTCAACAGTCTTGCACACTTGACAGTGCTCACCATAGCACATACCCTCCCCAATGTCTATCACCCAGCCACCCCATCCCTCCCACCCCCCACCACTCCAGCAACCCTCAGTTTGTTTCCTGAGATTAAGAATTCCTCATATCAGTGAGGTCATATGATACATGCCTTTCTCTGACTTATTTTGCTCAGCATAATACCCTCTAGCTCCATCCATGTCATTGTAAATGGCAAGATTTCATTCCTTTTGATGGCTGCATAATATTCCATTGTATATATATACCACATCTTCTTTATCCATTCATCTGTCGATGGACATCTTGGCTCTTTCCACAATTTGTATAGCATTGTTTGTAATATAATAAATAATAACACTAACATTTGAGTACTTTATAACGGGCTTTGTGCTTTAGAAGTATTTTCAGACAAACATGTAAAGTTAGAAATCTAAATTTTTTTTCCATCTGAATGTTTTAAAAATAGGGGATTGAGGTGTGTCACCTGTACTTCAGTAAAAAAATAGGGGATTGATTTTATATATTACAGTATATTTTACACATGAATTAATATGTAGCCTCTAAAAATGATATTTATATTTATTGACCCAGAAGGAATTTTATAGTGTGTTAAATGATAAAATCAGATCATAGATACATGATTCTCTTTTTGTAGAGAATGTCTGTAAGGCTGTATGCTAAAATGTTAACTTAGTTCTTCTGACCGGTAAGATTATAGATGATTCTCCTTTCTTAATTTGTGTTTATATGTATTTTAAATTGGTGTATACTTGGCATGTAATGTATAAGTTTAAGGTGTATATGTTGATTGATTTGATACATTCATATATTGCATTATCTATGTTTTTGAATTACAAATACTAATTTAAAAAAAAAGAACAGCACAGGTCTATGGGAAAAGTGATGAACAAATATTCCTTGTCTCTCTGGGGGCCTTTGAAATCCCTGTCCCACTGTCCCCGCGTGGAGTTTACACTTTTGCCTCTTTTTGCAGCAAAGCAGTTGAGAGCCTCGCTGAAGGGGGCGGCTCCGAGGTTCAGCGGGTGAAAGAAGATGCTCAGAAGAAGGTGCAGCAGGTTGAAGATCTCCTAACCAAGAGAATAGTCCATTTAGAAGAGGCAAGTGTGGACACCCTGAGGAGACTGTGTTCTGACAGTGGGTTAAGAGTGGAGGGGGCAGAATTTTGTTCCTTCTACCCTAAACTTTCAGAGTTTCAGCAGAAACGGGAGCCGCCCTTATGAGCAGCTTGTGGGTTCCAGCCCTGTCTTAGGCGCTTTGCGTATAGAATTTGTACCCTCACACCCTGAGTCCTGGCCATTGTCTTCATTCCCGCGGATGAGGACACCGACGTACAGAAAACTGACCAGTCTAAGTGTGATCCTGGATTTAAATTTGCAACTGCTGATTTTCAAGCCCCTGCTCTTGCGGCAGTACTGCTCTTCTTACCTAGTTCAGGCCCTTGATTTTACAGAGGAGGAAACAGGCCCGGAGATGGGGAGCGGCTCCCCTAACCCGCGCTAAGCCTGGAAGTGATTCCGCTTTGCAGGCCGTCGCATGCCCATACAGCCCGGTCCCCGGTACCTGGCCTCCATCCCACGTCACCCTGGTGTTCACCGAATGCCTCTTCTTGGGGAGACACCGCATGGAGCCCCTCCTTCTGCTCATTCTCAGGCGCTTCCTGTGACCGTGATGGAGGCAGGATGTGTCTTGGCTAAAAAATCCTGTCTCCTAGGTGTTAAAAGTTTCCGTCCATATTAAGCTAGTGTTCAGTGACACTAGTTAACTTCATTCTCGGTCTTTGAAGTCTCTTGGCCCATCTCCCAATCTCCACCTGAAACCCTGGCTCTTCTTAGATACGAGGAGGGATGGCAGCACAAAGCGCTTCTGGGTCCAGAGGGCAGATGCCCCGGGGCTATACTCTGCAGCCCAGAGTGGTCTTTTCCATTCATGGTGTTTGCACTGGCCCCGCGAGGCTGTAGAGATTCTAGGTCCCAAATACAGATGAGGACACGGCTCTGAGAGGGAGGGAAGCTTAGTCATCAGTGGTAGAGCTGGAACTGAAACAAGAGCCTTCCAACCCCAAATTCTGAGTTTTAGTAAAAATGTCATTGTTGGTTCAGTCATCCTGTGTTCCCCGGGAAGCGCCGCCTGGTGTTTTAGGGTGTCAGCGTGACTGCCTCCGTGCTGGGTTGACCTTCTGCTCTGCCGCTGGTTAGCCTTGTCCCCTTCCCTGAGCCTCTGCTGCCTCGTCTGCAGTGGTTGTCCTAGCAGCCGTGGTCCGAGCAGTGTGTGGGGGGCCAGCCCGTGGGAGGCACCCTTCTTATGCATCCTTTCAGTTTGTCCCTTCAGGAGGCCTGTGAGGTAAATACTTCTATCATTCTTTTTAAAAACAAAAACAGAAACATGATGACCCAGGCACAGGGTGGCCAAGTGCCTTGCTCAGGGTCACACCGGCAGGAACGCCAGGTGCTCTGGCTGTGGAATCTGCATTCTAAACTGCTGTAGGGTGTCTCTCAGCGCGTAACTGTTTAGGGTTAGGTAAGGAACAGAGATAAGAGAAATCAAGCTCCTTGCTCAAAGCCTGGCATTTAACAGGCACTCAGTAAATAGGTTTTGTTTGTTGTCTCAGAGTATCGGGAAATGATTTTTCCCGGCTATCACTGCACTTGCCAGGCAAGCCTCATGCGGAGGAGAGGCCTTCTCCCCCACCCAAGTGGGGGCAGTGATGGGGGCGGCACTGTGGAGGGAAGGGGCAGGGGAGAGGAAGCCAGTGTTACTTTGAGCTCCCTGTGATGTAGCAAGCCTTTGACAGAGTCCCAGAGCAGCTCCTTGATGGGATGGTGGTGATCCCCTGCTTTATGGATAAGCTGGGGCCCAGAGAGGCTACATGACTACGCAGCGTCCCACAGCAAGTCAGTAGGAGAGCTGGGTTTTGAACCCAGTTTGATTTGACTTTTATCTTTGTGATGTAGTCAGAGGCCGTGGGCACTTGGAGATCCAGATCTACCCCCAGGTCACTTTCCTGAGCTCCAGGGCCCTTTTCCCCAACGTGGGCCCTGCCTGCGTGATTTAGATAATTTCTTTGTTGGCCTCTCTGAGCTCTCAGGAAGAACATAGTTTTTCACCACCGACGTCACCTTGGAGATAGAGAAAATGTACTTGAGAATTGTGTAGTCATCATCTTAAAAGAAATAGGGAGGGGGTGGTTGGGTGTGGGATGAATTTGTATGGAGGTTATGGGGACTCCGGAATTTATGTATGTTTAAGTATTGAGAGGCACATTTCTCCTTGTTCTCATTCAAGCTGTAAATATTGATCTGATTTTTCAAACCCAAAAATAGAGTTTTTGTAGAGTTGAGTCTTTTCCATTGGAAATGCCTGTTACTCTTCAGGATACAAGAGGGAAAAATGGCTGGCAAATGTATTTATTACTGATTCTTCCCATGTATAGTACAATTCAAAGAGGGGAAATGTGCTGGAGAAAAAGTCATAAATATTTATATTTTAATCCAATTTCCTTTCAAAATGTTCCCAATTGTATTGAAAAATTGCATCAAATACATTTAATTTAACTCTAGGATGTGAAAGCTGCCCAAGCAGAACTGGAAAAGGCCTTTGTGGGGACAGAAACAGAGAAGGCTCTTCGGTTGAGCTTGGAAAACAAGCTTTTGGAGATGAAGAAGAGGCACGAGGGGGACTTGGACATGGCTGTGGTCCTGGAGCAGAAAGACAGGTCTGGCTCTTATCTCTGTGATGCGCTGACATTCGTTTCTCGGGCAGCATGGCGGAAGGGTGTTCCCTTCCTACTCTTCCGCCCCACCTTTCTCTGCTCCCCCACCGTGAGAAAACCTGGAGTAAGATCAGGGTGGAGGGAAAAGGAATAGGGTAGGGATATGAGGACAGGGATAGAATTATAGATAGAAATTCCTGCCAAAATGTTCTGTTCAGATACTAGACGTAGCCTTCAGTTTGGCTGTAAGCTTCCTGGTAACCAAAGGAAAGAGAGAAAAACAGTCTTGATGAATGTAAGAGTCACACTGCTCACAAGAGAAAATGAGCCAGGAATTCAGGAGAAGCCCAGTTTTACTTGATATTGTTGGGGAGAAATTTCTCTTGTGAATCTTCTCAGAGGGAACAGTATGTGATTATATCCCCACAATATCTGTTGAGTTTGTGGGACCTGTTTTTCATCATGTCTTTTTTTCTTTTTAAAGATTTTTATTTGAGAGCGAGAGAGTAAGAGAGAGCACAAGTGGGTGGGGGTTGAGCAGAGGGAGAGGGAGAAGCAGACTCCCCGCTGGGCAGGGAGCCCGACGACGCAGGGCCCAGTCCCAGGATCCTGGGATCATGACCTGAGCCGAAGGCAGATGCTTAACCGACTGAGCCACCCAGGCGCCCCTTATCATGTCTTTTAATGCAGGCCGAGGGCCCAGATTAGTACAGTGCGAGGGGCCAAAAGAGTGTAGACCGAGTACAGAGCTCTCTGTTGGTCCAAGAATAAAATGTGTGCCATGTAGTCCAGAGAAATGGATGGGCCATAGGGAGTCTTTTATGGCGGAAGGGTGTTCCCTTCCTACTCTTCCGCCCCACCTTTCTCTGCTCCCCCACCGTGAGAAAACCTGGAGTCTTTAGGTAGTCTTTAATGCTCGTGTCTTACAACCAAACTTTTGATCAAAACTGGTCAGGAGAGAGTTGAGGTTTTCTTCTTTATCATGAACCTTACATTTTGATAGTCTTGCCTTGCTTTGCTGGTCACTAGGTGGAAGGTTGTGTCAACTAAATATAAGTGAAACTTCTGGCTAACCTGTGACCTATCCATTGAAGAGCCAAGCTCGTTTGGAATTTGATAGAAATTGTTCTAAAGCAAATGATCTACTTTCCTATTTCCTTAAAAAGAGGATACTGATTCTGGTTCCTTTTTTTTTTTTTTTGGTTATTCATTGACTTGCGATTGATGTGATGGGCCCACTGTGTTGTTTGGGTTCTGGTGCTCAGTTGCCCCAACTCCCCAACTGCTGTTTGCTTTTCTTTTGGCCTTATGAGATTTGAGTCTGCACCTTGTTTTCATGTTTTAGGATTATCTATAAAAGAGGAATGAATAGACTGAGGGAGAGGCCATGGTTTCCACTTATTCAGTGTCCTAGCTTCAGTGTCTGGAGGAGCTAGCATTTATTTGGTGTGCTGCAACCTTTTCTTAGCTTTGATCTGGAAAACTGAAGTTTTGGGATGAATCTAAGGACGAGTCAGGAAACAGAGTTCTCTGTGTGGTGTAGGACCTCAGCATTGAGTGAATGAGTGTTTTTGTCCATTACGTGGCTAGGAGAGAAGCCTCTCTAGACGGGTGGTTTTTTTTGGCTGGGCCTCCCCCTCAGGGTAGCAGCCTTTTCAGGCACTGTACTGTGAGAGTCTGGAATCCTTTTCCATACAAATTATTTATATGTTTCCTTGTATCTCTCCCAGCTGATGAGCAGTGAAGCCCTTAGAAGGTTTACAGGTTTGTCTTTCCTGAGGGACCTGCAGGTCTCCAGCAGTTAAATTGGAAATAGGGAACCCAGGGAAGAGACCACAATGTGCAGGGGCAGCCACCAAAGAAGAAAAGACAGAATTCCTGGTGCTGGTGAAGGGTAAGGAGGGAGAGGGCAAGAGGGCTGGGGGTAGGTTTGAGAAGAGGTCGTGGGCGAGAGCAGATTGGAAGGGCCCTGCGGGGGTCCCAGTAGATGCTCGGCAGTTAGTTCACTGGTCTGTTGGATCATTATGCCCTTTGTTCAACAGATACTTTCTGAGCATCTTCTGCTCAGTAAGTGGTGGTTAGAGTATAGGTATGAATGGTACAGACTGGGTCCCTCTCCTAAGGAACCTCATGTCAAGGTGTATGCTTGTCATCTAGCTAGGTGGGAGGAGTGGAGGGCAAGAGCAGAGAAGGGCCAGGTGGATACATGCTGGGTTAACATAACATCTTCCTAATTTCGTTTAGAGGGATTAGGAAAGGCTTCCCAGTGGAAGTATGAGGAGAAAGGAGGAATTACTTGGAGGAAGAAAAGGTGTTCGGGCATTGGGAACCACATGTATGGAAGTTCAGAAGCCTGAGGGCACAGAGCATGACCCGGGGACTTAACACAACTGTAGCATGGCTGGAGAGTTGTGTTCTGGAAGGAAGGTGGAAGAGATGAGGAAAGGGAAGCTGGCCAGATCATGTGGGCTTTGTTGAATAGTTTGGGTTTTGTCTTCAGGGCATGTGACAAGCTGCTGACGAGTTAAGGATGGAAATGGGGTGGTGTCAGGGTCAGACTGTAATTTAGAGCAATCCCTTTGGCTGCCCCTAGAGGATGAGTTGGTGGTGGGGCTGGGTGTAAAGACTGCCTCTCAGGCTGATGGAGAAGTCCAGACAAGAGATCATGGTGACCAGGACTGAGGTGACGGAACTAGCATGGAGAAGAACAGGCAGAGCTGCTTGGAAGGTAGAATTGACATGATGGCTTGAGGGGCTTGATCATTGATGAGTTTGGGGATGAGGGAAAGGGCTGCAGAGATACCTCCTCACCCAGGGTTTGAGCGTGAGCAACTGTAGGATGGTGGTACAGTGTGCTGAGTTTGGGGAACGAAAGGGGCAAAGAGCAGATGTTTTTGGGTGGGAGGAGTGGGAAGATAAGCTCTCAATTGGGACATGTTGGGTTGAGGGATCATGGACATCCAAGAGTGAGTCTAGAAGGTGCTTGGGTATATGGATTAAGGCTAGATTAAAGGAGCTGTCGATTCATTCGTTGACCAGCTACTGAGCATGGCCTTGGGTTAGGTGGCAGGAATAGAGAGATGAGCACTTTCTTCCTTATATGGCACTCCCAGCATGGGAGAGGGGACAGATGGGTAAAAAAAAAAGTATTGTGATTGGTGTTAGAGGTAAATTCAGGGTTCTGTGCTGTGACAAAAGCAAGGTGGTGATCAGGTGTGCTTGGGTGTGGGTCAGGGAAGGCCTTGCCACCCTGAGGGAAAGCTTGTGCAAAGAATGGTGTGGAGCCTGGCGCATGTGAAGGTAGTCATAGAAGAAAGTGGTCTTTGTTAGCATATGCCACAGAAGCTTGGCTTCTCATCTTTTTGGAAGGGGGAATTTGGGAAGGGTTGATGCTTATTGAGGACTTAATGTGGTATAGGTGGTGGGGTCTCCGTGTGTGGGCGGTCAGGTCAGGGCGTTGCCAAAGGCTGCATCTTCTTGGGGTTTCCCACAGGCCTGGCTGGATAGGCACAGAAGCCTGATTTGTTAGTCCTGCCCAAGCGGCTGTCTCTCACAGATAGATGTGCCCCAGCCACACTCCCAGAGGCCAGTGCGGCAGCCAGAGGCCACCTCTGGATATCTGCTCACGTGGGGTGTGGGCCTGTCTGGTGGAACTCTCCTGGGACTAGGGTCAGATATTCCCTCCCTCAGGGCAGGCCTGCCCACGAGCTAAATGGAGGTCAGAAGGTGAGCTGCTAAGCGGACTTGGAACGGGGGTGCTTGGGCTTGCCCTGGTGAGATGGATCCAGATGTGCCGTACAGATTGGCCTGTTGTGGATGGGCACCGCTGATGGCTTTCTGGGCTTCCTCCACCCTTTTGAAAGGTATGTGCTTTAGCTACTTGATCTCCTACGACCTGACCTTAGAGCTAGTCTGCATCCTTAAGGCTAACACTGAGGACCCTGCAGGTCAGATGTGGCCAACAGGTATGTTTTATTTGGCCTACACAGTGCTTTTAAAAGTTTGAATTAGGGGTGCCAGGGCGGCTTTCAGCTTGGGTCATGATCCCAGGGTCCTGGGATTGAGCCCCGCATCGGGCTCCTTGCTCAGCGGGGAGCCTGCTTCTCCCTCTCCCACTCCCCCTGCTTGTGCTCTCTCTCTCTCAAATAAATAAAGAAAATCTTGAAAAAAAATAAAAGTTTGAATTAGTTGCCTCTATTTAAAAAAAACCTAGTTTCATGTAAAAGTTTGGTTTTCCAGCCTCTTTTGAAAACCTGGAAGGTGTGGCAAGCCTGGGCCATGGTCTTGCTGGATTGAGGCCACTCCTGTGGATGGCCCCATGCTCCAGTTTGGCCCCAGTCCCCACAGGGCCTGCCTCTCTCATTCCCATCCCTGCTGGGACTTGCTTTAAGGTAACTAACACAAATCAATTTTATCGAAGTATAAGTTACCTACAATACAGCACATCCATTTCAAGTATACAGGTAGTGACTTTTACCTCTTCAACTGATTCTGTGATGATTTCAGAGTAGAACCCCTAGAGGGCAATCTTACTCCTCTGTCCAAGATTTGGGGGCATTGCACTGGTGCTGCCCTGGTACCCTCTGTGCCTAATTGTCTTAGCCTGTTTGGGGTGCTATAACAAAATACCAGAGATTGGGTAGCTCACAAACAATAGAACTTTATTTCTTACTGTTCTGGAGGCTGGGAGACCAGGGTGGCCGCATGGCCGGGTGAGAGCCCTCTTCCGGCCTGCAGACTTCCCACTGCATCCCTGTGTGGTGGAAGGGGTCAGGCATCTTTCTGGAGCCTCATTTGCCAGGCACTGCTCGCATTCATGAGTTCCACTCACGTGACCTACTCTCCTCCCAAAGCCCCACGTCCTAATCCTGTCACCTGAGGGGGTTAGGATTTTGATATCTGAATTTTGGGGGGCCACAAACATTCAGACCAGAGCACCAGTGCATTGCCTGCTGCCTTTAACTACTGTTAGCTGACTCTGGACCTTCCCCCTGGGAGCCAGGGAAGCTCTCCGACTCTCAGGCCTTTGCTCTTCCTACCATTCAAGTTGTTTTCGAGGCTCAGCTACAGAAAGGCTGTTTGGAGGGCTCTCTGACAAAATGCTAATTGTTGAATGTTAAGGAAAAATAATACTTACAGCAACTGTCATTTGTGGAGTTGTGCTATATGCCTGGAGGTATGTAGGGCTGTTTTATTTTTTTTTTTTTTTAAAGATTTTATTTATTTATTTGACAGAGAGATAGACAGAAGAGCACAAGCAGAGGGAGTGGCAGAGGGAGAGGGAGAGGGAGAAGCAGGCTCTGCACTGAGCAGGGAACCCGATGCGGGACTCGATCCCAGGACCCTGAGATCATGACCTGAGCCGAAGGCAGACGCTTAACCATCTGAGCCACCCAGGCGCCCTGTAGGGCTGTTTTAAACATTTTCTCTCTAATCCACATGAGCAAGGTATCCCCATTTCATAGCCGAGGAAATGCAGTTGCATAGAGGTTACATAACTTGGCCACGGTCAGGGAGCATAAATTGGTGGCCTTGAGAAGGTGTTCAGCTCTACCCGCATGGGGCCCTCAGGGTGTGGCTGGCACTGTTTTCTCCAGGGGAGGTCACGCCTAAGTCCCGGGCAGGGTGACGGGCGTGTGTTAGCAGGCGGCTGGGATGGATCACGAAGGGCATTCTGGGTGGGGGGACGAGTGTGAGCAAAGGTCTGGAGGCACAAGACGGCCTGGCTTGTGGAGAGAGCTGGAAGCGAGGCTCCTGGGTGGTGAGGGAGCGGGTGGTGGCCTCCTGCGAGAGGGGAAACTGCAGCTGCCAGCAGGGCCTCTGATCTTCTGGGCCCGGAAAGCTAGGGCCTTGCCTGCCTTGCGCACGAGTTTGCCCTTTATCTGGAAAGTCAGTGTATTTTAAACGTTGCCCTGAGGAGCGAGAGAGAGAGGTTCTCTGTTTTTGCCCACTCATCGGGACAGCTCCGCTTTATCAGTTGTGTTTGTTCAGGCTCCAGCGCCCGATTTCTTTTGCAGAGAGGATTCTTGGCCAAAAAAATTAGTAGTCCGCTGCCGTCTGTGGCGAGGGCTGTTGAAAGTCTGAGCCCGGGGGTGGCTCTGTCAGACCATAGTCTGGCAGCTCCGAGGCTGGATCTACCGGGGCCAGGCTGGAGGTGAGGGGACAGTTAATGTCACACGGATTCTGGCCCTTGCTCTCCGACCTGCACGGTGCGATTCCATTCCTGCTCAGTCATTGGGCATGTCTACTTTGACGATGTCTGGCCCCATTTCCTGCCTCCTCCTCTTCCACTGAGCTCAGAGAACAGCTTAGAATTAATATTTAAATTTTGTTCGCTTTTAGACTGATTGAGGAGTTGAAGCTGTCTTTGAAGAGCAAAGAAGCTTTAATTCAGTGCCTTAAAGAGGAGACATCTCAGATGGCATGTCCTGATGAGAGTGTGTCGTCTGGGGAGCTCCAAGCACTCTCTGCGGCTCCGAGGGGAGAACAGGAGAGAGGAGCTGAGGTGAGCCGGCGGGGTGTAGAGGGGGACTTTAATAGCACCCCGGACTCCTCTGTGGCAGATGGGGTGCACACTCGGTCCCCACGAGTCACACACAGACTGCTTCCAAATATTAGCTCCTCGGCAGCCGAGGAATTAGCAGGAACCTCCTTTGTCGGGGGCCCTGGCATGTCTCCCCGCCTTCCGGCCTCATGTTCAGACAGAGTCGGTTAAAAAAGCAGTCCATACCTGCTTGCCTCTTCTACCGTGTGTTGATTTGTTGTTGCCGGGGGACTTTATTTTCGCCCTTTGGGTTTTCGTGGGATAAAACTTAGTACCTCTTTTACCTTTGTGGTTAGAGGCCATGAGGGAAGGGAACTAAGTGGTGCTGGGCCCGGCGGCCGGCGAGGCAGTCCAGCACACTGCCACATCGAGTCCTTCCAGCCACTCTGATCACGGGCTCCTCATGGAATTTAGAAATGGGCTCAGACGAGTTGCTCTCTTTTCCTGGGCTCCAAGAGGTGGGTTGCTAGTAGCAGAGCCCAGAGCCTCCCAGAGGGCCTGCAAGACAGTGGCCGGGGCCTGGCAGCGCAGGGGGGCCTAGCTGAGACCTCCCAGTTTTTGTCGGACCAGGGGTGGCTGCTGCATGTGCTACATTCACAGTGTGGGATGTTCTAGATGCTCAGGGAAAGTCTTGAGTTTTTTTTATGGAGCAGTCTTCTTTGTCCCTGCCGTGGGACAGTGATTTCTGTAGCCTCACTGGTTAGTTTTTGGCTGTACTCAGCCCACGTCTCCTGCTCCTCCCGTGAACCCCACGGGGCCCTGTCCTCCCGTTGGCCCTTTTCATCGTCCAGCGGCTCTGTGGTTCACTCTCTGTGGGGCTGGTGATCAACCCGCGTGACTACTTGCGTGTCTTTACATTTCTCTTCACTCGGGACATCCGCTGAGACAGACAGGAGTGGACACTTATTTCCGTGACTTCCACAGTGGTGGGGAGAAGTGAGGAAATGAGATGCTCGTTCTAATTGTTCTGGGGAAGTTGTTGGATTGTGAGTCCCTTCCAGGTGCCAATAAATGCCTTTTCTCAGGCCGCACAAATGGAGCTCCAGAAGGAGAGACACCGCTTTGAAGAGAGGATCCAGGTATGTTGATGCAATTTAAAATAACGTATTGAAGATTTTTCCTTGCCTCTTGCTTTATTCCGAGAGCAGTTAGTTCGGTGTGACAACAGCTGTCACTTAGGGCATGCCAGTGGGCGCCAGGCAGGCTTTCAGGACTCCAGAGAAGGTCTCTCCGGCTTGGCGGTAATTCTGTGGAGCCGACATTCCCATTGTGCAGATGAGGCTTGTGAGGCTCCAAGACGCGAGGGCTCTTTCCCAAGATCAGGTAGCTTGGACGAGCTCTAGCGGGGACCCAGACCTGCCACTGCTCCGTGTCCCCCAGTCCCGGCAGGTGGCATTTGTATGGCGCCCGCCAGCTTGGAAAGTGCTTGCCGTCCATTATCTCATTTGATCCTCACAAAACCCCGGGAGGGAGGCAGCGTGATTATCTTTAGAAATGAACTCAGACTGTACGTGTATATGTTCAGTCTCCATCAAACCAAATTCTCCGCTAGCTTTTGTAGCATTAAGGAATGAAATTAATGATCTGTTATTTCCCCCAGATAACCTGGTAGGGTTTCAAAGACTGATGTGACTGTATGCAATTCCAGAAGGCACTGGAGTGCTTCCGCAGGAGTAGCTGTCACCGTCTTAGCTGAGCTGCTCCCCTTCCTCTCACCCAGCCCTGTTGCCGTGGGCGCTAGCGCCGTAGCGGGGAGCTGCCGCTACTGCCTCCAGCTCTGCTTGGAAACATTAATCACACGGTGACAGGCATAAGATAGAATAACTGCGTTTGAGTGTGCTCTTACAGATATATTTACAGTGCATTTTGGTTGGAACGCATCAACTTAGTGAATCTTTTTCTAATCTAATTTAGGCACTTCAGGAGGACCTGAGAGAGAAGGAAAGAGAAATTGCTACAGAAAAGAAAAATAGTTTAAAGAGGGATAAAGCCATTCAGGGTCTAACCATGGCATTAAAGTCAAAGGAAAAAGAGGTATGTGGTGAGTCTGATACACCCGAAGTGAGATTTTTCTTTATTAGCTTCTGTGGCTGGCCTGTCCTACCCTGAATTTTTAGCTTTAGGTGGAAAGTTTCTAAAAGAGCTGGGACGAGTATAGGGGGTGGGGAAAGGGCCCGTTAGTCCATTAGAATTTCCTTTGGAATGTCCAATCTAGTGCTATCCAAGAAAAATACTGCGTAAGGTACATGTGGATGTTTGAATTTTCGAGTAGCTACATTAAAAGAAGTGAGAAGAAACAAGCGAAATGAACTTTAATAATGTATATATCCCAAATGTTATCATTTCAACATGTAAGCAGTAAAACAGTAGTAGTAATGAGGTGTTCAGCATCTTTTTCATCCTAGTGTCATCTCTGAAGTGCAAGTGTGCTTACAGCACATCTCACTTCAGACGAACCACACTTCAAGTGCCCAATAGCCACAGGGGGCCAGTGGCTGCCATATTGGACGATGCCCATTCTCGTAAAGACAACAAGATGGCGATGAAGGATGTTTGGGAGGCAAGGCCATGCCTGTGAACCAGATAGCTACCTGGGTCGTTGCCTTTGGGATCGAAGGTTGTGGCCAATGGTTCCATGCTATTTTATTATTGTTAGCATGGCAGTCTGTTGTTTTCGCATTAACTGAGCGAGGCACGGATACAGAAAAAAAAACCCAGCCCTGCTCGCAAGTCCGGTGAGGAAGAAAGACAGAGTGAAGGTGTGGTGATTGAGGGACGTTCGGGGGGCTGTGCAAGCGCAGGGCAGGGGACCTGAACCAGATTAGGGTATGTACATGGGGAGCAGAACTTGGAGGAGAAGGTGTCCGAGCTGAATCTTGAAGGATGAGTAGGAGTTGGTTGGCAGGGGAGGCAGAGGGGAGAACAATGGTTAATCCATTAAGTTAGGAAAGAGCCTGAAAGGTCTCTGTGGAACCAAAAGCATTTTGAGGTTGTCTGGGCATCAAGTGCAGAACCTAAGGGAGGCTAGAGAAGAAGCTGGTGGGGTTGCACAGGGCCAGCCAGTGATGGTGGAATTAGTCACTTTTGGCTGTTTGGGAAGCAGGCCACTGACGGCTCTTCAGGAGGAGGGGTATGATCACATTTGCATTTTAGTGAGGTCTCTGGCTGTATCTGTAGAGTGGCTTGTAGGAGGGAGAGAATGGGGGTAGGGAGGCCAGTAGCGGAGGTGAGAGCCAAGAAGGACTGAGTTAGAGCAGTGGTCACTGCTGAATAGGAATCGAGGGGCAGGGCTTACTCAGGAAATGAAACTAGACGTAGTCAGAAATAATTAAAAATTAGAGGTAAATTTGGGGAAATTTGTGGAGGGGACATAGGACTGAGAGAAGGAGCAGTGGAGGATGACTTCTGGGGGTCTGGCTGGAGTGACTGGGATATGGTAGTGCCACCGACTCAGTTGACAGCATAAGAGAATGGAGTATGATGGCCAGGTGGGTGTGGTGATGGAGGCGATGAGTCTGTTTACAAAGTGTTGACTGTGAGGCGCTCGTGGACCGCCGAGATGGGATGTCCAGGGCGAGATGGGTATGTCAGCCTCAAGCCTGGAGAGAGCTCAGGTGTGAGTTACAATTCTAAGAGTGGGGCTCCCTGTCTCGGGAGTGCATAGAAGGGAAAGAACAAGGCTGAGGTTGGCGCCACAGGGGACATCAGAATTTCAGGGACGGGGAGAGGAAGGCACGAAGGGGACAGGAATGGTTGCACAAGCACGAAGCGAACCAGGAAACGGTGGCGCTGAAGAAGCTGAAGAGGGGAGAGTTTGAGTAATCACCAGTGTCAGATGCGGCAGAGATTTGGCTCATAGTAATAGTAGTTATAATTTCTACCATTGTATAATGCGGGAGTTCAGGGCCCAGCTGAAGTTGGAGACCTTCCATGTAGAGTGGCGCCGGTGGAGGGGCCATTGTGGGTGCTGGCCAAGTCCAGCGTGTGGCCATGGGCGTCACCGCTGACTGGGGTACAGGAGAAGGTCACCAGAGATGAGAGATTCTGGGAGTGGCCAGGCCCCTCTCTATGGGCAGCAATAATGTAACGCTTCGTCTCAGCCAGGCCTGATTTTAGCACCAGTACCCATCACTTCACTCAGCCCTAGCGTTGCTGGAGTTGGGTGAGTAGTGGTCTCCTCGTGTTCTGGTTGCGGGAATTGGGGCTCAAAGAGATTAAGTACCTTGCCTGAAGTCGCTCAGCTAGTGAATGGCCAGGGTAGGAGTCCCACTTCTCTGACTTCACGCCTTCCCTGACTACGAAGCCCTTGGTCAGAAGGCCGCGCCGTCCAGCAGGAAGAGCACTTGAGTGTGCACCGGGAGGGGAGACCCGTTGCACACTTGGCTGCTGTTCTTACTTTGACCCAGGTGGAAGACCTTAACTCTGAGATCGAAGAGCTCAGTGCTGCCTTTGCAGAAGTCACAGAGGCCCCCGCGAGAGCACAGACACAGAAATTCCAGGTAAGCGTTCGCTTGGCTTGAAGTGGCCCTCGGTCCTGACTCCTGGGGAGGGCAAGGCCTGGCAGCTGAGAGGAACCCGGTGCTGATATAACAGCTGGTATTTATTGAACACATACTGTGTGCCAAGCGCTGTGCTCAGTGCTGTCTGGGTTAGCTCGGGGGATCTGGACAGCAGATCATGGAGGAGGCACTGTTAATATCCAGGTTCACAGAGTCCGGTAACTTGCATAGGGTCATAAAAGTGGTAAGTGAGAGAACCAGAGCCTGTCTCACCCCCAGGCCTGTGCTTTTACCTGCCACCCCCACCCCCACCCCCCCGCCGGTTCCTTTAGTCCACCTGCTCCCTGCCACCACGTGTCACTTCCACACTTTGAGGATTTGACCTGCCCTTTCTCCTTTATCCCCCTCAGCCTTGTACTCCAAGGACTCCTGCTGGTCTCCGCCTTGATGTTCCACCTTTCTGGTTAATTTTAGTTTTGTGTTTTTAATTTTTTTGATGTTTTCTTGCCATGTTTCTAGTTTCTCTATACAGTGTATCCCTATTACTAATAATCAGCCAATAAGGTTCCATCGTCTGAATAAGCCCCATACTGCTTAAAGCTCTCCCTGCCACCTTCCCCCCATGGTATTTTTGGTTATAAAGTAGAAGTTAGAAGTTAAATCTGATTTAAGACTGCTTGATTCCTAAGATTCATGTCCCACGTCTTATCTTTTGCAGAGCCCTGGTTCACAGTAAGAATAATTGAAGTAATTTGGTTTAAATCATGGTGCAGTAGAAGCATAGGCAAGTCTCTGCCTTTGGAATCTCAGATTTGCCTCCCCCACCATTTGGTTGGTGAAGTGGAGCTGGGATTACACTGAGGTGTTTTTTTTCCCCCCTTGCTTTGAAAATAACACATCTTAAAAGCTGAATTCTTAGGAAAACCATTGATATTTCCTACTGCTTGAGGAAAAAAAACGTTGGCAGTTGGCAAGCATAGAGACCAGGCGGACATCCCTATAGTCGTTGGTATTTTGCTTGTTAGTGTTGGGCCTTGAACATTTAAATGCTACCCAGATTTATCACATAACATTTATTAATTTCCTAACCATCCGTCGTAGCTGAAAGACTTTCAGAATGATTTTTGAGGTCTTGTCACTTAACAGTGTTGGCTGGGTTTCTTGTCTTGCAAGATACAGAGGTCATGAGCTTTCGAAAGTCCTTAGGTTCTGCCTGCCTGCTTGGCTGTTCTGAGAGTGCTCCTTTAATCCTTACCCATGGAGGTAGCATGTTTACTGGTTTAGCAGGTTGTCGGGACTTGACCTCAAGTCTGGCTCCAAAATCTGTGTCCTTGCCGCCGTTTTGATTGTGTGTGTGTGTGTGTGTGTGTGTGTGTGTGTGTGTAAATGCACACAGTGTGCCTATATTGGCTGTTTTTCTACATTTGAATGTTGCACAGGCCCTTGAAGATGCCTTTTCTTTCACATAGTGGGACCTTTTGGGAATGTCACATGATTTGAACTAATTGCAGCTTGACTAGAGTACCCAGAATTCACAGGGTTGGTGTTAAGCCTGACATCGAGACAACAGCCGCGGTCCTCACCTTCGTGGAGTGGTTGTCACAGTGCGGAGATGGGAGTTCTAGTCCCAGGTGTGCCTCTGTGAAGGTTGCAGCGTGGGGTGCCTGGAGCTACCTCCAGACCCATTAAAAAGTATATATTTTCAAATTGGAAATACAGGTTTCCCCCGCTATCCAAAAGTAGAGCTTTCGTATGAAATCTTCACCAGCCAAAACGCCATAAAGCAAAGAAGCAATTACCATTAATTTGCATGGAAAAATTTTTGAGCGTTCTCAGACCCAAAAAACCACCTCTCTTTTTTTAGGCTTTTCTGACACTTTAGGACATATCACCTTGCTAAGAGATACAAAAAAATACATCAAGATAAAGCACAGATGCTCACAAGACACCGCAGTTCAGAGGTATGGTGGTTGAGATGCTCAGTGTAGTTCCCGGGGAAGGAGCTCAGTGGGGTCACCCTCTCTGCTCTGGGTGCTTGCTGCCTCTATAACGGCCCACTGCAAAACCAACGCGGAATGGCCTTTCCACTTAAAAAAATTTTTTTTTACTGAAGCGTAGTTGACATACAATATTATATTTGTTTCAGGTGTAAAACAGTGATTCAACGTTTATATGTATAACGAAGTGATCACAGTAAATCTAGCTACCACCTGTCACCACATGTAGTTGTTACAGTATTATTAACTGTATTCTCTTTGCTGTTCATTACATCCTTGTGACCTGTTTTATAACTGGAAGTTTGTACCTTTTTTAAATCCCATTCTTCTCTTTTGCCCATCTCTCCACCCCCTCTCCTCTGGCAACCACGGAATTGCTCTGTGTATCTGTGAGTATACCTGGGTGCCTTCTTTCATAAAAGTGCAAATCCTCTCCTGATTTCTTTTGCTTAGCGAAAACAGGTGCTATTGTAGGTCTTTTGTAAGAGTGAAGTGGCGTCATGCGAACTTTTGAAAAGTGGGGCATACTTGTACATTTTTTCTCCTCCCCTCCCTGCTCAGCTGTAAAAGTAAATTGCACATTGTAGGAATTTATAAAATACTTAAAACAGTGGAAAGAGTTTGATAGATGTCACCAATAAACTCATGTCTAAAGATGTGCACTATTAACACCTTGACTCTTTCGATGCATATTTATACATACATATTTGAAAAAGTAGAAAGGATCATAATGCCTATTTTGTTCTATAATCTTTTTTTCATCTAATATTCTTATCATGACAGTATATATAGATCTACGTACTCCTTTTTTAAAATTTTCATTTTGAAATAATTATAGATTCACATGCAGTAGATTTCTGTATACTCTTTACCTGGTTCTCCCAAAGGTGACACCTTCCCTAACTTTAATAACAATATCACAACCAGGACATCGGTCTTGGTGCAATCCATGGTTCTTACTCAGATTTCCGCAGTTTGACACGCACTCATTTGTGTGTGTGTGTGTGTGTGTGTGTGTATGTATGTGTGTTTATCCCTATGCTTTTTAAACAATCTTTTTTTTAAGATTTTATTTATTTATTTGACAGAGATAGAGCACAAGTAGGCAGAGCGGCAGGCAGTGGGAGAGGGAGAAGCAGACTCCCCGCTGAGCAGGGAGCCCGATGTGGGACTTGATCCCAGGACCCCGGGACCATGACCTGAGCCAAAGGCAGACACTTAACTGACTGAGCCACCCAGGCGCCCCTTAAACAATCTTTGTAAACAGCCGTACTGTATGTATGTACCATATTATTTTTACTGGGGAGAACATGGGTGGGACATGTATTTGAATCTTGACTCTGCTCTTCACTGCTGTTGTAGCTGTGGGCAAGATGTTAGAGCTCTCCCAGCCTGCTTACCCATTGTAAAGTCCGGATAATCGCACTTAGGTCACAGTATCCTTACAAGGATTACACGACACGGTGTACCTGGGCACAGGTAGTAACTCAGTAAATGTTGTTAACTCATTCTTAAGTTGGGTAGTATCATGTTCAGGCATAAAAATATAGTAGTTACTTTGGTTGGTTTTTCAAATTCTCTGTTAATGGTGTTGTGCAAATAGCTTTTAGTTTGAGGAAACTCTCCATAGTGTCCCTTGATTGGGAATGGAAGATCATGCATGTGCCGGAGAAGGGCAACTAGATTTATTGGTCCTGCACTCCCGGACACGGGACTTCCGGTATCATGTTTCATCTTCACGACAGCCCCATGAGATAGAGATTTCACAGATGAGGAAGCTGAGCTGCAGAAAAGTTAACTCCTCCCAAGTCACATAGCTAGAACTGGGCTTCGAACCCTGGGCTCTGTGACTCTCTCTCTATTAGACTCATCATGTTTCTGCACTGTGGGGAACAGTGATTTGGCTCATGCGATGTTTGGCCTTGTTTCCGTCTAGGTCTAATCGTGCCAAACGTTTGCCGCCTGTTTGTAAACCCCCCTCTGACGACAGGAATTCAGAAATCAGGGTGTTGTGCAGAAAAAGGTACAAACCTTTCCGAAGGGTCTCAGAGGGCCATTTAAGGAAAATTGAACATGGAAAGTATCTTTATGGTGTGAGTATGAATTTGAACTTTTTAAACGAGGCTCTGTGATCGTTATTTGCGCGGTAACCCGCAGAACGTTCATCACTTTATGATAACTATTATTTTAATCGTCACCATGGCTGGCCTGTGTTTAACAGGCTCCTAATTGGTGTTCCTGTCTCTAGCCTTCCCCTCCTTGAATTCAGTCTTCTTGTTTTAATTCTTGCTGGTTTATTGGTGTTAATTGGGATCGTCCCTGGGATGGGTGCGGCAGTGTAGTGCTGTGGAGAGAGTCCAACATTTAATCCCTTACGGTCTGATGACAGGCTCGGCACTGAACAGGTCTGGGCCTCGGTGGCTTGGATGGGCCAGTAGTGTGTGCCGCGTGGGGCTGGCCTGAGAAGTGGGGCTACAGAGGCAGGCCAGTAGTGTGTGCCGCGTGGGGCTGGCCTGAGAAGTGGGGCTACACATGCAGGCCAGTAGTGTGTGCCGCGTGGGGCTGGCCTGAGAAGTGGGGCTACACATGCAGGCCAGTAGTGTGTGCCGCGTGGGGCTGGCCTGAGAAGTGGGGCTACAGATGCAGAATGTGCGCAGAAGCGCCTGGTTTAGCTCCTCGTATGTAATCAGCGCTTAATAAAACGTTAAGTATGAAAATGGCTCAAGATGAGCGTTTTTCCTATCATTGTTCGTCTTCTTTTGTTTTTTGAGTTTATTTAAATAAGCAATGCCCCAGATATTTTTCTATTTTTAGGCCTCGTGATTTAGGGACGCCTGGGTGGCTCAGTCGGTTAAGGATCTGCCTTCAGCTCAGGTCATGGTCCCTGCGTCCTGAGATCGAGCCCCCTGTCCTCTGGCTCCCTGCTTAGCGGGGAGCGTGTTTCTCCTTCTCCCTCTGCCCCTTCCTCCGCTTATGTACTTTCTTTCTCTCGTGTGCGCGCTCTCTCTCTGTCTTGCATGTGCTCTCTTTCTATCAAATAAATAAAATCTTTAAAAATTTTTCTGATTTTAAAGGAAGGTGAAACAGAAGCTTCTATAAACCCCACTTTGAAATGTGAATGGGGTTCCCCCTCAGTCCCTGTTGCTAGGACCTAAATAGCAATGGGGAAACATGGGATGGCTGGGCCTCACCTCTCCCGGAGTAACTATGGCCGTAGCCCACCTCTCCTAACAGCTAGGACTTAACTAGCATTAGTGGCGGAGCTGGATCTCCTGGAAAGGCCAAGAAGCTGGAGCAGGTCCCCTTACCCCACAGTCTGAGTTGTGGCCTTGACAGCTCACGGGTCCCTTGCTATTGAGTTTTTAATCATGAGCCTTTGTCTAATCCAAAGAACAGATGTAAAAAAAAAAAGTTTATTTTCTCCTGATTATAAGTAATATATATGTTACAAATTTCCTTTTTGGGAGACTAGAAAGAAGGAAAAAAAGGGGTATCAGGAGATCACCCAGCCACGCTGTTAACATTTTGATGTTTTGCTTTCTCAGCTTTCTCCTATGCATAGATTTTACTTTTTAGCTCATTCACAATTTAATCTTCTGTTATTTCATATCATGTTGTGACTTGGAATATTCGCATGTTATTGGTTTAGGTTCTTAGTTTTTCCTGTTAGAGTAAATCTCTGATGGATGACTATGTACATAAGGCTTTACCCCCCTGTATTTTGGATTCTTCCCCTGAGATTGAATCCTGGGAGCCGAATCGTTGGGATGAGTGTGAACACGTCTATCCTGTACACACACACTTGGTGTATATAATCTGTCCATGGAGAGTTACATTAATTTACATTCCTGCCAGTGTACTTCTTGGCTTCTGGATGCTTGGTCAGCTCTTGAAAAGTTAATATTAATTGTGTTGCTTCATAGTAAGTTTGACAGCACTGGATATTCTCATTAAAACCTTCTTACTACATGAAAGCTTGTTTTAATTTGCTCTTTTTGATTATTGGTGAGTTACAGTATTTTTTCAAATGCTTGATAATCACATATGTATTTTCTTTTCTACTAAACTGTGTGTTAATGAAGTAAGGATGTTCTGGACAGAACTAACCCTTGGACTCTGCTGAGTTTACAGCCGCTCGCGGTGGCCATGGGGCTGCCATGCTGACCATTTCTGCTTCCCCAGATGACTTTGGGTCCGAGCTGCTCTAACCTCCGTGAGCATTGCCCATGCTTGAGTCTGCCTCTGCTTCTCAGATGGTGCTCTTCATGTTCTACCTTTTATAAATAACTTGTTGAAGTTTTTCTTTTTTAAACCATTACAAAAGTAAAATGCTCGGTAACCTTAGAACATTTGAGAGAAGTGAAGGAAGAAAATCACCCATGTACCCACCGAACTGAAGACAGTTTCTGACGTTCTTTGCTTTTCCTTGAAGTCTTTTAAAAAAGAAAAAAGCTTCTTTTACACAGTTGTAGCCTTTTCCCCTCTTAATATCAACATCGTAACATCAACATGGTAACATAATCATCACTCTGTGTTATTTCAGAATCTTCGTATTATTTGTGCTTTGGGTCCTGGAGGTTGTTTATGTTAATCTTCCTCTTTTCGTTCCTTAACTCCCTTCCCCCCACCCCAAGGTGAAAAAGGAGCCCAGATTTCTTGGTCTGTTTAGTGTGCTACAGAAATCAGCTCATCTCCCCTGCCTCCCTCCTCTTGTAGGGGTCCGAAGATTATGAGGCTGCTCTCTTAGAGAAGGCAGCCCTTTTAGCACAGCTGAACTCCGAAAACCTCAACAAGAGTGCAGAGAACCACAGACTGCGTAGGAACATTGAGAAGGTGACCCAGGAGCTGAGCGCCCTGCAGCAGGAGAGGGAGAGGCTGGAGAGGGATGTGGAGGAAGCCCACCGCCAGAAGAGCAGACGCGACCACACCATCCACGTGAGCAGCAGTGGCGTGGCGGGCGGGGGCTGTTGACGGCTCCTCTGGCTTTAGGGAGGCCTTCTCTGCGGGAGACTTAGAAAAATCTGAAAAACTGAAAGGAGAAAATATTTCACTCACCATCTCATCATCTTGAAATTATTTCTTTGTCTCGCATGTGCGTGCACACACCCACACATGCACCCACACCCCCACCCCACCCGCCCAAACCCACCCACACACCCATGCACACCCACCCATGCACACCCACCCACACACCCACCCGCACCCGTACCTACCCACCCCACCCACCCACACCCGCACCCACCCACACACCCACACCCACCCACACCCACACCCACCCACATTCACACCCACCCACACCCACACCCCACCCACCCCCACCCACACACCCACCCACACCCACACCCACCCACATTCACACCCACCCACACCCACCCACACCCACCCACACCCACCAACACCCACACCCACCCGCACCTGCCACATACCCCCACACGCCCACTCACACCCACACTCACACCCACACCCCACCCACCCCCACCCCCACCCACACACCCACCCGCACCCACACCCACCCACATTCACACCCACCCACACCCACCCACACCCGCACCTACCCACCCCACCCACCGACACACCCACACCCACCCATACCCACCCACACCCACACCCCACCCGCACCCACACCCACCCACATTCACACCCACCCACACCCACCCACACCCACCCACACCCACGAACACCCACCAACACCCACACCCACCCGCACCTGCCACACACCCCCACACGCCCACTCACACCCACACTCACACCCACCCACACCTACCCAACACCCACACACACCCACATCCCCACACCCTCACCCACCCACACCCCCACCCACACCCACATTCACACCGACCCACACCCACACCCACCCACACCCACGCACACCCACCCGCACCCACACCCACCCACACTCACACCCACACACCCACCCACCCACCCACACCCACCCACATTCACACCCACCCACACCCACACCCACCCACACCCACCCACCCACACCCACATACACCCACATACCCCACCCCCACCCACACTCACACATACCCACACACACACCCACCCACCCACCCCCACCCCCATACCCACACACACCCACACCCACACCCACCCACCCCCACCCCCACCCACACACCCCCCACCCCCACACCCACCCACAGCCACACCCACCCATACACCCACCCCCACCTACACCCACACCCACACCCACCTACACCCACACCCACACTCACACCCACCCACCCCCATACACCCACCCATACCCACACCCACACTCACACCCACCCACCCACACACCCACCCACCCACACCCACCCCCACCCACCCACACGCACCCCCATACCCACACCCACCCACACCCCTACCCACCCACACACCCACACCCACCCATACCCACCCACCCACACACCCACACCCACCCACACACCCCCACCCACCCACCCACACCCACACTCACAGCCACCCCCACCCACCCCCACTCCCACCCCCACCCACACCCACACCCACACACACACAATTATTGGTATCAAGCTGGAAATGCGGTTTTGTATCTTGCTTTATTAATTCAGTGTTCTCTTTTTGGTGTGTTGCCATGTTATGAGTGTTCTTCAGAAACATGTTTTTGTTTGTTTTTTGGTGCAACCGTAGTATTTCATCACTTGGATGTGCTACAGTTTATTTAGTCCCTTGTGGTAGAATATTTAGGTTGTTACACTTTTTTTTTGCCTTACAACAAATGCGATAGCAAATGTCCTTGTATCTAAATATTTTCCCATTGATTATTTCCTGATAGAGGCATAATTATTGGGTCAAAGAGTATGAATGTTTTGAACATTATTATATAGATACACTCAAATTGTTTCCCAGAATGATTATACCAGGTTTTTCTTTATGAGAGTGGTCCTTTTTTAAAGACTGTTTATTCAGCATTGGATGTTAGCATTTAAAAAATTCCCTCTGGATTTGGTAGGCAAAAAATAGTTTATCTTTAAAAATTTCTATTATAGGGGCACCTGGGTGGCTCAGTTAGTTAAGTATCCAACTCTTTATTTTTCCATTTTTTATTTTTACAAGATTTTATTTATTTGTTTGTTTGTTTATTTACTTAGAGTGAGTGGGGGAAGGGGGAGAGGGAGAGGGAGAGAGCCAAAATCAAGAGTTGGTTCCTTAACCAACTAAGCCACCCAGGTGCTCCAAGCGTCTAACTCTTGATTTTGGCTCAGGTCATGATCTCAGGGTCCTGGGATCAAGCCCCGCTTCAGACTCTGTGCTCAGCAGGGAGTCTGCTTGCGGGTTTTCTCTCTCCCTCTCTGTCTGCCCCTCCCCCTGCTCATTCTCTCTTTCTCTCTCTCTCTCAAATAAATAAATAAATCTTTAAAAAAAAAAAAAATTTCTCTTACATTTAAACAAGTCCTGGGCAGGCAGAGGACCTCAGGTGGACAGAGTCATTAGAGCAGAAGTCTCAAAGGGAGCCTCCGGGTACTACGGTTTAGTTCCCCAGCGGCTGCTGTGGGCAGGGCTGTCAGGATCCGCTGTTTGAAATCCTAACCCTAACACTGACGCGAGAATTGAAATACACGTTTGTATATTTTAACAAAAATATTAATGAACATCAAGGGAATGGTAATGGAAATTTAGAAAACTAAAACATCACCTACCGTTCCACCGCCCTAACACAGTAACTCTTTCTGGTTTTCAGTGTTCTTTGACCCCTTACTTTATTGTGGGCATCTTTCCATGTTGTGTGGCCTCCAGAATGATCATGTTGAATGGTGCATGCTCTTCACTGAATACATTTCACATGCTTTACTTAACTTTCTGCTCTCTCGGACACCTTGGTTGTTTAAATGATGCCACGATAACATCTTTGGGCATAAAGGCAGTTTCCCTTGACGTTCCTAGGATTTGAGTGAGTTTACTAGGTCAGATGGCACAAATATTTTATACTAGTTAATCATGTTGCCAAATTATTTGCCCAGAGGGCTGGCCCAATTTATGCTGCCACCAGCGATCTTGGAGTGTAGCAGTTTACTGCATGTTATTACAATATCTGTTTCCCATATGTTATTGAACACCAAGTGTGCCTGGTTTAGATGTTGATGGAAGTATAAGATGTGACCTCTGAAAGTTTTATCTTTTCTAAGGGCAATGGAGATGTTATACATGACAAAGCAGCTTAAAATCTATAGAGTCAGTGCAAAAGATCCTTGTGGAATGGAGTAGTTGGGAAACCTTCTAGGAGGAGGTGACACTTGAGTGAGAAGAATAAGGTTTGAGTAGTGTGCTGTATGGAGGAGATAAAAGACTGGCCAGATGGTCCTTTGATAGAGGTGCAGTTTTCATAGTCAGTTCTTACTCCCTTACTGCTGGATAACTTCCTCTTAATTTAAAATAGCTCATCCCCTTCCACCCCCCACTGTCATTGGAAAAAGGTTCATTCAGTAGAATTTGGATTGGGGACACACATGTACATATATATATATATATATATATATATACACACACACACACACATATATATATAATGTAATTTTTTTTTAAAGATTTTATTTATTTATTTATTTGAGAGAGAGAGAGAGAGAGAAACAGCATGAGAGGGGATAGGGTCAGAGGGAGAAGCAGGCGCCCCGCCGAGCCGGGAGCCCGATGCGGGACTCGATCCCAGGACTCTGGGATCGTGGCCTGAGCCGAAGGCAGTCGCTTAACCAACTGAGCCACCCAGGTGCCCCTATAATGTAATTTTTTAATATTATAACTTATTCTTGGTAAACATTTGAAATGGCTGCAGAATATTACATCAAGTGGAGATGCAGTAATTTATTTACCTGTCCCTGTGGTGTCAGACATTGTTTGGTGGTTCCATAATTCACTTATTTGTGTAAACCATGGTGCTTCTGGAATAATGTTGGGCTGCTGTTGACAGCTGATTATATTCCTCTGTAATGTGTACACATCTTTGTAAGGAGGCAAGGGCTGTTTGGCGAAGAAAGCAAGGGGAATGTGACAGTGAGGAAGGGCTTGGGGTCCAGTATACTGTGGGCAGGAGGGTTTTTGTTTTTTGTTTATTTTGCCAGTGACAGAAACCCAGCTTGAGCTAACTTAGGCAAGAAGAGAAATTTCTTGCCTTGTGTGACTACAGTTCCGGGGGGACAGAGAGACTGGAGCGCCGCTGGGACTGTAGCTCGGTCTCCGGGAGCCGGCTTCTTTCTCTCGCATACTCCTTACTCCAGTTCCAGGCGGTTGGACCATCGTTGCTCCCGCTGGGGTCACGTTCCCGGTTTGTTACGTAAGAGAAAGAAGGACTCTCACACTCCATTGCCCTTGCTGTGTCCCTGTCAGGATGGCCAGACGTGGCCCGACGTGGGCCACTCCTTCTTTGTCAGGAGTGTGTGTGTGCTCAGGGGTGCACGCGTGATGAGTCCCATCACTGACAGCCTCCTCTAGAAGCACATGTTTGGGAGGGATGAGCAGTTACCCAGACCAGAGCTACCACGATCTACTCTAAATGCTTACCTCAGGTGAACATGACCATGACCCAGAGCTTTCTAGCATCTCCTCATGACTAACTTTTGTACATCAAGTTATATCTGTGTTTCTGGTAAGATGATTTGGCCATGGTTTCTTTCCTTTTGTGTCTGCACTGCATCACAGTGGTATCCCTACTTACGTTCTGGTTACGGTCTAAGAATTTGGCTGTGTCCGTCTCCTATGAATATTTCACCCCGGACATTGGGGCGCTGGCTTGTTCAGCATCTGGGGAACATCATGGGTGCTGTTTTGCCTTATGGTGCCGGGATAAATGCAGAGGTGGAGCGTGACCTGCTGGCCCTGCATGTCTTGTCTGCCTGTTCTGTAACAGGCCCTTTAATGAACTAGATTCACTCACCAGCTGCTGCTTGTGGACTGAAACAACAAACAAGTGGGTAGAGTTTTGAGTGGCTTCTCTTTCTTTCTTTTTTGGGGGTGGAGGGGCAGAGGGAGAAGGAGAGAAAGAATCTTAAGCAGGCTCCCCACTGAGCACGGAGCCCAGCATGGGGCTTGATCTCAGGACCCTGAGATGATGACATGAGCCAAAGTCAGGAGTTGGGCGCTTAACCACTTGAACCACCCAGGCGCCCCTAGTGCCTCTGTTTCTGCCCTAGCAAAGGAAAGGAATCCATGCACGCATTCAGCAACACTGAACACCATGCAGGCCCTCTGCTGGGGTTGGGGACAGTTCCATAACAGCGGTGTGAACAGAGTACCACGGAAACACAGAGCCAGGAAGTGGCTTGCAGGATCAGAGAAGGCTCTTGGGAAAAGGAACTTGTGAACTGGTTCTGAAGCTTGAGTTGAATAAAGGTTAATCGATAGGCAAAGGAGGGGAGGGTTTTGTGTGGAGGGCAAAGGCACAGAGGTATGAGAGCATATGGTGTTTTTGGGGAAACAAAACAAGAATGCCCGATTTGAAGTATTCTGAAGTATTATTTGGAGTTTTAAGAATATATGCTAGCTAATTGAACATAATAATAAAAAATAAATAAAATACAGGAAAAAATAAATAAAAATTGTAATTTATTCCTTTTGATGTTTCAAAAACATTTTCAGAGGTTTATGGGAAGTCATAAAAATGAGATTAAAAATAAAGGTGAAAGCATTCAGGTCAAGGAACAAAAAGGGTGGCTAGTGAAATGGAAGCAGAGTGAGTAAGGAGAAATGCACACTGTGGTACCCTACCCAGTACGAAAGATGGGGACTTAAGTTCAGCTGGTGGCTCCTGGCAGCGAAAGTAAAAAGGGAAATTCAGTTACACGGTCTCCAGTGTCTGAAGATGAACAGGTTAAGGTAAAAGGACAGCTCTGGCCGGCACTCCAGCCCAAGGGCAGTATTGCCTCTGGTGGGCTGCTGGAGGGTTCTAGAAGCAGGACAGAGCCTTTGACGGTACCACCCGCAATGAGAGCAGAGTGGCGGCCCCATCCGTGTCACCCAAGTCCGTGACCTTGTAAGGAGTACGGTTTCCAGTCCCTGGGACAGTGTCTGGCTGTTTCCCATTACTCTTGTTTCTTGGACAAGAACTACCACCTCAGAAATGTTGCAGCCCTGTGTATAGATGAGCCCTGACCCCGAGCCTTTGCGGGGGGCCGCCGTCAAGCATGCTGGTTGTTGTTGTTGTTTTAGCAGTCCCTGGATTCTTTCTGATGGTCAGCCAACCGGTTATCTTTTGGGTGTGATCAAACCATCCTTTGCTCATGCCGGAGAGCCTTCTTGCCTGGTCATTGTGCTTGCTCCTAAGCTTTCCGGAGGGAGATGGCGCCTGTGTGAGCGGGCGTCTTGTGGCTGGGTCGTGTGCATCCACTGTGTCAGATGGAGCCCGGGCCCAGCGAGGGTTGGCCGTGAGGGTCCAGTGGTCCTGTTCGTCCGCATTGCCTGCGATCGCAGCGGCCTAGTACCAGCTGACTCAGCACGCGGTATCAGTCGTTGGTTTGTTTATCTGAGGGACGCTCATGGAGTGCTTGAAGTGGTGCAGGCACTGTTGGTAGGCCCTGCTGAAAACAAGCTTTGGTTTTTACTTGGGAGGTCTTTCTACAACCAGAAACCAACGGCAAACCTGGTATTCCCAAGTCGGTGTCTTAGCTGTGATGTTGCAGGTGTCCTGGTTTGTGTGGTTTATAACAGGAATGCTGCTCGGACTGTCACATCCTTGCCCTCACACTGGACTTTGATACGTTGTTTGGCTCGAGAGACTTAAGGCTCTCCTTTTAGTATGTACGTGTGTGTGTGCATGTGCATGCGTGCTGTGTGTGTGTGTGTGTGTGTTTGGTGGAAAGTGGTAGAGAGAGGTAAACCTTTATTTTAGATTTGCTCCTTCTGGTTCAGGCGTTCTGTATGCTCCTCAGGGTGGGTGGGGCATAGGAGCAAGCGCTAGTCTTTTTCTCCTTTATAAGCAGCGTATATGAGACATTGGTTTAGCTGTATTCCCCAGACTGTCTCATAATGCTCTCATCTGTTACGAGACCTGTCATCCGCTACTCTGACAAGTATGTGCTTCGGTACCTGGGCACTTAGCTGTGTGGGGATGCATTTGCTGGCTCAAGCCCAAAAGTCTAATTAAAGTTGTACCCGTCACCCAGCTGGCTAATCCCATGTGCTTTGACAGGAGCAGGTTTAATTTCAGGGTAGTTCATCCTGAACCCCTCTGGTTTCACATGTGTTTGTTGATGGATAGCTCCAGACGAGAATATGACAGCGTTCAGAGCATCTCTTGTGATCCGTAGTCAAAACATGGCATTTGGAGACAGTGTCTGTAGGCTGGTTGGGTAGGCCTAGGACCACAGACCTGAGATGGTGTGATTCTTACCAAGGGTCAGGGCTCCCCGTGCCTTGTTTTTGTTTTAATCAGGTATAAAGAGTCTGAGTTGGAGTCCTTGTAGAACAACATGCAGTTTAAATGATCTTTGCTGGCGGAAGTTCTGTCTTTGTAATTTCCAGTCACTCTTAAGAGAGGCTGAGTGCGGAGACTCGGGTCAAACTGGTTTTGAGTCCTGGCTCTGTCCCTGGCTAGCTGTTGGACTATGAGCCAGTAGCTTTGCCTGTGCAAACTCTGGTCCTGTTTCTTGTTAGAAAAACAGAGCTTAGTTGTAGGGATTATCTGAGATGGGGATAGCAATTATGAACATAATACCTGGCACATGTTAACTGATCAATGAGTAGTTGCTGTTTTGATGATGGTGATGCCCTGGGAAGGAGAAACTGGGCAGTTTGAGCTGGTATCTTTGGAGCAGTGGGCAACAGTGCCAGACTTGGGTTCGAATCTCGGCTTTAGCTGGCACTCAACTCTAAGCCTCTAGGTCAGTGGCTTAACCCCTCTAAACTAAGGTTTTCTCCCCTACACTGGGGTTGATTATACCTACTTTAGGAGAAATGAGTGAATAATAAAATTTAATGCCTGAGAAAGTGCCTCCTCTGGTTCCTGGCACATAGAGGTGGATGCGCAGTGGATCGGACTCCTCTTCTTTCCTCTTCTCCTGCTTTTAATTGTGTGGCAGGTGCTGGCTCGGGACTTTGAATGACAAACCACTGCTCGCTAGAATCTCATGGACACTGTTGACTAATAAATGTGGCCTGCCCAGTTACCAGCCAGTCAACAAGGCTGTAAATTTCTTCCTTGATCAACGCTCACTTCTCCTCTGAAGAAAGTGCTTGTCTGTTCTTTCCGCTGCCTGATCCCTCTAGGAAGGGAGGCAGAGCCCGTTTCTAGTGGCAGACAGTAGTGCCTCAGTGGCTCGTGCACGGGCCTGCTGTAGAAGCTGCTTTAGAAGGCTGTTCGCATCAGTTTCCACGTGGAATCGCTGTCGTCTTTGTGGAGCACAAACAGAAAGGCTTTCCCTTAACTCTGGTTCTTCCTTTATAATTTCTGTGCCGGTCTCTGTCCTGGGCACTGGGAGTACAGGACTGAATCAAATCAGACTCAGTCTCTGAAGGAATCTGGCAGAGAAATAGAATAGGAACACAGACAAAGAGCTAATTAAAATATAGCATGATAAGTGCAGGTAGGGGGATGGGCCAAATGCTTTGGGAGCACAGAGCCTGGAACTTGCTATGAACGGGACAGGGTGGGAGGGAAGGCTTCACAGAGGAGGTGGATTGGAGCTGAGGCGTGAAGGTGAGTAGCTGTTTGCTGGGGGGGAAGGGGGTGGGGGTAGAACTGCATTCCTGGTTGAGGGAGGGCCCGTGCAGAGGCCTAGGGGGCATGAATGAGCCTGGCACAAGGGGGCACAGCGAGTGGGCTGGAGGAGAGGGCAGGAATGTTCCGTCACATCGTTCGGGTGGGGTTTTAGAGAGGTGTGCCTGACGGCTAAGTGACCCAGCCGGGCCTTGAGCCCTGTCCAATGTGAGCCTCCTTTCTGCTGAAAGCCACACTGAGCTCCCTGCTCGGAACTTCTGCGGTCCTCACAGCGAGCCCCACCAGTAGCTTGTTGGAGCTCTGTGCGAGCAGTCTCATTCCAGTGGTTTCTGTCTGTCTGTTTGTTTGAGCAGAGGGATTCTCTGTTCAAATATGACTCTCCTGGGGAGGAAACCTGAAAGCAGAGCTGCTCGGGGAGACATGAGGGGGGAGGCCTGGCGCCCCCTCCCTGCCATGTCCCGCCTCTGCCGCAGCCCCCAGGGGCAGCCAGGCTCCACAGAACCTGGCCTGAACACCACTATCTCATACTGATTCTGGAAATTCTTACATCACTGGGTTCCTATTCCTCATTAAGATTTTGGAGAAGTTTCCTTTGTGTATTTAAAGGGAACCACTGAGCACTTTGACAAGCTTTCTCACCGCGAAACCTGAGAAGGTGGAAATTTGATGGATGAGAACCTTCTCGTTCTCCATCTGGCCTGAGATAAAACAAACCAGCTGACTGCAGAAGGAAGTAAGAGGGCCTGGCTTTTCATTTCTAATGTGATTCTAAGATTATAGGGATATTTTATTTTTAAAATAATCCGCTTTTTTTTTTTTTTTTCTGTCAGTCTCCCCTGAGGATGCCCTGATATGCAAAGGCAACACTCAGCTCAGTGTTGGCCCAGAGTGCACCTGCGAATCTTCAAGGAAAATTGCCCACTAGGTAGAAAGCGAGGCCACTCGGTTGATGTCACCACACGCAAATCCTGCTGTGGCAGCGCTGGCTTGAAAGCAGGGAGGGGTTTTCAAACTGTCCCTTGTTCAGAAGCAAGTCAAACAGATGCACCCTCGGGGGCTTGGCAGGTTCCTTAGGATGGTGGCTCCTTGCATTACAATCAAATACAGATTACCAGGCTTTCCTGAGAAACCCACCTGAGTCAGGTTTTGGAGGAAGGCCCAGGAACATGTAGTTAGATGATACGGATAGCCAGCCAGCCTTGGGCTTCTTGAGCTTGGTTTGAAAAACCACTGGTTTAGTGAAAAGAACCTGAATAGACGTGATTTTAAGTCCTGATTCCAGCACCTTTTGCTTTGGTTAAGTTGCTTGAGTATTCGGAACTTCCGTTTTCTGATTGGTAGAATGGGTGGAACGAGAGCATCTGCTTCGCAGGGTTGCTGTGAGTGCTGCGGGAGGGCATGGGTGTAAAGGGCCTGGCCCTCTCCTAAATGCTTAGAGCTTTGCAGAAAAAGGTGGTGGGTGGTGTTTTGGGAGGGCGATTGCTGAGGGCCAGAGTAGTGGGGGGGGGGGGCAGCTTACAAGGTAAGCATGCTGTCTCTAGGCAGAATTGGGCGGAATTGTACTTTTTTTTTTTTCCCCCCCCAGATGGAGAGGACTGGGTGGTCGGGTGAGGTAAGGCTAAAAGGTAGGCTGGAGCCCACAAGGGGAGGGGAGCCTAGAACGAAGGTTTGTTAAGTGGGGTGGCTTCATTCTGCAGTTAGCGTGGGGTCCCTGCAGGGTCCTAGGTAGAGATGTAATGGTTGGGGGGGTATGTGTGGCATTTGGTGGGTGAACGCAGACATAGGGAGACCAGTTAGGAGGCTGTTGCTGTTGACGAGCTGCGAGCTAATTTCTGAAGAAGGCAGGGGCAGTGGGATGGAGGGAGGGAAGGGCTGAGCGTGCAGGGGGTTCACTTTTCTCCCCAGTACTTCAGATTCCTCCCGGCCTCTTTTTTAATACCTCCTCACGGGAGGAGGAGTGACTGTCTGGGTGATCAGAGTCCAGGTGTTCACTGGGCCAGCCTTGCTACTGCATGGGTTACTGTGCCTTAAGACAAGAACCCAAGTTCCAGATTCTCTGGCTTTCTTGCCGCAGACCTAACCAGGCCTGGCCCTTGTTGGGGAGATGGCTCCCTTAAGCTGCATACACCCTCCTCCTTCAAAAAGCCAAACCAAAAACAACCCTTAGTTTTATCAGAAAGCCCTGTTTTGGGTATGCAGTTTTCACAGACTTGAACTTTGATTCCCAATCTGTGATTGGTTCTTACCAAACTGATTGATTCAGCTCCTTTGAGAAGTCTCTGGGTGGGATAGGGGGTAGGGGTAGTTGGCAGGGCAGGATTTGGGCACTCATGTCCACATGAAAGCACCAGGTACTTACCCTTCATCTCTCGTGTGCTCTGTGCGGAGGCTTGGCTCCGCCTTCAGGCCTGAGTTACCTGTGGGATGACCAGGTGTGTGTGAGAGGCAGGGGAGGAGCGGGCCCCGTGGCTGGGTGGGCGGTGATGTGATGGTGCTGTGGCCACAGGAAGAAGCCTGGAGCAGAGTCGGCCTGGAGGGTATGTATTTGGGGGTGCGGGGATGACAGAGGGTCGTTTCCCGTGCACCTGCTTCTGTGCCGGGCACCCATCCCGCATTCTCTCATTTAACACTCCCAGGACCCCAGGAGCCTGTATTATTAACCCCATTTACTGGAAAGGAAGCACTCGTAAGGGTTCAGGTTATCTGTCTGTGGTCACTAGCTCGTCAGCCGTAGAGCCCGGATTCAAGGCTAGTTCTGCCAGTCTTCACAGCCTAGGAATATTGCAAGAGGTTTGGGGAAACCACCCAAGATTATCAATTTTCAGTTCTGATTGTTTTGCTCGGGCGAGACATGCCGTCTCCATGCCTCCCGTAAACATTTGTTACAAGCACACGGGTGCCGAGCCCGGGAGCCCGTCGGCTGACTTTGTGTTGCCATGGCTGCAGCTCTTCCTCAAGGCTGCCTCGGCACCATCCCCCTCCCTGCAGTGGTCCTTTTACTTCAGGCCTTCTCTGACTGCCCTTCACGTGAGGTCCCAGATCCTTGGTCCTGCTCCATTCATTAGCAGGAGGGCCTCCGTCTCAGGCTGGATATTGCATCAGTCCTGAGTCCTTGAGAAACTGGAACCTTAGCTCGGGGCCCTGGAATTAGTGACCGATGGCAGCCCATGTCACAGGCTGGTTTTATATTTCTTTGGTCTTAACAATAGTGCAGCTGAGGGGAGAGAGTGCAGAATTTGGGGTCTAACTGACTTGGGCTTGAATTTCAGTACTAGAACTTAACTCGTAAAGCTTTGTAAACATCTCTTGGCCTCTGTGAGCCTTGGTTTCTTTTCTAGAAATACAGGACTCCTAATATTTACCATGTGTGCAGTCATTAGGGTTAGAGATGTTTTATGTAAAAGTGCCTTGACACGTGCGTGTTTCAGCTTGTGCTTGGTAAATAGTCGTTTCTGTTAGGAATGCGTATAATAGAAGTACTTTGTACTCTTTGGTGTCCTGACTTTCCTTGAGGCCCTGACTTATGCTGAGGGCCCACGACCACCAAAAATATACATACACACAAATTTGCCTAGGCTCCCAGGGACCCATTCAGTGGACCTCAGATTAAGAACTCCTAATCTCGAGGAATGACTCAGCTACATGTCCTCTGTGGGATTTTGGAACAGGTCACGTCTGTTAGTTTGGGAGACACGTGGGAGAAATGTAGCACATTAGACACCTTTATCACTTAAAACATGCAAGTTCTTAATTTACGTACCTGAATTAAAATTATATAAGCAAATGAAATGGGAGAATGGAGTAAGTTACTCTTGTACACATATACGCTAGAACTTGAACCGGACACTAAAATAATGGGTCTGATCGGTGTTTGTGCAAAGGAGAGAACTGCATCGGGGAAATGATGTAAGTGGACCAGTAATTACTGTGCACATGAATGGTGCACACTTTTTACTTAGCATAATGCAGAAATATTTTAAGCTTAAAAAGTAGGCATGATCAGGGCGCCTGGGTGGCCCGGTCGGTTAAGTGTCTGACTCTTGATTTCGGTTTAGATCATGATCTCAGGGTCGTGAGATTGAGCCCCAAGTCGGGCTCTGTGCTGGGTGTGGAGCCTGCCTGAGATTCTCTCTCTGCCCCCCTCCCCCCAAAAAAGTAGGCCTGATCTTTTTAGGATGGCAGGCAGATTTATTGTGAATTTAAAGATGTACCTAAATGGCTTCACACAAGATTTTGTGGTCCCTGTTATCCAGTTTTCAGAGGCAGGTTTCTAAAAGCAAGTGTCAGATGACTGTAGGTGGGCGGGGGTCATTTCAAAAGAAATCCAAATCCTGGCCATAGTGTGGAAGGGAGCTGAGAGGCTTGCAATCAGAGTTGGAATCAGGCAGGTGCTGCCCCTTAGTGACTGTGGTTGTGGGTAAGCTACTTTACCTGAGCCTGTTTCCTCATTCATAAAATGGGAGCAATCCCATCTACCTCTCCATCCATCCATCCGATATTTACTGAGCGCTGTTCTGGTTATCTATTGTTTTGCCATTCCCAAGTGACGCTGATAATGTTGTTCTAGGGGCTGTGTTTTGAGAATTCTGGTTCTTTTTGGTGGGAAATAGTATTTAGAGACTGTGGTCTGGATACTGGGGAGGATGCTGATTTTAGGCTTTCTCGGTGAGAGGAAGGAAATAACAAAATAAAAGTTCATATTCATATTTTCAACTCATATTTACAGTGACATGTTTTTTTTTTTTTTTAAAGATTTTTTATTTATTTATTTGACAGAGAGAGACACAGCGAGAGAGGGAACACAAGCAGGGGGAGTGGGAGAGGGAGAAGCAGGCTTCTCGCTGAGCAGGGAGCCCGATGTGGGGCTCGATCCCAGGACCCTGGGATCATGACCAGAGCCGAAGGCAGACGCTTAACCATCTGAGCCACCCAGGCGCCCCTACAGTGACATGTTTTAACTTAATTTTATATTTGTATTGGTATTCTCTTAGGCTTGTAGTCTTGGTTCTTATCACATTAATAATTATTTTATATATATATATACACACACACACACACATACATGCACACAATTTCAGAATACCAATACAAATATTATTTCTTCCAACATGATTACTAAAACAGTGTAAGATTTTCTGCAATAGTCCCTTTTGTCCTTGGAGAAATATCCCACTAGGGGTATACAAATTACTCTTTTTTTTTTTTTCTAAGATTTTATTTATTTACTTGAGAGAGAGCACAGAGGGAGAGAGAGCACCAAGGGAGAGGGAGCACCAAGGGGGAGGGAGAAGCAGGTTCCCCGCTGAGCAGGGAGCCCGATGTGGGACTCGATCCCAGGACCCTGGGATCATGACCTGAGTCGAAGGCAGATGCTTAACTGACTGAGCCACCCAGGCGCCCTAAATTACTCTGCTTTTAAGTTACTGAAATAATTTCTCTCTGTTTGGTTAACCAATCAACCTGATATACAGTTAGATTTAGTTTTTGTTTGTTCACTCTGCTTCTAGTTTTAGGAGATTTTTATTTTATTTTTCAAATGGTTATCTAAACATTTAATCGGCTTCAGTGTTACATCTGTAAAGTGAATTTTTCTCCCTCCTTCTGCCTTGCTCTCTTTTTTTTATTTCCCTATAGACAACCATTTAATTTATTTTATAGTTAAGTACATGACAGTATGTTATATATACTTTTTTTTTCCTCCTGGGGTCCTCCTGACCCCTGCCTGAGCAGTATATTCTGAAGATTACTTTAGGGCAGAGTGTTTATGGAGCAGTATATTCTGAAGATTACTTTAGGGCAGAGTGTTTATGGAGTCCTCATTCCTTTCTCTTGACCACTTCAGAGTGCTCCATTGTGAGAATGTACCTTAGTTTATTCCTGTACTGGTGAATATTTGGGTGGTTTCCAGTCTTTTGCTATTATGAATAGTACTTCAGTCTTACAAATAGTATACATCCCGAGGTAGCTATAATCACACTGTTTACTGTTGGTTTTGTGTTTTTCCCCTTAACATTATGACACAAGCATTTTCCATGTTAATTGTAAATGTCATTATTTAAGATCATTTTTTTTTTTCTGATCGTGAAAGTAATATAGACTTATTTAGAGATTTTAGAAACTCAGAAAAAGAAAACAATAAAAATCAATCGAAAGTCCCCACAATCCCTCTATTTAGGTATACTGTTATTATTTTGATGTGTTTCCTCATAGCCTTAACGATCTTTTGTATAAACATTTAGGAAACAATTGGCATCATATTATATAGTGTCTTCGTTTGTTTTTCCTCATAATTATGCATTTTTTAAAAAAGATTTTACTTATTTATTTGAGAGAGAAAGTGTGCGGGGGTGGGGGTGGGGAAGAGCAGAGGGAGAGGGACAAGCAGACTCTTAGCTGAGCGAAGAGCCTGACATGGAGCTCAATCCCAGGACCCTGAGATCATAATCTCAGCTGAAACCTGAGCCGAAGCTGAAAGTTTCTAGTCAGATGCTTAACCAACTGATCTATCCAGGCATCCCATAATTGTGCACTTTTTAAAAATGCCATACTTGGGACACCTGGGTGGCTCAGTCGTTAAGTGTCTGCCTTCGGCTCAGTCACGATCCCAGGGTCCTGGGATTGAGCCCCGCATCGGGCTCTCTGCTCAGCAGAGAGCCTGCTTCTCCCTCTCCCACTCCGCCTGCTTGTGTTCCCTCTCTCACTGTGTCTCTCTCTGTCAAATAAATAAATAAAAAAATTTTAAAAAAATGCCATACTATTTTTATAATTAATTCCTTATTTTTAAAAAATAATTAATTCCCTGCTGTTGGATATTTAGTTTCTTTCTGGTTTTTCACTCTTGTAAATAATGTTGTGATAAATATCCGTGCATAAAGCTTTTTCCAGATTTCAGCTTATTCTTTTTTTCTTTTAAAGATTTTTAATTTATTTATTTGACAGAGAGATAGTGAGAGCAGGAACACAAGTAGGGGGAGTGGGAGAGGGAGAAGCAGGCTCCCTGCAGAGCAGGGAGCCCGATGCGGGGCTCGATCCCAGGACCCCAGGATCATGACCTGAGCTGAAGGCAGACGCTTAACAACTGAGCCACCCAGGTGCCCCGATTTCAGCTTATTCTTAAAGCTGGTTTTCATCAGACTTTAAAAGAGAAGGAAGTGCACATTTGTTAAATACATCTATTAGCTTGCTCTTGTATAGCGGTAAGCAGGTGAGAGATGATCATCTTGAAGTGTTTGTCAAGTAAGTTCTATTTTTTCTTTTTCTTCGGGTAGGACCTTAGAAATGAAGTTGAGAAACTACGCGATGAAGTGAATGAAAGAGAGAAAGCCGTGGAGAATCGTTACAAGAGTCTTTTGAGTGAAAGTAATAAAAAATTGCACAGTCAAGAGCAAATGATCAGAAGTCTAACAGGAAGCATCGATCCAAAGGACTTGTTGCTTCAGGTACCATACTTCTTTTTCTTTTGTATTTCAATCTGTTGACTTGGCATAGGCTGTTTTCTTTAAAAACTCTTTTGCAGAAACGTTTATATAAAAATAAAGCTGGCAAACATGATAGTAGTCTTCACTGCTTTATATCAGAGCATCAGAGCTTCCTTTATGTCCTTTGAGCATCAGCCACCAGCAAGAAGGGAAGGAACTTGTTCTGGGTCATATGACAGGCCCACGGCAGAGCCCAGCTGAGGCCCTGGCCTGTTCCGCCCTAGTGGCCAGCCTGCTTCACTGAGGTATTTGTGCTGAGAGTGTCTGCTGCTCTGTGGTGTGCCAGGCCCTCTCGCCCCTCTGTGCTTTTCCTCTAACTGTCCCCATTTGGTCTTGGAATACCCTTCGTGTTTGATTGTGTAGTGAAGTTTTGATTTAGTGCGGGCTGACAGGTAATCATGGTAGATTCAACATGGGTGTTTAGTTCTGTTTCCTACTGGAGCCTTGTTAAAGTGACAGTGGAGGGGTGAAAGATACAAGCCCGCGGGGCTAAGAGTACTCTGCTCCCTGCCTTTGGGGTGAAAAGCCAACAAGAAGCAAGCTGGTGTGTCCTACAGAACCCAGAGAGGCTCAGCAGGCAGTGGAGGGACCTGGTCCCTTTGTAACCAGGAGATCTGGCTGGGATGCTGGGCAGTTAGGTGACCTTGTTTTCTTCACTAGTAGGAGATGGGGCTGGTTTCCTCTCTGGTGACCTTAAACCAGAGAAGCCCTGGCCTGGGGGGGTTCACCAGATGCACCTGAAGGCAGGAGTGGGTCTCTTGAATGAAAACGGGAGTGGAAGTATGCATCCCCAACATTGAGAGTCCTCCGAGGGGAGAAAAGACAGTTGGGTGTCTTCCAACAGAACAAGCACGTCCCCACCTGATCCTGTCACGGCGAGTCTGCCACTGATGTGCTCTTTCTGCACTCAGAGCTTCTGAGCACTTTTCCCTTCAAAGGTAGGTGGACAGCCTGAGCTCCCCAAACAGGGGAAAAGTATGTAGGAGGAAAGACAGAACAAGGTTATGTAGAGGTCATAGAAATGGAGGGATGAGAAGCAACCAGACAGCTTTAAAAGAACTCAATACCGTAACATCTTTAGATAAGAACTAAGATCAGGATCTGATAAAAAAGATACTTGGAAAAGAAGAACGAGCTATTAGAAATTGAAAGTATGATTACAAATATAAAGAGTTTAATAGGAGAGTTAGAAACACTGGAAGATAAAGTTGAGTGAGCCTTCTAGAAAATAGAACCCAACAGAGAAACAAACAGGTGAGGAAATGAGAGGGAGAGGCCTGACTCAGGAGTTCCAATACGTGACTGACAGGAGGTCCCGAGAGGTGGGGCAGGCAGAACAAAGGGAAGGGAACCCTCAAAGCAATAGGAGAGCTTGCAGAGTGGAGGGACAGACACCTGTGTGTTGAAAGGGTCCATCTGTTTCTAGCACAAATAATGGTGAGACGCCCACGCCCCAAGGCACGTCCTTGTGAGATCGAGGCACACGGTGATAAAGAGAGGATCTGAAAGGTTCTAGAGCGAGATGCAAAGGACCCAGAGCCGGAATGACATCAGAATTCTCAGCAGCAATACTGGAGGCCAGAAGGCAGGAGAGCAGGGCTTCCAGATTGCTGAGGAAGAGTGATGTCCAGCCCAGCATCAGCAAGAGTGAGGGCGAGCAAAGCCGTTCTCCGACATTTGGTGTCAAAAATCCTCTGCCTCCCAGGGACCCCCTGCAGGGAACTCCTGGACAGTGATCCCATACAAATGAGGAAGAAGCCCAAAAGGAGAGAGACGTGGGATCCAGCAAGTAGGGGATTCTCTTGGGATGTGGTGACAGGAAGGCCCAGGATGCAGAGAGCTTGTATTGGAGCTCTTGAGACAGGGCCTCAGTTGGGATTTCTCCAAGAAATGGAAATGGAACCCATTTTTAAGTTCTTTTAGAGAGCTTAGAGATAAATCTACATTAAGTACCTAATTTAGTTTTATGAACTAAGTGAATAAATAGAACAAAGCAGTTGTTACTGATTCCAAGGAAAGCAAAGAAACGAACACGAAAGGAAATGTAATCACGGAAGGCTGGATGGGTGACTCATGCACAGTGTTTGTGTGGTCATAATAGTGTAAATGCAGACTGTCGATTGAACTGAAGTTGTATTGTAACTATCAGGGTAAGTGCTGGTGGGGGGGGGGGGCAGATGTTATAAGAACTAAATCCTTAAACTTCTATGGTAGGAGCCAAGAGATAAATCTTACCTTAAGAAGTCAGTGGGACGCGTGGGTGTCTCAGTCGGTTGAGCGTCTGACTCTTGATCTTGGCTCAGGTCATGATCTCAGGGTGGTGAGTTCAAGCCCCATGTTGGGCTGCACACTGGGCGTGGAGCCTACTTAAAAAAGAAAAAAAGGGGCGCCTGGGTGGCTCAGTCGTTAAGCGTCTGCCTTCAGCTCAGGTCATGATCCCAGGGTCCTGGGATCGAGCCCCACATCGGGCTCCATGCTCCGCAGGGAGCCTGCTTCTCCCTCTCTCACTCCCACTGCTTGTGTTCCCTCTCTCACTGTGTCTGTCTCTGTCAAATAAATAAATAAAATCTTTAAAAAAAAAAAAAAAGAAAAAAAAAGAAGTCAAGCAGTGTGAGAGTAGTAATGTAATATAAATAGCAGAAGAGGCTGAGGAGTTGGAAGTTGTTTTTTCCTGGGAGTGGGACCCAGAGGTGAGAAATGTGAGGGAGTGGGGAGGGAGAGCTGTTTTCCACGTAAGCCGTGTGGACCATTTGTTAAACAATGTGTACGTATAATTGGACTTTTAGAAAAGGAAAATGGAAAGTGTGAGTCAAGCACAGCTGTATTATGGCAGTTCTGGAAAGTCTGTGTTGATGTTTGATTTCTAGTTTTTCCTGTTTATAGTTTAATAGGTTTTTATAAAAAGTTGCCTCTGTTTCTTTTGTGTTTGTGCTCATCTAATTTCTCATAAACATTTGACGTGATGAAGTAATTCTGATAGGTACTTAGGAATGAGATGTGGTTCTTGCCCTTAATTTCTGACCTAGAGTGGACAGAGACCTCGTTAAGGAGTTACTAGGTTTTAAATAGTTAGGAATAGATTTTATGCTTGAACTTGGCCAAAAGACCAGAGAGACGGTCTCCAGTCCTGTCCTGTTGTTGAATGCCAGATCTTCTGAAGGGGTCAGGGAGGTGCATCATCAGGAAGGACCCTTTCACATGTGACCAGACCCCAAAACAACATTCACAGCCTTTCTTCCTAGAAGTCAAATCTCCTCGTAGATAAGGATGGTTCGAGTTTTGTCAAATTTGTGATGTTTTGAGAGAGACTGGGTTTTGTTGGGTTGTGATACGCACCGCGGTAACCCCGTAGGCTAGGAAATAGACCCAGAGACCACACCCTGGCTGAGGGGGACCCAGGATGGGAACTGTCCCGTGGGGCCAGGGCCTGGGCTTGGTCCTCCATCCCCGCCGGGTGGCCGGGGAGAAGGGCAGTGGGGAGAAGGGTGCTTTGTAATGACCACCACCACCCCTGCCTACGCCATTTCTGTGGGCTGCTTTTCCCCTGGTGGTAAATAACAAATGCACTTGCATTATTTTTGTAATCGCCTACTATTTGGAGATGATGGAAATTTTTTTGAGGAGAATAATGTGAAGAAGAAAATAAGATATTTTCCCTTAAAGAGTTTTGGACAATCTGTTAATATTTTTTCTCTTGGTGAAAACTTCCTCATGATTTGTTTTGTTTCCTTAGAAATTCAGTGAAAAAGGGTCGGAAGCAGTACAGCAGAATTGTCCTTCACAGACTGGCGGGGAGCTCAGGGTCAGGACTGAGGGCTTACCAGCAAAGTGCTCTTTGCAGCAGTCACCAGGCGGACACCGCATCTTCTCGGAGGTAAGCTTGACTGGACTTGGACGTCTGCAGTGTGAATTCATATCACACACATCACACATGTGTGTGATAACTCCTCTTACCTAGAGCCCCTCCAATTCCTTCCTGCCAGTGATTGAACTTATAAGAGGTTAGGAGGAGGGTTCTTAGTCTGTCCGCCTTATAGGTGAGTATCCTTGGGCTGAGCGCTGGTATTTGCACCACACAGGAAACTGGTAGATCACACTCGTTAGGGATGAGCCTCGTATTTGCTGTCCCAGGGTTCACCTCTCAACTGTGAAATCTCTGTGTATGTCATTTCTATGTTAAGAAAATTTTCCTGTCCAAATATACACAAAAACTGGCCCAGCAGATCCTTCCTGGTGTGGCCTCAGGTTGCTCTCTGTCATCTCTAACTACAGCTGACTTCTTGCAGATTCCTGAGAACGCTGTGTTTGCACCTCTCCCTGTGCCTTTGCATGTGTTGTTCCATCTCCTGGAACAGCTTTTCTCTCCCTGTTTACTGGGTTACTCCTGAACATACCTGAAAGTACCCCTCTAGTGTCACCCTTCCCTGAGCCTGCTTGGTAGTGACATATCCTCTTCCTCCCTGGAACTCGGCACTTTGCACGCCCATCCTTGTGTTGACGTTATAGGATCCACCTTCCTGCTGCCCCTCACTCGAGCCCCTACACACCAGGGATGGGCACCTCGGTATGGGGAACTGGGATTCGTGTCTAAATCCCAATGCCTAGCCCAGTCTTTGGCCTAGTACGTAAGTGTTGAGTGAATGAATGATTAGATTGGCTCGGGAGAGATGCATACAGATATGTTCTTGCATATAATGCAACTTGGCAGCCAGATATGGGAAAGGGAAGGAGCTCATTGTAGGCCAAGTTTTGTTTTCTTAAACCGGGCTTTAATTAAGTTCATACATTCAGAAGACAGAGAACTCTCTTACGCAAATTAGTTCTTTGATGAATGGCTCTGATCATGACTTGTGGTTTTGTGAAGGGTGGTTCTCAAAATAATTAACAACGGGTGCGGCACGGGCACAGCCGTGAGAGCAGCCTCGGGCAGCAGGGCCGGGGTGCCCGCTCCCGTGCCGGAGAGCAGCCCTCCGGTTACTGGCTCTTGGAGAGGCCCCTGAGGCCCTTGGGGGTGGTTGGGGAGGATGGCTCAGGGGTCATTCTGCGGCCGGCGCCATGTGGTAGCCAGTCCAGGCATCGCACTGTGGACCAGCTCGGCGTCAGCCCCAGGCTGGAGGGCATCGGTGGCTGGCAGTGGGGACTTCTCCTTAATTCTCACCATTCATGGACTTGCATTTTGCCGTTTGTCTTGAATAAAAGCGTCAGCATAGAGTAGTGGAACCCCTGGGCTGAGCCAGAGTGGGGGAGGCCAGGATATTTCTCTTGGTTCTGTCACCACCTGGGGGATGGTGAGCATGTCCAATAACTAAATCTCAGAGGGCTAATATTTTGTGATTCAAGCTTGCATATAGTTACTTGATTTTGACCAAATTTAATTGGGTGTTAAGATGCACACTAACCTGGGAGCGCCTTGGTGGCTCAGTCAGTTAAGCGTCCAACTCTTGATTTTGGCTCAGGTCATGATCTCGGGGTCGTGAGATTGAGCCCCCACATGGGGCTCCATGCTCAGCACGGAGTCTGCTTGAGATTCTCTCCCTCTCCCTCCATTCTGCCCCTCCCCCTGCTCACACTCTCTCTAATAAATAAATAAAATCTTAAAAAAAAAAAACCTGTGATAAGGCACAGTTCAGTGTTTTGAAACAAGACAGCAGCCTCTCAGGGTGTTTTTAGATGGACAGATCTTCACTGATTTGAATGCATTTTGTCAGACTTTGCTATTTTGGATCCTGTTTTGGTCATATAAAATGTGTCGAAATGTGGAAGGAAATGTTTGTAGATTTATTGAACAGGCTGAGTGTTTTACAGTTTAATTTCACGAGTTTGATCAGCTACCACTTTTTTGGTTTCTTGCGCTGGGCGCTGTCTGCACTTTACAGAACCACACGTAAAAAGTCCTATCATTTTCGGTGACATTTAGATCCTGGTGATGTTTAAATTACTGTGCAAAATGCTCTAGTATTTTAGCAAAGGCTTTAATTCTGTTCTGCAAGACTAATTGCAAATTGTGGATAAAGAATTATAAATGATCGTTTTGGAATTATAAATTTCTAGGTGCCCATCTACACAGTCCTAACTATTGCAGCCTATGGTTTTCTTCCCCCCAAGAAAGGTGGGCTGTAGTTTTTTCTCTGTAGAAAACGTGGATTTCTCCTGTTGTGCCCTTGGCCACTTCGTGTTGATTTAGGGTTTATCCTCTGCCCGTTTCTACAAAGAACTTGAGGCTGTGATGAGGTCTCCGCGGACTCGGGGCAGTCTCTTTTGCTTCTAATAACTGTGTGATCCTGAGAATTAATGCTGGATGATCAGGGAATTGAAGAACAGGGAGGAAAGCACACTGACCGTATTTAACTTGCTGCAGCCAGAGATTTACAGCCTGGCTATTGACATGGAGGGACATCACTGCTGAATTTCGCGAGTATTAAAATAAATGTCTTCGCTGCTGAGCTGTGACATAGCTACCAAAGTAGACACCGTCCATCTACCAGGCCACTAAATTGCCCTGCTTACCAAGAAGTGAGCCATTAAGCTTTCTCTTTACATATCTGCTGTGTCTTCAGGTTGTGGTCTGCATATTACATGGGTTTCCTTCAAGTCATTACAGAAGCGATGCAGAGTAGGGAATGCTCTGGATTTGGTGTTGGAATGTCAGTTCTTCTTCTTTCTAGCTCTCTGACCTTGGGCAGGTCACTTAATCTCTCTGAAACCCACCTTCCTGATCTGTAGATGGGGGAATTGCATGCTTACCTCCTGATAGGATTGGAAATAATCCGATGCATTAGTTATTAGTTAAGGCTCTTCTGGGTGTAAGCTGTAGGATCCAACATTGAGTAGTGTGGTCACAGCAACAGTGGTGAAAGGGAGTATTTATTGGGAGTGTGCTGGGGGCTCTCCCAGGTGCCCGGGGAGAGCTGAGTAGCCATGCCTCAGGGTGAAACCGTGGCAGCCCTGTGGACAGCAGAAATCATAGACTCTGGGACTCTGTGTTTGATGCGCTGCACACCCAGCATCCCAGACTTCTGGTTTCTCAGTTGAAATCTCTGAATCTGGAGAGAAAATCGTACTGGTTTAGTGTGAGTCCCGGGGGCTGGCTCACTGAGAGAGTGGTCTTCCAGTGTCTTTCCCATGTTTTAGGAACAGTTTTCAGATGAGACGGGGAATGGTGGTGAGCTGGGTGGTCACACCAGGGGGCGTGGAGAACAAACTACAGAGTCAGACACAAGTAGGTGTGTGGAGGTCATGGTCTTCTTTGGGATGAGAGCCCCCTGTCTGCGTTGTTTCTTGTTTGGAGGGGCAGCAGAGGGGCTTGGGGGTGGCTTGTTCCTGCTGAGCAGGTGCTTCTTGTCACTCCCCTCGGGGCAGCCTGGCCCACTGCCTCTAGGCCGAGGAGATCTACTAGTTTGTCAGCTCTGCTGAGGGAGCCAAATGACTTCATTCTAATGGGGCATGATTCAACGCAGGGGAATAGGTGATTGATGAAATGGGACCCAAATGGCTCTGAAGAGTTCATTTATTTAACATGGGTGAGCTATTTGCTTCTAGGAAGACGTTGACTCACTCTGACTTCCATTATGCAAAATATCCGCAGGAATCTCTGCTCTTAAGATTCACGTTGGTCCCTGTGTTTTCCTCTTACCAGTTTAATCGTCAGGTCAGCAAGTGTCTGTGGCAGCATTTGGTCTGCACCAGGTCCTGTGCCTGGCTTGGAACTTGGCTGCCCGGAAGGGGCCCTCGGACCTGTCAACGGGTGGTTGGGACACTAGCTCTGGGTGAAAGTGAACCAGAGTGCCCTGGGGGCCAGAAGAGAGCATTTTTCTCAGTCAAGGAAGGCTTCCTGGTGAGAATTTGGCCTAAGCAGACCCTATAAGGGAGTGTGTCAGTGGAGAGGGGTGAACGATGGTCTGGGCAGAGGGGGAGGAGTTCCCCCCGGAGCGCAGATGGAGGGGTTCTTTCGTTCCACTGAGAAGGAAGAGCGGGGAGAAAGGAAGTGCAGGTGTGGTCAGCTGGCAGGTGGAGGGTGGGGGCTTAGGAGAGCAGGTTTGGAAGAGCTGTCGGCAAGAAGGGGAGAAGGGGGCTGAGCCAGGCATCCAGGCCCTGACCTTGCAGGGCAGTCCTCTGGGGCCCGGCCCACCGCCACCCAGTTAAGATACAGGGGCTGTGGAGTCAGTCAGGGTTGTTTCACTGGGCACACGCATTCCACACCTGGAGTCTACTCCATCCAGCAGAAGTCCATGTTTACCCGTTTTCTTTTCCTAGCCCTTCTTGGCTGGCTTTGAAGTTACATGCCTAAGCACGAATTCTGACTGCCACTTATTAGCTGGATGGACTCAAATATTCTCTTCTCAGAGAATCAGTTTCTTCACCTGAAAAATGGGAAGATTAGTACACCTCCCTGGTGTCATGTAGAGATGATATGTGTAAAGCTCCTGGCAGAGCCCCAGGACGTAGGAATAGAAGTTATGGCTGACATTTACCAAGTGTTTACTGTGTGCCAGGCATCACTGAGAGAACTTTGTATAGATTAACTCATTAAATCTCCTTCACAACCCTCTGAGCTATGTAGACTCACTACTTTCATATATAGGAGCGGATGTTGAAACACAGAGAGGTTGAGGAACTTGCTCAAGGTCACACAGTGAGGTCGCACACTCTTAACCATCACTGCCCTTCATGGTAGGTGCTCAAGAAGCAGTAGGTTTTTTTATTTTCTTCGACGCTTTTGGCTGCCTTTTACTTGGTTGATAGTGACAGTGTGACCCTGTCAAGCACCCCAGTGCTTTGCACCCACTATGGACCATTGATGGATGGACTGAAGAGCACGGGCCTCAGAGCCTGGGTGCCTGGGTCCACACCCTGCCTCTCCCCCTAACCTTGGGCCTGCTGGTGGCCTTCTGTGCCACAGTTCCCTCTTCACGGAAATGAGGGGAGGGGTAACACCCGGGCTCATTGGGTTGTTGTGCGGACTCGACAAGAAAAAGCCCAGGGAGCACTGAGCATGGCGGCTGACATTGTCTTGTTATCCTGTTAAATTCTTCCCCGGGCTCTTCTCTGGGACCCTCTGTCGACACACATGGTGTGTACAGGTGGGAGCCGAGAGAGTTCCACATGACACCGTCACTGTGCCCGAGAGGCATATGGGAGCTCCTTGTGCCAGTGACATGTGGCATGATTTACAAAAGGGCCTGACATTTCTAGCAGTCTGGGTAACTAACTTATCATGACCAGACTGGTGGTTTAGCATTTGCAACCCTTCCCCTTAGCACGTGGTGCCTCTGCTTGTTTTGTTCAGGGCTAGAAGCATAGCAGTGTTCCCGCAGGTCAGGGGCTCATGACCTTTTCTTGCCCTCTGCATCCCCGCCATAGTCTGATGAAGCCGGGGATCTCTTCCCTGGAAAAGGATTTAAATGCACAAAATATATGCACAGGATTGTAAAGGAAACCAATTACTTGGAAATTCGGTCATCAGAATATTTAAAAATATGCTCTGGAAGTGGTGCTTCTTCATTAATGCGTTCAACAAGATTGCGTGGTGGGTATAGTGAGTGCTATAGTTTTGAAGTAGTGATAAGAATAAATATTTTAAGATACTTGAGCTACCTGTAACGTACACAAAGTAACTGTTTCTTTTGATGACCCGGTCGCAGGAAAACACAGACACTGCTCTAGCAGCAGTGGGATTCCTGCAGTTTCCGTGGGGTTAAGAACCCCTGTCCTAGGACAAAGCCTAGGTCAGCGTGAAATACAAGGGCTGCTCGTGGTGCCCGACTCCCCATGCACTGAGTGTCTCTCCCAGCATTCAGGGAGCATTGGTCCATGCAGGACACTGTGCCAGATATTCTGCAAGTTAACTCTTTATTTTCACGTTCTTTTCTTATTTTGAAATAATTTCGAATTTAGAGGCACGTTTCAAGAATCAAGGATTTTACTTTTCCCAAGGCATCTTAAGTAAGTCGCCCACGCGAAGCCCTGTCACCTCTGAATACTTCAGTGTGTACTTGCTAGAAGCAGGGACACTGTCCTGCGTAACCCAGCACGGCCATCAGGAGTGGGGAATTAGCAGACCCTTCACTACCTTCTGCCCCTCAGACTCGCTGGTGTTCCTCTGCTTGTCTCACAAAGCCTCTCGTAGCCAGAGGACCCGATTCAGGATCACACGTTGCTTGCTCTGTCTTGATTCTTTAGTCTTCAATCTGGAAAAGTTTCTCAGTCTTTCCTTGACTTTCGTGCCCTTCATACTTTGGAAGTGTCCAAGCCAATCTTATCGTAGTGTCGTTCAGTTGGGGTTTGTCTGATATTGCCTGGTTGATTGGGTTCAGGTAGGTGTCTTTGGCAGGAATGTCCTCTCGTTGTGTCCTGTCTGATGGACTTAGATTTGTCTCCTTGCTGGCCATGCTCACTTTGATAACTTTATGAAGGTGGCGTCTGCTAGGTGTCTTGACTCCACGGTTCCGGTTTTTCCCTGTCATTAATACGTATTTTGAGGTGTGTTGAGGCTATGTAAATATCCTGATGTTCTTTAGACTTTCACCCTCTGGTTTTAGCTCGTCACCTCAGGTCACATGGCTGGTAAGTAGCAGAGATCCATCTCAGCTCCCTTGGTCTTCATTCTGTTTGGGATGCTGTTAGAGCGTGGCTCAGTTGACCTTTTCTATTTCAGTGTAAGTCCCTTGTCCCGAATACCAGGTTTGGGTTGATGAACTTCTTGTCTTTGGAGCAAGCGCAGGTGTGGAAAGGCACTGTTTGTAGTGTTGAGAAAGCGATGACCAGCAGCTCTGAGGCTGTGTGGGGCAGCATCGATGCTCCTTCTGGAGCTGCTGTTCAGTATTGGAAGCGCAGCTCTCAGCTTTGTTCGGAGGGACATGGTGGCAGTCATTCCCCCACTCCTCCTGCAGGTGGTGCTCTCTGACTGTGGCCTGAGCCAGGGCCTGGCACCCGGGATCTCCTCCGTCTGGATTTATAAACTACCCACATATGTTTGCATAATGTCAGGATGTACTCTTTTGAAATTCTTCCCTTCATGTCAGATACCCATTGTCATTTCCAGGAAAAGCAGCAATTAGACTATGAAGAGCTGATTCAGGTCTTAAAGAAGGAGCAGGACATCTATACTCATCTGGTAAAATCTCTGCAGGACCCAGACAGGTAAGGTTACTGTTTGGACATCATACACATACGCAGACACATGTATTTTGAATAAATATGGTTGGTGTCTGAGGCCACAAAGCCCTCCCCGTTTGCTTAGGAAGCTTAAAGTGCTTGGATGATGGTTGCCTTACTGAAATCACATACCCATATTTTATATTAAGAATTGTCTGATTTGGGGGCGCCTGGGTGGCTCAGTCAGTTAAGTGTCTGATTCTTGATTTTGGCTCAGGTCATGATCTCAGGGTCATGAGACGAGCCCCATGTCGGGCTCCACGCTCAGTGCAGAGTCTGTTTGAGATTCTCTCTCTTCCTCTCCCTCTGCCCCTCCCCCCAGGCACTTTCTCTCTCTCTCTCTCAAATAAATAAATAAATCTTTCAAAAAAAAGAATTGTCTAATTTTTGGATTGTTTGATTTTTTTTATCCTAATGAACGTAGGATAAAAATAGCCTAATAATTACTCGTTCTTATTGTACTTTATCACAGATTTAGAAAGTGCTTCCATGTGTATTATCTCATACGATCCTCCTAGCTGTTCTGTGAGGTAATATTGTTAACCCTGTGTTCCATGAGGCCATGGACACTGAGAGAGGTTAGGTGACTTGTCCAAAGTTACACAGGTGGTGAGTGACCACACACAGGGACTCAAACAAGCTTCTGTGTCCTGGAGTGACTTGCATCTTTACAGGATTGCTGAGATGATCTGGTGCCGGTGAGGTGTGGTGAAGAGAGCCTGCTGTAGGCGAGTGGTCTTGCTCTATCCTAGCTCTGTGTCCACAGGCGAGTGGGCCCCTCTGGGCCTCTGTTTGCCAGTGCAGACTTGGCCTCAGTGATTTCTCACATTACGACCTCTGTCTACACACGGGCTAGTTACAGGTGAAAGGATCCAGGGTCTGGGGTTCATTTCAAAACCGTACAGAAGCAGAGGAAGTGGGTGGGGATACTGATGGAACAAGAGTGGCCGTGGCTGCCTGGTGGTCAGGGCTGGGGTGTGTGTAGACGGGGAGGGGCTCGTGTATGAGCTTGTCTTCGTTTGTATATGTTTACAAATTTCCAGAGTAAAAAGTTAAAATATCCCCCCTCGCTGCTCCTTCTCTGAAGTCTTTCACTCTGGCTGGAATGGTCTTCACTGCTGTAGGCTGTGTGCCCTCCTGCCCCTGCCTTCGCACGGGCCCCCACACCCTACCGTTGTCTCCCAGAGGCCCTTGAGAATTCGTCTGGAGGGCTGCCCTTGTGAGGAGACTGTCGTCGTTGTTTGTCTGCCCTCACAGCTGCCCTGGCCGCCCTTTGGGCACTTGTCTGTAACCAGCCTGCCCCCTCGTCGGGGCCGCGCGCCCCTCAGGGCCGAACCCTGTCTCCTCAGCGGCTCCCATTTCCCAGCGCCTGTCGCCGTGGCTGCGGTGGAGTGGGCACGTGGGAAGCGTTGAGTGGATGAGGACCCCCCCCCCCACCGGTGTCCAGTGTTCTGAGATAGGAGATCATTTTCAGATTTGTTGATCTGAAGCGAGTTTAGAGAAAACAGAAGCATGCTGATGAAATTCTGGGAGTAGGCATCACTCTCTAAAAATGAGCCTTTTCCAGAAGCCCTAGCTGCTCTGCATTTCTGCTCGGGGAGGGGCGAGTGAAGCTGGGAAGCTGGGGTGGGGGTGGGGACGGGCCAAGTCCCAGGCAACTCCTCTGGGTCCTGTGCTGCGTGGGATGCTTCACAGCATCTCAGCTTTCACTCCTGCTTCCAGAAGCGCCCTCCCCTGCCCCGGCGTGCCGGCCAGGAGTGTCTCCAGATAGTGCCGCACATCTCTCAGGAGGTTAGATTGTCCCCAGATGGGAATCACTGCTGTAACTCAGGAGAATCAGAAAGTTCGGCTTACAAACATCCTCTTTTGTTTGGGAGGCGCTCGGATATGTGGGAGGAGGGAAGTAATGCCCCGTTGAGTGTCTCGTGTGTGTTTGGCTTTATGCGAAACTCTTTCCCAATGCTGGAACCAGTCCTGAAGGGAAGGTATTATCCCCATTCCACAGATGAGGAAGGCGGGCAGGACTCCGGCAGTTTAACCGACCTGCCCGAGGTCGCGGGGCTCGGCAGCGGGGCCGTGTGGAGCGCCGCTCCGTCTCATCTCGGCCGCCCCCTCCTCCCGCCTCCCTGCAGGACGAGGACCACATGAGGCCCTGGAGTTAGGGAAACATGAAGGACAGGCGCGGGGGCAGCGGCTGTGTACTTTTCACCCTGTCAGAAAACGGAAGAGGGAGTGAAGCAGTCCGCGTCCCTCAGCCCTGATCGCAGCAGCTTGGCTGCAGCAGTCTCCTTTCTCCCCCGCTTAAGTGTCTCTGCAGCACGACGAGTGCTGTGACACCTCTGTGAGGTTTTCCATCAGCCTTACAAATGGATCATTATGATTGTCTCGAAATGGAACTAGGTACAGGTTGCTGGTGGGGCCCCTTCCGTGGCAAGAAGACGCTTCACAATGAACCGTCGTCAAAGCGGCGAGCATAGAAGATTAGACATAATGGTTTGTTTTCCTTCCGATATATGTGGCTTTATCTGTGCAGTTCGATGGATGGAGCTGGAAGAAATCTCTGAAGGAAGAGTGGGGCTTGAGTCTGGAGCACAGACATTCGGAGCAGTAGCTCCTAGCCATTTTGGGGCTTTGAAGAATCTGATGAAAGCTCACGGGCCCTCTCTTTAGAAACATCCACATATTCTTAAATTTTTGCAGATAGTCTCAAGGTGTTGATGGACCCTCTTAGGGAACCATAGGTCAGACACTGGGCAGGGAGTGATGTATTTCTCAGGATTTAAAAAAGGAGGCTTTCTGATTTGTTAATGTGTTTTGCTGGTCTTGAAACATGTTCATATACTTTGACCCAATAATTGCACTGCTGGGAATCGGGCTTAAGAAGTGAACCTGCATGTGAAACGCTTTAGGCACAGAGATGTTCAGGGGACATCATTTATGTTACACAGATGTTGGCTGGGTCTCTGTTCCTCTGAGGGCTGGGTGCACTCAGTTCAGACCCCTGCCAGATGCCACATCAGGAGGAAGCCAGAGCCCATCTGGTGGGCCTGCGCCACCCACATCAGTAGCCGCTAGCCAGGGGACGATCGACATTGGAACGAAGAAAAATTATCCATTCAGTTCCTCAGTACGTTAGCCGCATTTCAGCTGCTCAGCGGGCACGCTTAGCTAGTGGCTACCGTGTTAGTGCACATACAGAGCACTTCTAACTTCCAGAAGGTTCTGTTGAACAGCCCCAGGATTCCTGCAGATTCTGGGAGGTGTGCATTTTCATGGCCTCTTCTGAATTCTGGGTTGCTGGTCTCACGCAGGCTCTCTGTGCAGGTGACAGTGTGTCACACTGACCCAGATGTGAGACTTGGCGCGCCCCACCCCGAATAAAAATCCATCACACTCTGCGTTTGTGAGTGGGGCTGACCTATCAAAGCAGAGTTGTGTTGGGCCCTAAATTGGTCCCTTCCTCCCTCCTATTATCAACTCCCTCTCTTTCTTTTCTTTTTTCACTTCCTTCCTGCCCCTCAGTTTCACCCCCAGTACCATGTCTTTCAGGAGTGACACATTTCACTCTTCTCCCTCATCTCCTCTTTTGAAGGTGCCAGGTGACACTGAGGCTCTGGAGAGCCTCCCCTTCCACACCCAAGTCCTTCCAAGGTATTACTCCAAACAGAGAAACAATCTGGGGAATGACATGATTTCTCCCTATTTACACCTGTAGCAAAAACTTGGAAATGACCCAAATGTCCACTAATAAGAGGATGAGTTCAAGTAAACGGTGGGACATTCACCTGATTAATATTATGTAGTCATTGAAAATGATGCTTGTAAATAATTTGCAGAAATGTAGGGAAATATTTAAGTGAGGAACACACAATTCAGTATCATACGTCAAGTATTATTATCACCTTGTAAAAATACTCAGGGAAGAAGATGGGGAGGAAATGCAGTCTGGAGGCGCCTGGCTGGCTCAGGCAGTAGAGTGTGCGACTCTTGATCTTGGGGTTGTGAGTTCGAGTCCCACGTTGGGTAGAGAGATTAATTAAAAATAAATAAAGTCTTAAAAAAAAAGAAGACATGCAGCGTGCCCCATGTTAATTGGTAGTGGGATCCTGGTAATTCTTATTTTCTTATGCTTTTGTATTTTAAATTTCCCATAAACGTGTATTTACTTGTATAACCAGAAAAAAACCCACTGATGACCTAACAATCCAGGGGAGGCTGGCTGGCTTTTGTATCTTAAAGCACAAATAGGCCTGTTTAAAAATGGCTGATGTCTTCGGGTGACGTATGGATGTGTTGAGCCACCATATTTATTCTACACCCGAAGCTGATATTACCCTGCATGTTACCTAACTGGAATTTAAATAAAAACTTAAAAAAAATTTTCTGGTGTCTCGTTTTACCAAGTATCAATAGCCTGCAGGCTGAGTTAAACAGCATTTTCGCTTTGCGGAAGCAGCTGGAGCAGGACGTGCTCTCCTATCGGAATTTGCAAAAGACCCTGGAGGAGCAGATCAGTGAAATTCGGAGGCGGGAAGGTGCGTGCTCTCTTGTATGTGTTTCCCTCTGGTTTTCCCATGTGGAGGGCCTTGGCTGAACTTTAAGAGAGTCTTAAAACTCCAGTAGGGGATGAGGAGCCCACAGGATTTCATCTGGGTTCCTCTTTTTTGTGGTGACCGTGTTAATGTTGGCCCTGCCAGTCTGTGCGTGTCTGGCTTCGGCCGTCGTGGAAGGGGTCAGCACGTCATGTCCGTCTGCCCAGCGGGGCACCCACTGCAGAGTCTGGACCGCACGGACGTGTGGCGCTGAGATTGCTGTGTCGTGGTGGAACTTTGCTCTCAGCAAAGAGCGCGCACCACAAGTGGATTCCTTAGGGAGGGCTGCAGGTGAGGGGCCTGTGGCCCTAGCATGGCTGTGCTCAGCACAGCAGCACTCGGCCCTCTCCCTTACTAGGACCTGAGCCCCTGCGAGTCTGCACCAGTATCCTTTTCCTTTCTCTCTCAAGCCTGGTACCTGGCACGTGTGGGTACAAGAATTTGGTACTAGCAGTTGTAGGCTTGACATTTCTGGAGCGCCTGCTCTGTACAAGGCACAGGACCGGGCACTTCCTTTCTCATCTCTGGTCCTGACGCTCACCCCATTGGCCGGCGTCAGCGTTGACTTCATTTTACAAATGAAGAAACTGGGGCTCCGGCTGGGGGTGGGGGTTGATTTACCCATGGTCGAGCCAGGATATCTTCCTTTGAAGTGTAGCTCTTTCGAGTACATTCGGTATATCAGCTCTTATCCCCAGATTGTTAAATGAGGTCGTGTTTGTAGACATGCGTCATTCAGTAAATAGCCTGCCCTTCCTCTGTGCCTTCCCTCCCTATTGGGATGTGACCTTTGGCACAGAGGCAACAGACCTTTATGCAGGTGACCAGAGAGTCTCTTATCTTAGATCTAGCAGCCAATTTCTGCACTTGCTGTGCTCACGACCACAGAGGGCTCTGGGGCCAGTAAAAAATACATCAGGCACTTTTATTTCCCTGGAGCGCTACCCTTGAGGGTCATGTCTAATTTTCCCGTATTCTCACCTAAACAGAATCACTCCCTCATTTAAACTGAAATCACCATTCGCTGGTGCCACTCAGAGTGGTCTCTAGGTACAACACTTGATATGCAAATTATAATTCAGAATAGGCCACAGTGAAAGCCTGCAGCCCATGATGAAACCATACATTGAGATATCAGCCTGTAGAGAAAGAGGGAAAATTACTTTTTCCCTCTTTCTCTACAGGCTGGTACATTCAAGAGGTGGTACATTCAACTCCCTATTTGTACTTATTCCCCCTTACAGCGACCCCCTCCACCCCCGCCGCACACTTCTCCCGATTCAAATTGCCTTATATGGATTATACTAGGATTGGGCTTGGAAGGATCTATTTCTGATATTCTTTTTCTCCTCCCCCCTCACCGACCCCCCCCTTTTTTTTTTTGCAGAAGAACCATTTTCATTTTATAGTGATCAAACATCTTATCTGAGTATTTGCCTTGAAGAGCCCAATCGGTTTCAAGTGGAACATTTTTCTCAAGAAGAACTTAAGAAAAAGGTATTGACCTGTTAACTTTCAGTCCTTTGTTGGTTATTTGTTGTCTCTTGGGTTCCAGATCTGAGGTGTAAGAATCTGAAAGCCCCTTTCCTCTCCTTTCTTCCCTCTCGCCCTCCCTGTCTTTGCTCTTTGTTCCTTCTGTGTTTGTTACCTGGTGTGCCCTCCTCCGTGCCTGACGCCCTCCTCCTCAGCCTGGAGGACCAGCCCACGCTTGATCTCCTCTAGCAGGTGCTCTCCAGGCCCTCCCTCGGGTCATTCTCCTCTCCTCTTGTACCTAACTGTATTGATGTCATGCTCATACCCATCTGTAATTATCTGGTTATTTGTGTCCCTGCCAGGTTGTGAGCATCTTCAAGTTAGTGATTATATCTTACTTATTTTTGATTTTCCAGTTCCTACCACACACAGTGGGAGTTAATACGTGCTTTCTGGAAGAATAAAGATCCAGATTTGATAAGTAAATCTTTTTTTAAAAACTGGAAACCAGGTTTCTCAGTCTGTAGGTTGTTGGTGTGATTAGAGTGGTTTAGTACTTCAAGATCCTAACAACCACTGATAAGAGTAGGAAGTGTGAGCGCAGAGAAGACTGTGATTTATTATACAATTATCATATATGCATGACAAATTCGGTTTCTGCCTTGGAATAATTCACATTCTGGTAGAGTGGTCAGATGTGTAAACAGGTGTTTGCAGTGTGGGGTCCAGGGGTTGCTGAAGTAGGTGGATGTGCAGGGGAGAGGTAGCAGAGGAGGAGAGGTTAATTGTCAGGGGTTGGGGGGGTGCCCACTTGATCAGAGGAAGCTTTTCAGCAGAAGTGAGGCCTGAAGTGGGTTTTGAAGGATGAATAGGAGTTTGTCTAGGTGGAGGGCCTTCTCCGCAGAGAGCGAGAGAAAGTAGGTGTAAGGTACTAGAAGGAATAGAAAGGAGAATTAAAGATTTCAGTATCTTGGGGAGGAGTGGAGCAAGGAGCATTGAGGTGTCTCGGTTTTTGAAGACGAAGAAAATGGGGATGATGCTAGCAGCTGACAGTACCTCCTGTGGCAATGTTTCAGGGCAGGAAGTAGTTCACGTGGTTGGCACTTAGTGTTTCTGGAATGTTCCGTTCTTCTCGCTACAACCTCGGCGGTTGGGTCCAGGTTGTCTTCATGTGTTGCTGTATTGGACATCTGCTGTGTGTATCAGGGGCAGCTTTCCCACTTTATTGGAGGGGCTAATGCTCACTCCATTAAGTCTGCAAAATTACTAGCCATTGGGGTTTGAAGCTTGTAGGGAACAAAGGTGGCGTCTGCTTAATTGCTGATGTATCTGGTCTAGCAAGACCCGTGCCTTAAGGAGGAGCACTGGACCGGGAGTCCTGGGACCTCAGCTGCAGGCCCGCTCCGCCTTTGTGGAGGCAGCTGCCCTTTCCCACCTGGCGAGGCACTTTGACCGTCATTATATGTCATTTAATTCCCCAGACGTCCCCAGCCGTGGGGCCTTGGGCAGTAAACTTCTTTGTATGTCGGCTCCTCATTGTAAAATAGGAATAGTCACTCTAGCCTGTCCACCTCCTCAGGATTTTTGTAAGGAATGAATGACTAAAGCTTGTGGGAGTATTTTAGTAGCTGTAAATTGCTTTATAATTGAAGATGATGATTATTACTGACATCGCTAGATAGGTACACAAAGAAGAAGGTCGATGCTCTGAAAGGAGGCCCTGACATGGTCTCAGAAATGTCAGTCTCGGGGGCCTGTCCTCCAGGGGGCCTCAAGTCCCAGACGGAGGTTGTCTTAGCTGTCATTGGCGGGGCACGTAGCCTGTGCCAAGGACTCAGGGCACCCTGACCGTGATCCCGATCGCTTCGCACATTGGCCCATGCCACAGATGAGGACGTGGAGGCTTAGCCCAGGATCGCCTTGGAGGGGATTAGGATACAGGCGTGCTGGTGCTGTTTTCACTGCACCCTGAAGACTGGAGTCAGGCTGCCCGATCGTTTGTAATTGTGGTGCTGAGAAGCCTGCTCAGTAGGAAGGTCTGTGTGCGGGGCCGGGGCCCTGGGAAGCCAAGGTCGGCTGGTGGGCAGCCCCTTCTCTCTCTGCTCTTATCCCCCAGGTCAGTGACCTGATACAGCTGGTGAAGGAACTGTATACAGACAACCAGCACCTGAAGAAAACCATTTGTGATCTCTCCTGCATGGGTTTCCAGGGAGGTGACAGACTTGAGTCAACAGAACAATCTGAGGTAAGGAGAAACAGTCGTGTCATGTGCTAACTACAAAACGGTACCCTCCCCCCGGATGTTTCCAGACTGCATCTATCCTGAGGAGGCCCCTGGTGAAACTCCATTTGCTGGATGTGCTTTCGAGGGCCCTGGTTGCTCAGCAGCCTTCCTCAGAGTTTGGGGTATGTGTGCATGGACACACTGGGTATGTTTTGATAGCTTTTGACTCCCGAGTCCTGCCCTGGGATCTGTGCTGCAGATAGCCCGTCTGGGTGAGTGGTTTGGTCTCGGAGCGACCTGGAGAGTTGCCACGTCGCCCAGGTAATTTGGGTGGTGTAGATGCAGCTTGAACGAATCCACTGAAAAACAAATGAGTAACAATGAGTAAAACAAATGAGAATTCATCTGCTGAGTTTTGTGCCTCTTCTCACTCTCATGGCCTCGGGACTGGGAGATTTGACTGGATGTGTGTCATCCCTTCCCTCACGTACCCGGGAACTCCTGCCCTCTGCCTTGTGTGGAGGACGCGGCGGGGAGTTGACAGCCTGTCCGAGCAGAGCCCTTGGGCCGCGGGAATTTTCCTCTGGTGGCATTTGAAAGTCCGAAAGAGCCAGGAAAGGTTAAATCATGGTGTCTCCACGAGGACCACAAAATGGCCTGTGGTTTGCTGGGCTCATGTACTCGCCCACCCGGTTAGCCCTCCCCCCCCGGGAGAGACGAGGGAAGCCTCATCCGGCCCGGTCCCTTCTGGGTCTGTGCTCATCTTTGTGAGGTGCTGTCTCCGATTCTCCATTCTTGGCCCATGTGTAGAGCAGGGGACCCTGATGTCGTGCCAGTGAGGAAGAGCTTGTTTCCTCCCTTTAGCACCTGACTCCCCCACGGGCAGAGCCTGGCCCCGGGCCTCTGTTAGCCTTTCTCAGAGGACTGGAGCTGTTCTCTTACTCCCAAAAAGGAGGGCCTTTTTGTCCTTGGGTCCCAGGCCCCTCAGTCGTCTTGGTTAGGGTTGTCTTGAATTCATCCTAGCTTGCCAGGTAAAGGAGGTCTCGTTGCCACATTCTGGGGAAAGATCTGTCAGCCTTAAAGCTGTCTCCTCCCACCCTCAAAGGGGGAGCCGCTCACAGGTATTTATGCTGTGCTCTGGCCATCTGCTGTCTTTGAGAGAGGGAATGTTATTGATCTTGGCCTCCTGGGCTCCAGATAATTTTGGAAACTAAGAATATCTGGAGTCCATTTAGGGAGAAACAAGTCTCTTGGTTTGTTTTCTCCAAGGCAGCATTTTTAATAAGCAGCTCATTCTTCACCTACTTCATTTGAGTCGTAAATGGCGAGTTTGTTTGTTCATTTGCCCTTTGAAAAAAATCTGTTAAATGTCCCATTATGTCCTTTGGAGAACAGAGGCTTTTTCCTCTTCCCACTCTGAGATCTTAATACCAGCCGATTCCGATTTGAATCATTTGTCAGATTGCACTTCAACTTGATGTTCCCTGTGAATAGCCTTGTCCTGTGTAGCCGTTTCCCTTCCTCCCCCGGAATGGGGTGGGAAGGTCTGAAGATCTGAGTGGGAAGGAAGCTGTTCCCACAGTGATCTCGAGCTGAGGGAGGAGAGGTCGCTTGGGCGAGGGTGGGATGGCGAAGAGGGGAGGCTGCTGTGCCCTGGGTGTGCGTGTGGTTCTCCTTCGATGAGGCCGGGAAATGCCCAGGCTGTCGACAGCCTTTTCTGAGCAGCAGGACTTGCGGAGTGGGGGCTGGGCACCGTTCCTGCTCCCAAGAGCCTATAAATCAGAGAAAGGGAGGGGGGGAAAGCAAATCTATTTTGTGTTTTCAAAATTCAGTATTTTTCTCCAATAGTTAATTAGCCCACAGCATTGGGTTAAAATAGAGAAAAGAAATTACCCCAATCCTGTCACTTTAAAACACGCACAGTTAATTAACATTTTGGAATCCTTCCTTCTCTGTGTATATGAACACGTGCAGGCCCACAATGCATGTACGGTTTTGTTTCCTGGTTTTTTTCCAATTGCTGTTATGTTATAGCATCTTATTTTATCTTATGATTTATCTTACGAATGCGCTGAAATTTAACTACCCGCCTCATTATTGTTGGGTATGTAGATTGTTACCAGCGATTTACTATTTTAAATTACCTGATGAGTATCTTCGGACACAAATCTTTTTTGTGGGTTTAGGGTGTTTTTTTTTTTTTTCCTTAGACTGTATTCCCAGATATGTAATTGCTAGGTCAAAAGTACAGATAGAGATAGATACAGCTATAAAATAGGCATATAATTTATTTTCATGTAGCCTCCCCCTGCAACTTTTAATTTGACGAAGGGTATAAATAGTAGGAGGCCCTTGATGTAGTTTGTCAGGTTTGTCCTCAGAATGGTTGCCTGGAATGGGTTCCCTCCAGCTGATGTAGACAGTGCTTACTCCTGCATGTGGGCAATTCACTTCAAAACCAACCAGACAAACAAAAGACTGAGGACAGGTGTCCTTTGGTTTTTAAAGGGCATTAAAATAATCTCTAATCAGTTTGCTCCTCTTTCTTTATGTTTACTTACTGGTTATTAATTATAAAATGTGGTTGAGAATTGATGTACAGGAGTGATTGGAACAGCCTGCAGTCAGAGGGGTGAGTCTTGCAAACCACAAACCCTGTGATGTGTGAAACTATCCCCGCTAAGCGGATGCATGTGTGAGTGTGCAGAAAGAGCTAGTCTCTCTTACTATTTACTTATGTCATCAGTTTTAGAAATAGCTAGAAAACAAGTTTTTTTTTTTTTTTTTTGGCATGGAGGGAAGACAGGGATTGAGGGGCATAATTTAATTGAACGTTAGGTATTTGAAGGGCTGCCGTGTTGAATAAGAACTAGACGTTGTGTGACTCTAGAGGACAGACATGGTACTCAGAAGGAGGAGATGCTTGTTAAATTCTGCTATTAGTAGCAGAATAAAATTTAATTTGTCAGAAGCAGATTGAATTTCATTAAAAGGAGGAGGTTTCTCAGAGTTTGACTTCATAAGTTAGGAATTTTACATGATTTATAAAGAGCCCTTGGCCCAGTGCCTGGCACGTAGTAAGCACTCAGTAAAACAGTTAATTTAATTTTTTTGGTAAGTTAGTGGCAGAGCTGGGACTAGAGCCTTCTTCTGACTCTGTCCAGTGTTGTTTCCATGACACCATGGCGCAGTGCTTCTAAAGTTTAACGTGCGTGTGACTTTCCTGGGCATCTTGTTAAAATGAAGATTCCAGTTCCGTGAGCCTGGCATGGGGCCCGAGCGTCTGCATCTCTCATAAGCTTCTGTTGCTCTGAGGAACGCCCTGGAGTAGCGAGACCAGCGGTAATGCTGAAAACCTTTTGGTCTCAGCTCTCATTTTGAAAGACTCTTGATTCATCCGTTTGGTCTTTCAGCAGTTTTAGTGCGCACCAGGCCTTGATCTTAGAACTGCCCTCGCCAGTATGGAATGCAGAGAGGCAGAGGGTACTTGCCACCGAGTGTGTGTGTGTGTGTGTGTGTGTGTGTGTGTGTGTGTGTGTTGGGGAGGTGGGGGCTGTGGAGGAAGAATGCAGAGTGCTAAGGGAACACGAGGACAGGGGCCAGCCTTCTCTTTTGAGGTCGAGGGAAATTCTTCCTGGAGTAGGAAGGGGAACCAGCAAAGCAGATCAAGGAAGAACAGCCCAGGAGGCCGGGGTGGAAGCAGGAGAGTGCAGTCGTTATGGAGCGACGTTTTCCGGGGGGGGTGTCTACGAGGGCCAAGGACTCTCAGAAGACAGGAGAAAATGGCCAAGAAGTTGCCACTGAGTCATTCACATGTGGAGTGAGGGACATTTCTCTATGTCCACATTTAATTTCTTGGCCATTGCTGGAAATTGAGTTTACTTTTCATTTTGACCAAGTCAGCAGAGGTAAAGAGAAACGAAAGTTAATCTTTATTTCACTGTATTGGGCAGTGGTGTGGTGGTGGTTCTGGAAACGAAGAATGACTTTTGATATTTCAACTTGGAATGGTGTGAGTGAACAAGTTTTGCTTAGCTTAACTTATGGGGGCCCTTCCTTTATCCACAGGCCTGGCGGGGAGCTTCTCTATGCCTCTTCCCTAAGCCCATGGGTGTTCTCTCTCCTGTATTAGAAGATCACTGGGGACCTTTCACGTGCAATTTCTAGAGTGTTGGCAACAAAAGCCACACTGCAGGAGGTGGGGGTAGACAATTGTTTCAGGAAGCTTGGAGAGAGGCAGAGAATGCTCAGTGACCAGAGCTGTTGGAGAATCAGAGAGAGACTGTTGTTGTTTTGTTTTTTAAAAGGTGGGAGAGACTTTCCCCCAGCATTTTATCCTGAAGAAATTTAAACACAGCAAAGAGAAGAACCTGACAGTGAATACCCACATACTCACCACCTAGATTCTCCTGTTAACATGCCCCACTTATCCGTCGTCACTCCATCTTATCTTTTTGATAAAATTTAATGTAAATTACAAATACCGGTACACTTCCTTCCTCTGAAATAACTTCCACACGTATATCTTAACTTCAGTGTATATTTATGGTTATTTTTTCTTTTAAGGTTAAGTTTACATACATTGAAATATAGAAATCTTAAGTCTGTATTCACTAAGTTTTACAAATGTATGTTCCTTTGTAACCCACACTTCCTCAAGACCCCTCGTGTCCCTTCTCATCGATTCTCGCTGCTACCCCCAGCCATTTTTCTTTTGTCCACCCATGTGTTAGTTTTGCCTGCACTAGACTTTCACATAAATGGAATCATCGTGTAGACTCTCTTTTGTGTCAAGCTTCTTTCACTCAGCCTACTACTGTTTTTGAGATTCATCCATGTTATGTGAGCCAACAACGTGTTCCTTTTTATTGCTAAGTAGTATTCCATTGTGTAAATATATTAAAACTTGTTTATTCATTCTGTTGTTGATGTACATTTGGATTGTTTCGGGTTTTGGATATTATGATAAAAGTTGATATGAACATTCACATACAGATCTTTTCGGGGACATCTGTTTTCATTTTTCTTGAATACCTAGGAGTGGAATTCCTGGGCCGTAGGGTTATTCATTTTAGAAGATATTGCCGGTACTTTTTCCACAGTAGTCTAACTAACCTTTTGTATTCCCACCAAGTTTGATAGTCCTAGTTGGTCTTTATCACTTGAGAATGTTTTAATGATGAGGGAAGACGCCAAGAGAGGGAGAGAAGCTCCTCATCCATATGTAGAAACTTTTATGCCTTAGTAAGTATGTTCACACCTTCGCTAGCCTATTTAATGCTTGATCTTTTGGGAAGCTCTGATTTGTAAGGTCATCTGTCCTGTTTGATCCCGATGGCAGATTTGGATATGGTTAGGTTGAATGTGTTCTGGTCCTGGAAAGTTTTCTATAAAATGACTTCATGAAGTCAGTTTGCTTTGTTTTGTTTGCTTTCTTCCAAAATAAGGATTTCCTATAAAGGGAAGATCAGAAAAATGTAAGTTGGTCTGGGAAAAGTATGGACTAAATGTAGGAATTCATAAGTAAAACTGTAGAGACAGCCTTAGAAATCTTGTATGTACCGCATGGCCAGCCAGTGACTCAGCACTGTTTGTGGTTTTGGCATTTTAGTGCAGAGCTTACAGTTTCATCGGTGAGGTGAGGTTTTGACTGATGACCTCCCTGGGTGTGGCCACCCCTCCTCTCCATTTTTATTTGGTTTAATCCAGGTGCCCCAGGACTAGAATTTTCGCCCTTCCAGCCAGCGGCGATCTGGCCCTCTTGAGAACATGTGCTGGCCATTCTCACAATGCAGAAGCTTTGGGATTTGCACTTCTTTAAAGCATTAAGGATTTATGTGGTCTTTATAGAAAACTGTTCTTCATTTCCAGAGCATAAAGTTATTGTTAGGCAAGCTCGATACTCATTAGTGATGAGGACTTTTTGTCAGCAAGATGACAGCGTGGCTGGGACTGTCCATCTCAGATGTGTGACAGTCCAAAAAGAGGTTTATGTCCTGTGCTAAATAGGAGAAGTGATGCATAAATTGGGCACAGCATAAATTTCATTTACTGCCTTCTTGCTATTTGATATTTTCAATTCCATCAATAGCTTTTTTCCAAAATCTTGTTACTTTTATATAATCGGTAAGTGAATTTAGCCATGGCAGGAATGGCAGCCGCACGAGAGACAGCATATCAATTTACAGCAGCTCAGGGAAGGCCCTGTGAGGGCAGGGGAAGTGGCTTCCGGTATTTCTTGGGGACTTTGTCCTTCAGTTATGCCCGATCCTAGGCAGCTGTGTGTGATTTGCTAGAACTAGCATCGCTAACTTTGGTTAATTTTTATTTCATTGGCTTTGGCATTCGTTTCTGCCTCCTTTTTGGTTTGTTTTTTGTTTTGCATTTAAAAAAAAAAGACATCAGTGACTTACTCATACATATTCATGCTGAGCACTTTTTTGGGTTGCATTTTCACACCATTCCATGCTCCGTGTAGCTTCTGGCTAGCAAGGAGGACGAGGACACGACCGGAACTGGAGAGGATGATGAGAATAATTTCCCGAGTGACCAGCATTTGGAGCAGAGTGACAAGGTAGGAACGTGGCAGTCAACTCCAATTCCATCCTCCCCTCTCTGTGCCCAAGCCAGCCTTCCAGGTTGGAATGAATCCGCTGGCTCTTCTGTTCATTCTCCGTCTCGAGCGCCTGCTCGGTGTCAGGGGAGATAGAGACGCTAGGTCTCTTCCTTCTCAGGAGTTAACAAATGAGGTGGTAGAGCCAGTCGAGAAACAGCAAGACGTGGAGTTGCCAATGAAAACAGGGTTGTCGTAAGAGAGAAACAGGCACTGGATGTTGGACTTGTTCAGATCTTTAGAGATCTAACCCCACCCATTCGTTTTATGCGTTGGAAACTGAGACCTCTGAGGGGAGGGGATTTCTCCAGGGCACAGGGTAAGTCAGTGACCGAGTTGGGACATGAGCCTGTGTCTCTGGACTGATGTGCCGTCCTGGGTCATTTGACTGCAGTATAAGGACACACTTCTCAGGGGCCCTCTCCAGTCTCCCGACCTGGAACCCAGCTTAGTGTCATGTGGGCATTGTTGAGAATTTGACTCCTTCAGAGAACGTTCCTCCAGTCACATGGATACCGGGCATTTGGGACAAACGTTCTCCGAGGTTGAAAGAACCCAAAGATTGGGATGCGGTGGGGCAGAGGAAGCTGCAGATTTGCCATTCTTAACCTTCAAGGTGTTTAAATTCTTGAGGTCATGAATGCGAGATCATTAAAATGTAGGTGGTTTCGGAAAGCAAAGCAATTCAAAGTGGGGGCTTTCAAATTAGATCTGATTTTGAGTCTTGGTCTTTATCTTTGTGACCTCAGTTAACCCTTGCTTAACCCCTAAGCCTGAGTTTTTCCATCAGTGACGATAATCCGTCCTTGCTGGAGTTTTTGTGATATTTAAATAGAAAGATATGTACCAAGTGCTCAGTAAATGCTCTCTCTTTGTATTATGATAGTCCAGACTTTTCCTTTTTTGGAGGTTACTTATTTAGATGGATTTAATAACTAGATTGGTGGCAAACAAGACCCTATAAATAACAGCTAATTTGTGTGGGTCTTGTCTTCCATTTAAAAATCTTAATCATTTTACAAGTGTGAGAGAGGGGTGTGATGGCTAGTGTGTATATCACCAGCAGTAATGCCGTCAAGGGGAGTTATTTATAGACTGGTAGAAGAAATTTACAGCTTCGGAAAGAGGGGGAAAGAATGCTAATAGCAGTACCTCAAGACATGCCCAGTACAAGCTTTAATTAGATGCATCCTTGGTACCACTCCTCTGGGGCCCTCAGTGACCCCTGAAATTGGATCCGTAAATAACATCTCCCTGGGAATTAGGAACTCTCTACTTTCCTAATGAGACAAATCAAAGTCATGTTAATTAGGGTGTCTGTGTAAAGAGTAAGGCGCCTTTCTGATATATAACGGGGAGGACACATCGCAAGAGGTAGATAAATAATAGACGTCCGAAGCATCGTTCATAGTGTGGGCTCCATACCCTTCTTAACTCACTCACAAGGAGTGGGCCGGGGTGGGGGGGGTGTGCCCGTGGTGGGCGGGACACTGTGCCAGGTCCTTAGGTGAGTCAGTCATCTCATTTGATTCTCATGGTCACCTTGGGAGGTGACATTACTCTCCCCATTTTGTGGATGAGGGAAGTGAGGGTTGAGGAGAAGTGGTGTGAACCTCTCGGTGCTCTTGCAGGAGCATCTGCCCGCCCAGCGACAAGGCACGTGTGTGGACCTGTGAGCCAGAGCCCGCTGTCTGCCCTGTCCCGCTTGCCTTTTCCCTCCGGCTTGCGTGCACTGCTCATTCCCACTTGGTCTCTGTCCTTTCCCTCTCCTCCACGTACGCCGTTCCTCTCTTCCAAGGTCCATATTTTGACCAAATACTCTGATTTGCAGGTCATGGAGGATTATTCCAAAGGGGGCTGCAAAAACGGATACTTGAAGCACACAGATTCCAGTATTCTAGACTACGATGGAACCCACAAACCTGGCTGCCCCGGAGACCAGAGTCTAGAAGAAGGCGAGCTCCTGAACATGCTTGCCCCTTTTTTCAACGAGAAGGCCACATTGTTACTGGAATCCAGGTAGACATGGGGCCCTGGTGTTGCTTTTTCTCTCTAGTTTGAGGGGAGAACAAACTCATTTTGCTAAATGGATTTAGATGGTGGTGCTGTGTAATTTAGCTGAGCGAGCCCCTGAAATGTCTTGGAAGGAATCTTGCCAGTCATGCAATTAAGTAATTAGGCTGCACTAGTGGCTGGGAGGGGACTTCAGCAGAGCCTCGTGCAAGCCCATTATAAAGAGAGAAAGAAAGCTTTCCTCTGAAATTGGTCCTGAGAGCCCTGGGAAGGGCTGTCTGCCTGTCAGTGAGAGGAATCAGCCCTACTGGAGTTTCTTCCAGTTCCTACAACAGCTTAAAAACTGCCATTGCAGTCGTGACTCACTGTTTTACGTTGAGCTTGAACTTCAGTTCTCTTCTCATTGTATCTGCTGGGAGTCGTCCTGTGTGAGGGAATACTTCAGGGTGTTTGCCTTAAAACAAAAAAGGAGAAACATTCAGTACATTTGTATTTTTAACATTAACCCTTCGGGAGGAGATTGTCCCCCTTGCACATTCTTTCCAGACCATTGTAACAGCTGCTTGGGCTTTGGAGCCAGAAGGAGCCGTGCCTTCCTCTCTCAGGGCCCCAGTCTCTCAGACCACTTCCTCGGGTGCCGTGAGGAGTAAGAAAGCGCACCGCTTAAGGAAAATGGCAGGCGGGTGGTGTGTGTTCAATAAAACTGTCCAGTTCTCCTCCAGTGTAGGTAGAGAAATGGAGCCGCTAACTCCTGCCCATGACTCTTGGCAAGAGCCAGGAGCCCCACTATTTCTTACATTGTTGGTGGACTAAGCCTCACAGACATTCTTTAGCTAAAAAAAGGATTGGAGTGTTCTGTTTTTGTGAGCTCAGGCAGGCCGACCCTTCCCCAATCCCTGGCATCTGTCCAACATTTTTCTAGCACGCGTCCTCTTGGGGCACCTGTCTAGTGGCGGTTCTGGTTAATTATCACAAGCAGTTAGGTGACCATAGTCAGCGCTTGAGAAAGGGAGGGTTTTCTCAATGTCAGGGTCCCGAATGTTCCATCAGAGTTCGGAGATGCAGCTCTCTGTCTGAGGACCGCCTCATACTGCGTGGGGGTGACATGAGCCGGGGCAAGTCTGGTGGGCTGCAGTGGGCATGGGGCCAGCCGGGGCACGTGTGGCTCCCAGCCTTCTCAGCCCCAGCTGACCTTTGTGGCTCCCAGCCTTCCAGTCTTTCAGTGGAAGCCCCCAAACTATTCTAAATCTCTTGATTTTTAAAAATGTAGACCTAGTTACGTTTTTTAAGAAAGCATTTTCTGCCTGCTGGGCAAGCTTGTGACGTCTCTGGTTCAGTTCCCTGTGCCCTGGAGGTATCTGTTCCGTAGGCTTCCGGACCTGGTTGGCCAGTTGTAGTGTTAGAAAAGGTTTTCTCACACCAGCCTAAACCTGCAGCCCTGATCTTGTTCTCTGTACGGCTGAATGGTGCGCTGCCAAAGCCCACGACAGGGGAGTCATGACTCAGCGGGTCCTCCCGGAGGCCCGGCCGTGGTCTGCACCCCTTCCTGGCGCACACACGGGGCATCGCGTGCCCAGTCTCATCTTACCCTCACACCGGCTTTCTGCATGCTGCTCCTGGTGATCTCCTTTTTATAAAAGTGGGAGCTGACGTTTGGGGACTTGACATTCCCTTAGCTAGTAAATGCTAGAGCCATCGGAGAACTTTCTGGAGGAGTCTTTTACAAAGACTCCTTGGGGTAACCAGGATTTGATTGATCAGCGAAACACTAGTCTTCTGCTTAGGAAGTCCCTCTTGGTCCCAGCCACCACCATCTCTTGCGTGGACACCAGCAACACAGCCTTCTCTACTGTCCATTCTCCATAGGGCAGCCATAGTGATCTTTTTAATAAAACTTAGGTCAGATCAGATCCGTTCCATGCTTAAAACCTTCCAGCAGATTTCCATTGCCCTTATAGTAAGATCAGAGCTTCTTGACCTGGCGCCTGCCTCTTTCTCTGTCCTTATCACCTACCCCTCCTGTTCACCGAGCTCTGCTCTGCTCCCCAGACATCTAGGCTGATTCTCACCTCAAGGCCTTTGCACTGGCCGTTCGCTCTACCTGGAATGCTCTTTGCCTAGGTGTGTATGTGACTGGTGGTGTCTCAGCTAGACATCAGCTCTGTAGAGAGGCCACTAACGGGAAATCCTGATTCTGCACATGGTTTCAGGACTTCCTCCCTCCCTCCCCTGATTCATAGTACTTATCGTTGCTGTACATTGTTTTATTTCGTTATCAATGTTTGCATGAACGTCTGTCTGTCTTCTCAATGAAATATGAGCCCCATGATTCCCTTGCACCGTGCATGCCCACTGCCTTACGTGGCAGATGGCAGATGCTCAATAAATATTTAAGTGTCAGTGGAGACAATTAGAAGCCCAACATCACAGCAGAAGGTGACCGTGGAAAACTGGAGAGTGTAGTGATCCTTCGGAGTCAGAAAGATCTGGGTTCCAGTCTTTGTTCTGCAGCTTTGCTAGGGGATCTTGAATCTTTATGAGCCTGTTTCTTCAACTGTAAAATGGGGTTAGCTTTGGCCCCATCTCCTAGTCCTACAGCAAGGCCTGCATGTCGTCGGTGTATTTATAGGACCTGACACATGGCAGGCAAGTGCTTCACAAACGTCAGTTCCTCCCCCTTACACTCTCTGTGGCAAAGATCCTCTGGAAGGAAGGAACATACAAACAATGTTCAGGCCTCTGACAAGACCCTCGACTGAACCATTAAAAAGGTCCTGATCACGGCAATGGCTTAATGAATCTGCTGTTCAGATTTCTAGCAAAATAACACTTGAAATGTTTTATTTAACAGCTCTCCCACTTTAGTATATTCTAATTGCCTCTTTCACCACCTTTTAGTACCCATTTGTAAAGTCTTTTTTCCAGATTTTATTGTGTGTTGTTTGGTGGTGAGTAACAGTCTTCCCTGGGCTAGCTGAATAGCAATTGTCATTATTTTTAATCTATATTAAGGGAAGGAGAGGAAAGGAAAATTTAGTTTAACGTGTTTAAAGTGCCAGAAATATTTTTAAAGTCTGGGTTTACTAAATTTTAAGATGGTGTGTGTAGTCTAAATGATTCCGTATTAGAAGTGAAAAATGTACCATACGTTCTAATTTTGTTTTTTAAACTTTTATTTTTTACCCTGCTTCAGATCGCTGTGTGATCTGAACGGAGTTGACTCTGCCCCAGAGCTAGATGATCGGAACCCAGAGGGGAGTAGGACCTTCCCCTCGCTCCTGGAGGGCTCTGTGGGGAAGGTGGAACCAGGCCTCACGTCACTTGTCACATGTAGCGGTAGCCGAGATACGGGGCAGGGACCGTCAGGGTGCGCTCAGGGAGTCGGTCTGTAGAGGCTGGTGTGGGCCGAAGGCAGGTGGGAGGAATGGCAGAGAGAAGAGAAAGTGCGCAGCACGGAGGCGGCCCCTTCTGTCCCCTGTCACCGCTGACCGCCACGACCTCAGCCCGTCATGGATGTCAGCAGCAGCTCTCCGCAGGCCTCTCCCTCTGTCCTGGCCCGCTCCGGTCCCCTTTTTCCTTAATTTCCTGTCTCAGTTTCCTAGTTTCTTTCTTCTTTCTTAAATGAGTCCCTCTCCTTTATTTTTTAGGTGATTTACACATACTTATGTTAAAATCTTCAGGTTGCCTTATTAATTTAATTTTCTTAAGTGTGAACTCTGATTCGTTGGATTGTGGCCTGTCTGTCGTACTAGTGGGTCGTGTGTGCAGGTTTGGTTTGCGGGTGTGGACAGCCCTGCTCTGCCCCCCGCTCCTTCCTCCTCCTGTGGGGGTGCTGCTGGTGCCTCTGGCTCAGGAGATTTCCCTGGTTTTCTCCACTGTGGGAGTTAAATTTCTGCCCCCAGTGCTTTCTGCAGATGCCCCCTTTCTCCTGCCTGGGGGTCTCCTCCTCTGTCTCTGACCTTTGGATAAATTTTACCTTGATTTCGAGGCCTGTAGTGCACCTTATGGTATTTTGCTGTCACGTGTGTTTAGAGCGGAGTGGGAGGGGCTCCTGTGTGTGCTCACACGGCGTGTAAACTGGTCCCCACCTCCCACCGCCTGGCTGGGGGCCTCAGGGAGCTCTGGGAAAGCCCCAAGGCAGGGGTGAGAGGCAGGGAGTGCTGGAGGCGGGACTGTCTGTGCCTCCGGGTGCCATGCACACAGTGTGCAAGCAGCGGTAGCTGGGGTCTGCGGGAGCCTCGGGCACGTGGCCAGGGCCCGGAAGTATCTGCTACCGCTCTCTTGTTTCGTCTTCATTGCTGTCCTGTGGAGGGAGACTTACCTTACTTCCAAAGCATCTCCAGCTTAGAATTCGAAGCCATTTTTGTGTGATTTCAAAGCCACTACTATTTCTGTTCCGAGTAGTTTGCAGCATCCCTTCATTCAGTACCTATGTACTGAGCACTGGCTGTGCACAGGGATGGGCCAGGTCACTCATGGGTCCATCAGGTTGACCAGTCCACCCAAGCCATACTCGCCCCTGGATGTAGGAATGGGGCCAGTGGGTGGGTGGACCTTGTAATTGTCAAGGATACTCGATGACCCTGTTTGCTCCTTTCTAGGCCCAGCCTGCATCCTTGCAGCACGTGGCCGCCTCACTTGCTGTGTACTTGTGTCAAATCGATTCTCCTCTTCTTATCCATGAGTTAGACACGGCAGTACCCCCACCACGTGTGGTTGTCATGAGGTGACATGGGATAAAATCCTCGGGGGTAGATCCTGGCACGTGGCAGGTGGTCTGTGTGCTTAGTTTAAACAGACTTCGGGCCAGTCAGTGGAGAAAACGTGGGAAACCGGGTAGGGCATGAGGCTATAGCAGAAAACCTACTTCTTCCACTTCCTTCCCTTTTGGAAAAACAGGCCAGACCTTCTGAAAGTGCTGCGTGAACTACTTCTGGAACGAATGTGCTTGACGGAGCAGGGAGTGTCTGCAGAACACCTTGATGGTAAAACTGAGAAGTCCCTTAAGCAAATGGCTGTTCAGCTTAGAGGTGAACTCGGACATTTCACCCAAGTCAACTCATTGTCCAAGTCCCACGATGAACGGAAGTCACCTCGGACAGCCCAGCTAGGAAGGATGGGTGAAGTGTCCAAGCTGGAGCTGAAAGATGCCTCTGTGCAGACTGCGACCGCGGAGGATGACACGCTCAGATTCCAAAATGAGGGCAAGAGAGAGGCTTGGGAAGAGAAGCCACCGGATGCCGTGTTTCACACTGAGGGTCAGCCAGAGAACTCGCACATGGAGCCGGGGAGGCAGGGCACTGCCCTTTCCTTCCCCAATGGGACTGACAAAGTAAGCTTTTCTATTATTTATTTGTTTTCTTATTTTATAGAAATGAAAGTCTTAAAAACTCAACTCTGCTCTCATTGCTTTTTTTGATGTATGTAAAATCTGGTGTCTCCCCCTGCCTGCACTTAGTCTGGCCTCTACCTAGAGGTATGTGTTCGTCTAGCCCAGTCTTACTTGTCTGTACATCATGACATTTATGCAGTTTCCTTATAGAGTCCTATTTATACATCTGTGTGTAGCTTTTTCTTTCATGCTGTGTATCAGGAACATCTTGCCTTGTAACGGCTCTGTAAGATTCTGTTGTGGGAAATGTGCCAAAATTTGTATGATTTTCACCTACTGGTGGATATTTACATTTGCAGATTGCAGTGAAATTGTGATAACCTGACTTCAGGAGGAGGGCCAAGAACCTAGGTTTTATCTTGTGCAGACTCTGTGGCGGAGAGGTTCTATTCTGTGGCTTCATCTACATTCTCTTATCCTTGCGACACCCGTCAGAGATGAGGAAGCCCGATTTTGAATGCCCACAGTGGGCTGATGGTGCAGCCATACCCCTTGCCAGGCTAGCCCCAGCTCCTGCTGGCCCAGAGTGGTAGGGTCCGGTTTTGGTGGGGGGATGCATTTTGCTTCAGTCAAGATGCTGTCTCTATGCTTCTCCTCAAATACCATCGAATATGCCACATTATTAAAAGCCAGACTCTCTTGGCAGTATTTGATTGGACCTTTTACTAAAATCCTCGTGGGCAGCGGGGTTGGAGTTGATGATCCCCAACGCAGGGAGATGTCAGTGTTCTGGTGGAGAAGTAGGTCATGTTTCTGATAGAGCTCCAGTGATGGCTGTTGGTGCTCTCGTTTCTGATGGGTGTTTTGTATCTGAGAAATCAGCTGTACACACGGCTTCATAGCATCAGAATGGAGAATTAAGTTTATTTTCTGACCACTAAATTACTGCTTTTGTGCATACCAAAGGGAGTTAGATATATCATTAGCAAAATTGCTTTTGATTGTTTTAAATTATGCACCAAAACTGTAATTTCTAGAAAAGGGTTTTCTAAAGATATCAGTAAAGACAAAAAAAAAAAAAAGACACTGCCATTATATTAACGGTACTCCAGATGTAAATTTGTGCAGTTTGGCTGGAATAGAAATGGTCTCATCTGCCCCAGCTCTATTAGTTTGTACCTGTGTATTAGGAAGACTAGATGTTTTTTTCCCCCAGTTTGTGTGGGAGATAGCCTCCTTTGTGCAGAAAAATTGCATAATCGAATGAACTCATTAATTTCCCCAAATATATTAAAAAAATTTTTTTTTTTTTTTTTTTAGTTTGGAATTATCCTTCTTGCTGTGTCTTCAAAAGGAAGGCCACTGTGTTTATTTTTTTAGCATCTGCTCTTTGTGCCAGGATCGTGTTAGACATTCTGTATCTCTATCATCACATTTAATCTTCTCAAGCGTATTAGCTAGGTAGGTGTTCCCTACATTTTATATATGAAAAAATATAGCCTCTGAAAGGCTCAGAAAATGGTCCAGAGTGAGTTAGCTGTTAAGAGGAGTAGTAGGAATATAGACCGAAGTCCAGTTTTAGAGGCAGACAGGAGTATACTTTTTTTTTTTTTTTAAAGTAGGCTCCATGCCCAATGTGGGGCTTGAACCCATGACCTTGAGATCAAGACCTGAGCTGAGATCAAGATGTTGGATGCTTAACTGACTGCACCACCCAGGTGCCCAAGACAGGGATTTTCTAAACCTACCTTTCTCAGGAAGGGAGGAGCCCTCAGCGAGGGATACTATCACAGATGTACCTTGATAGCTTCAGGCCTGGCCACTTACCTTTCTCGGTGGCTCAAGTGGGATCAGTGTGACCTGGAACCGGAGGCTGGTGCAGTGGTGACATGAGGAAATGTGTGGCAGGTGCCTGCTGGTGCCTTGTGCATGGTTGTGTAGGTGCATGTCAGGATCGGTGTGTGTGCATTCCTGTCCCCCTTCCACCCCCAAGTGAGGCGTTCCATTATGACATCTTTAATAAGGTGGTAGGTGGGACTGTGCGCAGTGTCCATAAGGTAGCATTTTGTGTGGTGTTATTTTAGAACCCGCATTAGGTTGACTGACGGCAGTCTTCCAGCCTGAAATTGGCTTTGGCATTTGTGCACTTGCAGATATCTTTTCTCCTGCCATATGACACACAGATTTGGATCCAAGAATAAAGATTGGTGGAGACCGAGGACCAAGCAAATGACTGTTACTTTGCAGTCCTCTTTGATGAGGCATCCCCCCCCCCCCCAACTGTCACTGGTTCCCTTTACCACCTCAAACTGTCCTTGGCCATGAACCTGCTGTCTGCCCTGGAATTTTGGGGTAGAGTGTCTCACTTCCTTAACTGAGCAATAGAGGCTGGAGAGCCGTTGTGAGGCCCAGCTCTCTAACCTTCTTGTTGTATGACATTGGACTGGCTGTTCTTTGTCTGAGAAATAGGCCTGGTAACTTCTATTATCCTGTGAGCTCTGGAAATGCAGAGCTTACGGGAGGATTGTGGGACAGTGTGCTTGAAAGTATTTTACACCCTAGAGTGTGCAAGCAGGGCTCCTTCCTCCCTTTTCCTGCTTGAGCAACCTTGCTGGTTTCGTCATTCCCAGGGTCCCAGGTATTTCCTGTTTTCTTTTCAGGTTCCTTCTCTTCCACTTAAGAAATTAAAAAGAATAATAGCTTCATTGAGGTATAATACACATATCATACAGTTTATCCATTTAAAGAATATAGTGCAGTGGTTTGTTTTATTTTGTTTTTGGTATATCCATAGAGTTATAGAACCGTTACCATAATCAGTTTTAGAACATGCTTAATTATCCAAAAAGAAACCCTGACCCATTGGCAGTCATTTCCCATTTCCCCCATCTGTCCTAGCTGTAGGCAACCACTGATCTACTTTCTGGCTTTATATATTTGCCTATTCTGGATGTTTATATATATAAATGCAATCGTATAACATGTGATCTTTGGTGACCACTTCTGCTTAGCGTAGTAGGGTTTTCGAGGTGCGTTTCTGCTTTAGTCTATAGCAGCAGTTCATTTCTTTTTATTGTCAAATGATAGTCCATTGTATGGATGTAGCACATTTTATTTATCCATTCATCAGTCGATGGACATTTGGGCTGTTTCTACTTTTTAGCTATTATGAATAACGTTACTATGAACATTCATGCACAAGTCTTTGCGTGGACGTGTGTTTTCACGTCTCCTGGGTAAACACCAAGGAGTGGAATTGCAGGGTCATATGGGAACTCTGTGTTTAACCTTTTGAAGAACCCCCGGGCTGTTTAATACAATGGCTGCCCCTAGTTTACATTTTCACCAGAGGCATGAAGGTTCCAGTTTCTCTATAGCCTTGCCGACACTTGTTATTATTTTGATCATAAGCTGTCCTAATGAGTTGGGAGTGGCAATATTTCATTGTGATTTGATTTACATTTCCCTGATGACTAATGACACTGAGCATCTTTTCATGTGTTTATTGGCCATATATAGGTCTCCTTTTGAGAAGTGTTTTTCAGATCCTTTGCCCATCTTTTAATTGAGTCAATATTTGTGTTTTTTATTGTTGAATTGTAATAGCTCTTTATATATTTTAGATTTGGTGCCTCTCCCCAACTTTTGAATATATTTAAAATTCTCCCCACTTGAAAGTCACCCCCATCTGGCCTCTTAAGTTATTGTTTGTATGTTCATTCCACAGATAGTTGTTGAGTACCTACTATGTTCTTGTGCTGGCAGCTATGGATAGAGTATGACCAAGAAATGCAGAGTTCCTGAACCCTGGAGCTTATAGGCCAGTGTGGAAGGTAGACAAAGAACAAGTAATTGCACAGGCATTTAATTATGATGGGACTAATGTTCTCCCTAAAGAATTGTAGGGGGTGGTGAGTGTCCTTAACAGGGAGACCTGATCTGGTCTTGGAAATCAAGGCCCATTCTCCCGAGGAAGACATATATGAGCGGAGTCCTGATGAATGTATTGGGATTACGGAAGAGGTGGGGGTGGGCAAGAAAGCGTGTTGTAGACAGAGGAGACAGTGTATGCCAAGGCCCTGGGGTGGAAGGAACACAGACATTTGAGGAACCGATAGAAGGTGAGTGTGTGGGAATAGGGGAGGTGGCAGAGGGGCAGTGACTCGGGCTGCAGGTCATGTACAGCATGGCGGCTGTGGTAGGGATTTTGACCTTGGTCAAAGAGACGGGGAAGTGTTCCAGTAGTTGCAAGCAGAGGTGAGGAATGTTAAGTTTGCCTTTTCTGCCGCAGTATGGAGAGTGGACTGGAAAGGGCAGGAAGGAGTGGGGGAGGGCACTCAGGAGGTGGCTGCCATGGCTAGGTCAGTGCCAGCCATGGCTCGGGGTTGGATGGAGGCAGTGGGGGGTGAGGAGAGTCCAAAGAGCTCAGCTGGAATTAATGGAGCCTGGCGAGTGGCGGGAGTGGGTGATGAGTGTAAAGAGCAGTTCAGTAGACTCGCAGGTTTGGGTTGCGCAGCGAGGGGATGGTGGTGTGATTCACCAAGACGGAGGGTGTTGAAGCGGCGTAGCTTTGGGGTGGGGACTTGGATGGTGGATGGAAGGAGCTGAGTGCTGGGCTGGCTTCAGAGTACGTGGAAGCCAGTGGAAATGAAGATGTTGAGGGAAGGCAGGTCAGAGCTCTGAGCCTGGGAGATGGCCACTGGCTTAGTGACTCGGTAGCCACGGAGAACTTCATTTGGGGGTGGTTCTCGTGGACTAGCAGATTGGCTTAGACTGAGGAGCGGGTGGAGGGGTGGGAATGAGGAAACAGATACGGAGCAAGAAAATGTTATTTAGAAGATTGTGTTGGAGAAAGGACTGCCATATATTGAGCATCTGGATGTCCACAGAGACAGTGGGCCAGGGCCAGGAGGGTGTCGAGGAGGAAAATCTTGGCACTTGCCAGTCAGAGGAGGGACCTGCCAAGACACAAATTCTGTAGACTGGGAGATAAACATAGATGCCATTCTAGGAACCAGAAGTCTGGACAGCCGGTTTGAATCCTGTTTTACGAGGTTGGCATGAGAATGTTGCCTCTGTGACCAGAGGAAGCGCATTCATTGTCCTGTGTGTGTGTCTCTTCAGGAAGCTAAGAAGTCCCGCTTGCCCATCCCGATAAAGCCGTCCCGGTCATTAGGAAATGTGTATCGGCTCCCTGTCACCCAGGAGATGGTGGCCCAGCTGCAGGGCCAAATCTTGGAGCTGCAGGGGGAGCTGAAGGAGTTTAAAATCCGCAATAAGCAACTTCACCAAAAGTTAATTCTGGCTGAAGCAATGATGGAGGGGAGGCCAGCGCCAGACAAAACGGTACAGAAAGGTAAGCACTGAGAAAAATGTATTCTCCGTGAGCTAGATGAACGACCTGATAGAGCTGCTTGAAATGTCAAACTTGTTGTTTAGAACTGCAGTAAGTTTGAGTATAAATTTTATGAATTACAGTGATTAATCTTGACTCTTGACAAATACACAATCAAAGGAACACAGTAAGGAGAATGAATCCATTGTTTTCATTTTATCCTGGAGTGTGGATAAAGGGGACTTGTAAGTGCTCGCGGGTCTTGCGAGCTCACCGCTCCCTTCACTTGGGATGGTCTGCAGCTACCCCAGCTGTGGGATGACTTGAATCTGGGTGGGTTTTTTTGGCTTTGTCTGTGGAAGCCTCAGGCATATGGCATCATGTATATAAGTGAGAACCCTCTTGGTGGGGTTTTCTAGAATGTCCAGGCTACATTACTTTGGCTTCCTCAGGTCTAATTCCAAACCCTATCACAGAGCAGTGTAGGTGAGCACACAGGTAGTGTTGGACCTCGTTTTCAGAGGGTTCACGAGTCCACAGAAGTACATGTGTTGACTCCTGATTTTGAACTTCTGCGTAAGCACACGGCAGCAACACATAATACCAAGAACAACAACAGCAATCTTTTATTTATCTATTCAAAAAGTATTGATGAAACCCTGCTGTGTGCTAGGCCCTGGAGACATAGTGAATAAAACAGATGATCTAAGTCTGTGTCTAGCTTCCGTTCCTGTTGTGGGGAGAAAGACAGTACGCTGATGAGCAGGGATAGCATGCGAGAGATGGCAGGTGCTGGGGAGGAAGGGAAAGCAGGGCTGAGGGCGTGGGCAATGTGGAGCGGGGTAGAGTGTGCTGCCGTCCGCGGGATCCTAGAGCCTCCCCGGGGAGGTGACATCTGAACACAAACCCGGAGGAGAGGAGGGGAACGGCCAGCTTGGAAAGTGCGTTTTTGGCAGCAGGAACAAGGGCAAAGGCCCTGATGTTGCTTTGAATTTGGGATGTTGGATGACTAGGAAGGAGGCCAATTATGTGGCCGGAGTGGAGTGGGGAAGAGGAGGCCGGAAGGAGGTCAGGGACGTGGCATATCAGGTGGGCCTGCCGAGGCCGTTCTCAGGTTTTGTCTTTCACTCAGGTAAGACCGGAAATGGAGGGTTTGGAGCAGCGGAGTGATGTTATCTGACTTCAGCTTGAAAGCAGGGATGGGCAAGCTACGGCCTGTGGGCCAAGGTCGCTGGCCGTTTTTAGGTTTTCTTGGAGCACCGTGCCGCTCACTGATTTGCACGTTGCCTGGGACGCTTTGGCACGGGGATTGCGGAGTTGAGTAGGTGTGATAGAGGCCCTGTGGCTGGCAGAGCCGGAAATGTTCTGTGTTTGGCTCTTGAAGAGAAGTAGGCCGACCTGTGCTTGAAAGGATCACTGGTAACACGAACCATCGGGGTGATGGAGCTGTGCTGCCCTGAGGTGGGAGAGGCAGAGACCAGCAGCCAGTGTCTGGTTTGGGACTCCTTGAGACGCCTGTTGACCAGCCCCATGGCGGTGCCAGGTCAGCAGCGGCAGATACAGGGCCTTCAGTTTAGCAAATGTCAACATATCGCTGGTATTTGAAGCTCTGAGACTTGGCGACACAGGGAACAGACCCAGGCACCGAGCCTGGGACTCTTCAGTGAGTAGGGGTTGGAAGGAAAAGGAGCAGCCAGGGAGGCAGGGACGGAGCCACGAGAGGATGATACCAGAAGCTGAGTAAAGAGCAGGTTCGCTGTATCCAATATTGTGAGTCAGTAAGACAAGGCCTGAGGATCGGCCTTGGGATTTAGTAACGGGGAGTCATCACTGGTCCCCTGGAGGGAGCTGTTGCCCTGGTGCGGCCGAGGCCTGCCTGGCACGGGTTCCAGAGAGCCGGTGCAGGAGAGGAACCGAGATGCCAAGAATAGACAGCTCTGAGGAATTTTACCGTAAAGCGGGGCGGAGACACAGGGCAGTTAGGAGCCATGCTGTCAGCAAGGCTCAGGGGACTCGGATTCGGGACCTCGGGTGACTGCAGCAAGGCGGGTAGTCGCTGGAGGTCTGGCAGCATGAGCCGCAGAGCTGGAGTGTTTAGGGAAGAGAGCATGACCTGGAGGTGTCAGCGGAGGGCCAAGGCACGTGCACTCTTCCAGGTCTGGGATCACAGGGGATGTGGGAAAGATGGCCAGGGACTGGCCTCCACTCTGGGGGGACAGCCGCAGGAGAAGCAGTGCCGAGGGACCGCCCGGGGCCTTAGAATGAGGGGGCAAGGTGCATGTTCAGGGACGACACTGAGCTTATTTGGGATTTTTTTTTTTTTTTAAGATTTTATTTATTTATTTGTCAGAGAGAGAGAGGGAGAGAACACAAGCAGGGGGATTGGCAGGCAGAGGGAGAAGCAGGCTCCTCGCCGAGCAGGGATCATGACCTGAGCTGAAGGCAGATGCTTAACTGACTGAGCCACCCAAGCGTCCCCTTATTTGGGATTTTGCCATGGAAGAGTTGGCATTCTGGGGTGGGAGACTGCATCCGACGTGGAGATTTTCCAGGTGGCTCAGGGCTGGGAGGCGACTGGGAGTCTTGCTCTTCCTGTGTCAGTAATGAGACGGGCTCCTGTTATTTTTTCAGCCTCACTGCTCACTTTAAGTACACGATCTAATGGAATCTTTTTAACAGTCCTTGAGGCAGGAACAGCAATCATCCCTGTTTTAGCATGAGGCAGCACTTTCAGAGATAAAGTGACTTGGCTACGGTCACACTGCCACTAACTTCCGGAGCTAGATTCGAACCGGCCTGCCTAACTTCCAGGCCCGTGCCCTTTACTTGCCTTATAAAGCCTAGCATCTGGACACCCTCCATGTGGATTTTCTGATGACCCGTAGCCCATGGTATTTTCCATTGATCTTTAGGTTCTTGGGTTCACCATAGTGGAGGTTTCAAGATAAGTGGGCCTTTGGCAGTATTGCTCTTCCTTCCCTCCTTCCTTTCCCACTTTCTCTCCATGCGTCCATCCTTCCTTCCATCCATGCAGACATCTATTCATGCGTTCAGTGAATATTCCCCGAGCACCTGCTGTGTTCCCAGCCTCATGCAGTGGGTGTAGGAGACAGAGACAGAGATGGAGAGGACTGAGATAGTCTCTCCTTTCTGAGAACTTCCTGTCTAGTGGGAAGGGGCAGAAAATGAAACATACCAGTGCAGGGCAGAAGTGAGGGACACTCCCAGGAGGAAAGGTTTTATGGCAAAGGTGCCTCAGCCCAGCAGAGGCCCGGGCACTTTGCCCAGGGCTTGCTGTATGCACTTACCACTGTTTTGTTTTGTTTTGTTTTTTAAAGATTTTATTTATTCATCTGAGACACAGAGAGAGAGAGAGCATGAGGAGGGGGAGAGGCAGAGGGAGAGGGAGAAGCAGGCTCCCTGCTGAGCCAGGAGCCCGATGCGGGGCTCGATCCCAGGACCCTGGGATCATGACCTGAGCCGAACAAAGGTAGACGCTTAACCATCTGGGCCACCCAGGCGCCCATGCAGTTACCACTGTTTTTATTTCTTGCCGAGACACCAGGGTGCCTCGACCAGGTGCTACTCCTGCAATTGCCCAGTAGTCCTTGAGGCCTCTCTCTTCTCCAGAAAAGTGGGCATGAGTCTATAGAATTCATTTTCTCACTTACAGTTTTTTGAGAGCCTGGACTTAAACCATTTCAGACAAGCTGCAGTATATTTATGCTTTTTATGTCCTGTTATGGCAGCTCGATAGATTAATTTTATCTTATAAATTGCATTTTGCCTCCCCAGTGTTTTTATTTTCCCTGTTGTATCTTTGTGTTCTTCTCAGTTGCTTGGCTAAGTTTCAAGTCTATGGTTTTATTTATTTTTCCTTCTCTTCGTGAATGCCCATAGCCCAGCCCCTTGTGGGAGCAGCCTACCAGGACAGCCCGGGAGAGCAAAAGGGAATTAAAACCATGCCCTGTGTCTGGAGAGACAAGGAAGGAGACAGTGACCAGCACACCAGCTACGAGACCGGTCAGAATTCAACCCCTATGTGTATTGAACAACTTCTGTGTGCCAGGCACTCCTTGGGGTGTTTCATAGAAAAATTGTTACTAGGCCCCGCAATGGGTATCTTAGGACATCGTCATTATTCCCACTTAACACACGAGGAAGCTGAGGTTTTTAAAAAGAATTGATCCAGGGTCATCCAGCTGGTAAGTGGGTCGACGAGCGGGGGTACAGTAGACTGCGTGTCTGAGTTCACCGGTCATCTGTCACGCTTTTCTCCCCAGCAGTGGGCCAGGCGCTGGCGGGCGCAGTCCCTGTGCTCAGGGACCCCACGGCCAACCCTGCAGCCTGACAGTTCTCCGTGTGGTGCTGGGTGCTGGCTGGTTAGGCGGGCACCGCTGGCCTCCCGCCGCCCAGGAGGGTGGGTCGGAGGTGAGCCCGAGCTGCCTCCTGGTGTGTGGGCCGTGTCAGGTCGCTCAGTGGGAAAGGTACAGGGACATGAGTGAGGTCCCAGGCAAGTCGGATCTATTTCTTCTTAAGCATACAGATAAGCACAAAGGATAATAAAAGAATATTCATGTTCCCATTCAACCAGAATGAACACATGCTGACATTTTTCCTTTTTACCTTAGATCCACCCCCCTCCGCCTTTGTTAAAAAAGAGTCACCTTTAATCTGGACCTAATTCATTCCGTAAGAACTAATTGTCTTCAGGAATTCTAAATTTATCAGGGGGTGGCTATGAGAACGCCAGTCTCTGCAGAAGCACTGAGTTCTGGTGTATGCTTTCCCAAGGCCTCTAGTCAGTGCAGGGGATACGTGGTCACATGCTTCTGAATGTTGGGGGCTTTGAGGAGAAAGCCACTCGACCAGGCAATATAGTACCCTTAGCTGAATCGTAGAAAGTTCCAGAACTGCAGTATTTCTTCTAATGCAAATAAATGGTCCTGGGGATATCTTTGGATTTCTTGTTTATAGCTAGTTGATTGCTAAGGGCTTCATGTCTGACTGGCAGTTTCCCTCTCCCTCCCAAATCCCCAGCATTCGTGAACTTTCCTTTGTCTGAGTGTGCTTCCAGAACTGCGCACATGCTCGTGCCTCTGCCTGAATGTTCCCCCTTTAATCGATGCCCTGTCTTTAGGTCTCTGCTTCTGTGTCACTCTCTAGGGAAGGCCTTCCTGAGTCCCTCAGTTATTTAGACACTCCCAACAGCCCCCCAACGTTTTCATCTCGAACTGACTTGCTCAGGGACTGCCCTCAGCAAAACTGGTACCGTGTGTGACACCTTCGCTGTTCTTTGCTCTTCAGTAGCTCCTTCATAGATCCTTGAGAAGGGAATGCAGGGGATGCCCCAGATGTTATTGGCCCTCACGTTGAGGGCTGAGGAAGGTCTCTTCCTGCTCATGCACTCCTGATATGGAAGACTGCAGTCGCAAGAGGGATAGATGCATCAGGAGGCAGCATTCAGGGTGTTGGAGGCAGGCGGCCAGGCTTTGAGGCGGGGGCTCTGCTGCTTACTCGCCCTGACCCTCGGGCAAGTTCTTATCTCTCTAACCCTCAATTTCCTCTTCTGTAAAATGGGGAAACCAGTGACGCCGCGTAGGGTTGTTGTGAAGGCTGTCCATTTAGTCTTCGCATAGGTGAGGTGCTTGGTGCTCGGCCGGGCCCTGGCACAGTTGTGTGTCCCGAGGCCTTGCTAAACCTGCAGGTTCACTCTGTACACTGCAGCTTGTGATCCTCCCTCTCCCACACCCTCCACTGCCGTGATTTTAAATGAAAGATCCACCTTTGGCCCTTCATCGAGGGCCACTGAGCTGCGAGGAGCAAATCAGGTAGCCGTGTCGATGCCGGGCTGTGAGACGTGCTGGGCACCGGCCCTGGAGCCTAGAAACCAGATCTTTACCGCTGCTGAATCACAAGCTGCTGTAGATTGGGGGCAAGTGTGTAAATGTTAGATTTGTTGTGTTGTGAGGAGCAGAGCTTAAATAGGAGGTTAAGTGTTGGTAGGAGAATGCACACCATCCTCCCCCCCACCCCATTCTGAGATGCGGGTATGTGTGTGTGTAGCTGAGCGTCAGAGCTGGCCAGTCTGCATCGCAGAAGGACATTTGTGTGGGTCTTACTACACTTGTCTCTGCCTGATGATGACTTAAGGAAAATTATGGAAACTGATCTTTATTCCCCTGAGTGAACGAACATTGTTTCTTGCCAGGAAATTCCATTATCATGAGGTTATTATGGCACAGATAGTTCCTTGACTTGGAAGGTGATTTACCAGAAAAGAAGCCTATTGAGATCTCTCCCTCTGTCTCTGTCTGTCTCTTATACTCATTCAGCCAGCAGTTACTTACTGAGTACCTTCTCTGCCCCAGGCCCTGTGCCAGACCCCGGAGAGCGGAGATGAATGACATGTCTGTACCCCGAGAGACCGCTGACCCTAGTGACTATCACAGATTTTGCACAGTAGAAATGCTGTATTACGAATGCTTCCTTTAGGTCATGTAGCAGCTGCTTTCTAAAATAAAAAGAGTTATTTTATGGTGTTTGCATCGTGAACAGAGAGATAAGAATGGGCTTACAGCCACGAGGAACAGTTACAGAACCCAGAAATTGGAATACACAGTCTGACGAAGATTTTTGTGTGCTCTTCCCTCTGAGAGTTCTCCCAGGCCCTGTCGTCCAACCCATATGGTTGCTTCTGCAGCGTTTGCCCTGGTCCACCGCCCCTGCTCGCGTGCCTCCTGCCTCCTGTGATAGGCATCCTCTTCCATCTTCCAGTAGTTCGAGGGAAGCAGAGAATATCAATATTAGTTGGGCTCGTTCACTACCGTGTGCCAGACGCTTTTCCAGATACCGTCCCCTTTGATCCTCAGAACACAGCAAACGCAGTCCTTCACAGTAAATGCTGTTCTTTCCGTTTTGCCGATGAAGCCACTGAGGCTCAGAGAGGTTAAGTAACCTGCCTGAGGTCACACAGCTAGTAAGTGGCAGAGTCAGAGTTTGAAACCAGATCTGGTTGGATTGTGAAGATGGGTTTTTCTACTATATTCTGCTGCCTCCTAAGTATTTAGACACACCTTATATTGAGCTGAGCTTTCCCTGGCCAATGGGCAGGGTGGGATATGGTTGAGGACAGAAGCTCTGGACTCAGGCCTGAGCCAGAAGTTTCGCAACAAGCAGCTTAGACATCTTTTGGGGGGAGACTGAGGCTCTGAGACATTAAATTACTTGCCTGCAGCTGCAGTGTCAACAGCAAGTGGCAAAGCTGGGTGCGGTCCCCCTTCCCTTCGACTTCAGGGCTCTGCCTTCTCTCTGCAGCGCGGCTCCATGGCTCACACAAGCCGGGCCGCACGTGTGGCGGTCGGAACCAGCTGTCCGGAGACAGTCCCCGGCGGGGTCATGCAGCAGTGAAACAGCTCACTGCGGGGACTCGCGGTGCCTCGCGGTGCCTCTAAGCTGTTAGACGTGGAAACGAAGACTGTCCTCAGTCATATGGGTTTTAGAATTGTTGCTCTTTAATGTTACTTCACACACTGCCCAGTATTTGTCAGACCTTCTGACTTCCGGTCTGGGTGGTGTACCGTACGTACCAGGCCCCGAGAACGCGAAGGTGAAAAGCCAGTCCCTCCCGTGAAGGAGCGAGAGAGGAATCCAAACAACTAATTGCTGTGTAAATAAATAAACAAGCTGGTGTTGTTCCTACGTTCGCACCCAGCACATGGGGTGTGTGTCCGGGGTGATATGTGTAGGGTGCTGTGGAAGCACAGAGGGAGGGACAGTTTGGCCTAGTTTGAAGATGGGCTCTTGCAGAAGGAGAATTAGATCTGCGTGTCAAAGGATGAGTAGGAGTTCACTGAGGAGGTGTAGAGGACCAGATACATTCCAGGCAGAGGGAACAGCACGTGCAAAAGCCTAGAGACACAAAACAGCCTGGTGTGTGCAAGGAATTCTGGGAATCTCCAGAGGTAGTATGAGGGGATGCCCTTGGGTAGGTTGCCTGGAACTAGATTGTGGAGGGTCCCAGACGCTGTAAGAGGGAGTTTGGCCTTAATCCTCAACATAGTGGGGATATTGATGAATTTTAGCTCGGCGTTGGTGGTTATCATGGTCAAATTCACTTTTTAGAATAGTTGCTCTGAGGAAGAGGGTGGATTGAGAGGTAAGAGGAAGGACTGGAGTCAGAGAGGCTTGTCAGGCTGTGCAGGGACAGGGGGGGTAGATTTCAGCAAAGGAGGTACTGACAGTGTGTGTCTGACTCGCAGCCTCTGAAATTTGCCAGCCCGATGGCCTTGCCATCTTGCCAACGTGCAAAGGGAATCCTTCTGAAGATTTTCCAAGCCCAACCTCAGTTGCTGCTTACTTGAGTTCTAAGAATCAGCTTTCCACCAAAGTTGGTGTGATTGGGACCCATCAGTCTGAGAATGTCGACACTTCAAGTGATACAGAAAACTTAAAACAGAAAATCTGTGACTTGGAAACTGAGCTCGAGGGCTACCGGAATTTCATATTTCAGCTTCAGAAGCACTCCCAGTGCAGCAAGGCCATTATCACAGTTTTGTGTGGGACAGAAGGGGGCCAGGACGTCCTGAATAAGCCCAAGGGTAGTAATGACGAAGAAGAAATGACGTTCTCAAGTTTGCACCAAGTACGTTATGTGAAGCACATGAAGATCCTTCATCAGCTGGCTCCAGAGGTGACCGATGGCGGGCTGCTGGAGGGCCTCAGACAGCAGCTAGTGGAACAGGAGTATGAGCTGCAGAAGGAGCAGGATTTGAACATGGAGCTTTTCAGTGAAATCCATAACCTGCAGAATAAGTTCAGAGATCCCTCACCCTCCAGGTACATTCCACCACTGCTTCTCCCACTCTGAAGCCTGCAGTTCCCCCGTGTTGCCACTAGGTCGGAGCCCATGAGCTACAGGGGAATGCTGCTTGGCGATGGGGTGGCTTGTGTCCTGGGGAAGGCTTGATGGTGGGTTTAGGGCAGCTGGGCCCTGTGGAGAGGTGAACATGAGGCCACAAAGAACAGTGGCTGTACACATTCTCATTTTGTGTCTTCTGAAATTGGCAGAGCGGATTTTGCCCTCGTCAGGCTGGGAACTCAGGGCAAAGGTATTATTCCGGTCACTCGGTGAGTTGTGGCACATTTGCTGAATGGCAGTGTTTACTCCTGGACCCCATTATTGGCTTTTACTGTGGGACTGAAACTAATGTCCTAGGCAGGGTGGGGAGAATATAAATATTTTCCATATCTTTAACCTTTCAGGTCATCTTAGAGGAAATAAGCCTGCATAGAAAGAGAAGAATTCTTAGGTCATGTTTTACGGGCATAGATATGTACAATTTTGCTTTATGAGCTATGACAAAAAAGTGGTCATTTGTAAAGTTGACCTTCATTCATCACTAAATTTGAGACAAACACATAGTTCTGAATTGTCAGAAGCCAGAGTGAATGTTTTCAAGCCTCCCCAAACACCAAGATGGGGGGAAGCTTGTATTTATTGAAAGGCAGTCGTGTCAGACCCCCAGGTAGGCACTTTCTTATTTATTCCTCAAAATCACCCGGAAAGGGGGTGTTCTTAAACGTGTTTCTGTGGATGAGGAATTGAGGCTCGAAGAGCCTGCCGTGACTGAGCAGACGGCCTGAGGACGCCGACGGTGCTGCCCCGAGCCGTGGCCAGTGCGCAGGCCCGCAGTGTCCCACCCAAGTCCTTGTGCTGTCCTCATTTCAGGGAAGGGGCAACACGTTGAACTGAAGGGTCAGCATCTTTGCCAAGCCACGTGAGGGCCAGGTGACTGTGGCCACGGTTAATAGGAGCCACGTTTTCCTTAATTTATGTTTCGCTCCGTGCCAACGAGCACTCGTGGGCTGACACAGGAAGAAGCAGATCTGGTCTCAGGAGGTAGGATTGTACAACAGAGTGTGGGCTTTGAGGGCAGACTGTGTTTGAGTCCGGAACCTTCCCCATTTAACTTTGCGATCTCTGAGTTGCATTCCTCTGTAAATGAGGAGGTGCCTACATTTGTCCAGAGATTGCAAGGAGCCGTTAACTTATACAAAAAAAAAAACACCTAATGCAGTGACTGACAGGTCATAGACCCTCCATAAATGGTTGTTAGGATTATGATTACTCCCTGACCTTTCAGTCGAGAGGAGAGAGTCCCGTTTTTGTGTTCCTGTGTTACGGTTTCTTTTTTGTTCTTCCTGAGAATTTGTGGTAGGTCCCCCGGCCCTTGGAGCACTTGTTTCTATAATTCAGAATAATATTTTTGAAGAGCGTATGGAAACCAATTGTCCTCCTGAGTTCTTGCCAGTCTGTACTGTAATTGGGGGCTTTATAAGGTGAAAAATACTGCAGAAGAACCTTTGGTGTCCAGCATTTGTTGGCTGTTTTGAAATCGAAGGAGTGACCTTGCAGACTTCCCATTTTTCTAGAAGTACGTATATTTGTACAGCCGCAGGCTTTTAAAAATTGTGCTCTGTCATTTTTCCAATTAGTGTTAAGGTCACAAAAATTCAATTCTAAAATGGTACAAGCATTTTCTCTCCCCCCCCTTTTATCAGATACGATTCATTAGTTCAGTCCCAGGCCAGGGAGCTCTCCCTTCAAAGACAGCAGATTAAGGACAGCCACGGCGTCTGCGTCGTTTACCGGCAACACGTGAACGCCATGATTAAGGCATTCGAGCGGTTGCTGCAAGCCAGCGACGTGGACCACTACGTGGCCGAGGGTTTCCAGGAGCAGCTGAATCAATGTGCTGGGCTGCTCGAGAAACTGGAGAAGCTGTTTCTCAACGGTAAGTGGGGCAAGGGATTGCGAGTCTTAAGACACATCGTCTATTGGTCCAAGACTTCTTTCGGAGGGGCCCGGGGGGAACCGACTCCTCGGCGGTACTTACCTCTGCTCACAGCAGAGCCACACTGACTGTTCTTTCTTCCAGGGACGGCTTCCAGGGGCTTGGAGGGCTGCGCCGTCCCAAACCTGGGGTCCGGCTGGTGGGGCACAGGGGTGAAGCCGGCTAGGAGGCACCACCCCTGGCACCTGCCCCATGCCCCGTGGCTGCTCTAAATTTTCCAGAGAAGATGGAAGTCGGGTTTTTGGGGGTGGGGGGTAAGAACTCATGAGTTTTAAATGTTGGCAACACTCAACAAAACGAGCAAACAAAAAACCCCAGACATTTATGGGTAAAAAAATACATTCAAGAGTCAGAGGTGGTTAGAGGAAGGATGAAAGAGAACCTTTGCTAAACAATAGCTGTGTGCTAGGTACTTTAATAGATGTTATTGCATTTAAATAAAAAAGCAATCATTTGCAGTTTTTTTGAGACTAGGACGAAGAGTTTTTTTATACTGTTTACCCAGCTTCATCAGTTTTGCCATATTTGCTTTGTCATTTTCTCTTTCTCTCTCTCTGTGTATTCAGATCTTCCTCGATTTATGATGGGGTTATATCCCAATAGACCCATCATAAAGTTGAAAATATCCTAAGTCAAAAATGCATTTGACACGCGTAACCTACCCAACATCATAGCTTAGCCCAGCCTACCATAAACGTGCTCGGAATGCTCACAGTAGCCTACAGTTGGGTGATATCCTCTAACACAAAGCCCATTTTATAATAAAGGATTGAATATCTCATGTCCTACATTGAAGGCTGTGCTGAAAGTGAGAAACAGAATGGCCGTGTGGGCCCAGGATGGTCCTATCAGTTATTTACCCTCTTGGTGGTGTGGCTGACTGGGAGCCGGGGCTCGTTGCCGCTGCCACAGTCATGAGGGGCAGTCGTACCACCTGTCTCTAGCCCGGGAAGAGACCAAAATTCAAAATTGGAAGTGCAGTCTCTACTGGGTGCCTATTGCTTTTTCACACTATCCCAAAGTAGAAAATTGTAAATCACACCCTTGTAAGTCAGGGACCATCTGTGTATACACACACGTGTGCATATGTGTGTACACACGTTATTATTATTTTCATTTTTTTTAAAAAGATTTTATTAATTTTTTGACAAAGAGACAGCAAGAGAGGGAACACAAGCAGGGGGAGTGGGAGAGGGAGAGGCAGGCTTCCCACGGAGCAGGGAGCCCAATGCGGGGCTCGATCCCAGGACCCTGGGATCATGACCTGAGCCGAAGGCAGATGCTTAACCGACTGAGCCACCCAGGCGCCCTATTTTTATTATTTTTTATAGATTTTATTTTTGAGTAATCTCTACACCCAACATGGGGCTCGAACATATGACCCTGAGACCAAGAGTCACACGCTGCACTAACTGAGCCAGATGCCCCCCCCAGCGCCCAACATTATTATTATTACTATTATTACACAGGAGCCCGACATTATCATCATCATCATCATCCCTCCAAGGGTGGATTGGCGATATCATGTGCCTTTCCCACCTCCCCCTAGAAGTGCCAAAGTGTGTGGCCCCGCACACTGAGGACATTCTTTTATACAGCCACAGTGCCATTATTAAATCCATGACCTAGTATCGTTATCTCATGGACAGTCTGTATTAAAATTTCACTAATTGATTCAATAATGTCTTTTATGAGTCTTATCCCTGATTCCGATCCAGGACCCACTCCCCACATTACATCTAGTTGTCCTCTGTCTTTGGTTGTCTTTAACCTTTTCCTTCACCCTTTGTCTTCCGTGACGTGGACCAGTTGGAGGGTTCAGGCTAATGCCCCAGTTTGGGATTCTCTGTTGTTTCTCTAGGATTGGATTAGACAGATTCGATGAGATGAGTTGTGTGGTTTTGGCAAGAATGCCGCGTAAGTGTTGTGTTCTCGTGGTCTATCGTGCTTACGAGGCACGTACCATCGGTTTGTCCCGTTGTTGGTGAAAATAATTTTGATCACTTGGGTGAGGTTGTCTGCTGTATGCGACAGGGTTTCCCTGTGTAATATCTAAGTAATCACTGCAGGGTACTTTGTAATCCTGTAAACATGTGGCTCCTCTTGAGACGTTTACCTGAGTTTTCCTGGATGTTCCTCGCCTCAGCCATCACCGTGATGGTGGCAACATGGTGATTTTTTTTCCTCATACCATCGTTCTTTCTTCGTTTTTTATTATATGGCGTCTGCTAGAAGGATGAACTCTCCCTTTATCTCCCCTTTTTGTTTGTATGTCTGTTGCTTATTTATTTATTGACATTGTGGACTTGTAGCTTCTTATTTCATTCAGTGGACTAGTATTCATTCTGTCATTCTACTAACGCTCAAATTGTTTGAGATTTGGCAAGTGGCAATTCCTTTTGACAGGTCTCCAGCTTTTTGGGGAGCACTTCTGTACTTTCTGGCACAAAAAAAGATGCTCCAGCTTCACTGATACTGTCCCTGCCCCTGAATCAGCCATTTCTCTAAGGAGCCCTGGTTCATCTTAAAGGGGGGGTGCTATTTAAGCACCAGGATTTGGTGCTGGGTGTTTTATTTGCTACTGGGGTGTCGTTGTGTCCAGGCCCTTTAGCAGACAGAACCAGGGTATATCTCACATGCATACATACGTAAGTGTAATTTATTTAAAAAATTGTTATTTCACAGTGGTGCCTCCAGTTCCAGTCCAACCCGTTATATCCCTCCTTGCTGTTGCTGCTTCCACATTGTTTCCCATCTCCAGCTGTGAGGATCCCGGCTCTCACATCAGTGTGTCCGCTCCTGTGCTCACTTCTCTCTAATATACACAAACACTCCGTACCACTGTGAGAAACAGACCTACTAGAAGATCCTGATTTGTTCGTAGCTTTTTTTTTTTTTTAAAGATTTTATTTACTTATCTGACAGAGAGAGAGAGCGAGCGCACGAGCACAAGCAGGGGGAGCGGCAGGCAGTGGGAGAGGGAGAAGCAGGCTCCCCGCTGAGCAGGGAGCCTGATGTGGGGCTCCATCACAGGACCCTGGGAGGGATCATGACCTGAGCCGAAATCAAGAGTTGGACGCTTAACCGACTGAGCCACCCAGGCGCCCCATAGTTCTTTTAGTTTTTAGGCTAAGGGTATATAGTCAGGTATTAAATTTAAAAGTTCTTTGGTTTCATTCTTTCTACAGTGTTGATATGTTATTCATTTGAAATATAATTAGATTTACTGATTTCTCTTTGTGCTCAGTGTTAGGCTTCCCCTCCCATTTTTACTGATTTAATTTTATTTTTTGAATATGAAAAATATGAAGGTGGTTCCAAAGTTAAAACTTTATCCATTTAAATTGCCTCTATAAAGTCATTATTTTTGTCCTTCTCTTTTATATCCATTAGTATGACTTTCCAGCCCCCCTTTCTCAAACCTCCTGGAACCGGGCTTTCCGACATCCCAGCCTCGCCACAGAAACGGCATGGGCCCGAGGCACTGATGCCTGCCACTTTGCTGAACCCGGCCATCAGTGTTGGGCCGCACCTCCCTCACCTTGACAGCAGAATTGGGTGTGGTCAGCCCCTCTCTCCTGGGGAGATCCTTTCCTCCCTGGGCTTCTAGGAAGACACCACCCATTCTCCTGCCACCCACTGGCCACCACTTTGAAGCTCTGCCTTCAACCAACACGTGTTGTAAATCTGACCAGCTTGCACCACCTCATTGCTGCCACGGCTCCGGTTTGCCACGGTCTCCTCTCGTGGGTTATTGCAGTCCTTGCCCCCCGGAGGGTCCACGCTTTCCCCCATGGCCCACCATGGCCCATTCCCTCACAATAGTCAGCGTGATCTTTTCAAAATGTAAGTCAGGTCATGTTCCTTCTGTTCAAGATCAAAGGCTTTCCTTGGTGAGCTGTAAGAATTAAATAATGGGCACGAAGCCTTGACTGAGTGCTGGGTGCATCGCTCACAGGTGCTCTGTGCTTGCCAATGTCTCTCTGCCTGTTTGAGTCGGGGGCTTATCCTCAGAACAACCTGTTTTACTTGGGGAACTTCGCCTTACGGAGGAGAGTCAGTTGCCCAAAGTTATGACTGACTTGGTGAAACCAAGGTTTGACCTTAGTTCTTTTGTCTTCATACATTACAAAACAGATGGCTCATGAGGGTCCACATATGTTCAACTTAATTCCCAGATAGAACGTGGGGTAGTTTGGGCTTCTGGGCCCAGGGAATGTTTCCCGAGTTTTCTACAGAACCCAGCAGCTCAGGCCTGTTGTAGACTGGTTGTCCTAGTACCAGTCCCCCGGGACCTTGAGGCCCAAGGACACAGGGGCAGTTGACTTTTCCCAGCTTTGTGAAATTCACTTTCTCCTGACTAAGGATTTCTAAATAAGCTAGTTTTCATTTTAATATTGGAGAAATAACTGGGTCCTCAAGATAGAGCTGTATCTTCCCGGCCTGAGGCATTTTCTGTCTGTCTCTCTCTCCTTCCTACAAGCCCTCAACCAGGGCCCGAGGAAGTGGGAGGCTGAGAGAGAGTGCCTCTGGCAACAGCTGCCCTCCCTCACTCATCCAACCACCCCCCTTGATTTATTTTTTAGTTATTTACCTTGACAAGCCCAAGGAGATCTCACTTCTTGTTTCCTGCGGGTTCTGGAAGCAGAAGCATTTCAGGCTTTGCAGACAACACAAACATAGAACTTTCTTTTCTTGTACAAAAGGCATAAAAGTCTCAGGTACCTCACAACACCTCCCATTCTTAGAGAATAAAATGTAACAGAGGTGAGTCTTTCTTGGATGCTATCTAAGGGGTCTGGCTTCTGAATTATGAAAGGAGCCTACTGTAAAATAGTTTTATATTTGAGGTGGTTGCATAGCATGAGTTCTTAAAAATTTTAAATATAGTCTTTTTTTTTTCCTTAATACAAAGCAGTACATATTTATTGTGGAATAACAGATAAGCAGATACTCCTATAGCTGCATTATTTATACAGCAGAAATGAACACCCTGGAGTTTATACTTTCAGGTCTTTTTTATATGTATGTGTATTTTTTGTGGAACTAGAACTGTTTGCAACCTTTCCCTTTGTTCAGTTTTAGATAATAAATATTAACCTCCATTGTAAGTTTTAGCGGCTGCAGAGCATTCTTTTGTATGAATGTACCATAATTTACTTAATCATTCCCCATTAGGTGGACATTTAGGTTGTTTCCAGTTTGGGGCTATTAAAAGAACACCATATTGGAATCTTTGTACATATCCTTGCTTTCCTTTAATAGTCTTTGGTTGGTAGACCCAAGAAGTAGAATGATAGTGTGGTTTCTCATTATTTGTCAGGACCGGAGCTGGGATCTTTTCTAGCTTCACAGGCTAGGGATTTCACTAGGGTCCAGAACCCTGCAAGATTTTCTGAGTGCATTTTTCCGGGGTGGGGGTCTAACTTTCAGATTCTTGAAGTGGGTTGGGACCCGAAGTAGACCGAGAGCTGGTGTTGCAGTCCCACAGTGTCCTTGCTCATGGTGCCTCCCAAGGCCAGTGGCGTAAGTCAGGAAGACAGCGTGGTCCTCTGGTATTTCTGAGCCAGCACTGGGGAAAGTACCGAGCAGGTTGTGTCCTCCGCGAGCTCACCACATGTGTCAGGGTTTAGCCACACGGGTAGAAGACAGCTGCGGGGTTCCTTTCTCTTGACTCTCCTCTGCCTGCAGGGATGAACCTACACCATTCATTTCTTCCAAGGCCTTCTGTGGTCTGCCTTGTCCCACTCACCACCGTCTCAGCGAGAATGACGGTGATGATGATGATGATGATGATGGAGAAACAGTGAGGAAGGCTGGGCTTTCTCAGCTGCACGTTCTGTGCTAGGCCTGTTCTCAGCCTATGAGAAGCTGCTATTTATCACTTTCATTGAATAAACGAGGAACAGAGAAGTGAATTTACTTGCTTGGGGTCACCCAAGGAGTGGCAGAGTCTGGATTTGAGCCCAGGCAGTTTGCTTCCACAGCCTAGCCTCCTGACTGCCACGATGCCGTGCTTCTCATGCTCCTGTCCCGTTGGGCGTCCCGGTCAATACTTTGCTCAAACCAGTCCCTTTTCTAGAAGGCTGTGCTTTCTCTTCCCTTCTAGAAATTCTGCTCATCCTCTAGGAAGCTTTCTTTGTTCACCCCAAGTGGAAGCAAAACTATTTGTTTTTTTATTCTGGGTTGGTTGTAGCTTGCCTGTGACAGTCGCATCTGGCCTTGTGATGGACACTTTGCTGGGTGGAAAGAACAAAGCTTTGGAGCCAGACAGGCTTTTGAGTTCAAATCCCATCTTTATGCTTCTCTTACTCCCTTAACAGTCAGATTTCCTCTGTGAGGGAATAGTACCTATCTTGCAGTTCTTTGTGAGGATTAAATGAGATTATTTAAAGTGTCTGGTATCCCGCCTAACCAATCTTGGGAGCGCAGGAGGTGACAGCAATGATTTCTTGTGGGCATATTTTATTTCTTCAGAGCATAGACTCCTGGAAGATGGGGGCCTTGTTTTGTTCTGGCTCCCAAATTAAGCTGGGACCGTCCTTGTAGTGTCCGGTCAGGATTTGATGACAGTACTGATAGTTTTGTGTGGTTTGGATCTTACTCTCGGGCGCCCTTTGATTCAGTGTCCTCTGACTCTGTCTGACCCTCATAGTCGGCGCTGGGAGGGAGGTGCCCCTGAGCTCTGAAGGGAAGGCTTCCAGGAGAAAAGGGTATTGGAGCTCAACCTTCCATATTGGAAGTTGTTGGGGAAGGGTATTTCAGGAGTGGTAATGGGGCATGCGGGGTATAGTTAGCATGGTAGGCAGGCGATCAGAGAAAATGGAAGGTCTTTCCTAAGTATCCTAGAATCTGCCCTCCACATGGCGCCTTAGCTTCTTCTTATCTTTATACAGCAGTTCTTTACTGCCTCAAAGATGTGTCCCTGGTCACCTCCTCTAAATTGTCCCCGATGGTCCAGGCTGGCTCACGTTCGTTTCCTCTGCAGGCCCTCCCACGGTATCCTGGGCTGCCCCTTGTCACAGCCCTGTAGTGTAATCGTCTTCTGGGTCCCTCGTCCCCCCGCAGGTGTGAACTCACTGAGGGTAGGATGGCTCCTCGCTCATCTCTGTAACCTCGGTGTCGGACACAGGTGCCTGGGAGGGACTCTGTAAATATGTTCTACAAACTACTAGTGGATGCAAAGGAAGAAACATTTGGGTCGTGTAGGAGATGCCAGGCTATGATATTTGAACTGGATTCTATACGGTTGGTGGATTTGGAATGATGGGGTACTGTTTCAAAAGAGGCTTTTCAAACAGAGGCAGCGCCCAGGATGGATCAGTGCAGGGAGGAGGGTGGGCCAGCCGGTTACGAGACTGTCCTGCACGATAGTTCTCTTGCTTGTTCCAGTATGGATTGGGTAATTAGATGTCTTTTTGTTTGAAAAGATGAAAGGATTCCCCCCCCCCCCCCCCCCCGCCCACTGCCACCTACTACACAGCTTTTCGGTGTAGTGGTAAGATTTGCCTGAAAGATGGGAGCAGCGCCTTCATGACATGCTTCCTAAGCTTTAGGAATAGCCTGGCAGATGGTACCATGTCACCTGTGCGAAGGCAGTTTCCACCACGGAATTCAGTGCATCACTTGTCATGATGGCCCTATGAGTCCCACACTAACAATTTGTCATTTGGTTTTAAAGAATTCTTTCGTGGCAGGGGATTGGGCAGAATATAATTGTTGTGGAGGCATTACAGACTCCTCACAGGATGTCCTGTTTGAAGACCGGGAAACCTGGACTTTGGATGGCCTCAGGGCACTTCGTTCTCTGGGCATGGATTTTGTTAGGAATTGAAGAGAGGTTTTTGTGATAGTTATAAGACGGAATTTATGGTCAGGAGTCCCAGGGTACTTGAAGCGCGCCCCAGACCAGTGGTCCCCTACCCGGTGAAGTTGCTGAGGTGTGCATCCGTGCTCCTGATGCGGCTGGTACGCTGAGGCAGGAGATGATGCTGTGTGTGCTTGGCTAGAACGCGTAGACTCCTAAGCCTGTGGGAGGGCCGGGCTGGGCAGATGGCCCACCCTCAGGGTCTGCATATCAGCTGAATGTCAGGGAGCAGCCCCGTGCAGGTGTGAGATGGGAAGTGCTGAGCTGTTCTTCTAACAGCAGTTGTCTCTGCCCATTCACGGTGGTCTTGCGGCCTGGGACTTCCAGTCAGCGTCTTGGAAATTGACCCAGCAGATGGCAATTTCCCCTCTTGATGAGGAGTGCAGAGGACAGAGAGGTGGAGCCCGTCCACTGTGGTAGAGGCCTGTCACCCTCTCCCTACCTCCTGGGGAACCAAAATGTCACTGCATTTTTGGTCAGGATGTAACCAAGAGGATCAAGACCTAGACTCGTGGTCGAGCTGGCTCTGGAGTGTCTCCAAATCCCTTGCTTAACTGGAGCATATAGTGAAATAGGTGATGGGATGTCGGAGGACGAGAGGGGACACGTCAGACCTCTTGGATTTACACTTCACTGCAAAATGGAGATCCTGACACTGTGCCAGTGTGATCGATGTGAGGCCAGAGGACATCGTCGGTGTCGGGGTGTCGTCCTTTGTGGCCTGGCACCTGATATTGGGGGGCCCATGTGACTCCTTCCCGGTGCCTGCCAGCGCCCTGCAGCGGCAGGTGACGTTCAAGCCCTGGGAGTGTCGCACTGGCTCTCCGTGCCCATGGTTGTCCTGCTGGGGTGTTGGGGGAGCCCTGATAGCAACACCCACTGGCCCCGGGGAGCAGGCCGGTGGGCACCCCGAGGCGCAAGGCAAACGCGTGAGTCTCCGGTGCTCTTTTCCTCTGCGCTGTGGTGTTCGAGAACGTTCCCTTTTAGGAGTAGTTTTGAAAAGGGAATGTGTGGGTGCAGTTTAATTATATTCTCATTTTTCAAGTGCAGCTCTAGAAGGGTTTGTTTTTTTCTTTGGCCACGCGTTAGCTTCTTCAAAGAGCTCATCCCAGTCTGCAATTTCCAGAGTTCTGAAGTATTTTTAACATGAAGTTGTTAGTCTCTGTGAAGACTGGGCTCCCGTGTCGCTTTTCAAACAGCAGAGGCCGCCAGGCAGGGGAGAGCGGCGCCCTTTTGCCTATTTACGTTCTGAGCTTTATTTTGTTTTCTTTCGCCATTTCTCATCGCCACTCCCCTGCCGCAGGCCCTGGCTTATTCAGCTGCACTCACACACCCCTCTCCCTACTAATCCCACTTCTGAGAGTCTTTCCTAAGGAGATCATTTAAATGCAGATAACGCTGTATGTACAAAGATGTTTATTTCATTTATTTATAAAAGTGAAAAATTGGAGATGACCTACATGTCAAATAGGGGACTGGCAGAAACTCTGGTACGTGCATGCCTGCAGTGGGATATTAATGCAGTCACTAAAAATTAGGTTTCCAAGACAAATTCAGTAAGAAAAGCGCTTACAATAAAATATGAAGGGAGAAGATGAAGTCACAGTACGGTGTCACCCATGCTAAAATGCATGGAAGAAAGAATGGAAGGAAATCCATAACGTGTCCGGAGTGGGGGCACCTGGAGGAGAGTGACGCTCTTTTCCTTGTTTCTGTTACCCATTTCCTGTAACGAGCATATATTCTGTTAGTGTCAGAGTTTTTAGAGAAGGGAAAAGAACCCCACCCAGCAGCGCCTTGGTGATGGGTTTTTAGATTCAGGGCTGTCACCTCCCTTCTAGAACTGTGCCGGAGCAGTGATGAAGGAGGAGCCTCTAGTCTGAGTGTGTTCTTGGTAATCCTACTTTAAATATCCGGGATTGTTACGAAGAGTATTTAAACAAATGGAACGGGGCCTCTGCAAATGTATGAGCAAGAAATTATTAGGGAACACTTGTTTTATCATTTATTTATTTTTAATGTCTTCCTTCTTCTTGATGTTCTTTCTGCTTCCAGGAAAATCAGTTGAAGTGGACGTGAGCCCCCAGAACGAAGTGATGGGGAGGTGAGTGTGTGGCACTGGGGAAGAAGACTGTGCGGTCAGTTTGTCCGCTGGGTCCGCTGGCTCCCTCCTGTTCGCTTAGTTCCCCGCTTCTTGTGGGTAAAACACAAACACCTATGAAACTGACAGCGGCCACGCACAACCAGGCGTTTACGCTGTCTGCCCTGCAGCCTTCGTTCAGTTGTTCTGGGCCAGGCCTGGCATCTGTCTGTTGGGTGCTTTGACGAGGACGACACGTTCCTTCTCTTGGCTCCTGGGTACCCGCAGGATCGATTTCCGATGCCTTAGCCTGACCTTGGAGGCCCTTCTCAGTTTGACCCATCTTCCTTTCTCTCATGTTCCCGGGCTTCCGTCTTCTCTGACTTTTTATTGTTCTGCGGCCCGTGGCTGGACAGAGGCTGTACACTCGAATTCTTCCTGTTGTGGTTTGGAAATCCTTCTTCAGAGTCCGTTTATGTGGCAATGAACCTGGCTCTCCCCAACATCCCCGTCTCTCTTCTACATCCCAGGATCAGTTACTCCTCCCGTAGCACTTGGCGTGTCGTCACATTACAGCCCTTAGCACATGGCGTTGTAGTACGCCCAGCATTTATCTTTCAGCTCGCAGAATTGCTCGAAAGAGGAAAGGAGCTAGCATGAACGGGGTATTGGTGTGTGTCAGCCGCTGCCCTAGGCATTCACGGTCATTCTTTCTGATGCTACCAGGCAAGCACTCTTGTTCCCACTTTAGGATGAGGAACCAGAGGGTCAGAGTTGCATGCTTGACATTAAGAGGCAGAGCTGGGATTTGAACTTGAATCTGTCAGACTCCCGGGCTCTTATTATTGTTGCATATTGCCTTTTGAGGACAAAGACTGTGTCTTGAATATCTCTACACCTGCTCCAGCCCAGCTATCTGGCGTGTAGTTGGAATTTAAAAAATGTTCATGGAATAAATGTGTTGTATACTTTCTTAGTTTGCCTCGATGGCCCACAGGAAATGTCAGGGTCTCGCCCCCCTCTGTTTCATTGTTAAAGGTTCTGCCTGTTGTGAGGGCTACGGGTACGTCCCTCCTCTTTGGAGCAGTGACCCTTTGGGCTTCTGGGGGTAAAATAAAGAAACAGACCAGAATTTTAGACTTTCTTGGCATCACGAAGGCCACAGCATCATTAGAGTGAGCAGGTGGGGACGCATCACAGCTCACCGGAGGACGTTTCCATCAGAGTGTCTGTAACATTCAGAAGAAATACTCCTTTCCCACCACAGTGTTTTTGCAGATCCCTCCCAGTTCAGCCCTCTGCTTCCATCCTTCCAATAATGGATCACGTCTCAGTGGTAGGCTGTGGAGAAGGCAAGCAAGGCCTCCCAGAGTGGAGACAGTCTTAACGGAGATCTAAAGGATGAGGGGCCCGGGGCAGGGATTGTCGGAGAGTGTCTGCGCACGAGGCGAGGGAGACATGGCCTGTGCGAGCTGGTGCAGGGAACTCGAGGGTCAAAGCTGGAGAGGCACGCGGGGCTACCGCGGGGCTGGTCCTCAGCTTCTGTGCTACAGGAAGAGGGGAGTCTTTGAAGGAGGATAAGCTGGGGCTGGACAAAATCAGATTTGCTGTTGTGAAAGATGACCGGGGTGGCTTAGAGGGGGCTGGAAGGAGGCAGGGAGCCTCTTTCAGCCCTCCTCAGCCATGTGTCACCCTTCCCATCTCTGACAGGCTGGTTTCTTTTCCTTCTCTTCTGCCTTTTTCCGCTGTAGGCTTAGCGCTCTCACGGGTCACTCCTAAGCTAATTAAATGGGTGCCCTTGGTCCATTCGGCACTCTGGCAAGGCAGCAGCAAGCCCGTGCATCCATCACGCTGTCTGAGTGAAGTTGCATCTGGTGTTTACCTGTTAATGAATGCATTGCAGCTTCGGAGTCCTTTGCTCTTGTCTGAGCTCATGAATAATGAGACAAGAAGTAATAGGAAAAAGTAGGAGAAAAAAAGAGCTTAAATTAAGGAGCTTATCTATAATGGAGATTCATGTGGGCTTCTCACCGAGTTCAGGGTGTTTTTCCTCATGGCTCAGGTGGCTCTTGGGAAATACAGGTTAATAACCAGATGATTGCCAGAACAGTGGCATTGGGACCTGCTTGGGGGCCATGAGGGTTCTGAGATTTTTAAACCCATAAGGCCACTTCATGGGTTTGGGTTGGCCTCCTACATTCTCCTGGGGTCCCAGAGCCAGACAGACCTGAGTTCAAGCGTGAGCTCTGCCACATACAAGCTGTGAGACTGTGGGCAAGCTTGTGATGTGCCTCAGGCTCCCCAAGTCTGAAGGAGGATAGTCATCTCCACCTCAGCAGGTCTCTGTGGGGACCCAGTAAGATGGGACATCTAACATGCCTGGTACAGAGGGGACACCTGCTCAGCAGCCGCCGTTGACACGTGCTCCCTCGGAGGGCCCCTCCCCGTAAGTCAGACAGGGCTCCCCCTTCGTCACTGGCTCCAGACTCAAGCCCCCCAAGCGCTTTTTGTTTTTAGAGTCTCCTTGCTAATAAAATGCTCTAGGGAAGCAAAAGGGCTCCGAAACAAAGTTGCAAATACGGGGAAATTATAAAGGGCCTAGTAATCTTAAGTGATCCCAAGTCCTGGTCCTGGCTTGGGATTTTAGTGTGGGAAATGGTTTCTCTTTCAATCCCGACGGTGAAGGATGGAGGCAGACAGTGTAACTTACCAGCACATTCTCCCTGAGTCTCCGGAGCCGTCTGCGTCTCATGTGTTGTCCGACTGCGAAACGTCCGAGAAGTCCTCCGTCCTCTCGAGAGACCAGAAGCAAGACAGCGAGACTGGGAAGACCTCGGTCTTGGCGAACCATTTCTCTCAAGGTAAGCTAAGCTTTGCTAAGCATTTGAGACACAGTCACGGTTTCCTGGTCTAAACAGTAATTTGCCGTCTTGCCTGAGTAAGCAGAGCGTAGTGACATTTGAATATTCATCTGATGAAGGGAGATCCTGGTAGGGCTCAGGCTATCATTTGTCACTGGGGAAGGCTGTGGTTGTTGAAAGTGTTGCTGATTGGGGAAGAGTCATTTTTATTTCTTAATGATGACTTATGGGGCGCCTGGGTGGCTCAGTCGTTAAGCGTCTGCCTTCGGCTCAGGTCATGATCCCAGCGTCCTGGGATTGAGCCCCACATTGGGCTCCCTGCTCGGCAGGAAGCCTGCTTCTCCCTCTCCCGCTCCCCCTGCTTGTGTTCCCTCTCTCGCTGTGTCTCTCTCTGCCAAATAAATAAATAAAATCTTAAAAAAAAAAAAAAAAAGGTGACTTATTATGTGACCTGCCACTTCCTTGCTCTCCTAACAGTGGCAGAAGCCAGGCTGGCAAACACCGAGGTTATGTGTCTGTTCTAAGTCTGGTTAATTTCCTGTTGTTCCTTTCAGACCCTTCCTGAGGCTGTGTCACTTTGAAGACCCTTGCTCTGAATTGTACAGATGCCCCAGAGTACCTGACTACCCTCCCTCCACCCAAACCCGCGTTGGGATATTTTGTAATTCTAGCAATCTGCAGTGTTTCCCTTTAGTGTGTGACCCTTCGTCCACTGGGTCAGCCCCTCGTCCTGCCTCTGACCGTGGGCCATGGGCTCAGTTGGCAGAATCAGCTTCCCAAGCCTCCACCTGCCCCTGAGCTCTCCTTTACCTCTCTGTATTTGCAGTCTTGGTTACCTCCTGTTGGAGTATTAGGAATTAGGGATTAGAGTTTATAAATCAATGTATTTCAGAAGTTCAAGGGATAGTATAGACCAGGGATTGGCAAATTTTTCCTAGGAAAGGGCAGATAGTAAATATTTTGGGCTTTGTGGAACATATGGTCTTTGTTGTAATTACTCAGTCCTGTTGTTGTAGCAGAAAGCAGCCACAGACAAAATGTAAATGAACGAGTGTGGCTCTGTTCCAATAAAAATTTATTTACCAAAACAGGTGGTGGGTGGGTTTGACCCAGGAGCTGTGGCTTTCTGACCCCTGGCATAGATTCTGGACCTTAGCTGACATCCTCTGGTCTCTCCTTTCTTCCGGTGGTTGTTTGCATGGCACCCAGAATGGACCCAGAGCACAAATCAGACCCTGGCACCTCCTTTCTAAAAGCTTTTTGTTGACACCTGATCACATAGAACTGTGGTTTTCAAAAATTCACAATCTTTTTTAGCAACAAACTACCACCACCCCCCCCCCCAACTTTGTTTCAGCTGAACTTTACGTGGAGGCCTCATATGTAACGGGTGAGATACGGGTGAGGCTTGGTCCTCCACGATGGCTCCTGAGGCTCCTCTGGGGTACTCAGGGCCCAGAGCAGCACAGCTTGAAAACGTACCTAGAGCATGAAATACACATGTTTGATAGAAGTGAGGTGTCAGCCGGGCTCCGTCTAGTAGCCAGTCACCTAGGTTTGCTTTCTTTGGGTTTCTGGCTGTATCCCTGTGTGATTTCTTGAGTTTTTGTGTACCAGGTTTCTCTCGGTTATTTCTGGCTCTTTGATCTGCCTTCTCCTAATTTGGGTCAGACCCATGAGTTGCTTCCCTGTCTTTAGCTGCACTTCCTTCTGCACTCTTTCAGCCTGGCAAGGAACTCAGTCCATTTCCAAGAACCCCTGAGACTGTTTTTGTGGGAGAACACCCTTGATTGAGGGCCTGAGGAATTACAAGGGGGTGAGGGTTACAGTGCAGCAAGCCAGATCATTTAATGGGAATACTTGAGACCCTTGTTCTTTAAAACCCTTCTGCTATGGTATGGGCACCTCGCTCTAGATTCCTCTTGTCAGCCCCTCTTTTTTCTACCTTCCCACATGTCTGCCATCCCAACCGTGGTTTATTTCCGATATAGAACCTTTTAGGCATCTCCTTACGTTTTGTGATTCTGGGGACCCATGACCTTGGGCTTGTCATGCCCTCCTAGTGCATTAGCAGGCACTTTCCTGAAGGGGGACAGTACCCTCCGGAGCCATCCCAATAAGCCCACTGTTAGCTTTTTTGGTTTGTTTCTCTTCAGACTTTTGGTCTCTGCATCTGGCTTTTTTCCTTTTGTCATGTTTATATTCTAAGTAGAGAGATAATTTAGTATTTTTCCTTGTGCTTGACAATGTGCTTGACATTCTATCATAAGCTTTCTGACATGTTGTTACATACCATCATTTTTAGTGGCTTTAGAATAGTCCGTTGAATGGCTGAACTGCAGTTTTCCTTATGTTCCTCTTTTGCTGAACATTTAAGTCATTTCTAAAATTTCACAATTGTGAACACTGCCGCAGGGATTATCTTTGAACATGAAGCTTTCCCCTTATTTCGGCGCATTTTCTTAACCTAGATTCTGTAGTGGGGCTACTAGGCCAAAGAGACACAACAGTTCTTGCTGGTTGCTTCTTGCAGGATTTATGGTTTTAAAGAGTTAGCATTTGTCAGAAGGATATTTATTAGAAGAGGGACAGATAGTTTTCTCCCATTTTGTAAAGACGAGTCTAGTGTTTCCTTCTCCTTGGTTGGGGCTGCATAATTAATAAGTGGCGTCCAGTTCGACTGGGAATGTTTCCTTAAGCCCTATTGATGAGTCCGGCTCCTGGCCAGACTCAGTAGGAGGTGATGTGTACCGATGACTGCTAAGTGTTATTACCCCAGAAGCCGGCAGCGTGTGATGTGGATATAAACCAGCAAGGAGGACTGCGGTCAGAAGAGATAAGTTCCTGCCTCACTCCGTCCTCACTAGCGGCTGGAAGATTCTCAGGGCAGCAGGGCAGGGACAGGAGGTGTGGCCAGGAGTTTGCTGCAGATGGGGTCCTCCAGCGCTGGGCTGGCCGCCAGGGCCTCACGCATCCCACCAAATGACTCGCCACACTTCTGGCATTGATAGGAGATAGCTGAAGGTCTGGGAATTAAGTCGTCTCATAAACGTTCAGATTCATGGCAGAATTACTATTTAATTAGGAAAAGACCTGTAACATTGTGCTACTTTTAAATGAAAGTCATTTTGGAGAAATTAAAACTGGGTCATAACATTAGTGTAATGTTTTAAAACAAACATTACTAAGACATACTGAGTGTACCGTAATTGATGAATTAAAGACGTTAGTTTTGCCTTTGGATACTTGAGGTGGTTATGCTTTAAACACTGATTCTAGAAACCTACCTCCAGACTGCAACTGTGCTTCCTTCTTTCTTGGTTAAAGTGAGATGTGACAGTGGCTGAAAAAATAGGACATGCTCATTGTAGAAAATTTGGGAAATTTAAATTTTTATATATTATTAAATGTTACATTGAAATAGAGTACAGGAGTTTTGAAAAACCTGAAATCTACCATCCAAAGGCAACTGCTGTTAATATCTAGGGGTAGATTTCCTTATTTTGTATTTATGTGTCTTTTTCGCCTGCAGATTTTTAAATGGAGTTATAATTATGCTGAATAATCCATTTTGTATCTGTATTTTTCTGTGATATTATATGGTCTTCATAATACAATTTCAGTAGCTGTAGAATACTGCATCACAGTAATGTAATGTATTACAGTTTATTTAATAATTTGAGTTATGTTCAGTTTTTACTGTTCTGTAATCGTGCTTCAGATGAACATTTTCATGCATTTTGGCAAATGGTTGTCAGCATCTCTGGTGATCTCTTTGAGTAGATTCCTAGAAGTAGAATTATTTGAGGAAAGACATTGGAAAAGAACCTTACTAAGGCTGATGATAAAAATAGATCCCAAAAGTCACGCACATCTATATTCACACGAACAGGATGTGCTCTGGAGAGTATACCCTTCTTACCATTTTCACTAGCGCTGGGATTACTGTTTTGCTGTGTTTTTAAGTCTTAAATGAGTACACGATAAATGGATAAACATATTCCTTTCAAAGAAATATCTGGATTCATTATGAAAGTGGTTTAATCCACTGTCGGGCAATTCAAGCAGACTTGAAAGTGATCTGTTAGTTTCACCATAAGGAAGTATTTAAGTTAATATTTGATATTTAGAAGAATAAAGGGCTGCATTAGAGTTAGCATTAAAATTGTATGGAATATAATTTTTCCATGTGATGTAGAACACCCTGCCCGTGGAGGGCTGCAGAGAACCATTCCAGAACTGTGTCTGTGGGCTGTGGGCAGTCGCTCAGCCTCACCAAGCCCAGGAAAGCGTTGCCAGTTACCGACCATCTGAATACATCCAGCACGACTTGGAATTTTAAGATCCTTGCATAATCTGTAAATTATTCAATTTGTTGGGGGCTTCAGACTTTAAATTAAAAATAACTCTCCCTCCTGTAGACTTAGTAATGGAACATATACAAGAGATTCGAAGCTTGAGGAGACGTTTAGAAGAATCTATTAAGACAAATGAGAAGCTTCGGGGACAGCTGGAACGGCAAGGGTCTGAACTCGATCCAGGTAAGGGAGAGCCGCCCCAGAGGCCTGTTGCACGCCTGCGAGGGCTTCATCTGGGGCGCATTTGCCTGGATCTGCATGCCCTGTGTTGGGGTGAGCTTCACACTCACTGGTGGCCAGAGAGGTTTCAGCCTGGATCCCGACCTTGCTGCTTACCTCCACAGTGACCTCCCTCAACACTGCAGACTATCAGTTACAGTAACTTACTTATAAAGTGGGGATAATCATCCCCGTTTCATCCTGTGGCGATGAGCGTTAAGTGAGCTGACTGGAGCAGAGTGGCCCGCACAGTCCCTGGCACCCTGGATTGTGGCTGGCTCCTCCTCTGACTTTGGTCACTGGAGAGAAACAGAGAGGTATTTTAAAATAAAACGGACCGGAATTTCGTCTTTTCGTCGGTCATGGATCTTAACCGTACTAGCACGGGAGCGGTTTGGTGAGTCTCACAGGCCGACAAGGTTGCCAGTTCACCTGCGTACAAACAGTCGGGTCTGAATGGAATACGTATTCGTCCCGTAGGGAAGACATGCCCATGGTGCAAAGCTTACTGTATCCCTTCTGTACCCACTCATCTTGCTCTCCCTTCTCTCCTCCCACCTCTGTTAGTTGTTTTCCACACCTTACAGTGCTTTTTCAATGCAAATACAAATATATGTGCTTATTCTCTCCCTCATCCAAAAGCTAGAATACTTTATATCTGCCATTCTGTCCCTTTGTTTGTTGAACAATATATTTTGGACATCTTTCCTTATTGCTCCAAAGAGATTGTTTTCATTCCACAACGAATGTGTCTTTTTTTTTAAAAAAAGATTTTATTTATTTATTTATTTGAGAGACAGAGAGCATGAGAGGGGGAAGGGTCAGAGGGAGAAGCAGACTCCCTGCCGAGCAGGGAGCCCGATGTGGGACTCGATCCCGGGACTCCAGGATCATGACCTGAGACCTGAGCTGAAGGCAGTCGCTTCACCACCTGAGCCACCCAGGCGCCCCTCAAAGAATGTGTCTTGAGAGCAGCTTTGTGCCCCAGGAAAAGCCCGAGTTTGTTAGGGAGTTGCACTGAGCTGGGTGTGGACCCCAGCTCTTCTGTTTATTAGCTTTGGGACTTTTGGACAAGTCACCCCGCCTCTCCCAGACTTAATTATTTTATAAAACAGAGCCATGGTGAGATTCAGTGAGGCAATTCTCTGAATAGGGCCTTGCTCCATGCCTCACTCAGTAAGTGGTTGTTTTCTTTGTCATTATCATGTTATTTTACTCTCTTATTTTTTATAACATTATTAGTTTAATGTTGCAAAGCTCTGCAACAAGTGGGGACACAAACCTTTTTTAGAGACAAAATAACTGAGTTCTAGAAAGATATACTCAGTGGCGGCAGCACTTGAGTCCTTGCACGCCTGGTCCAGTTCTCATTCCTGTCTAGCCCAGCATAACCCTCTGCCCAGAAGGATCTTTCCAAAGCGCTATATGTGCTGATGTGCTGCAGTCGGAGAGGTAAACAGAGCGGATGCACGCCTCCCTCCCTCTCTCTCTCTCCCTCTCTCCAGCCCCTTCCCCCATCCTGCTTCCTCCCTCTCTCTCACCCCCAGGGAAATTGATTAACCTGAGTTATTAGTCATATCAAACACAGGGAAGAAATACATGCCTGGGCCCTTCACATTCACTCGTGGTAATGCCTGAATTAGATTCATTCTGTTTTACATTTTTCCTGGCAAATCCAATTATAGAATTCTTTGGGGGCTCCAGTGGCCCACCAGCTACAATGGAGCTGGTAATTGCTCTGGAGAGTAATTCACTCCGATGGGAAGGTTTACAAAAAGGCATTCACAAAGTATTTACACTGGTGGAAAGACATGCTGTTCTCACCATGTTGTCACAATCTCTAGAGAGACAAAGGAATAAAAGTGGCCCTGCCTCCCCCCTGCTGTGAGGTGTTCATCTTGGGAGCAGGTCTGAGAAAGGCATGGCTCCTTGTGATGCGGAGGCAGGATATTGTTAAAAACTGCCACCTCGTGTATTAACTTGTCATCGGGTAGAGGAGCGGTTGTGTCGGCCTTCAGACGAGACCCCGCCGGCTGAGGCTCCATCAGGCTCTGTCCTCGGGGCTGACTCTGCCTCTGAGAAGGGGCCACCCCAGCTGTGGTCAGAGCAGACTTCTTCTGTAGCATTGTTCCTGTTCACCCAGATGGCGCTTTGGTCCTGTTTTTGGCTCTAGCCCACCACCAGTTATGATATTAATTCAAATGATAATAGCAGTAATGATAACAACATGGATCATTTTTATCGGGCTAGTGGAGACTTAGGGAAGTGACGCGGCGAGCCTCAGGTCATATAGCTATTAAGAAGCCGGAGCCATGATTCAGACCCAGGTGTCTTCGAGAAGACACCAGAGTTCATAGGGGAGAGTAGAGGAGATTGGCGGGGAGAGACACATGTCAGTGAAAAATTACACGGCGCTGTGATTTGTGAATCATTGACATGAGGAAGGGGGGTGCTGTAGAGCGGAGAGAATGTGTAGCGTGGGCTTCTGGGAGGCCTGACGTCCCACTGTCCTTACGGGGAGTTTGATTATTACCGGTAGTCAGTTGCGTACCAGGATGCTTTCAGCTGCAGAGAACAGAATACGAGTAAAAACTGGTGTAAACAATGGGGATTTATGTTTTCTTATGTAACAAGATATCCAGACGCAGGCGGTTCCAAGGCAGGTTTACTGGCTCGGTGCTAGGGTAGCAGGGCTTGGGGTCAGTGTCCATGATGACCTCGGTAATTCTAAGCATCACATCCTCTCAGGACAGTGTCCACAGCATGGGAACGAAGATGATGGAGCTCCTCCCTGTCTTCTCTTTTCATCCGGGTGAGGAATCTTTCCCAGAAGCCTCCAGCAGGCTTCCCATCAGGTCTCATTGACCGGAAGGGGCAGCTGGCCATGTTCTAGCTGTACAAGAGTCTGGGAAAGCAGTGTCTGGCTCTGCGGTGTAGTAGGGAAGGCGGGGAGGGAAGCATCTGCCTGCCCCATGTAGAAAGCCCCGGGCTTTCCAGAGGGTAGCATGTTCCTGTGCTTTGGACGTCATATATGGTGCTGGCATAGAAAGCTGAGGTGGGGTGTCAGGGCAGCTGTCTGGCCAGAGGAAGCGGTAGGATTTTAGGAGATAGACCACAGCCTGGGCTAAACTGATCAGAGTTTGTAGATAATCTCAAACCCAGTCTGTCTGGCTTCAGACCCTGATCTTTTTAGTAAACACTTAGACTAGACAGTGAACTTGAGCTAAGAGTTGAAAGACGAGTTTGGTTTTGACAGGTGAAGGAGCTGGGCATTCTAGGCACAGGGAATAAAGACCTCACTGTACGAAGTCAGGGAGATGTGTGACCCCACAATGTGTGGAACACCGGCATAGCCCTGTCTGGCTGCATTCGAGGACACTAGAGTAGGGGGTGGAGAGGGAGGGGGGTGTGCATGAGATTGGAGTGAAGTCGTGGAGACCTGAAGCTTGGGCCTTGTGTTTGGTTTGTTCACTTGTCTGTCTTTGCAGTGGAGGGCCGGCCGTCTAGTGTTTCTGAGCAGAGAATATCATGAGCGGACTGTGTGCAGCCCCCTGGCCGAGTGGCAGGGAGGCAAGGTCAGGGTGCACTGATGAGGTCTAAACTACAGGGACAGAAAAAGAGTGAGTCAGTGTCTGAGGCCTTTGGGAGGAAGAACCAGCAGTCATGATGGTCTGGTTGGGCAGTGTAGAGGATGGCTCCAGGTCTCAGCTCGGAGTAGGCGTGGTAGAGACACCGTCTGCAGGGGAGTGCAGAAACGAACCTGTTCACCTCTGTTCACCCCTAGGAGGAAAGAATGGGCGGGGAGGGGCTCTTGCCACCTCTTTCATGCTCACTCTTATTTCCCTTTGGGCTCTGGTGATACCTCATCTGGTTCACAGGAGTGATTTCCATCGCATGTTGTGTCTCCTCGTTGTTTAAAACTGTTTTCTAGAAAGTTCCATCCATACTGATCTGGTGACCATAAATCACTATTTATGTGTGTTTTTATAGGTTCTACAAATGCTTTTGCTTATGGATCAGAGCTGCATAATTCTCTGACATCAGAGATCTGTTTCCTGAGGAAGCAGAACCAGGCTCTCAATACAATGCTGGCCAAGGGATCCAGAGGTAGGAACTAAAGGAGCCACCTGCAGCCTGGACGCCCACAGCCCTCTGTGGCATGGAAAGAATGCATTGGTTCAACCCAGGTTCAAATTCTGTGGCTCTGTGACTTTGGGCAGGTCACTTAACCTCTCTGAACCTCAGTATTCTTAGCTATAAAATAGGAGTACCTCATGGGGCTGTCGTGACAGCCCTGTGAAGCCCTCAGCGCGGCATCTCTAACGTCTCTCATAAGTACACAGGTTACAGTGGAAGACAGAAAGGCTGGAAGTCTATTATTGCCAAAATCTCACCCAGAGATTCCCTCTTATCAAGAAGGTTTTTCCAGTATTTCTTAGGAAGATCCCTTCTCTTAATTGTTTCTTTTTGGAGCTTAGCCCACGAAGAAGAGCTTTCACAACTATGTTATCTCTCAATACTTAAAATGTTTCTGGATGGAGGAATTACTAGTCCTGTTTTACAGATAAGAACCTGAGGCCTAGGGAATTGACCCGCCGGTGGTCCCGGAGCTAGAAATCTGTAGAGCTAGGAGTTGGGCCAGCTTCTCCCATTCTCCCTGGAGGATATTGATGCTGCTTTTGGCTTAAGAGACAGAATCGAGGCTTTTGCAGATCATCCATTCACTCAGCAAACGTGTCAGGGCCTGCGTGGACTGATACAGAAATGAGTGGGTCCTGGTCCCTTCCCTCGAGGGGCTCATGGTCTGATGGGAGAGACAGCCAGGGAACCCACGGCAGGCCAGCGTGAGGATCAGCCAGGACAAAGGCAGGCTCGGGGAGCACAGGACCCTGGGGATGCTGTCTTGCCCCGGGAGAGGCTCGGCTTCGAGAGCTCAGTCCAGCAGGCTAAGTAGGGATTAGCCACGGTGCCTAAGGTTTGGAAGAGCCAGGGCCTTTTTAAATAGAAGAAAGAGAGCAGACAAAAGCCTAGGTGTTAGAAGCGGGGAGAGTATAGACCAGTCAGGAATTGTAGGAAGCATAGTGTGGCTGGAGTCTGAGGGAGGAAGGGAACACTTGCTCAGAAATCATCATGCCATGGTGAAAGGTGGTATCAGAAAAGCTGGGTCTCAATCTTGGCTCTGGCACTGTTTGGTTCTGTGACCTTGGGGAAGTTTTCACCTCTGCCATGCTTTGTTTCCGATCTGGAAAATGGGGAGAAAAAGCGTACCTACTCGGAGGTTTGCTCCAAAGAAGAAATAAGATGATACCCTTGCAGGTCTTAGTGTAAGGCCTGCAGTAAGAACTGCGGATGTGGTAGCCACCACCAGGGGCCCCGCGAAGAGCTGGCCCGGGGAGTGCTTAGACCCTTCAGAGCGCCCGTGAAGCCCGGCGCTAAGCCCTTTACGTGGACTATCTCAGTTCGTCCTCACAATGACGCATGTGGGGGAACTGAGGCACAGAGAAGTCAAGAAACTCCGTTGAGGTTTTGGCACCAGTGGGCAGCAAAGTGCACTTGAACACGCCTCTCTGCCCCCAGGTCACGCTCTTAACTGCCTATCTCCAGACCCTGGGCGTATTTTATTCCTCAGGAGAGGTGCTGTCGTCCCGGCCTGAGGAGTGGATGGGCCCAGCCCTGCTGGCCTCCTTACTGGGGGCCTTGCAGACTTCCCTCACACCCATTGCCAGAGTTTGGGGCTGCTTCTTGCTTCTGTCTATAATTTATACCCACTGTTTGCTCTGTGAAGGCAAAGTAACTAGGTTTGCACGGCCCATTATTGTATAGAAAATTAAACAGGCCCATTTCATCCCAGTGACGTTTAATCTGCAGCCTTGATGTTGACAGATTTATCTGCCCAAAATGCATAAGATAATTGGAATGCCAAAATCATAAATGCCAGATTAAATCTCATTCTGCTTTGTATTCCTGGAGTGCTCGAGCTGAAGTGCCGTATTTGCGTAATAAGGTTGGAAAAAACAAATGGTGTCTCTTCTCAGTGGTGCTTTTTTGTGTTTGCAGATAAACAGAAGAAGAATGAAAAGTTACGAGAGTCCCTCTCCAGGAAGGCTGCGAGCCTCGAGCTCCTTCAGCGAGAGTATGCCCGTGTGAAGGGGGAGAATGAGAGGCTGCAGAGCGAGGTCTGCGAGCAGGAGAGGCACAACCAGCAGCTGCTCCAGGAAGCCTACAGCAGCCGCTGCGAGCTGAGCAGGTAGGGCTCAGGGGCTCCCCGGCCCCGCTGGCCGTGCCAGGCGTCCGGTCCCAGAGTGGGGCGCGCCGGGGAGGCCCGCAAGTGCTGGGGCATGTCATGTCAGGCGGGAATCCAGCACATGGAGCAGAATCGTCCGAGGGAGGAGGCTGGGGCCTGGGCGGCAGAGTGCTGGTTTTTTATCCAGGGGAGGTCAGGGAAGACCCCTCTGGAAAAAATGGCACTTGAGCAGCGCCCTGAAGGCGGTGAAGGGGCTGAGCTCTGCAGATCGCGGGATGGTGGGAGGGAGCTCATTTGCGGCAGAAAGGGTGGGGGCTCTGAGGTGGGGTGTCCTTGGCCTGTGCAGGGCAGAGCAGGGAGGCTAGTGCACCTGGAGGGAAGGGGGGCAGAGAGATGGCTGGATGCCCAGTCCCACAGGCCCTCGCAGCCGTGGGAGGGACTCGGCTTTCACTGCCTGGGGAGGCCGTGGGAGGTTCTGCGCTGAGGGGCAGGAGGCCCGCTTAGACATTAAAGGACCCGTACCGAGTGCCCCTGGTGCAGTTTGCCCTCGCCCCTGTCCTGTCCCACGTGTTTCCCATTGTTCCTCGGTGCTCGTGAGTGCCCCGCTCTTTCAGAGTTACCGAAGTCACCCTCGGTCACCCTCGGTCACCCAGGGTGGTGCGCTGACGTAGCAAGATCCTCATCTTGGGCCCCTCCCGAGCTCTGCACCCCTGGCTAAGCCGGAACCTTGTAAGCTTGGCTTCCTGGCATCCGGGGGCTCAGGGGCAGATAGCACGCCCCCGTCGGGTGGCCGAGAAGACCGCACGGGGTAGACAGGGCCCGTCCGAGTTAACGTCTCCTCCCTGTGGCCGTGGGGCCTTTCCAGGGTGCAGGAGGAGGCGAAGCTGAGGCAGCAGCTGCTCTGCCAGAACGACGAGCTCCTGCAGTCCCTCCGAGTGGAGCTGAAGGTGTATCAGAGGCTGGAGGAGGAGCACAGGAGGCCGAGAGGTACTGGGCGCGCTGGCCCGAGGCGCTTCCCGTCCTGGGGCTGCTGCGTCTGGGCCGGGAGCTCACTTCAGCACCCTTTCCCGAAATGCTGTCGTCACAGCCCTCGCTGGCCTGCCTGGCGGAGGGGGCACACTTTGCGGCAAGCCCTCTGGCACGTTCTTCTTCTGAAGCAGCGAGAACCACAGAAAGACTTGGGCTCGGGAGCCGGGCCCCCGAGACCTGGATTCTCATGCCCTGCCTCCCAGCTGTGCGACCTTCAGCAGCTCACCTCACCCCTCTGGGCCTGGTTCTTCCTCCATAAAACGTGTCTCCTAATAGCGAGTCTGTAGAGTTGTGAAAATTGAGCTCATTTATGAAAAGCATCCTACCACAGTACGTGGGACATAGCAGACAGTCAAGGAATAATTTGATTATGAGTTTTCCGCTAGAGTGTGTTTCTTTTTGCCCATGCATTCGGCCAATAATTCTGGAGCACCTGCCACACGCAGGGCATTGCTGTGGAGATGGTTGTTGGCCCGGATGCTCTGATAGATACCCGATCAGAGCAACTTGACTGCAAACTCCAGTGTTTTAGAATCAATTTTGAGGTGTGGTAGCAATTTTTTTAAACGAATTTTCCAGATGGTTTCTCTCTATTGAAAGTTTATCTAGAGAAGGGTCACCTCACACCTTCCATTTTCTCCACACGTTGCTTTTCTTATTCTTGCTGTTGTGCCTTTTTAATATACTGTGGCTCTTAAAATCAGCCCCTTTCATTCTATAATTCCAGCCCAAATAGATTTTATTACTACTAGACATAATTTCGGGGTTTGGTGTGCAGTTTGCTCGGCTTTTATGGCCAGAAGCGAAAATTAATTTCCAGCTCTTATTTAGCCTGTGGAATAGCAGCAATTAAGTCTGCCAATATTTTTGTTTTTAAAGTCAAGTTGTTATTTTAAATTGTACCTAGTTCTTAGGAAGGGGAGGGTGGTGGTGCTGGCGGGTTTAAAACACTATTGAGCTCCTTTGATGACTGACCCTTTGGTGGCGGAAGACGTCAGGTTTCCCCCTTGCACTCGTTTGCAGAGGCCGGAGCAGAGGCGTCAGGAGAAGGCTGGAGGGCGCAGGACCCTTTCAGTGACCTGCGTGGTCTCCTAACAGAGATCCAGGCTCTGCGGGGGCAGCTAGAAAAGAGCATCGAGACCAACAGCACACTGCAGAGCAAGCTGGAGGAGCGGCTGGCGATGGAGGGGAAGAAGGCTCAGGAAGCAGCCCTCCCCGTGGCTCTCCGAACCCTGTCCGTCCCTGAGTGGCCCCCGCAGCTGGACAAGCACGGTACTGTCCCTGTGCCTCCTCACGGAGATTGCTGCCCTGTGTGTGTCGGTGGGACACGGGAGCTTCTGGAGTGTGCCCTTGCCCCACGGAGGTGTCCCTCCGTTGACAGCAGACCACCCGGTGCCCCGGGAGCCAGGGGTGATCTCCGTCTGGGGGCCTCTTGGTGGAGGGAAGTGGAGTTTGGGCTGCCAATGCTCTCATCACCTCCAGTCTCGTCCCCGCATCCATTCATCCCTGCCCATAGCACTCCGCTGCTGACAATGCTTTTTAATCCCTCGTACTGCCTTTCAAAGAGAATCTAAACATCTTACTCTGGCTCTCAGTGTCTGTAGGATCCTAAAAGCATCCTGGTTTGAAAACTGCTTCTGTTTTACATTTGCTCGTGGGTTTATGGTCTAGCCCCACAGAGGCTGTGTAGGGTCGCAGAGAAAGGACAAGGGTTGCTTGTCACTCCTCTGTCACTTGCCGAGCAGCAGGCCAGGAATAAGCCAGCAAATAGTCAGGCTCAAGGCAGTCGGCCGGGCCATCCTCTTTGCTCTGTGGACGAAGGAACTAAGACCCAGATTGGGTACTGGACTTGCCCAAAGCAGCACAGCAAACAGGTGGCAGAGCCGGGGCTAGGAATGAGGTTTTAGCTCCCGAGACCAGTGCTGTCCCTGGAGCAGCACCTGACCTTGTAGAGCCTCAGGTGTCTGGGGCCGTCATCCTAAGACCCACAGGGTGGGTGCGCACATCCAGTGGGACAGGGAGTGTCGACATACTTCATAAACAAGTATCGTCTAAAAGCTTGGACTTAATCTTTTCTGGGATTGGGAATTCTATCTATTGCCTTTAATTAAAAAAAATTAAAATCTCTTAAAGATCACCCAGTCAGCATGCTTTAGAACTTGTGGCGATTGGTTTATTGATCTCTCCTTGATAAGGAATTTAAAATTTTCACCAGAAGATGATGTGATGATATGAAAAAAAGAAAGTGAAAAAAAAATCCTTCATGATTGGACAGGGTGACGATATTTTGCTTTGTTTTCTCTTCATTTGGCGATCACGTGCAGGCATGAACTTACGTTGTTGACATTGGGTTTTGTGCCATTCTGCGTCCTTTCTTTGTTTTCGTCCAATATTACATCATAAGTGTTTCCCACCCTTTCACACGGGCTTCCTGATTACTGTTTTCAGATGATCCTCAGTCACAAAACCATTACCGTGGTGATTATTAAAGTGGTCTCTGGTTTGGAGCTTTAATAAACGTCGATGTTAATGTGCTTTTTGCTGTTAAACAGCATTCTCAGGATAAAAATCCTACCAGCAGAATCTCAAACGGTTAGAAAGGAGCCATATTGCCGCCTTTTGCATGGGATGGCCATCAGCAGTGGGTATCTCTGCTTTAAATACAGGTCTGCTCCTGGCCCTTCTTAGCGCTTGGTGGAGATGGGACCGACGGGTCTGTGGGGTGTGCTGGGGAGTTTGGGGCTGGGAGGACGATTCAGGGCCGGGGCTGCCCGGGAGGGAGAGCTGGGGCAGCTGAAGTGAGGCGGCCATGGAACAGCCTTTGCCTGCTTCTGGAATTTGTCTAGGGTCAGCCGTGGGTGAGCCTCGCAGGAGGCACTCAGGAGAATGTGTTCAGAATCCACAGGGCTGCCTCAGTGCCAAAGTGTTCTCCGGTGAAGGTGGGAATTCTGCCGTCGGCAGCGGCCTCTCTTCCTCTGCAGAAGCCTTTGCAAGATTGCATTTAGTGCACTTGTTCGAAAGTTCTGCTCTAAAGATGGCTGGTTTTGGCAGAAAGCGATCCCTCTCAGGGGCAGCTCCTTGGCCCCGGAATCGAACGTGGTGCTCAGTGGTGCCCAGAGGTGCCTGGGCGGGAAGGAGCTGGTGGGCTGTCCTAAGGCCTGGACACTGGGCACGGTCCTCGCTCTGCCGCCGACACTCTGCTAGTGCTGGGGCGGTCACTTCCTCTCCCTGCTCCTCCACGAGGTCTGAATGACAGTGCCGTCCCGCCCGCTGGGCTCCGGAGAGTCAGACGGCCCAGCGCTCTCCAGAGTGCACAGTGTGGCAGATCATCTCGGACAGCATCTAACTGCCTTTGCCTCCTGACGTTGTTTCCATTGCATTGCTTCCTAAACTCTGCTTTGGGTCCCTCTTGTCTCTTGCTCGGGTGGCTGCAGCAACCTCCAGACTCACTCCTCCAGTCCAGAGCACAGTCCTCAGCTCAGCGTTGCCCTGCCTGACGCCCCCGAGGGGGGCCCCACAGTCCTCATGGTTCTGGCCTTGCGTCCCACCGCGGCTCTCCCTTGCACCCTGGGCTCAGCCTACCACCTGCTTGATCCTCCCTCAATGCGTCCTGGTGGCTCACTCCTCTGTGCCTTTGCATCTGCTCATTCCTGTGCCTGCATTACGTTCCCTCCTCTGGGCTAGCACCCCTCCCCGGGACCCCAGGGCCCCATGCTTCCCTCCCTTAGTCCTGACCACCTAGAAGTGAAACTTCCTGTTTCCTTGCTGGACAGGAGGGTCCTTCCAGAGAGGACGCTGGGCCTGCTCACTCTCTGTCCCCAGGGTCCTTTTTTTTTTTTTTTAAAGATTTTATTTATTTATTTATTTATTTGACAGAGAGAGAGAGATAGCACGAGAGGGAACACAAGCGGGGGAGTGGGAGAGGGAGAAGCAGGCTTCCCTCGGAGCAGGGAGCCCGATGCGGGGCTCGATCCCAGGACCCTGGGATCATGACCTGAGCCGAAGGCCGTTGCTTAACAACTGAGCCACCCGGGCGCCCCGTGTCCCCAGGGTCCTGCAGAGGGGATCCCAGTCCCAGGGGAGATTTGAGTGGATGCTTGTGTGTGTCTGGTACTATACTGTATCCTCATTCAGTTCTTTCTCAAATGCTAATGCCAGTTTCTTTTCCTTCTCTTATTTTGCATCTTGCAGGTGGTGACAAATGTCCCATGGCGATAGATAATTCCTGTGATCTATTTGATTGCACCCTGGTGGTGCCACCACGATCAGGTACAAAGCTGAAGTCTGGGTAACTGTGGTGGGGTTGGGTTTGGCAGTAGGACTTTTTAAATTGAATGAAAGGGGGTCCCTGGTCCCAATCAGGGGAGTGTTTGTCAGGATTTGGGGCTTCAGCATGTCTAGCTGGTGAGCTCCTCCCCCACGCCTGTTAATCTATTCCTCGGTATTACTAACCTCAGCAACGTCATTGGGTCCTTGTGGCCTTAGATGGAAGTGTGAGCACCTTAGTGTGGCTTTAAGGCCTCCAGCATCCAGCCCCAGTGGGCCCATCCAGCCCTATCCATCTGCATTCATGTGGCCATACAGAGGGGTCCCCATCCTGCAGACGGGCCCGCACTCTCCTCTCACTGGGACCGTGCGTTGTGGCTCTGTCTTTTTCCAGGCCACCTTTGTCCCATTCTCTGCCATGCAAATCCTCCTCCTGCCCCGAGGCTTATTCTGAATGCAGACTTCTTCGTGAAATGACTTTTCTGAGGCCCCCAGTCAGAATTATTCATCTGGACTTTTGTTGATCCAAAGGTAAAAAGCAACAGGCTTTGCCTCTGTTTAGTGTAATTTTTGCTTCTTGTTCAACCCAGCTCAATTGTTGCTTCTCCTAGGAAGCCTTTCCTGATCTCTCTTCCTGCTGCACAGGGAATTGATTATTTCTTCCTCTGAGCTCTGGCTCTTCGTCATCGTGCTGTTACACCTCCCGCGTGGTGTCTGATTAGACCATGGGCTCGTGGAGTGCAGACACTGGCTTGATTCGTCTGTGTCGATCAGGGGTCTTTGTAGAGTGGGTGCCTGATAAGTGTTGGTTGAATTGAATCGAGCTTCTCCCATCAGACGAATAAGCCCGGGGGGGGGGGTGAATAGACGAAGGTCCGGGAGCCAGGCCACTTGCTGCCCCCTGTGCTGTGCCGGGTGGCATTTGGGACGCAGGCCTTTCTCTCCTCCCGCCTGGCTTCAGCGTCGTTGAACGCAGCTCGATGAACACAGGATACTGCCCCAGATGGATCTGACATCTTCCCTCTCATGTTGTAGCTTCAGAGACTCCTCCACTCTCTGGAAATGACACGGACTCCCTCTCCTGCAACAGTGGCAGCTCGGTCACCAGCACCCCATGTGCGTCCCACCTGGTCGCTGGCCACCGCCCGTGGGCCCACACGAGTGGCGGCCACGTCCTGGGCCTGGCTGGGGACTACGAGGCCCTGTGCCAGCAGATTGGCCAGGGCCAGAAGCTCTTTGCCGAGATGGCCCTTCAGATCCAAGAGGCTCCCCAGCCCGCAAGTCCAGAGCCGGGAACCAAGGTAACCTGACCGACTGCGGGAGGGGGTGAGGTGCTCACTGGAGCAGTAAGCGCAAGGGGCACCTGAGGGCTCCGAGAGGCAAAGGGTGCGTGCATCCCCGGTAAGGCCCTGAGAAGGGGGACCAGGAAGTGGAGCCCACGAAAGCTCAGGGGTCAGGTCCAGTCCGGGGCACTGATCTATGGGAGGGACCCTTGGCGAGGTTTGTACCCTGTCGGTGCGAACTCTTCCCTGGGGTCACGCTTTCCTGCCTCATCCTGCTGGACCCTCCTCACTTTAAAGTACCTTTTGTTGAGGACCCAGTGTGCCAGGTGCTTGACACAAAGTTACTCATTCACTTCCTCCAAGGGTTGGGGTCACATTTTCTCTGTCCTCCCAGACTGGACCAACCACCAAGCTTCCGTGGGTCACATTTTCTGGCCCCTCTTCTCAGGTCCTGAGGCCCCCTGCTTCCTGGTACCTGATTTGCCTTTTTGTTTTATTTTGTTTTACTCTATTGTAAAAGTCATTCGGTATTTTACATTCCACTAGGTAATAAACTTCAGGAGAGCAGGGATACTGTCTCTCTGACTCAACATTGTATCTTTACTACCTAGGACAGGGCCTGGCGTGCAGCGGGCGCATGGTAAATGTTTGTTGAATGAATTCATAAATGTTAATAAGATTACTGTTGTTTTCTGATCATAATCTTTATTGTACAAAAGCATAAAAACATCACAGGGTGTTCAGTGCTTAAAATGTTGATACACACACACACACACACACACACACACACACACACACTCTTTTAGCTCATTCATAAACTTTAATAAAACTGACTCACGTGAATTTTGTATTTTGACTCTCAGTTAACATATAAACAATTTTCCTATCCCATTCAGCATTTTTCTAGAACTTTTAGGGGCTGGAAAATAAGCCAATATGTGGAGGTAACACCATTTGTTTACTCTTTGCCCTGTTTTTTTGACATGTGAGGTGTGGTGAGCACCCTTGTACACAGACCTCCCGTGGCATCTTTGATTAGTTCATTAGGGATGGATTGCTGATAGTGGAAGGCAGCTCACTCCCAGGCTGTGAACCCTTCAGGGCCCTTGGGGAGAACTGTTGATGCGTTATTTCCAAAAATACGTATCCCTGTTTACAAGTGAGAGTATCTCACTGCACCTTATTCTTCATTGACTAATTTTATTTATTGTTTTAGGTATGGTTTTTTGCCAATTTGATAGCTAAAGAGTGCATCATTTTATTTTGTAGTGATTTTATTCCTCGTGAAGACAGTGCTCTTTTAATTTCTTTTCTTTTTAAACTGTATTTTGTTTTCCCTTCTTTGGCTCATGTTCTTGGCTTTCTCTTGCCCTTGACATCCCCCAATTAGGGTTTGCCTCTGTCAGCAGAGGGTGAGGGAGACTTTACGAGGCCCCAACTTCATATTGGCAGTACGCAGCACCGTTTAACAGGGGCTGCTGAAGACAGAAGCACTCGTGTTTCGTCCCTTGCTGTTGGCACATTTTGCCTTCCGGAGAGGCTCCGTGGTGTGGAGCCATGCGAGTGGCCCTACCACGGACCTTCTTCCCCTCTTCTTGGCATAGTAAATACAGTTAACGCAGGTGGTTATTAATCATGGTTATTGATTGGGCTAAAATCACCACCGAAATTCTCTCATAATCTATAATTCACCAGTCTTTAAGAACAATAAATTGGTGTCGTCTGGCACCAGGCTCTCGCTCAGCATGTGGACACAAGCCCTGCGGTCTGGAGATTTATGCTGCCCATTAAAGCCGGCTTGTCCATAATCTTTTTCAATTGCATGTAACAACCTTCTCCCCTCCCCCACCCCCCGTCCCTTGCGCAGGGTCCACACTTGGCGCCTCTGAACAGGTTTGTCACCAGCGTGGGCACAGCCAATCTGATCCTCGAAGAGGCTGCGAGATTATTGACGCTTTTCTGGAGGGTCTCACTCCCCACAACTGGCCAGTGCCCGCTTCAGTGTGAGCAGGTAGGTGGTGACACCCGGATCCCGAGGCTTAGGGATGCCACTGGGGCTTGTGACTCGGTCTGCAGCCCAGGACCTTGCTTGTGGCAGGTGTGCCCTCAGTTTGGGGAACACGTCAGAGGACGGGGGAGGTGCCGTGTTTGTTAAGGGTGACGTGTCAGGCACTGTGCCGGCTGCTTCAGGTGTGACCTTGCCTGCTCCCCCGGCATCCCCGTGGGCTCGGCCTGTGGTCCCGACCTGACCACGTCCCCACTCGCAGCGTGTCTTTGTGGAGGGAAATCCTGTCTGCGTCTTACACACGGGGAAGCTGAGGGTCTGGGAGTGAGGCCCGACCAAGGTTACAGAGATGGTTTTGGCAGCACGAATATCTGAATCCAAAGGGTATGCTTTCATTTTATAGATTTTAAGTCCTAGTTTGTCCTCGTGGACTAGCTCATTCCCTTCCACTCTAAATCTCTTTCATTTTAGGTGCCTTTCTCTGGACTCTCTGATTCCTTTTGATAGCTTTCAGAGTCAGATTGTAGGGATTCTAGTTTCAGTCTGTTTTGACTCCTTCGAAAGTTTTTTTTTTTTAACCAGTGAAAATCATTTATTGCAAAACCATTGAAATTTCCCTCGAAAGCAGAAAGCTTGACTTTGCAGCAACTTGAATGTGACCGAATTAAGAATGGTTGATCCCACAACCATCCCCATCCCCATCTTTCATGGCACAAACCAGGAGTCAGGCAGTGCGGAGGCCCTCCCTGGGTTTTCGTCGGTGGGAAACAGCTGGTATTGTGACACGGCGAGCTGCCGCTCTGGGCGTCCACGCAGCCTCCTGGAAGGACGAGCATGCAGATGAAGGGAGAGTTAGAACTTTGCTTGGTGCCCTGATAGGTATTTACCCCTGCATTTTTCTAAGCTATCAGTTTTTGCCAAAGGCCAGCAGAAAGGCAGAGGGAAATTGGCATTCCATGTCGTTACTCATCTAGTTAAACCCCTTCTGACAGCTCTCAGATCTGTCAGCTGTGGCAAAGAGGCAGCAGTGAAGCCTCGGAAGGTTCTAATGAGCCTGTCCTGTGATTTCCCTCTTGGGATCCTGGGGAGGAAGTTTGGGTGCACTAAGCTCGGGGAGGTAGGTAACCAGTCATTTCGCAGGGAAATCATGTTTTGGCCACTTTTAGCCAGTGGGGCCATGGAGAGGAAGAGGGCCCACTGGGCTCCAGACCCACATTGGCCTTGCGTTTTCTGCTCACCCACCGAGCTCTTTCCATCTTCGGCTCAGTGACACAGATGCTCCGACTGCCTGAGTGCCCGGGCTCCCCCCTCTTGGCTGCCTGGCTTCTTCTCACCTTTCCCGTCTCAGCTTCCATCTTACGTCAGGGTCGGAGGGGCTTCCCGGTCACTCAATCATAGCACCCTCTTCTGCTTCATCATAGCCCTCGTCACAAATTATATATTTGTTTGTTTAATGTCTGTGTCCCAGAAGGGGCCATGTTTATTTTGTTCATATTTTTGAGTGAATAATTTTTTTCTCCTATTCCCAAACGAGTACTTGCCCATATGATTTTTAAAGCACATAAAATGTGCTGAATGAAACTCGATGCAATGTTTTTGTCCTCAGTACACAGTAGTGTCTGTTAAATAGACAGAAGGAATGTAGATCTTCTTTCGTGTGTGTGTGTGTGTGTGTGTGTGTGTGTAAATGTAAATTATAGTCACATCGATCCCCCCCCCACCAGCAAACTAGTCCAGGGACTGGCCGGCGCTTGTGATGACTCACCCTTCTTTCCAAGTGTTTCTCATATAATTGGTTATGCTGACTTTAGCATCACAGAATTTTGAGCCAGAAAAAGGACCTTAGAGTTGCTCTGATATGGTTGCTGGTGCACACAGACCCCCCGTGTGGTGTTAAATTGCCTCAAGCCACTTTTTGTCCCTGCCTGTGTTTCATACAGTGCCTTTTTCTTAGTGTGAAATGTGTGTAAAGCAGATTTCCAAGTTTTTGCCAGCAACCCCAGTGTTGTTTTTTTTTTTTTTACGACCTAGGGTTTTCTCTGAGTGTCATTAATTTGCCTTTTGCATTTAATATACCGTCCCCTGCAGTCCCTAGGACTACTCTGGAAAGTGTGTATCATATACATCGGTTTATCTAAGAAGGTTGTGGGGAGAGATACAAATATATACACATATTTGCTTATAAAAATTTTCTTTAACTGGAAGTATAAACAATAACAAGGAAACAGGCTACTTGGAGGGGTGGGAAGGAAGAGGAGGGAAGGGCAGGAATAGAGATAGATTTCTCTGCAAAGATCTTGTTTTGTAAATTTGACATTGGAACTGTACAAATGCTTTAAATAATTGAAAATAAATCAAAATGGAAAAAGAGCAATTTCTTAAAATTGATAGTAAGATGAACAAACCTTACTATATATGTAGTATTGAAGGCATACCCAACAAAGAGGGAACATTTCAAGACTAAAACACAGTATTTTGACTATATCCCTAGTAGAAATACTCTAAGGGCAAAAAAGGACTGAAAAAAAAAATGTTGTTTTCAATGATGATACTGTTAATAGTAATATTGGTACTGATGTTTAAAAACTGTTATATTTGTATTGTAGGATAAAACAAATAGCTAATTAGGTTAAGATTTTTACTGCCAGAGAAGAGAGATAAATTTAAAGACAAAGAAGCAAAAATCCTGCCATCCTTGATTTGGAAATATCAGTATGAACTTGTGTTACATTTCTTATTAAAAACATTTACTTTTAGGCTTCAAAAATGTCCACTCCAGTACCAGTGAGCACCTCTACTGCCAAATTGTGGTTTCTAAATACCTTTTCCCACTAACAGGAACCAGGACTCCTTGGAGAAATGGTTTGATTCTAGGTCTGGGGAAGGAAATGTATAATATGAGCTTAGAACATCTTTTCATCCTACTGGAAAAGAGGGGAAAGAGGGAGTAAAACAGATTTACAGCGGTTCTCAAATTATGGTCCCTGGGTCGGCAACATCAGTGTCATCTGGAAACTTGTTGGAAAGGCAAATTTTGGGGCCTCACCCCAGATCTACTGAATCGGAAAGTCTGGGAGTGGGCCCCAGTGGTCTGTTTTTACAAGTCTTCTTAGTAGCCCTGAGAACCACTGGATTGAAAGAAACTTGAGACATATCAACTGCAAAACATGGAGTTTATTTGGATGCCGATGAATTGGACCAGTTGTTCAAAAAAATGAAATTATGATGGGCTCAGGGAAGTGTCTCCTGACGTACCTGGTGATACTAAGCAATTATTTTTTTTTAATAATTTTTTAATTTAAATTCAATTAATTAACATATAATGTTTGTTTCTGGGGTATAGGTCTATGATTCATCAGTCTTAAATAACACCCAGGACTCATTACATCACGTGCCCTCCCCAGTGTCCATCATCCCAGTTACCTCATCCCCCCACTCCCTCCCCTCCAGCAACTCTCAGTTTGTTTCCTATGATTAAGAGTCTCTTATGGTTTGTCTCCCTCTCTGGTTTCATCTTGTTTCATTTTTTCCTCTCTTCCCCTATGATCTTCTGCCTTGTTTCCTAAATTCCACATATCAGTGAGATCATATGATAATTGTCTTTCACTGACTGACTTATTTCACTTAGCATAATACCCTCTAGTTCCATCCATATCATTGCAAATGGCAAGATTTCAATTTTTTGATGGCTGCGTAATATTCTATTGTGTATATATACATCACATCTTCTTTTATTGTTGTTCTAGGTGTGGTGACAATGTTTTTCTTTCTAAAGAATCTTTTTTCTAGAACTATGTATGAAATATTTTATGGACATGAAATATGATTGCCTTCTGGGGTTGAGTTTAAAAATACTTTTAGTGTGTGGGTGGGTAGGGACGTAGATGAAGCAGGTTTGGCCATTATTTGATAATCGCTGAAGCTGGCAGTTCATTATCCCATTCTTTCTACTTTTGTGAATGTTTGAGATTTTTCATTATAAAAAAGAAAAAACCATTCAAAAAGCCAGCTCCGGGAGTCAGGCCCAACACTTCTGAGTCAGTGGGTGGCCTCCTGGGAGGGGCGTGTGTCCCAGCTCTGAGCTGGGCTCTGTGGCCTGAAGGAAGAGCTGCTCTGTTGAGCTCTCCTAGGTGGCAGGCACTCTGCCCTACACGCAGCATCTCCTTTCATCCCTTATGGGAGCCTCCAGAGAGGTAGGTATTATGTTACCATTTTCCAGACGTGAGAACTGAAATTCCTTTCTTTATCATCACAGCTGGAATGGACTGAGCTGGGTCTTCTAGCCCTGTTGTTTTTACCATGGCACATTCATCCTGTAAAAATGAAGATTTTAGTTCAGAGGATTAGCAGACATGCAGAATTAAAATTCCTTGTTTTAAGTTCTGGATAGAAGATGGACAGGATATTTTGGGAGTACAAGTGAAAATTTAACCTACCAGTTGGCAAAGGGTCTCACAGCACCTACTCTGTGCCAGGTGCTGGGGGTCAGAAGGAAGAATTGAGTCTCGGGAGAAGAAGCAAACAAGTAAATGATCAGTTAAATTCAACATGAAATGGGCAATGACGAGGGAAGGACTGGGCGTAGTGAGTATCCAAAGGAGCAGTAACCAACCTAGACTTCCGCTGGGGAGGAGTCTCAAGGAAGGCTTCCTGGAGGAGGTGTTGCCCAAGCTGACTTTTGAAAGAGGACTAGAGGTTAGCCAGGCAGGGATGAGGAAACCATGGTCCGTCCTCAGGCATCATCCCCTTTGCATCTCATTCTAGATGGATGGGGTCAGGGATTATCCCAGTTCTACAGCCGTGGAGAATGACTTTGTCCCAGAATGTGTGGTCTAGGAAGCCATGACCTGACACAAATCTTTGTGGGCTCTTAGCGTGAGGAAGAGAATCCGAGAAAACCTGAGGTTTAAATTAGGATCTGTTTTGGAAGAACAGTTGACGTCCTTGTAGCTGACACAGTTGGTTAATCTTGAAAGTAGGTTAAAGCAGGGAATCAAGAGATGATACATACCTTAAACATCATAGTTTAACTGAAAACAGTTAAATGTACATTCATTTGCCATTCTTTTGATGTAGGGCCAGGACCTTTTCTTTGAATGTAGGTCTGCTGATGAGGATTTCACATCTCCTTTCTTTCATAAACCACATCCATAATGTATGTGTGTCACTTCCAATTTCTGTATTTTTAAGATGAAGAAAAAATGTAGACACTTGTAAAGCAACTTGAATATAGAATTCTTCTAGATTACGTTCCTCCCACATCTTTCATAGTTGATTCACCCACACCTAATTTGCCAGAAATGTGGTTTTTAGTGACTTGCCTTTATCAAGTCTTTCCTGAGACATATGTTAGTTTTCATACAACCAATTCTCTCTTTTCATATACACATTTCATGGGTTTACTTAATACTTAATTAAATCCCATAACTGATTGCAAGTAAAACTGCCATAAACAAGTTTGGGAACAAAGTTAAGTGGGGTTCCTTGTAAGTTCGCAGCCCGATGTCTCCCCTCTGGGGAGCAGAGGTGTTTCCCCATCGCAGACGGTGGCCTGTGCCAGCATGCCTTACGGTGGGTGGCTGGAGGGGGGGGTGGATGAGAAGGGAGTGTCCTTGACTCTGTGAACCAGCTCAGCGGAGACTGGTTAAGAAAGCCTGTAGAGTGTGCACATTTCACGCTAGAGGTCTGGGAGCTCTGGCTGCCAGTGGGTGGCAAGCCAGAGTTCCCCATACCTCTCAAAGATGAAAGTTCTCCTGAGGATCAAACTCTCCTAATCATAATTTTATATTCTCTTTTTAAAATTTATCATTAAAATTTTTTGTTTTAATGATCATTATAGTTTCTGTTAAAAAGAAAAAAACCTCAAACAATTCTGATAAATTTTTAAAAATGAAAAATAAAACTTCCAAATCACATCTCTCAGAGATAAATCACTATGAACGTTTTGATGTTGTCTCTTTGTTCATCACATTTTTTAGACATCACATATACGTCTATGGATATAAATCTATGTATTCAATTTTATTAAACAGGAATGCCTGGTATACAATAGCAGTTCTGGGCTCTTTTTGTCACTAATTATGATCTTTCAACATCAATAAATAGAGTTCTACAAGATTTTCTTTTAAGATTTTATTTATTTCTTTGAGAGAGAGAGAGGGAGGGAGAGAGCACAAGCGGGGGGAGGGGCAGAGGGAGAAGGACAAGCAGATTCCCTACTGAGCAGGGAGCCTGATGTGGGACTCCATCCCAGGACCCCCAAGATCATGACCTGAGCCAAAGGCAGACCCTTAACCAACTGAGCCACCCAGGCGCCCCTACAACAGCATTTTTAATAGCTGCAGAATTATGCCATCGTATATAAGTACTATGATTTACTTATGCAGACCCCTGTTGAAACAAACCAGGTTGTTTATTGGCTCCTACTATGAACAATGCTGAGATGAACATCCAGGAACATAGGTATCTTCTTGTGCTTATGTGCTTATTGGTGGGGGTACATGCCTAAGTATAGACTTGCTGGATCAAAGGGTTGAACGCATTTTACAGTTTGGTAAATCTTGCCAGGGCGTTCCATCCGGACTGTGCCAACTCGCAGTCCCACTAGTGCTCCCAAGAGTGCTCGCCCCACACCCTGGCCCCGCTGGATTTTCCTGGTTTTGCCAATCTGACCAGCAGAAAATGGCTTCTAGTTTTCATTCAAATATTGCTGTTAGTAAGGTTGAGCATCCTTTTGTATGTGTTTTAATTCTTTCCTGTGTGTTAGGGTGTTTTGTATTCTTTGTTCATTTTTCCAATTCCTTCTCTCTCGAGACTGGAAAAATGAAGGCAGAGATCACCAAACTACACAAAAAGCTGTTTGAACAAGAAAAGAAGTTGCAAAACTCTGTGAAGCTTTTGCAGCTGAGCAAGCACCAGGAAAAAATCATCTTTGATCAGTGTAAGTGAGCGGTCGGGGGCGGGCCGCTGGGTCTGACCACTTCGTGCCTCTGAGGACTAAAAACCCCATCCTGGACACCCACTTGGGATTCCAGATCACCTGTCATCATGCCTCCTATTTTTGGGTTTCCTTTCATACTTCGTCCTTTCTGACCTGCACAGACAAATAAATTCACAGGCCACGTGCTGCCAGCGACTGTCATCTCTGGGGAGACAGGTGCATGGCGTGTGCTTTGACAGGAACGTGTGTGGGGTAGGGCCTTAGGCAACACCGAGAGGGGAGTGGGGAGGGCGTCATTCTGTCCTGGAAGGTCGGCTTCTTGGACACACGGACAGCTGAGTCTGCAGGAAGGAGCAGGTGTGGGTCAGATGGAAAGGGGGCAGCGTGGACAATGGCAGAGTGGTAAGAAAGAAGGTTTTGGATGTGAGAAGCCTACGCCAGTTCACGTGGCTGGAGTAAGACTGCAAGTGGCAGGTTGAGGCTGGAGGGGTCGCTGGGACTGGGACTGCATCGTGAAAGGCCTCAGGGCGCAGGCCCCGGGCTGGTCGTGTGCATCGCAGAGCACGGACCTGTTGCTGTGTGTGTGGGAAAGGCTTGCTGGTGACTGCTGCCCTGGTCCGGGCAGGCCAGAAGGAGGCTTGGCCGGGCCGTGAAGATCCAGGGGGAGGGGATGGTTTTGAGAATTACTTCTCAGGGCAGATATAGAAACTCAGGCTAAATAGCATTTGTAACGTCACTGCTCGTCCTGATCCGGGAGCTTCAGAGATAGTGGGGGACAGCTCTCTGTCCCCAGTAGAAACCCACAGCACGGGTGCACCGCCGAGTTTCTGCTGGTGCCTGTGGGCGTCACAGCCCCGGCCCAGCCTCGCTGTCTGCCTGTCCCTGTCCCTGTTCTGGGAGGGCTGCCGACTGGGGCTTTCCTCTGGAGCTACCCGCCTGCTCCATGCTGCTCTCTTCTCCAAGGCCAGTGTCGTTGGGGCATTTCTGAGAAGCACAGAACGCAGATTGTTGTCGGGTAGTTCTTCTTAGCTACCCCCCAAGGAACCTTCTGAAACAGACTCCATGAGACTGGCACAGTTGGAAGTGTGGAAGAAAGATGCTTAGTCGTGGGGCAGGTGCTAACTTTGTGCTCCATGCCCCCGTGCCAGGCTCTGGGCACAGAGGTGAACGAGGCAGTTCCTGCCAGCACAGAGCTTTGGCTTAACGGGGCAGAAGCAAAAGTTAGCTGCAGGGCAGCGCGTCCCCAGCGGCCTCAGGTGGTTCAGGGCTCTGGACTGATGGGGTCTTGAGGGATGAGTAGGAGTTAGAGAAGGGGTAGGGACAGGATTATGGCAGGTGGCCTCAAGGGTGGGAACTCAGTATTCAGGAACATACTTAGGATATGCCAAGGGATTTGGTCTGAGGGACAAAGCGAAAGAGCTAAGTAGGGTCCCAAGGGGCCTGTGGACAGACTCAAGAATGAGTGGCAGGAGTCAATGTGGCCCATCGAGTCTTAGAAGGTCCTTGTGGCTGAGCAGTGGGGGGGGGGGGGAGTGTGTGGCAGGAGGCAGAGAGACCTCTTTGGGGGCTATGGCGGTCCCCCTGATGACAGCAGGGAGGCCTGGCAGGGCTGGGGCAGGGCCATGGAGGGGAGGGGATGGTTTTGGCAGATTGTCAGGAGGCAACCCTGGCCGAGTGGTGGCTATCGCAGGGTTCTGGCCTGGGCTTCCCATCACACATAGAGTAAAAGCACTGGCGGCACCTCTGGGGGACAGCGCCAGTCGTGGTCATGTGTGAGGCAGCTGTGGGGCACTCGGGTAAGACCCCCAGGGCAGCAGGGGGTGGGAGGTGGTGATTTTGTGCAGCCCCCAATCCAGGGACAGTAGGACTCTCAGGGGCATCTCTCTGTGGCAGCCCCGAACAGTCACAGGGCTCATGAAATTCACCCCACTTGCTGGTGAGATTTTGGAAGTGGGCAGTAGGTTCAGATGGGCAAGTTACTATGGTCGATCCGGCCTCTGAGCCCCACGTCACTGATCCTGGAGTCATTACTGAGCACAGTTCAGATTTCCGCACCCCTGTGTGACCTGGAATAAATGACTTTAACTCCCTGAGCTTCTAATTCCTCATCTCTAACCAGACACAGTAATTCCAAAGGACTCGGGTTGGCCAGACAGGCCTGGGCTCTAATCACAACTTAGTTAGAAGTGCCTCAGTTTTCTTATCTGTAAAATGGGATGGTAATGATACCTCAACTTTATTGTGCTTTTTTCAGGAACAGAGCACGTGCTCAACAAACACTAGTTCTCTGCCTCCTTTTTCCCATGAGTTCAGACTGGATTCTCTGAGTACAGGTGGCAGATCGTTAATAGAAAAACCACAGATGTCTCATACCACTGCCCCCGCTAAAGCGGTGTCACCCATCTCCGTGTCTGCAGGGCTCGGCTCAGAGCCGGGTGAGGGGTTTCCCAAGGTGGCCCAGCTGGTGGCCAGCCCTGGCCTGTGATGACACCACTGCCAGGCTGTGTAGCTCCGCCCAGTGAGCCAGGTCCTTGGAGAGTCCCCGAACCTGCCAGCCTCGGGTCTGCTCCTGGCTCTGAAGGATGAAGCGAAAGTTGGTGTAGTGTCCCCTCCTCTGCCCCCCCCCCCACCATGGTGACCAGGAAGAGCAAGGACCCGGGGCTGGTCTTGACCAAGCTGAACACCTCGTCTGCTCCCAGAGTCTGCAGGGGAAAGGAGGGAAAGCTGTCACGGGGAGACCCAAGGGCCCCTGCCATTTCCTTGTCACGTGACCTGGAACCACGGCCTCACCTCCAGCCTCTGACCTAGGGATGCCGCCCAGACAGGCTTGGGGGTATTCACTGAGGTCACAGTTGGCATGCTGCCTGTCACGAGCTAGACACCGAAGCTGGTGGCTTCTTTGTCAGCCTTCTGCTGAGGTGGGAGGAACCCTGCGTGGAGTTGGGCAGTCCTGGGTTCGAGTCATGCCTCAGCACTGGGCAAGCCTGGATTTGGGACGAGCTTGTTACTGCTCTGTCTCTCGGGCTTCTCCTGGTAGCAGGGATTTCCGGGCTCTGGAAGGTGAGCAGTACTCTGTAGATGTGAGGCCCTTTCATGCTTGGGGCAGGTGAGCCCTCGTTCTTCACGGGGAGTCTTGTGCTTTTTGTACTTCTGGTCCCCTTTCAGTATGATTTTAAACCTCTACACCTGGGGTACCTAATCTTTTCTGGGTCACAGGCCCTTTGGCAAGTCTCAGGAGAGGTAGGAGGTCTTTCCAGAAGAATGCATCCACCCAGATACATGCAAAGATTTGCACATAGTTTCCAGGGATTTAGGACCCCTCCTAAAGCATAACCCCGGACCCAGGTGCAGAACTCCTGCCCTGTGGGATGGGGGTGGGGGGCGCAGAGAGACAGTGGGCACCTCTGAAATCGAGTTTGGCCAGTTAAAAACAGCCCACACTGGCTGTCTCCCCCACCCACCCCCCGGGTATCACAGATTGCAAACAGACTTTGTTACTTCGTTGGAAATATTTTGTGAGGCAAGAAATAAATATTTTCCCAAGGCCACCACATGGCTCCTCTTCTGAAGGAGGCATTGGGGAGTTGGACCATGTGTGCATTGATGGGGAGTCTGTTTCATCCTTGGGCACCATTGGCCAAAGGCCCAGTTCCAGAAGCCTTGACTCTGTCTTCCCCAGGGAGTAAGCGGATTCCATGATCCTCACCAAGGCATGTTTAGAACGGACCCCTGATCGGGCCAGAAATCTCTTCAGTGGTGGCATTCCCACCGCTGCTGGTGTTTGTGTTGGACAAGAAAAGGATTCAGGGAGGAAGCGGCCTCACTTTACAGTTGCTGCCCTGAAAGGCAGGCACCCTGCTTCTTCCCAGGGCTCCTGATTCACTGAGCATCTGCCCTGCACACAGTTTAGAGCATCTGATCGGTGGGACCTCTGGACTCGTCCCATCCAGGGAATCATGTCGGGTTCTCCTCCCAGCTAAGGACATCTAAGGAGAAAAAAATGCCCAGAGTTCATGCTTTCCCCCAATTGATTTGAACGCCTGCTCTGAGGGTAAAAATTGACTTTGCAGAACTGCCTGTGACCCTTGCCTTGGGCCTTGGCACATGGGCTTGCTTGGGGTTGGACACACCCCCTTCCCAGAGCTGTGCCTCAGGAGGGCCTAGGAGACCACAGTGTGTGGGGGCTAGGCACGGGCCTCTCCCCTGCCCTGCACCGTCGCCCTCGCCCTTCGGACCCATAGAGGTGAGCCCTAGGGTTGCCTGGGCATCCGCGTGGGCTTTGCCGAGCCTGAAACACGGGCTGGTATCGCTGTGAGGTTGTGGCTTAGCATGACCTCGAGGAGGTGACTCTGGCCCACCATGGACTCTTTGGTCTTGGGGTGTGTGATGGGCAGCTGGAGCCTTCTACACCTCTCGGGTCTGGATGCTTCTGGCTTGTCCACATGTCTACCTGACCCGTTTGGGGCTCAGGGGGTGCTTCCTCCCAGCAGCCGGCTTTTACACTGTCTCCCTGAGCATCTGTGTCTAACGATCCCATTCTTTCTTTCTTCTCAGTGGTCGTAACCCACAAAATCCTTCGGAAGGCCAGAGGAAACCTGGAGGTAATGCCCCTTTGAGTTCTGTCGTTGGAAGCCCATTTGGGGCATGGGGAATGGGCGCAGGGCAGGAAGTGACTTCTTTTGAAAAACGAAGCTGAAGGTGAAACCAGGACACACGTCTTCCACAAACAATTGCATTTTTCCACCAGCAACACATAAAAAGTTTCGTTTTATTATCGCGTGTTTTCAGGGCTTGTTCTAATTATTACATTTGTTGGCTATTTTTCCGAGTGAGAAATACAGCAAACAGTGCCTGGCGCGTAGTAGGTGTTTGATAAACATCTGTAGAAGGAATGAATACAATACATCTCATCTCACTGGGTTCTGTAAATATTTACTGAGTAAACAGTATGTCCTTGAAAGTAGTTTCAGCGTAACAGTTTCGCCTTGAACTCTGCTGGGGATCTTATTACTTGGAAGCCCTCCATGGGCCCTAAAATTCTCCTTTTCTCCCTCCCTTTTCCTAGCTTAGGCCCGGGGGTGCCCATCCAGGAACATCCAGCCCCAGCCGACCAGGCTCCTGAGGAGAACTTTCCAGCCAATAAAGCTTGTGGTTCCCACTGAGCTCCCGCTGTGGCTTTGTTACAAGTGTGGTTTCGATTTATGGAGGGAAGAAAAGGACTGTCTGGCTGAAGGAAATCTGCTTTTCCCTTTATGTTTTCTCTCCTAAAGTCGGTTTAAGGGTTGTCGTCAGACAGCGTTTGGGTGCCTGGCAGTGAGGCTCCTAACAGGCCCCGAGCTCTCGGGCGCTGGGTGCTTTGCCTCTGGGCTGTGGTGTCATTGCTGGACACACGGCGGCCATCGTGGCCACCGTAGATTGGCTTCGTGCTCAGCCAGCTCCGCGGTGGGAGGCTCCTCACTGAATGGTGCATGTTAACTTGGTGATTCAGTTACTTCGTGCAGAGCCTGGAAGCCCAGGTCCTGAACTCCAAAGCGGGACAGGCCAGGGTCTCAGGGGTGGCACGGCCCTCGGATGCCTCCCAAGGTCTCTGCTAAGGTCACTCAGGTGTCCAGAGAGGAAGGACAACGTGCGGCGTGGCTGGGCCCCGGTATCTGCGTCTGGCCTGCACTGGGCAGTGTGTGGTCACGTCCCGGAGCCATCCCCTGAGGGGTGCCGTTCCCAGGGAGGAGAGGTCCGAGTGAGGCCCGGAGCGGGGACTTGTCATGCAGTGTCCCCAAGATGATGGTGCTCTTTCCATTCCACTGTCCCATAACATTGCCTGGCGGTTTGCTACACCCTTGTCATTGACCTTTGTGTTTAATCATCCTCTGTCTTTGTCACGAGGTTCCTAATGGCTGAGAAGTCAACGGGGTAGGGCTCAGCCCCCTTTGCAGAAGCCCACAGTACCCCACAGAGGCGCTGGCAGACCGGGCTCCCCCAGCCCATGCTCTGTGCTCAGCTCTGCTCCTTCTGCCTCATGGCCCCATGCCCACCTCAGTGCCAAGGAGCAGGCATCCGCTGAGCAGCCCATCATCGGGGAGCACAGCGAATCCTGACTCCACCTCCCTCTGTGCCCATGCCGGCCATCATTCTGGGGACTTTGGCGTCTGTGTGGGGGACACTTCAGTTTGCTCTTCCTCTGCAATCACTCATTCTGACACTTTGCCCTTGAACCATCGCCTCATGTCCGTCAGCTTGCTCGCTCCTTGTCCCCTCCTCTGCTTTGACCTCTTGGAGCTCCTAGTCTCTGGTCCCTTTGCCTCTTTCCCTACCCCTGCGCTCCTTGTCTTTAGTTCCTCTCCCGCCAGGTTTCTCGAATCTTGCCTGCCACATCTGAATTCCTTTTCTGCCCTGTAGCAGCCGAGGTATGGCGAGAAAGCACCATCTGCCCCAGGATGCTGCCCCGCCTGAAACAGTTTGACCCTCGGCTCCAAGCCCAAGTCCCTAACAAGGTGTACCAGGCCCTGCTCTGGCCAGTGTGACTTGTCCAAGGCCCTGATCCCTCTTGTCCTGCCAAACCCCACGTTGTATTCTCGCTGCTGCCCCCGCAGCTCCGCGGACACAAGGATGATTTGAGGTGACTGTGAGCCAGAGGCATTGGGAGTGGAGGGCAGGCCTCCCATGCCGGGCTCCCTGCCTCTTGGCCTTGGTTTCCCATGAAGTGCGGGGGTGGGGCAGGGGGTCAGTGGGGACCTGCTCTGCTTGGGTTCCTGTCATCTGAGCTTTCTTCATGAGAAATATTTGCACAGATGTACCTTATTTCAATACATGCCAGTGTGTGAAAACTCTGATATGCGCATAAAATAACGTGGCAGCCCCTTTTTCGAGAAGTTGAGCAAATGGATTCCTCCGTGGAAGCTCCCATCTGCACACGAGGTGGCTCAGCGTGCTCCCGCGGAGGCAGCAGGAGGTTTGGCGCCTCGTCCCAGGTGGCATGCTTCCCTTACCAGTCTCTCTGCCCCTGAAATGGCAGTCCCCCCCTCTGTCCAGTCCCGGTTATAGTCGTGAGCCTCAAACTTTGGGACTCGCTGAACAATAGGACCTTTTCCAAAAATCCGTGAGTCTTCAGTGTTTCTCGGTGGCTGGTCTCAAGCAGATGTTTGAAGCACTGCTTTACGTTCATGTGGCTGATGTGCACAAATGCACACAAGCGTGTAGGGGTGTGTGTGTGTGTGTGTCCATGTCTGTGTGTGTGATGGTCAGTGGTACAGTGAGTGCTTAGAGCCCAGGCTAGGCTTGGAAGTCGGAGCTGGGTTCAGCTGAACCGGCAGGGGAAGTGGTACATATATTGTCCGGCACACGGTTACTGCCCAGCCCATGAGCACTGAACTTGGTCATTTCAGGGGCATGAGCTGGAAGGGTGGAGGTGATCCACCTTGGATTCTGCTACATCCCAGGTCCATCTGGTTGGTAAGCCCAGGCATGCCTGAGAGCAGGGCCCACAGAGGAGGGGGCTCTGGTCACCCACAACTGTCCACGAACACAGTAACCCAAAGCAAAGTAGATTCTTGCCGCCCCGTTTAGACTCGTGTACAATGTTCCCAGCCTTGGGCCAGTGGAGGCCCTCCTTCCTCTGGGGGATACGGGAGCAGCTTGGTTTGTTTGGGCTGGATCCAGGCCAAGAACAAACTGGAATAAGGACAATTTGGACCTCAGAGAAAGCTCCATTGTCCCCCGTGAGTTAATTTTACCAGCAGCTGAATTCAGGAGGATGTGTCAGTTTCTCCGGCGGTGAAATTAATCACCACGTGAGCTGAGGAGCGGCACCTGAGAGCAGTAGCTGCAGGGGCTAAATACACAGAGAGGGAGCCGGAGGGGGGCCACAGGGTCTGCAGCTCACCTGGGAGCCTCCTGCTCGCCCCGCCCTGGCCCACCTGTCCACCTCCCCCCCGGGCTGGTGCCTGTCTCCACAGCAGCGGCTGTGCCCTGCCTGGTCTCGTTAATCTGCACCACCCTGCACATTTCACAAATGAGAAGACGGGGGAGTGTCCCCTTAGTAAGTGCGGGAGCCAGGATTTGAGCCTGAGTCTGTCAAAACCTGTTCTCTGTCCTGTCCTCTGGATTATCCTGTCTCCCCAGGATGCTATCTATTCAAAAAACTGCGGCCCTTCCTCACAAACCAAAGTATTCTCACTATCCTTTCCAACAACACGTCTCTGGGTGACTCTGGCCCCGGAGACCCACAATTGAATTCCTGGACACAGCAGCCCCGAGAACCACTTGTAAAGGGGCTGGGAATGGAAGAGTGATCTTGTTAATAAGCTCTCAGCATTATGGAGGCAGACCTGCCTGGGGGCTGCCGACCCTGCCAAATTGCCTCTTCAATCTTGGCCATATTTTAAGTCTAACTCAAAAATTCAATTATCAAAATTGCTCATCCCGTCTTCTGAGAAGCCCAGGACTCTGCCTTAGGGGCCAGACGTGTGTACCTTCTGCCACAGATGAAGCCTTCCCGACTCACTCTGTCGGCACCAGGTGGGCTGGGTATGGGCAGATCCAGAGACCCAGGATCTTGTCCTGGCCCTCAGGGGGTCCTAGTAGGACTCGGCCTCCGTTTGCTCATCTGCAAGATGATGATGCGGAAAGATAAAGATAGATAATAGCTAACCGTAAGTCCCAGACATGGGCCAAATCCCTGGGGTTTGCTTGTTCTTTATCTCAGCGAAGATTCTGCCTTGTGGTATAGCACGTGCTGGAGTCACCCTGACTCCTTCTTCCTCACCCTCCACATTCCGTCCGCGGCCATGACCACGCTGTCTACTTCCTCTCCATTTATCTCCATCACCATCTTGGTCCAGGTGACCATCATCTCTCACCTGGATCGCTTGCTGCCTTCCCAGTCGGACTCCCCACATCCAGCCCTACCCTCTCCAAATGTCTCCATATCCCAGCTAGAGGGATTCTTTAAAATGCAAAGCTGATCATATTATCTCCATTTAAAATGTTGAATGCTTCCCACTGCACTTAGCATGACCTGTAGGCCCTTGGTGGACTGAGTCCTGTCCAGTCCTCATTCCCCTCCAGCTGCCCACCCTCTCAGCTCCCCATGCTGCAGCCTCATAGTCTCGTCTCTCCATTCCCTCTCTCCAGCCACAGGGCCTTTGCACATGCTCCCACCTGCCTAGCACGCTTCCATCAGCTTCCCTGGCTTCTCTTGTCTCTCTGGCCAGTTGGCTCCTACTCATGCCTCAGAGCCTCATCAGGGAATCCTTCCCCACCAGGAAGACTAGTCTCAGCGTGGTTCCCCGTCACAGGCACATGGCCGTTGTTGTGACTGGATTGTACGAGTGTCATTTTTTGGGTTATGCCTCTCCCCGTCAATAGCTAGAAGGTCTGTGAGGCAACAGACCAGTGTGATTTGCTCCCCGCTCTGGCCCTAGTACCAGCCACACGGCAGCCGATATACTCACTCAGCAAACATTCCCAGGACTTCTTCAGTGTCCTTTTGGAAGAAACCAGTCTGGTGGGGAGAACAGACAAGTTAAGAATGCCAATAGGAAAGACTTGTTCACGGGGGCCTGTGGGCCGGGCAGTCTTCATAACTATCACATGCAATCATGTGACAGCCCTGTGGGGGAGATGCTGCTTTTTCCAGAAGAGAACCTGGGTCACAGAGCGGCCTGCCCAAGGTCACGTGGCCCAGGGTCGGTGCAGCTGGATTCAAACGCAGGCCAGCAGGCCGGGGAGCTCAGGCCCCCTTAGCCACCGTGGTGCGTGTGAACATGCTCAGCATGGTAAGTGCCGAGATGGTTCGGGTGGCCCCGGTGTGATCCACACTGGCAGCGTCCAGAAGGTTCCTGCCACCAGATCTGAAGTCCAGCTCCATCCCTGGCTTGGTCTTCGTCTCTCCATCCTCAGCAGGAGACAAGCAGTGGGGGCTGCCTCTCGCTCACCCCTCTTGGACTTCTGTCCTCCTGCCCTTCTAGTCTGTCCATCTGACCGAACCCTGGGGAGGCCGCTGCCCTGCCCCCACCCAGAGGGCCGCACTGGGCAAGGTGGGCCCCTCTCCTACCCGATCGTCACCTTAGTAAACGCACAGTGGCAACCAAGCACCTTCCCACACTCGCCTCTCCCGCCGTAATCACATCCTTGTTAACAGGCGTTCGCAGGAGGGCTTAATTACAGGTTTTCAGGCTTGGAAAGACCCTCTATTTCTATTAACGCCGCTTTCTTCTGCCAAACAGAACAACGTGTGGCTCCGGCTCGTTGATGGCAGATGGCGGGGGGGACAGAGAGCAGCCTGCCCTGGTTCTCCAATGTGACCGTGGGCTCCGGGGTCACGGACGTGGGGAGACCAGCTGACAAGGCTCGGTGGTGGTGGAAGCCACTGGCCGCCGGCCCACCCGCAACGTATGTGTGACTCCTGAGCGGCCGGGGGAGTGGGAGACACTCACCTTCTAGCACACGATTAACTCTGGGAGGTGGTGATACATGACAAGAGCACGGGCGCCCGGGAAAGAGGCTCCCCACAGGCCTCGGGGGTGGGCCGGGAGGGGGCTGTGGTGCCGGGGGTTTGTGAGGTGGGCAGGTGGGGAGGAGGGGGTTCTAGGCAGAGCAAACAGCCTGGCAAAGGCGTGTGTGTGGTCCGCTGGCCTGGCCAGAGCTTGGGATCCAGTCAGCGACAGCGGCAGGACGGGGAGGACAGGCTGGAGGTGGGCAGGCTTCGTTGGAAGAGGGTGTCGCGCAGTGAGGAGACGCGGAGAGATCTCTGTTTGGGGAGGGTGGAGCCAGCCGTGGAGAGGGACAGCCGGGGGGCCGGGGGGCCAGATGGGGGGCAGGCTGCGGAGCATGTCCAGGCCAGAGTGTGCTCACTTGGGCAAGGCCGGGCACGGAGAGGTGGGGTGGATTTGAGCCACTTAGGGGGACCCGGGGACCGGTGCGTTGGCTGAGTGGGGCTGTGTGTGCAGACACGCGGGGGAGGGGGAGGGACGGGAGGGTCAGGGCCGCCGGGTCTCGCTGAGGCCATGGTGTGGCCTCGTTCATGGAGAAGTGACAGTACGGAGGGGTGTTGATGCTGACTGTCCTGCAAAGAAGACAGGATGTTACAGGTCGGGGAGTGGAAGGACTCCAGTCGGGGGGGGGGGGGGGGGGGGGGGAAGAGCCTGTGCAAAGGCACAGAGGCCACCAGGGCCCCCTGGTGGTGAAGTGCAGTCGAGGTGCCAAGCGTGAAGCTGGATACAAAGTTCTCAGGATTCGGGCCAGGTTTTGGCGTTGGGAACCAATGGTGCCTGAAGGAAGATGAAGGAGAAAGCCAGAGAAGAGGGGAGGTGGGGAGAGAAAGGCTGGAAGTGAGGACCCGGAGCAGCTCCATGGCAGGTGGGCCGGCCTGCGGACACACGACCCTGCTCTCTTCTCGCTGCAGCTGTAGGAAGGCTGATGGCTGGGGCAGAAGGGGGACAGCGGCCTGAGGTGGCCTCCTGGGGACCTGCTGGGACTCCTGTTTGGTCTGCCGACTCTGGGTCCCGCCCTGGAGCGGCCTGCTGCCCTGGCTGTGGGCCACCAGGATGGTGTCCAGGCAGCTTCGTAGAAACGGCCTGTGTTTCGGCTCCATGGCCTTCTGGCTGCCTGACCTCGGGGAGGGGATCTGAGCTCTCCCAGCCTCAGTTTCTCATCTCTGAGATGAGGGTAATAAGCCATCCTTTCTCCTCCTCCCTTGGGAGTTTCCTGTCCCCCAGCCCCGTGCTGCTTCCAGTCTCCCCAGGGCTGTCCTTGACCTCTCTCTGCCTCTTCGCAGCTGAGTCTGCCCTGCTCCCCCCTTAACCTCTCTGTCCTCTCCTCTCCATCCCTCCTCTTCCTCCTTACTGGCCGGGGTGAGGGCTGCAGCCTCCCCGTGGGCCTCCCCGCCTCCTGCATCCATCTGGTCTCTGTGGACAAGGCAGGGTGAGCTTATCAGCCAGGAGCCCGAAGGTTGCACACCTCCCGAGACCGAGCGCCCGTTCCTCCGTGGCACGCAGGCCCTCCCCGGTCTGACCCCGGCCTTCAGCTCCCATCTCTCTGGGCTCCTCACTGGTGGGAACTCTGCTCCCACCCAGAGGGGCCCGTCCTGCCACACCCCTCAGGGCCCCCAAGGCACCTGTTCCCCTGCTGTGCCAGGCTCTGTGTGTGTCTCCTGGTCTGAAGTGCCCGTCTCCCACCCCCTCAGCCTGACTCCACGCATCAGCCCCCAACCTTTAAGCCTCAGTTTATCCCCCTAGAAAATGGGCATGATCCTATTTGTCCCCTTGTAACTAGAGACAGACTTAGGGTTTTAACGGACTTACGAGCAGCTAAGTTAACAGACTGTCTAAAGAAAGGGCTTCAAATGCTAATGTTCTCTTGGCTGCATTAGTAGAGAGAGAGTCCAAACAAGAGAGGTGAATAGGCTTGTTCTGTCCGTGACCTGTCATGATGCGTGGTGAGCCTTGTGATCATTTCCTGTACCTCACTTTAGGAGGGATATTGACAAAGGGGATTCCATCACTGATCCTTCCACCCGGGCTCATTGAATTTGTTTTTCATTCATCAAACATGCATATGCCAAACACTACACAACACGTCGTCACATTTAATCCTATAAACAATCATGTCCTTTATATAGGTGAAGAGGAACTCACAGCCCGTTTGGTATTGTAGTAAGAAAATAATGCCTGCAGTAGACAGAGCATTGTCCCCCGGAGATGCCCATTCTCGGGTCCCTGGAACTTGTGAATATTTACATTGCGTGGCAAAAGGAAATTTACAGATGTGCTTACTGTTAAAGACCTTGAGAGGGGAAGATCATTCTGGATTATCCAGGTGGGACACTGTAATTACACTGGTCCTGAAAAGAGGAGAATCTTTCCCACCAGTGGTCTGAGAGAGCTGTAACAGCAGAAAAAGGGTCAGGCTTTGAGGGTGGAGGAAGGGGCCACAAGTCAAGGATGCAGATGGCCTGGGAAGCTGGAAAAGGCAAGGAAACAGATTCTTCCCTCGAAACTCCAGAAAAGAACACAGTCCTGCCAACTCTCTGATTTTAGCTCGGCGAGGCCCATGTCAGACTTCTGACCTATAGAGCTGCAGAATAAATTTGTGTTGTTTGAAGCTCCCAAGTGTGTGGTGATTTGTGATGGCTGCAATAGAAATCTATTATAATGCCTTAGATCATCAATATAAATATGATTGTATGAATTTAGAGACCGGAAGCCACGTGTCTATAGCAGTGTAGAATAAGTTCCTAATGACAGGGCCCATCAGATAGGTAGTCTGGGGTTAGTGAGCTCCCCGTCCCCAGAGGTATGATTGCAGGAGTGCAGTTGGAGATGTAGAGGGGATTCCTGTCTACATGGGCAGGCAGGTGCCCCCTCTGAAGAACGTCCAGAGATCAGAGTCAGAAGCCAAGTGGCCCCAGGTGAGAGGAGATTAGGGTTCTCTCTGCTGGCTCTCTGTCACCCGTCTCCACGTGCAGCGTCCTCCCCTTAGGCGGATTATATATGGTTACAGGACTCTGTTACTTCAGAATGCTTCTATGTAATGCGTTGAAGGAATTATTGAAATGTGTAATTACAGTGTGCATTGTAATATAAAACAAGTCTATTATATTCATTTGATGGAACCGTGCTCCATAATGTCTATTCTAATATAAAAGATTCTGCCATTAGAGTGTTACATTGTGTGATGCTACTTGTCCGTCTGCAGACGCCGTCGCCCGCTCCTCACCTGGTTCCCACGCTTCCTCACGACGTTCCTGCTGCGGGGCACCCCGAGCGCCTGAGCTTCTGAGTTGGGAGGGCACGTCAGGGTCACTTGGTCCACCCCCCGCTCCGATAGCTGGGGACTGTGAAGCCGGGAGCCCGAGGCCCGGGACTGGCTAGCCGGCGTCCCCCAAGTCTCAGTCATCGCTGGGAGCTGCAATCCAGCCGATTGTCACGAAGAATCTCATGTGGAAGCCCAGTAGACCAGGCAGCCAGAAGGGGTCCTGACCACTAGCCAGCCCACCACACCTCCAACCCCTCTCTGAGGCCCCTCCACAGAATACTGGGGCTCCGAGGGGCCCCCTTTGCAGACCAGTGGCCTGATGCTTTATTCGTCCGGGTGGAAAGTGCTTGCCCGAGGTCGTACCCCAAGTTGGGGCCAGGGCTGGGACTCAGAGCCCTCTCCAGCCTAGCTGCATGGGGGTCCTGGAGGCTTCTCCATTGCCCCGGTGGGGGTTCCTAGCCCTCGAGTGAGGTGTGGTGGCTCCGTGGTGTCCCTCGTTTGAACAGATGCCCCAGGGACCCTGTGGCACAGTGAGTTAGAAGGGCTTCCTCCCTGGACCTCACTGGCCTGCCCTGATCCAGGCCTGGCCACCTGGGCCACTGTCACCCTTGCATAGATATTTAGGGCTCCCACCAGGTGGCGGGCACTGTTCTGGGCCCTGGAGACACATCCCTGGACCCTGGCCTCGATTCTAGCAGCACGGGAGCAGAACGGAGGAGGGAAGGATCTCCTCTGTTAGGAGTGAAGGTGCTTCAGCCCCCAGGACAGGGGAGCAGAGCAGGAGGAGGTGAGGTAAGCGTGTCCCAGGCCAAGGGAGGGGACAGCTGTGGGAGCAACACCAGGAGGCAGGAGGGAGCCAGGAGCCTGGGGGCAGGGAGGAGGCCAGTGAGTGGGGGGACAAAGGCTCAGAGGATACCAGGGTCCTCGGAGGGTCCGTGTGACTCTGAGGAACATGGGCGGACGCTGGGGGGGTCTGGAGCTGAGGAGGGGTGGCCTGATGGGTTCTGGGAGCATCGCTCTGGCTCCTGAGCCAGGAGGCATGGGCATATCCTGGTGAGGAGCCGCTACTCCCTCTCCTGCCTCCAGCCAGCCATCTGGTTTCCCCGTGGCCGGGGTGTGGCCACACACGAAGAAGGCTGGAGAAAAGAGGGAACCCCCGTTTAAGGTGTTTTACGTATATTTTCTCACTGTTAATCTCTCAGCGAACAGTTGTGTAAATTATGCTTCATCTCCTTTTCTTTTATACTTGAAGGAACTTTTCAGAGAGGTAAAGACAACTGCCCGAGGTCACAGAGAGGGTCAGGGGGAGCCAGGGCTCAAGCGGGCTCCTCGTCCTGCCTCTCGCCAAAGGGGGAACCCTTCGGATCGTCCCCCTCAGGCCACTTGGGTTCTAGCAGTGGCAGAACAGAAGTCCCGGGCAAGGCACTGTGTTATAATGTGATCTGGGAAGAATCACACTCAGTCACGTCCCCTGGGGGCACCTGCCTTCCCATTGGAGCCACCAGGAGAATCTCTCCTGCTCCCAGGAGACCAAGGGCAGAGAAAGGCGCCTTTCAAAGGCATGCGGTGGCCGCAGGTGTTGCTCAGCCATCCTGATTCCTCCATTGCCTGGATCTGTGCAGTAGCATGTTGGGAACAGAGAAAGCAAAAATGCTGCCCTCCCAGTTTCTTGGTTGTTTGCCTTGTGGTTGTGCTCTGAAGCTCCCCCTGCTTAGGCAGGGGTCTCATGGTCCCTCCACCTTCTGCCTGCAGCCTTGTGCACTGTGGTCAGATCCTGTCCTGGGCTGGGCTGGGGACAGACCCCTGTCTCTGCCCTAGGGACTCCCATCCTCCATCTCTTGTCCCCGGAGACCTTCTGGCCACGTGATTAACGTGCACAAATAAACGCCTCGGGTTTGCTGGCATAGTCGGGGGCTGAAGCCTGGTTTGCAAAGCTCCACACACTCAGTCTCCATCCTTGCAACATCCTCTGCATTAATTCTCCCATTTTGCAGACAAGGGTATAAATCTCAGTGTGATTCATTCACTTGCTCGGGGGCGGTGCCCTGTAAATCAAGGAGCCGGCCCTGGAGCTGGGACCATGTCCCCACCACATCGCGTCACCTCATTAAGTGTTTGCTGAACCGCTGAACGGAGGTGTGTCGGATTAGGCTAGCTGAGTTAGAACCCCTGCACTGACAATTTAGAGCATGTTATTCAAATCCAGCCGACTCCTGTCTTCCACTAACTGTCATCAAAGGCCACCCTTAACAGGAGCGGCATCTTCCTTTGTGCATTTAAAAAAGTTCCATCTCAAAGCCATCACGTCAGTGCAGGGACCGCGGAGGAGTCAGCTGGAATTAAATCAGGAGCCAGGAACGGGAAGAAGGGAGAGGAAGGTCATCTTTTGAAATGACAAAGAGGTGCTGTTTTCTCAGTCGGGTAGGCGCGGCTTCCGGAGCACCGACTGGGCTGCAAATTTTAATCCCAGCCTCTGCTGCTGCTAATGTGCTTGTTGCTTGGAGAATAGACACTAATTGACATGTAACTAAATAAATAACGTGTAACATGAAAGCAAACATAAGGTTTAAAGGAGGAAAAAAACCAGCAAAAAGGATGGAATTAAAAATGGGAGGGGTTGTTGAACGGTGTTTTCCGCACTCCATTAAAGCGACATCAAAAAGCTTTTCAAAATATTTGTTTTATGGTGAAGATACAGTTTGGAAGCGTCTAAGCTCCCGTCCCTGCGGCACAGCGAGAAAAGGAGCGGAGTTTCTGCAAAAGGACCTGGAAAGTCACCAGCCAGGCGGTCGGGGGCATTGGCCTGCCAGCCCCTCTGTCCTATAGGAGGACAGACAGAGGCCCAGAGAGGGGGCGTGGCACAGCCAAGGTCACACGTTGAGCCCCTGGGAGGTTAGAAGTCTCGTCTGGGTTGAAACTGTACATATTCCTCCTTAAAGAGGCCTTTGAGTCCTAACCCCTGGCACCCCAGAGTGGGACCTTATTGGAAATAGGATTGTTGCAGACGTCACTGGGGAAGATGAGGTCATCCTGGAGAGAGGGTGGGCCCTCAACCCCACGTAAGGGGTGTCCTTGTAAGAGGAGAGAGACCCGTGGCAGGGAAGCACCAGGTGAAGACATGGGGACACAGGGGGGAGGCAGAGATTGGAGGGACATTGCTGCGAGCCAAGGAACCCGCCAGCAGACAGAAGGGAGGAAGAGGCGAGGAAGGGTTCCGCCCAGAGCCTGGGATGGAACGTGGCCCTGCCCGCCCCTGGATTTTGGACGTCTGGCCTCCAGAATACATTTCTGTTGGTTTAAGTCCCCCCCAGGTGGTGGCATTTTGTTATGGCGGAAGCCAGCGCAGCCTCTGGGACATGCGTCCCAAGTCCCAGCTCCAGACACTCCCCCTGGGGACTCCCCTGGACTGAGTCCACCCCGCTGTGCCCTGATCCCCACGTAGCCGGATGTCATGGGCCTTCCTCAATGTGAACAATGTCTGTGGTTCTCGCTACCTAGCTTGTAGGAACCTTCCCAAATTCGGATTCAGTTCTCGAGTTTCCTGACCAAATATGCCTGCCCCTCCCGGCCTCCCCTGGGGTCACCCTCTGCCTTCACCCCTGCCCTCTCTTCCATCTCTCCTTCCAGCCCAGCCTCCCCCGCTCCCTTGCTCCCCCCCGCCCCCCACAACCCCGAACATGCTCCGAGTGCTGCTGCCTCAGAGTCTGGGTTCTCCCTCTGCCTGGAATGCCCTCCCCACAGACATCCGTCCACAGGGCTCACTCCCTCACCCCCCTGGACACTTTCTCGGATGTCACCTTCTCAGTGAGGCCCATGCGGACCCCTGTTTGCAAACACGACCTGCACCCCACCCCCCCATGCTCCTGCTCCCACTTAGCAGGCCTGCCGTCGTATAATTTTTACCTGTGCTATGCCCCCGTGCACTGTCTCATCCCTTCGTAGACGGCACCCTCGGGGAGAGCGGGGACCTCATCTCTCTCGCCTGGCACCTAGTAGACCCTCCATCCCTCTTTGCTGGATAAATGACGCTCCCCGGAGCCGGGCCCGGGCTAGGCACCAGGGAGGCTGATCCAGGGACTTTAAATGGCTCACCAATGTCACAACCCAGCAGCTCTGCTCCGGGGCCTTCTGGAGGAGGGGTGGTCATAAGTGAGTAGGCAGGCCGTGGTAGGAGGGCCTGGCAAAAGCGTGGTGGCAAGAAGCAAGGGCAGCCAGCTCCCGTCCCCCCTCACCCCGCCCCGAGGCTGTCGTGACAGTCGTGGGCTGGGAGGTGGGCGGGCGGCCTGCGTGTCAGCCTCCCCCACGAGGGCTCTGCCTGAGGAGGCAGGAGGGGACAAGCAAGCAGGGACAGACCATTTCTGGGGTTTGGAATGTCCACTTGTCAGCCCCTAACCCTCGCCGCTTGGTGTCACCTGACTGTGCCTGAGGCACGTCGGGCTGAGCGACCACGTCCTTCCAGCTCTGCACGCCCACCTGCCGGTCAGAACCCGCGGGGCGGAAAGGGGCCCCCGTCCCCTTCAGACCGATTTAGACCACGGAGGGGGCTCCCGGTCTTGTGGACCCGGCTGGGAGGAGCAAGGCTGGAGCCGGCCACGGAAGGAACTGGAACGGGGGCGGGGGCTCGCCACACCTCTGTCTCCCCTTCCCTGTCTGGGCCGCTGTCCCCCTTCCCCGGGGGCCCGGGAGCGGGGTCCGCTCAGCTCAGCAGCGTGGGCCGAGTCCCAGGGCGGAGGCGGGCTGTGTGAGCTGAGCCAGAGCCAAGCGGGAGCCTCTCGTGGGACTCGGGGCTGGAGTGGGGGGCGGGGGGGGGTGCTGGGCAGGGCGGCGGGCCCCCGCGCCGGGAGGGCATTCACCCCGACAGGAGCGGGGGGCTCCGGGGCAGACAAAAGCTTGCGTCTTGCAGGCCCTGTCCTGTCAGCACCTGGCGCGTAATCAAAGGTCTCTGAGTCAAGACAGGCCCCATCTGAGGACCAGGGTGGGGGGGGAAGAGTTGTCAGAGTTGGAGTCTGAGCCTGGCTCAGGACCCTTTCTTCCAACATGTTCTGGTCGTTTCTCCTCCATGAGACTCAGTTTCCTCCCCTGTCAAACGGGGGGATGACCGGCTCTGCTTCAGAAGGGTTTCTGTGGGGTCATGAGGCAGCCATGCAGGAGCACCTTACAAACCCCGAACTTGCCAGGCCCCTTCCTCTGGGGACGGAGGGAGGGATAAGCTCGGACGGCGAGGCCGCAAGGGCCCCCAGAAGTGGGTTAGCGGGAGTGAGGGCCCGGGCGGCAAGCTGGGGCCGAGGCAGGCGCCTGGCATCAAGTGAAATTGCTTATCAGAGAAATAATGCTAAAAGTAAAATAAATCAGACTTCACACTGGCGTCGTAATTTTAAAAATTAATTAAGAATAAAAAGAAGATGCATCTCGAAGGAAAGGAGAAGTCTAATTTTGACAGACAGTAATTAATTCCCCCGTTCAGGGATTCATGAACGGGCCTGAAGTACAAATTGCTCCTTTGCAGCGCCTGAAATTCCCTGGGGGCCTCCTCAGGGCTCCGCGGGGGACCGAGGGCCTGTCACAGGGAGGTCACTTCTAGGGGCCAGAATCCGGGCCCTCCGCCCCCCAAGACTGAGTCCCGAATGTATTGCTCTGACTGACAGTCCCCGTGAGGGGTGGCTGGGGGGCTCCCTCCCTGGTCATGTCTCCGTCAGGCACAGGGGACCTTGGAAGGGAGCTGCCACCGTGCCCTGAGGGCGTGGGCGCTGAGTCCCCACAGGGAACCAGGCCGAGCCTCCGCCCTCCCTGACCGAGCCCTTGGGAACACGTTCTGCATGCTGTGCTGGGACTGGGGAGGGAGAAGGGGCTGGGGGGGGGGCACGGAGAGGGAGAGGGGCTCTGAAACGAGTCTTGGGGGATTATGGAGGGACCATCTGGGGAAGAAGGGGAGTGGGGCATTCCAGGCACAGAAAGCACGGGGGTGCGTGCATGTGTGTGTGCGTGTGCGTGTGTGTGTGTGTGCATGTGTGCATGTGTGTGTGTGTGTGTGTCAAACAGCAGGGCTCCAGGAGCTGCTAGAAAGTGCCCTGTCTGGAGGAGGGTATAAAAGGCATGCAAGACGCAGGTGGAGTGGGCATGGGGAGGTGGCCTCGAATGCCAGACCCAGGAGCGTGGATTTTATCCTGAGGGCAACAGAAAGTCATGGAAGGGTCTAAAGTAGGGGCAGCTCCATCCCGTTTTAGAGAGAGATCCCGATGGCTGAAGTCCCACATTATACTTACTTCTTTGTGTCCTGAGTACGGCCCTTCTGGAGCCACGCTTGCGTCCACAGGGCACATTACTTCTTTTTAAAATAAATGTCTTGGGGCGCCTGGGTGGCTCAGTCGTTAAGCATCTGCCTTCGGCTCAGGTCATGATCCCAGGGTCCTGCGATCGAGTCCTGCATCGGGCTCCCTGCTCCGTGGGAAGCCTGCTTCTCCCTCTCCCACTCCCCCTGCTTATGTTCCCTCTCTCGCTGTGTCTCTCTCTGCCAAATAAATAAATAAAATCTTTAAAAAAATAAAATAAACCCCTTAAGCTGAAAACAATCTTAAATATACAGCCGAGTTGTCAGTACGAAGCACTCTTCATTCCTTCCTTCATTTGAGAATAATGCCCCATCCGATGTCCCCACTCGCCGGCGTATATTTCTGTAAACACGACATTCTCCTCATAACCACAATACGGCCGGGCTATCTGCTGCCTCCTAACAGATCACCCCCAAAGTCAGTGGCTTAAGACAACGAACATATACGTTCTCACAGGTGCAGCTTAGCTGGATGTTTCTGGCTCAAGCATTCTGGATGCTTTTGACTCATGAGGTGGAGTCAAGCTGTTGGCCAGGGTTACATCGATCCTCAGACCCGACTGGGTCTCAAGGACCCACTTGTAACCTCTCTCAGGTGATTGTTGGAGGCTTCAGGTCCTCACAGGCCATTGGACTGGGGCCCTCAGTTTATCACTGGGAGAGGAGAGCCTCTCCATGGGGCTGCACACAATATGGCAGCTTGCTTGCGGCAAAGTGGGTTACGAGAGATAGAGGGGCGGGCAGGGAAGGGGGGAGAGAGAGAGAGAGAGAGGCCACAGTCTTTTTAAGACCTAACCTCAGAAGTGACATCTCATCTCTTCTGCCATGTTCTCACTCCAGGGGAGGGGCGACCACTGGGGACCCTCTTAGAGGTTGCCACTGTCACCATTAGGAAATTCACATGGATGTGCTCTACCATCTAACCTCAGACCCCAGAGATCCACCAAATGCCCCAGTGCTGTCCTTCTCAGGACAAGGACCCAGGATTCGTATCCTGTGTGCTGCACTTCATCCTCATGGCTCTGTTTCTCCTTCAACCTGGAACCGTTTCTCTTTGTCTTTCTCCCTTTGACTTTAGTGACTTTGACATTGTTGAAGTTGTTTCTCGAACGTCGCTCCATGTGGGTTTGTCTGATGTCTCCTAAAGGTGAGACGCAGGTTTTTGAAGGACTGTCCCAGAAGCGACACAGGGGTCTCCTCAGTACCTCTTGTCAGGGTGTGTGAGTTTCAGAATGTCCCACTCCTGGCGGCTCCATCAGGGTGGCGTCTGTAAGCTCCTATCACAGTAAGTCACTTCTTTTACCTTTGAAATTAGTGATTATATGTGGGAAGGGTTTTTAAAACTATGCAAATGTCCCCTTCCTCGTCAACCTTGTTCACTATTTATATCTGGATAGACGCACGACTTCCTCTTTTGCCCAGTGGACCGCAAGCTGTCACTCCCATTACCTACCGATGCTCAGACCTTGCAGGGCTGGCTGCCAGGAGCCCCCCCACGCCGGCTCCGGTCTCCCCGACAAGGACACTTGCCCTCAGCAGCCCTGGGACTCATGGCACCTGCCGTTTGCTTCAAGAAGTGGAGACTGTTTGCTCTCCTTCACGTCTGGCCTCCAGCCTTTGCCAAGGTGCTTGCTGAAGCTCTTCTGCAGAGCCCTCGAGGAAAAGGTCTGAGGCCGAAGAAGCTGGTGCGCCCCGGCTCAGTGTCTGTGTCCGTGAGGCCCCGGGAAGCCGGCTGGCCTCCCTTCCCACTGTGTCCTGCAGATGGAGTCCTGTCTGTGGGGCTCAGACGCAATCATCAGACCCAGGAGGGCTTTGAAGACCATCTGGTCGTGTCCCATTTCCACCTTCCCCACAGCCCAGGGAGGGGAAGGCACTTGCCCAGTGACACACAGCATGTAAGCGGCAGGGCTAGAGCTGGACCCCAGATGTCCTCTGTCCTAGCCCAGACCCTGGAATGATGGGATGTAGGGGATATGTGCAGCTGGATGGGGACACCAGATGGCGACAAGGGTCGAGAATGAGGAGCAATGCTGTGAGCTCCATTTCCTGGCTTGTAGGATCCTGGCTCAGGATCTTCCTGGCTGGTCCTCTCGGGCTCTACCTCCTGTGGTGCCCCCTCCCCTGGCAAGGACAGATGCAGGGGTCTCAATGACACAGACGCAGTCTGTAGGCACCCGATGCTCTGGGGCTAGCGCCTCAAGGGGCCATTTCTTTGGGGGGGTTTAGAAAACGGCACATTTACCTTCTGGGCCTGGGGGCTGAGGGGGAGGGATTTGCTTGTATAGGGAGCCCAGAGCCTTCTTGAAGGACGTGGCTGAGGCCACAGTCTCTGCTTCCAGAGATACAAACTGGGGGTGCTGGGGGGAACTGGTGTGCCCCCCTGGAGGGTCAGGAGGCAAGGGAGGACAGAGGGCTTTTGGGGCAGGGTCACTGCCCCCTGTGTGGGCGGCGATGGACCTCAGGCTGGACCTGGAATCCTGAGTGTATTACCGTGAACCCGGGGGGGCTGCAGGGCTGAGCCTGTCAGTTACAACACATACACGTGATTGAAGCCTCTTATTGAATAGGTTAAAAAAAAAAAAATAGGGCGCATGATCAGTAGTAAAAAACCAGAAGCATCTAAAATATTTAATAATGGGAATTTGATTAAATAGATTTTGATGCCCTGGAGCATTATGCTGGTAAAAAATATATTTTTTAAAGAGTTTTTAATGAAATGGGAATATGCTCACAATATAATGCTGAATGGAAAAAGCAGGGTAGAATATAGAATATGATTTCAGGAATGTTAGTAAAACAGAGTGGAAGAAAGTCTACCAGGGCGCCTGGGTGGCTCAGTTGGTGAGCGTCTGCCTTCGGCTCAGGTCGTGATCTCAGGGTCCTGGGATCGAGCCCCGAGTCGGGCTCCCTGCTCAGCAGGGAGTCTGCTTCTCTCTCTCCCTCTGCTCCTCCTCCCCACTCATACTCTCTCTCTTTCTTGCTTGCTCTCTCTCTCTCAAGTAAATAAATAAAGTATTAAAAAAAAAAGAAAGTCTACCAAAATGTTAAACAAGGCTAAACAGAGTTTAAATCTGGATTGTGGGATTGTAGGTCACTTTTATTTTCTTCTTTATCTTTCTATGTTTCCTGCAATAAATAATATTACTTATATTACTTACAATAAAAGATTACAAGACACAATATTACGTTTAGAATAAGAGAAAACATAAAAGTTTACAAAAAGAATCTAACACTACATAACTTGTAAGTGCCACCATCTTAGTGCCAAGCCATTCCAAGCCCCCCCACAGTGGTTTCTCTATCTCCAGATGCACAGATCATCCGAACCATACCAGTCACTCTAAAAACATCCCCTTTGCCCCTTCATGAGGATGGCATTTACAAAAGCACAATAGAATTAAGAGAAGAAGTGGCCAGAAGGGTGAGGTGCCCGCTGGGAAGTGATGCGGCAGATGGACGACAATCTCAGGTGAGTGACTTGTGACCTCTGGGGTGGTTTGTCCCCCCACCCCCACCCCGAGTGGTTGGAAGGGGCTGCAATGCACCGTTCACACTCTCACACCCCCTGGAAACCACAGCATACATTTGTGGGTGGTTGGGATCGAATTAAGGGGACAGCCGTAGTCAGACAACAGAACCAGCTTAGCTGACCAACTCAGGGACTAAGAGTCATAAAAAAGAAAACCTAGCGTTGTTGATAAAGTACCTTTTCATTCATTATTTCGCTGTCTCAGTGACCCCGTGGGACAGACATTATAGTATTATCTCTCTTTCAGTAATGAGGGTGCTAACGTCAGAATTGTGTCCGACTTGCACAGATCCTGGATGGCGGGATCTGCACTCCGGTCTGGCTGTCCCAAAGTCAAGTTCTTGCCACGATCATTATTCCTACACGGAGTGATGTTCTGGGCACTGAACTCTGTCTGTGTCCTGGTCCTGAAAGCCTGAGGGTTGTCCCGTGGGCTGTTGTTCTGACCCCTTTTCAGTGCTGGTGAACTCACCTTCCTTCTGGAGGATTCTTCCCTGGGTCAGTACCACTCATCAGCACAGCATAAAAGCCAAATGGCTGTCCCAGGCCACTTTATTTTTAAAGCAAAAGGGGAATTCACTGGGTAAGATGACAGGAATCCGAAGGGCGATAGGGGCTCCAGGCACGTCTAGGGACTCATCACTGTCATGGCTCTGACTTGCTTCAGTCTCTCCACAGGTGCATGCCCTGCAGCATGAAGATGGACACAGAAAGGCCCGGGTTCACATTCCTCCAACTGGACAACACCGGCTGAAAGTCAGTACCTTCCCCAAGAGCACTGGCCGGCAAGTCCCAGGGGAGGTTCTGACTGGCCAGGCTGGGGCGGGTGACCCTTCCCAGCGCCACAGAGCCGGGTCCGCCCCCCCTTAGTCACATGAATGGGTAATCCCCAGGGAAAGAAGGTATCTGTAGCCAGACAAAAACTCATGTGTACCAACAGTCGAAGTTTTAAATCTAATTCTATTTCTTGACTTACCTCCTTTAGCCAGTATCTGTTTCCTCCTTGTGAAGAAAGATGAGAAACCAAGCATATTTTACTGTTTTCCACTTCTCCTTTCCCTTACTGAATTTAGTTCTGGTATTAATCTGAGTTTTCGTACAGATTGCCTTTGTAACTTTTAAGACCATACTTAGTCTCTGTTTCTTGATTTATTCCTTTTGGATGGTAAGTATCGATCTCTGCGCTGAAAAATAAAGAAATCGGTATACTTACACTTCCTTCTGTGTCTCCTGCTCACCACCCCCCGCCCCGATTCTTGTTAAATAATTATTCTTGCATTGTCAAGGTTCATAACATTTGCATTCTCTCTGTTACCATAATGCTCTCTCATGATTTCTCCATAGGTTGGCTCTAAAATTTTAAACCCAATGAGATACCGTTTATACATGTTAGATCGTGGAAATATTCACTGCAGAACCAAGGCGATGTGATTCTATCTATAGAAAGAAGAAGGTGATCCTATGTCTGGAAACCCTCCGTGCTCACAGGGAATGTTCTAAACACCGGACCTGCGGATTCTCTTGTAAGTTGGCTTGCACTTTCCTTGGTCCTAACTTATCTCGAGTGGCTATTCTTTCCTGTGTCTACTCTTTTCCTCTTCCCTAAGTTTTTTAAACATAAAATTGACCAATTGAGCGATTTTAGAGGTACTATACAGTGCATCAAGTACATTCACAGTGTTACGCATCCATCACCACGATCTGGTTCCAGAACTCTATCATCCCAAAAGGAAACCCTGTCCCCTTGAAGCAGTCAGTCCTCATTCCTCCCTCCCATCAGCCCCTGGCAACGGCGAGTCTTCTTTCTGTCTTTGTGGATGTATTTATTGCAGACGCTTGAATAAATGGAATCATCCAGTATGTGGGCATTTGTGTCCGGCTTCTTTCACTTAACATAATGTTTCCAAGCATGCAACAGTAAGTACCTCATTTCTCGGATGAATGATACTCCGTCGTGTGGATATAGCACCTTTTATCTACTAAGCCGTTGACAGACAGCTGGGTGGTTTCTACCTTTAGCTATTGTGAAGAGTGTTGCTATGAACCTTTGCGAACAAGTATCGGTTTGAGTCCCTACCTTCACTTCTTTGGGGCGCATACCTTGGAGTGGAATTGCTGGGTCACGTGGTAATTCTATGTTTCACGCGTCCAGGAACTGCCACACTGTTTCCCATAGTGGCTACACCAGTTGACATTCCCACCAGTGATGCAGGAGGGTTCCAATTTTTCCATACCCTCTGTCCCTACCAATAACTTTTTATTGTTTTTTTTTTTTTTTAAGATTTTATTTATTTGAGAGTGCGGGAGGGAGAAGGAGAGGCAGACTCCCCACTGAGCAGGAAGCCCAGTGCTGGACTCGATCCTAGGACCCTGACATCATGACCTGAGCCAAAGTCAGATGCTTAAACGACTGAGCCACCCAGGTGCCCCTATTCTCTGGTTTTTGATGACAGCCACTGTATGTGGTGTGAAGCAGTAGCATTTCCCTCGTGACTAATGATGCTGGAGCATCTTTGCATGTGCTTGCTGGTCATCGTGCATTTTCTTTGGAGTAATATCTATTCAAGTCCTTTGCACATCTTTGAATTGGATTGCTCGTCTTTCTGTTGTTTCAAAAATTTTAAAAGTTATTATTTTGTTACAGAAACATCTCCATATACAACTTTTTAAGTTCAGGTGCAGAGGGGTAGATATTCTGCATTTTCGGGAACTTGTTTGATGGGTTGGCTTTGTATAGAACCCTGCAATGAACACGACTTTTCCTTGGAACTTAAAAGCTGTGGCAGGCTGAATAATGGCCCCTCCAAAATATCCAGGTCCTAATCCCTGGACCCTGTAAATGCTACCTTGACTGGCAGATGTGATGAAGGATCTTGAGATGGGGACCGTCCAGGCAGGCCCTAAAAGTAATCACAAGTGTCCTTACAAGAGGGAGGCAGTTGGGGGGGGGAGGGGTTTGTCTACAGAGGAAGAAGGCCAGGTGGCTGCTGAGACAAGATACCACACCGCTGGCTTGGAAGATGGAGGAAGGCACCAGGAGCCAAGGAATCATGGAATGCAGTTCTAGAAGCTGGAGGAGGCCGGGCGAAGGAACCGGTTCTCTGCTAGGGCTCCTGGACGGAGGTCGTCAGACGCCTTGACTTGCACCTGGTAAAGCTGATTTTAGGGTTCTGACCTCCCGAACTGCAAGAGAATACTTCTGTGTTGATGTAAGTCCCCGAGTTTGTAGTGATTTGTTACAGCGGCCACAGGAAGCTGATACAGAAGCCCGGCTCCATCCACAGCACCCCGCAGTGGCTGACCCTGCTGGATTTTCTGCTCTCTAGAAGCCTTTCATGTTTGCCCTTTATCTGCAGAAGGCTGAAATCTCACCAGGTGGTGTCTCGGTAGGTTTTCTTCACTCATCTTGTGTGGCGTTGGAACTCTCTAGTCTTTGAGGTCACGGCTACCCACCCCCAGCACCCTAAATGCAGCCCTTTGATAAACCACCTGGTGACGTTCCTATCCCTGGGGCTGGCATGGCGTCTGTGACATGGAGCCTGGAGCTTCTTTCAGCCTCCCGGGAAGTCCCTGGAAGTGGTGACCTCTGCTGTCTCAGACCATGATATCTGTCCATTCACTGGTGCATTTTTCTCTCTCTCTCTTTTTTACTTCGGACATTTCGAATCACTGCGACAGTAGAGACTAGTGCCGAGAGCTCCCATACGTCCATGATCTGGATGCAACAGCTGTCAGGGTTTTTCTTTTCCTCTCTTTGCTTTGCTCTCCCTTCCCCACCCTCCCCTTTGTTAAGTCAGCACCGTTTCTTTTTTAAATCAATTCTTCTCAATAGTTAATGTGCTAGCAGATTGCCTGGGGATCTTGTTAAATGCCAGATTTTGATGTAGCAGGTCTGTGATGGGGCCTGAGAACTGGCATCGTGGACAAGTTCCCGGGTGAAGCCGATGCTGCTGGTCCCGGGGGCCACACCTGAGCGGCAGATCGCAGACATGGTGGATTTCATCCCTATCCACCTGAGCACATGGCGTGGGATGTGCAGGATCAGTGCACCTCTGAAAGAATCAAAGATGCATGTGTGTATTTTCTTGGTTTACATGGAGTTCTAACTTTTTTCTTCTCCTGAAATTATATCTGTTCCTTAAAGGCAGGGACAGTTTCAGCTCTTTCCCGTGAATCATAACTTTCTCGTATGGAGCTTCTTCTCCTACCTTTTTACTACAGGACCTTCCCACTGACCTGAGATTAAGAAATTCTTCTCTTTATCTGTACTCCTACGTTCACTGCAGTATTATTCACAATGGCCAAGATGTGGAAATAACCCACATGGCCATCAACAGACGAACGGATAAAGAAAACGTGCTCTATCCGTAAAATGCAATATTATTCAGCCTTCAAAAAGAAGGGCATCCTGCCATTTGTGACATGGTGAAACTGGAGGGCATCGTGCTAAGTGAAATAAGCTGGTCACAGGACAAGCAATGCGTGGTTGCACTTCCATGAGATAATCTAAAATAGCCAAGCACATAGAAGCAGAGAAGAGAGTGGTGGTTGCCATGGCCGGGAGGAGGGCGGAATGGGGGATCATTATTCCATTGGTATAAAGTTACAGTTATGCAAGAGGAGTAAGTTCCAAAGATCAGCTGTACAACATACTGCCTATAATCAACAATACTGTATTGTGCACCAAAAAATTTGTCAAGAGGGTAGATCTCATGTTAAGTGTTCTTACCTAAAAAACCCAAAACCCAAAACAAAAAACAAAAGGGACAGAAGGAAACTTTTACGATGATGGTTTCATGGGTGTATACACATGTCCAAACTTGTCAACTTGTATACACTAAAAATGTGCAGGTTTTTGTGTATCAGGCATACCTCAATGCAAGTGTTAAAAAAAAATAGAGCTACTTCTCTCTGACTGCCTTGTTCAAGCCACCGGCTGGCTCTGCTCGGATTCCCCAGCGCTGTGGCCCCGTACAGTGGCGGGAGCAGGGTTTAGGCAGCAGGGGACCTGGGCGAGGCTCTCAGGAGCCCCTTCTGTTAGCCACGATTGCTTTGGTTTCTCATCTATCCAACTTGGGAGCCAGCTGCCCTCAGGTTCCCCTCCACACTGCAAGATCCAAGATCCAACAACTCCGTGGTTGGTCTCCTTTCAACAGGTGGGGCTCGGGGAGAGAGCTGCCTCCATCACAAAGGAGCTGAACCCATCTCCTGGGAACGGGCTGTGCAAATCCAGCCCTGAGAAGGGACAGCAAGAATATCTTCCCCCGAATGATGAGCATTGTTGGGTCCTACTCAGGATTTAATGGCCCATCCACAGAGCTCTGCCAGGCCCGTGGCAGGTGCAGAAGACAGGAATGTTCCCTGACCTTGTAGAGCTGCCACCCGGCCTGAGGAGAAACAGATTCTAAGTTTCTCTGCACCCGTGGGCAGCCAGGAGCTCCTGGCGGCCTCTGTGGCCTTCTCTGTGGTGCTGGAGACATAATGATGCTTAGTAAATATTTGGTGAATAAACCAGTGTGGTTTCACATTCTTCTTCAAGAAATGGTTTGGGACTTGTGAAAAAATATTGCTGAATAATTAAAAGAGACTATTGTTCAAAACTCAGAGGATGATTAGACCTCTGAGGAGTGTTTTCTCTGGGTCCAGAAAGAAATGTGAGAATTTCATTTGGGCCCTGGAGTGAATGCAAGGAGATGGTGGCTTTTCTGAAATTAGAGCAGAAAGCTATGGGGGCACCTGGGTGGCTCAGATGGTTAAGCATCTGCCTTCAGCTCAGGTCATGATCCCAGGGGCCTGGGATCCAGTCCTGCATCAGTCTTCCCGCTCAGCAGAGATCCTGTTTCCCCCTCTGCCTGCCACTTTCCCTGCTTGTGCTCTCTCTCTAATAAATAAATAAAATCTTTAAAAAAAAGTTAAAAAAAAAAAAACAAGAAAGCTATGAGGAGAGGAAGTGGAGATGAATGGATATCTCGATGAAATATTAAGAGAGATGGAGGAGACAAGGAAGATTGACAAGGGACCTAGAAGACAATAGAATCATTACAATGTCTCTGGAAGCCTCCATGGTGGAACTGACTTTATGGAAAATCAAATCAGCCATAGGGAGGACAATCTTAAAAAGCTTCCTTAGAAGGCAGAAAAAAAGGATAAAGACAGAAAATATGGGACAATAGTGGACACGATGGTGGGTCTTGAAGAAAGAGGGGGACAGTTGGCACCAAGGCAAAAATTAAAGCCACACTGTGTAGGTCCAAAGGCCCCTTCCTTCCTGACCAAGCCAATGGAAGACTATCTAAGTGGTGACTTCAATAAATTCTGGATAATGTGTTGAATTACACGGGAAAAGAGCAAACCAAATAACCTGCAAGGATCCAGGAAGGAAAAAGCAAAGTATCTAACAGGTGACCCAGCAAGGAACAAGTCAGGCTTGGCTTCAGACTTCCTTCCTTTGCAGCAACAGACCAATGTCTACAGAGTTGTGGCCAAGTTCTTTTCTGTTCTTCCAAAGACTCCTACAACATAGATAGGCAAACTGTTTGTGTCTGTGAGATAGGGCTAAGAAGAGTACTTCCTTACAGGATTATGAGAGAGCTAAATGAAATATGCATGTGTTTCAATATTTAGAATATTCCCTGGCATTGGGGTTTCCGTTCATTCTGATGGCTTTGGGGCTTTTGATAAATGAAGATGTCAACCTCATTTGGGCCACATTGAGTGGAGGGGCCCAGAGGGCTTCTGGATCTCTGCATTTGGAGCTCAAGAGAGAGGTCTAGGGTGGAGATGGTGACCAAAGCCAAGGGGGTTGATTAAACCACCAGGAAAGTGTGTTCAGTGCAAGAAGAGATTGCAGGAGGAGACCACCATTGGGAAGTGGATGGAGGGGGGACCTGGGGAGGGTCTGAGCCCAATCTGAGGTTTAATGGGGATTCTGTTCTTGGCTGTGGAGGCCACCTGGCAATCAAATATCTCCTTTTCCAGAAAAGCCCAGAAACTGTCCCAAATCGTGGGGGTACCAAATTGCCTACTGCAGACAGATCTCCCTGCAAGCCCATCCCCTGCCTGGGAGCACGGGCTTGGGCCCTGACTTTTACTGGGGACTCAGCTGATCAATCACCAATAACTCCAGGCTCTTGAGTGTTCACTCCCCTCTTGTCAATAAGGACGACTCCCCTCTCCTTCCAGATGAAGGCAGACTAATTGGGACTAGGACGTTCAGTGTTTGGAGATTGTATGATTAGGGAAATGTACAAATTCAATTTTGCCTGGCCAGATTCAATTCTGCTCTAATCAGAGAGAGAGAGAAGACTCCAGTATGACAGTGGAGGGGACATGACTTTGTTTCTGGCCATTTCAATGTGTCCCCTTGCAAACATTTCCTGGGGATGCTGAGGCCTCTCGACTTGCTCTGCTGGGGCTGTGGGAAGGGTGAGGGTTTGGTGGAGCTTCCTTATCTGATCTCCATATGTCAATACCCTCCTTTCCTGCAGAGCCCTCGTGAGGCCTCTGAATGGTACCTTGGGCGAGCTTAGAACACGATGGTGAATAGTGTTGATGGGGACACTCATCCGTCTGCCCCGCTCTGAGCTGGTCCGGCTTTGCATCCGGCCAGCCCCTGTGGGTCCAGGGGTGAGGCGAACACCTGGTGCTTAGCGAGGTTGGCCATGAGCAGCCATGGTTGTTCGGGCCTCATTCTGCGAAGGTTCTAGAGCCAGACGCTGCAGGGAATGTGTGAGATCCTGGGCCCAGAGACGAGAAATGCTCTGGAGTCGGGGAGGGGACTGCTGTTTGGGAGTTTGGGGGAGGGACTCAGCATGTTGAGGCCGAGGTGACATCCAGGAGCGCTTACTCTCTGCAAGGTGCCTGTAAGCCCTTCTTTACTTCCTCTTCGCTAGAACCTCAGGATATTGAGGGAGTGCTAGAGACCCCTTTTGCAGATTGGGAAACTCAGGGCACCTGATGGGAGGGGATGGGCGGGGGGGCGGCGGCGAGTGGGGACCAGGACGCAAAGGCAGGCCTGTCCAAGGGCAAAGTGCCTCGGGCATTAGCGCTCCACAATCTCCTTTCAGATCCCGAGGGTCCGTGACCGCTGGTGCCATTCTACTCATTTACTGTTGAGGAACCGGAGGCTAGAGGGGGTCGTGTCATTCAGCTCCTCGCATGGCCCTAGGCACCTGTTCTTTCTTTCACGCCACCAGCTGGCTGCAGGGAAGCGCAGGGTGGTGACGCAGGCTCCTCCTTCCCACTCTCCCTGGGGACCTGGGGACCTGACTCAGAGGTGTCAGGAGCACCGTTCCAGTGCCGAGTCATTCCCCGGGATGAGCATTAACCCCGCTGAGTGCTGGCCCTGGGATCATCGCTGTAGCTTCATTGCTGTGTCTTTTGAAATTTAATGACCTATGCCCGATAACAGATAATTTGCAAATTTGACATAATCAGCACTGGCCAATTGCGTTCAATTATTTGTTAATAAACACGAGGACCCCTGGCTGGAGTTTTATGCTTCCAAATTTGAAATGAAAAAACCGGGAGGCCGAAGAGAGCACACTATCTGCCTTTTGCTGAATATTTAGAAAGAACTTTATTTTGGTAGGGCCCAGTAACACCCAAGGTTTACTTGCTGCTGTTCATTTGCATTGTGAATTTTTTTTTTGAATAGTAATTATCTAAAAAAGGTCAAATATTTGCTTTATCTATATAATTCAATTTCCCAAAGGCCTTTGGGATTCAAATTAACGCCCTTGTAATATCTTCATTGAAAAGGAAGATTAATTATGCTTACATGGAACCTAATTTGGCTTATCAGACCTTTAATATGGCTGTGATCGTGAATGCATTTAAATTTAGGATTACGCGGGTGATCCCGGTCCCTTATTTGGGAGACTTTTAATATTTGTCATTATTTTTATGCATATCATTTTTGCCGCCTGCTCGGGAAAATTAAAATGTCGGTACTGAAAGAAATAAACATTATGTATTGACATTGGTAATTATGTTTTGGTATTTAAAGATGCATAAAAAACTGCACACAGGACCTCAAATATAAATTTGCAGTTAATGCCTTCAGATGGAAACTGGAGCTCTTTTACTTGACTCACTAAATAGGGAACAGGCTGTCCCTGGGGTGGCTGCCTGCTGTCGTCAGCGGTGGCATCTCGGCCAATAAGGTAATTTTTATTGGCACTCAAGGATGCTGCAAGTTCTGAGTGGCCCCAGGAACTCTCGATTTAGGGTCAGGAGCCTGAGGTTTCTCTTTGTCACTAAAGTGCTGTGTGATCGTGATCAATTACAGGTCCCTTCTGAGCCCCAGTTCTGATCTGCGAACAGTAGTCACTCACTAGGTTCTTTCTCACTGGACTGTCAGCTCCTCAGTAGCAGGGCCTTTCTTACGTAGTCTTGACCTCTAGACTGGTCAGTACAGCGTCTGCTACATACAGGCTATGGGTAGGGCTTTGACCCCTAACAAGGGCAGTGGGCTCTTGGGGATAGTAGGGATTGTGAGTCAGAGTTTGGCTTTGTATCAGTTAGTTATTGCTGCATAACAAATCATAGCAAGTCTTACCAAAACTTAGTGGCTTAAAATGAGAACTGTCTATTCTTTTTCAAACTCTGCAGGCCACCTATGCTATTCTGCTGATCTGGGCTGGATTGACTAGTCTTGGCTGGGCTTGTTCACGGATCTCAGGTCAGCTGGCAAGTGGGCTGGGGGCTTGCTAGTCTAGAATGGCCTTGGGTGGGATGCTTCGTGGATTTGCTCATTCTCTGGCCAACTCACCCAGGCTTGTTCTCATGGCAGAACAGGAGTTTGAGGGCAGAAGCAGAAATATGCAAATGCCTTTTCAGGCTTCTCCTTGCATCTGGTTTGCTGGTGTGTCATTGGCCAAAGTCGCTGATGCAGCCATGCCTAGAGTCAATGTGGGGGGCACCACCCCCGGGGACGGATACAGGGAGGCAGCAAAAGTTAGGGCCAGCGATGCAAGCAGTCTGCTATGGGCTTCATCCTGGCCCTGCCACTTACTAGGTCTGGGAACAGAGGCACAGGACTTGAAACTCTCCATCTCAGCCTCTTCACCTGTCAAATCGGGCAGAGATGCAGTGAGGTTTAAATGAGATAAATGCATTTTAAGTATTTGGTACTGGATCCATGGCGGCTGCTATGAAGTCTTACGAAGGTTCAAGGATAAACGTCCAAAGATGGGCACTGTGGGTTTGTTTATAAGAATGGAAAATCAGAAAAATTCTACCTACCCAAATGTCCATCATAAGGTGCCTAGTTAAATAAATCAGGGCACACCCACTTAATAAAACATTTTTTTAGACCTTAGGTCAATAGATCAATATACTGGCATGGAAGGAAGTTCATGATAGATTGAGTGGAGAAAAAAAAAGCACATTTCAGCACAACTTACAATGTATGATACCATTGTGTGTGTGTGTGTGTGTGTGTGTGTGTGAATGACATGGCAGCCGGAGGTTTATTCCCGTTTATAGAAATGTCTGGAAAGCGGCCCCTGGGTGGCTCAGTTGTTAGGCGTCTGCCTTCGGCTCAGGTCATGAGCCCAGGGTCCTGGGACTAAGCCCCGCATCGGGCTCCCTGCTCTGCAGGAAGCCTGCTTCTCCCTCTCCCACTCCCCCTGCTTGTGTTCCCTCTCTCGCTGTGTCTCTCTGTGTCAAATAAATAAATAAAATCTTAAAAAAAAAAAAAAAGAAAAGAAATGTCTGGAAAGCTATGCCCCAAACTATAAGTAATAGCATTCAATCCTTCTTGACTGTTTGAATCTTTACAATGAACATACATTACTTGTGGAATGGAACAAGAAAAAAACAAAAAACAAAAAAATTTTAGGCAAAGAACATAAAAAAATGATGGCTTTTAGGTTTTAAGTCATCTGAAGAACTTGCTAATAGCTCCTAAAAACAATACAAAGTATAAACTAATATAAAAATGGTAACAGCCACTCTTCATCGAGGACTCATTATGTGCTGAATACTTCACCTCCTGCATCTACCATACCTGAAAGATGGGTGGGATCCCCCATTTCCCAGGGGAGGAAACTGAGGCCCAGAATAGAAAAGTAACTGGCCAGTTGAGAGCAGCTCCCCGGGGTCGGCGAGCCGCCTGTCTTTGCTGTCTGGCACCTGCCCTCAGACTGAGAGGCTGCACCACGTTGGTTTGTAAAGCAGAGGTTCCCCGGGCCTGGCCACCCACTGGAAGTGCCAAGGGGCTTTTTCCAAATACAGATGCCTGGGCCCCACCCCATATCCAATGAACCATTTCTCTCTTGAGAGGGGACATGGGAATCCGTATTTTCATATATGTCCACAGGGATCCGGGGGCAGTCAGTCTGGTATTCAGGATCTGCTGCCCTAAATCCCTTCATCCTTGTCCAGTGGGTCACATGATCTTCACACCATCCAGGGAAGGAGACAAAAATGGAGATTGTGGCCATCATCCCCATTTTACAGATAAGGAAACGGAGGCTCAGAGGAGGAGGTCACTTGCTCAGGGTCCTGGAACTAGGGAGTGGGATTGAAGCCTCGATCTGACTCTGAGCCCCTGTGCCACTCCAGTGCCCCACTGAGTGGACTGGCAGGGCCCTCGGGAGGGTGACAGGAAAGGAGGAATATTCCTGAAGAGTCGGAGGCCACCCGGTAGCTTGTGGCCACCAGCTGTGCCCTCAGCCTCTGGGAGTGTCCCCATGGCGCGTTCTCTGCCGGGCACCTGGAGGCTGATGTCACGTGGCACCGTGGTGGGACTCGTGCCATACCCACGGTCCCCCAGACGACCCCAACGATCCAGCCCAATAAGATGGGGCAAGAAATGGGCCCAGAGGGGCGCCTGGGTGGCTCAGTCGGTTAAGCGCCTGACTCTTGGTTTCGGCTCAGGTCATAATCTCCGGGTCCTGAGATCGAGCCCCACATCAAGCTCCACACTCAGCGTGGAATCTGCTCCAGGTTCACTCTCCCTCTCCCTCTGCCTCTGCCCTTCCTGCTCATGCCCTCTCTCTCTCTCTAAAATAAATAAATAAATCTTTAAAGAAAAAGAAAGAAAGGAAAGAAATGGGCCCCGAGGGGCCACTTCCTTCTCCAGCCCTTCCCAGCTGCTGGGACTCTGAGGGCTCTTTCTCTCTTTTTCTTCTCAGTTTGCTGCTTCTTGTCCTTTTATTAGCAAACTTCAAGGGAGTAGGTTTGCTTGGCAAATGATAAGAGGTGGTTGTAATCAGAGAGCTTCGCGCCATCACGTTGAGGACGTGAGCCCCGAGGAGGCTCCAGTTCCCGACCTTCTTAGCTGGTGGGAGCCAGCTGCCTGGAGGCCCTGCAGGTCTGAGAACATCTCCTGTGTGCCCCCAAACCTCGGGGAGTCTTTTGCCACCATCTCCCGGCCTGGGGTCGGGGTGAGACACTGCCTCCTGGTTTCTTCTCTAGACAAGGAGCCCCATGATGTCAACTCCTTTGCTCCCTGTTCTCCAAAAGACCTCTTGTCTCCTCTCAGGCTCCTGGGATCCGTTCATAGTGTTTGTTTTATTTTGTTTTATTTTATTTTGCTAATTGGATAATATACCATCATTTATTTCACTTTATAAATATATATATTTTTTCTAGCTCCCAAAAGGATTTACCAGTCACACAACTCAGGGAATACTGACAGGTTAAAAACAAAAGTAAGAGACAATTTCTGAGAAGTTTTCATTAGAGAAAGATCACACAAATGGGAGAAATGATGCCCCAGCAACTTCAAGGCTGTTTTATAATTGCCAAAATGAGAAAGAGCCTCAGTGCACAGAAATCGGGATCTGGCTAAATAAATCGGGGTAATCCATGTTAGGGCCCACGGTGCAGCCCTGCGGGCTTACATCCGTTGACATGAAAAGCTATCTGCAACATATAGTTGAGTCAATCGTACGATGCCATTTTTATAAAAATTATACTTTCGTTTCACCGCCTGTCTGGAAGGATGGTCACCACAATATACACATGAGCATTATCTCTGAGGGGTGGAATTTCCAATGGGATGTGTGCATTTTTATTTTGGGGGGAAAAGGAGTAAGGAAGTTGAGGCTAGGAGTAAACAAAGTAGCAACGTAAGATAGACCTTAAGGCATATCAAACACACACCTCAGAGAATGTTTGATCCCCTACTGCATGCCGGGAAGTTGTCTGCATTTGTGGAAAGGGCCCCCGTTGCTCCCTCTCAGTGAGCACTAGGAAACTGCTAGGGCTGGATGATCAGACTTATGTTTGGCTCGGAGCTCCCCAGCAGCCAAAGCAAAGAGGGAAAGCAGCATCTACAGCTTGTTTGTTGTTGCCTAGAGAAGCCATAGCTATTTCTGAGAAAGGCTGACAGAGCCTCTCTTCCTGAGTCTCAGGGAGCTACGGCTCCCACTGGGACGAACAACACTCTCCAGGATGTCCTCTCAGTACACGCAAGAGAGAGACTCCTAAATGCTGGCCACCGTGTCCCGCCTTGTGCAGGCTGAGAAGTGAGCCTCCGAGGGGCAGAGGTGAAAGGAAGCAGGGCAAGGGAGTTGCTCTCCACTGGCAGCTCCTAATGTTTGCAGTGTGAGCCTGTGGGGCTCAGCACGCTGCCCTGCAGGGGAGGGAGAGGAGAAAGGAGCCCTCCTGGGTGCCTGCTCTGGGTCAGGCACTCTTTCTCTTCCTCCGACTTATGAGACGTTAGCCTGAGGGGGCTCCTCCTACTCATTCTGCAGCCCAGGGAGCCGGGAGGGGACACCAGTGGCCCCGGCTGAGTGAGCAGAGCAGGAGAGTCTTCCCTGGTCTTGCTGTCCCAAAGCCGGGGCTCTTGGGACCCTACACCGGGACCCCAGCAGCCCGTCCCCGAGGCCCTGGCATGCCCTGCCTCTGCTTCTCGAGGCTGCCTGGCTCTTCTCCCCTCCCTCTGCAGCCTTACAGTCGTGTGACCTGGGACAAGTTACTCACCAGTCTCTGGGCCTCGACTTCTTCATTTGGAAAGTGGGGACACCAGCCTTCCTCGTCCCGGTGAGAAGGAATGCGTTGGTAGATGTGGAAGGGGCTGAGGGCAGCGCCGAGGCCACGGCCAACACTCCCTGGTCTTCCTGTGTCTTTCCTACGCCTCTTTCTCACCTCCCTCGGCTGTGCCCTCTGCTTGGCTCTCACTCCTTCCTCCCTTCACTCAGCCGATGCCTTCTTATCTTTCGGGTTATGGCTTAGATGTCACCTCCTCCAGGAAGCCTTCCCTGATTCCCCAGCCCTCTGCTGTGCTCCCATGCTCCTCCCACATGGCCTGGGTGTGGTCTGCTCCCCTCCGGCATCTCCTACTGCCTTGTGTGTGGAGGGCAGCTTGTCTGTGACTCACGGAGTGTTTGACACACAGGGGCCAGGGGACTAGCTGGTGAGTGGCTGGAGATAGAGTAGGGCTTGGTGGTGGGAGAAGGCCAGGCTGGCAAAGGCCCGGCATGTTCGGGGCACAGAATGAGGGCTGACCATGCACCCCTCTGAGGGTACAGCACACACACTGTTTAATCCAGGCCGTGGGCTAGACTATTCCCAGCACTTGAGAGTCGGTTATGTCACCTGCCTGAGCTCACCAGCTAGCGAGAGGCGGGCCGGCCCTTGCACCCAGGCGTCTGACACCAGGTCGTGGGAACCCCCAGGAGCCCTTCCTGCTTCTGTGTTGGGAGAGGGACGGATGGGCCGTCATAGAAACCAAGGTGAGAGGAAGGTGAGGGAGGATATGGGGGTGAGATCGACATTTTCGGGAATTTACTTGGCGCCTGGGGTGTGGGTAACAGACGCCTGACTGAACTCACACCTCCACACACCTTGCCGTACGCATGCATGGGTTCCTCCAAAACACCCCCCAAGGGGCAGATGGAACCCCACACATTTGAATGCTGAGATGGAGTGTACCCATAAGGAAACAAACAAAATCACCCACAGAGCACTTCCAGGCAAGCGCACAGAATACTCCAACACAGACATGCAGAGGGTCTCGAACGTATGCATGAAATCCTGCGTCCACCGTGCACACCATCCCCCACCTCCCAGAAAGTCACAGGTAGAAAGAAATCCCTCAGGGGGAGTTGGGTGAAGGAAGCAGGGAAGCTGCCCCTAGGATGTCCCATTCCTGCCCCCCGAGTGCCTGTCCTATCAGGGGCTGACCCCTGGCAGGTGCCATGGCCTTTGGCTTGGGTCCTCACCCTGGTGGGTTTTATTCTTCCTTCTCATTGACGTTTCACGCCAGCGACTCTCACCTGGAGAGTGACCAAGCAAGACGGAGCAGTGGCTGGGCAAGCAGTGTGCACTCTCTGTTCTGGGCTCTGGGCTCTGGGCTCTCATAACTGCCACCTGCCCAGGACCCTGGCCCAGAAAATGCCCTTCTGGCCTTTTGGGGTCCAAATCAGGCTCATAGAGCCCGGGTCACTGATACCGCGAGATTTCCATTTCTTCCCTGGGAAATGGTTCATGCTGGCACATAGTGAGCTCGCTGACACTAGGCGAGACCAAGCGGAAAGATGAACCCGAGAGTCACGTGCTGGGGGTTCGGTCTGGAAGCAGTGACGTGGGTCTACGGTCCTCATGGGCTCTGGGAGTCTGAGTGTACCTGTGGTCCCCTCAGTTTTATAGACCCTTATGCTTGCAGCTTTACGTGGGGCTTTCTTTTGCTGGGCAGAGTCCAAGATAGGGGATGGGTCTGCTGGAGTGACTGCCTGACCCTCTCTGCCTCCTCCCCGTCCCTAATCGCCCCCCGAATTCTCTTTATTCTACACCCTGAAGTCAGAGGAATGGTTTTCCGGTAATAATCTGACCACGTCAGATGCTTAACACTGGCAGAAGCTTTCCACTGTGCTCACATTTAGAGTCTTTTGCCTGATGTGGCCCGTCCAGTCTTGCTGCTTTTCCCTCCCAATCTCTGCGCCAGCCACACTGGCCTCTCACAGTCCCTCCCCCGCGGGGGTCATCGCCCACACCCGTGGCACTTCCCCGCCCACCCTCATGATCTGTTTGGCCAGCACACATTGGCCAGGTTTCAATTCACATGTCACCTCCTTCAGGAAGCCTTCCCTGACCTTCAGGACTGGGTCAAGGGCCCTACTATGTGCCGCCTCTGAATCAGCCCTCATCAGCCTGAACTGTAATCCTCCCGGCTGACCCCTTCACTAGCCAGGGGCTCTTTGAGGGCCTCTTGGTGTCTTTGGCATTCAGCACAGAGTTGGACCTCGGGGTTCCAGGCCCGACTCTGCCACCCACTGGTTCCGATGGCCACTCTCCGTCATTCCGGGGTCAGCGTGTGAGACAAAACCTTGATGCGATGCAAGACACAGTGTGGCAGAAACTGCCAGACTGCAACGTGACCCAGTCACAGACCTACCAGTCTCCATGGCCTCTGTGATCTCGTCACACCCCCGTGCCTCTCCTGCAAGCGACGCTGGCTGGAGTTAGTACCTCTATCTTATATTTGAGAAAACAGAGGCACGAAGAGGGCGCGTGACCTGCCACATGTCTGGGTCGAGGCAGGAGCAGGTGCAACCCCAGTAGGGAAGGCTTCGTGAGGAGGGGGCGTTTCTGCTGTGCTTCTGGGCAAGACTCGGTCATTTGAGGAGGCTGGGGAGGCTTCCAGGTGGAGGGAACAGCCTGAGCAAAGGGAAAAGGAGTTCTATGCTCCTGGGCTCACTGAGGCAGGCTGCGCTAGATCACGCGGACCTCTGAGAGCCAGACCAAGGAATGAACCCCATCCCGGATGCTGCAAGGAGCTGGCAAAGGCTTGGGAGCAGGGAAGAGGCTTCACTGCAGAGGAGGGTGAATGTGGGGGCGGGGAAGCCACCGAAAAGATTGTAGCAAGATCCAGACAAGAGGTCGTGGAGCGGGGCTGGTGGGTGACCTCAGGCTGGGGCAGAGGGCACGTCCCCTCCCGTTGTCCTCTGTCTGACCTTGGCGGGCTCCCCCCCGGATGCAATCAGGTTTGCCAGTGGTCTCTGCCTCAGAAGTCCAGCTGGTGGATGGCCCTCCTTGAGAGCGTCCGGGACTGCCCTCGGGAGGGTCCTGTTGGGCGGATGGGGTGGGGGCCCGGGTGGGGGGACGCTGGAGGTGGGAGCCGTGTCTGCCGCCTCCGACTTCCACAGGGGGTCAGTGTAACATTAAAGTTCCTCCCGACTGCGCTGGCCTACACTACCTGACAGAGGCCCTTGGGTTCAGGAATCTGGGTCAGCTGGTTATATTTGGAACCCCTGGTGGGCAGGTGCGAGGCCAGGTGGGCTGGGGGCTGCAGAGCCACTTGAGAATCAGTTTTGTTTGTTTGTTTCCTTTTTGGTTTTGACTTCAGAGTTGCAGAGGGAACTTCCGGAGAAAGCCACGTTTCTGTAACACGCAGAGGTCCTATCCCTTCCCTCCTGAAGCCCCCAGGGGGCCGGCAGCCGCCCTTGCCAGAAACACCTTCTGCCTCAGTCTGCTTTCACCTGGGAAGGTGGGGTCCGCCTACAGGGCGGCTCTATTCAAATGACAGGTGCCAGAGCCCTCGAGAGTCTCAGAGATGACCTTAGATCTCAGCTGAGCCTGCACATTTTGTGACTTTCTGCTTGGTTGTTGAGAATGTCGAGAAACGGAGACCAGAGAGGTGGTCTGATTTGCCCCAGGTCTTTGGTGACTTAGCGGCAGAGCCAGGTTGGACTCTCGGTGGGCTCACCCCCAAGGGGCTCTCTGATTTCATGGGACCAGCCTCGGGTGATGACGTCATTGGCCAAGAACTCTGGGACTAGCGGCGGCTGTCACTGGCTCAGTGCTCCCCAGCCATGTTCTCGGCCAACCTGCAAGGGTGGGCATTGCTCTCTTCAAGTCACAGGTGAGGAGAGAAGCCAGGACGGTTGAGGGGCGCCTCAGCGAGCAGGTGGAGGTCAGACTTCCTGGTCTCGAACTTGGGGTTCCGTAGAGTATGCCAATGCTCCCCAAACTCCATGAACATCAGAAACTCTTGGGAGAGCTTCTTTGAAATGTGAATTCCTGAACCCCACTTCTAGGCATTCTGATACGTGAGATTTGGGGCAGGACCTTTCTAAACAAACTCCCCCAAGGAGTTCTGAAGCAGACTGTTGGCAGCTTACCCTTGGAGATCCCTGTGGCCAAGTTCAGGGCTTCTAGGACTTTGATGTGTATACATATCCTACCTGGGCATTGTGTTTCAATGCCCATTCAGATCCAGTGGCTCTCAGGGGGGGCCCGAGTGTCTGTAGTATGCTCTATCTAACCAGCTTCCTGCTGATATTGCTGCTGTGGGATCGGGGACCCCTCTCGGAGACCCGCTGTGGTTGAGACCGTGCACTCATCCCCCTGGGCACACACCAGGCGTAGAGAGATAGCAAAGTCAACAACATCCACTCGGCTGCCCCCTCCCAGGGGACCCTGTAGCCACTCGCCCCTTCTTCTGTATTCCATACATCAGAGGTGGGGGAGCCCCGAAAGTAGAAGAAAGAAAGAAGTCTGGCCGGACTCCATTGCTGAGAGGAATCCCAGAGAACCACTGCTGGCAAAATCCCTCCCTGATGTCCCCAGAGCTCGGGGAGGGCCAGGAAATGTTGAATGCTCAGGGAAATTAGGTGACGCTAACCTGCTAACCTCCCGGGGACACCTCTCCCAAGTCTCTTTCCCATGCCTTCTCAATATTATTTCCACCCCCCTCCTGAATCTTGTGTTATGTTAATAGTTCCCTAAGTATTTTTAATTAGATTTTCCAAGCAAAAGAAAGTTTCCAAAGTTAATTAAAAGTTGTCTCACTGTAATTGTATAAAAGCAGCTTTTGCTTCTGAAAAATTAAATTCTTATAATTAAACTCCTCTATCCGTTTAAAGATTTCAGTGGAATGTTTATTATTCATCTATTAGGAAAACCTTGGGAGGGATGCTTGCTCCCACAGCCAGGAACTGGTCCATGTGATGCGGTGTCGTGGACTCCCAAATTTTCCCCGCCTTTGATGACTTCACGCCTCGGGGAAAGAAAGATCCAGTCCTCCGTGACTGGGCAGGCGTGTGAAATGCAGGCTTTGAGCTTGCACCCGTGTAGGACGGATTACATCTTACTCACGTCTGCAGATCACCCCTTGCTGGTCTTCCCCATTTCCGCCAGCGCTGGCCGCGTGACTTTCTCGAGCCAATAAACGCAGGGAAAGTGATGTGTGTGACTTCAAGGAAGAAGCTTCCAGAGGCAGCACATGGTTTGCGTGATCTTCTCTGCTGTTCTGACTGACAATAACCCAGGCAGACAGAGGCTGCTCTGGGACCCGGAGTCAGACGGTGGGGAGCAGAGCCACAGCTGCTTGTAAGGTCTCCTATTAATGACATCTTCACCCGGATAAATCCTCCCCGATTCTCGTGACTCGGCTTAGCCGTCCCTTTCTACGGAAACCATCCCCTGGCCAGCATGGTAGGGTGAGTTGTCAGGCCTGTGAGCTCCCACAGCCTCCCTGGCTTTCTGGTCTGCAGACCCCAGGGCCGTTATCTCTAACGGAATAAATGCCAGTGTGGCCTTTAAAAACAATAATGCCGGTATAGTTACCATACAGTGTGATATTAGTTGCAGGTGATTCAGCAGTTCTGTTCAGGCCGCAGTGCTCCTCACCTGGGCACCCACTCTGCCTGTTAAGAGTCTGTTGTTTGGCCTCTCTTTTTGTTTGTTTGTTTTGTTTCTTAAATTACACACGAGTGAAGTCATGTATTTGTCTTTCTCTGACTGACTTCGCATTATACTTTCTAGGTCCATCCATATGGTTGCAAAGGGCAAGGTTTCATTCTTCTTTATGGCCAAATAATATTCCATTATATACATGATATATCATATGATTATGTAATATAATCATATAATCGTAATCATATGATTACGATTATATTCAGAATGGAATATATATCATATATATCATATATATATTCATCTATTTATAATATATTTTCTTTGTCAGCTTGTCCTTTTTTTTTTTTTAAAGATTTTATTTATTTATTTGACAGAGAGAGAGACAGCGAGAGCAGGAACACAAGCAGGGGGAGTGGGAGAGGGAGAAGCAGGCTTCCCGCCGAGCAGGGAGCCCGATGCGGGACTCGATCCCAGGACCCTGGGATCATGACCTGAGCCGAAGGCAGACGCTTAACGACTGAGCCACCCAGCCGCCCCTGTCCTTTTTTTAAAAAGATTATTTATTTATTTATTTGAGAGAGAGAATGAGATAGAGAGAGCATGAGGGGGGGAGGGTCAGAGGGAGAAGCAGACTCCCCGCTGAGCAGGGAGCCCGATGCGGGGCTCGATCCCAGGACCCCGGGATCATGACCTGAGCCGAAGGCAGACGCTTAACGACTGAACCACCCAGGCGCCCCCTAGACTTTCTGCTTTCAAGGCACCTGGGAATGGCCTAGAAGCAGGTGGCTTTGATGGAGATTTTTGTCTTTCCCAAGTGGGCTCTCCTCTTGAGATTAAAAATGGGTAACTATCCCACAGTCTGTCTGTTCTCCCTCCTTGTTTCCCCTCCCTGCTCCATCAAGGTCTGGCAGCTCTGCATTTCTCTGGAATTTACCAAGTACTGTTCTGGCTCTTTCTTAGCTGCTCTGATACTTTCCCATCCCCCTAAACCATAGATTTTCTCTGATCAATACTTTACATTTAATATTCCCCCACTTTCCCCAAGTGTTGCTTTATATTTTTATCTCCCTATTAATAGGAATTCATTTGTGAGTTTCCTCATCTAGCATCTTCCTTTCTTCCCTCCCTTTCCTCCTTCCTCCCTCCCCCTTCCTTCCTTCCCCCCTCCCTCCCTCTCTTCCTTCCCCCTCCCTCCCCCTTCCTTCCTTCCTTCCTTCCTTCCTTCCTTCCTTCCTTCCTTCCTTCTTTCCTTCCTTCCTTCCTCTTTCCTTTCTCTTCTCTCCCTCTCTCTACCTCCTTCTCTCCCTATTTCTCTTCCTTTCTTCCTTCCTTATTCCTTTGCTATTTGCTATGGATGAGTGACAATACTGTGAAATACATAATTCCGTATGTTAAGCAACAGACAATATTAACTCTTCCAGTATCCCGTATGGGCTCCCTCTCTGTCGGACGCAGAGCAGCATCCTCTGACCACTGCGAATAGCCCTGACCTACTTTGTTATCATCTCATTCTGGGTGTTGCCAGCTCTCAGTGTATTTTTAACTATCCTGTCACATCCTCTGAATTTAAACTTTCTCACCACTTGGCTACCTGGAAGCTGACAAACTCCTTTGTTTCTATTTCATTTCATTGCCTTCTGGAAGATCAAGAGTAAAGTTCTGACCAAAACCATTAAAGAGGGTCTGTATCCTGGGAGGGAGGAGAACCCACCTGCCCTGGCTCTTTTAATTCTACTTTCTGCTCCTCCAGTACAGAACATTCTTTTCCTGTGTAGTTTCACCAAATGCTGCATTCCTGAGGTGGGGGGGATTTTTGCAAATTGCCCTCAGGTTGAAATTCACATGCGGAATAGGCACCTTCAATATCACAGGCGGAAACTCCACATGCCTAAGAAAGATGACAATCACGGGCTGCCCACTGACATGTACTGAGGCTGAAAGTTTTATTTAAAATCCTTTGCTGGGGTCGGGAGACGCCTGGGTGACTCAGTCAGTTAGGCATCTGACTCTTGGTTTCTGCTCAGGTCATGATCTCAGGGTTGTGAGACTGAGCCCCAAGTTGGGCTCTGTGCTCATTGTGGCGTCTGCTTGAGATTCTTTCCCTCTCTCTCTCTCTCCCTCTCTGCCCCTCCCCCCGCCCCGGCTCGTGCTCTTTCTCTCTCTCAAATAAATAAATAAGAATTTTTTAAAAAATCTTTTTTTGGGAACTCGGGGGCTCCCACTGGAACCCCACTTAACGCATTTTTTTAGAGAGTTGGAAGAAAAAGTCTTTAATGGTTTAATGGGACAGAAATGGATCCTCTAGAGTCACTAATATTATTTACATACTATGAACATATGGCAAAGGCATGAGCAGTTTAACAGTGAAATAAATCAAGAACCACGCCCCCCCCCCCCATTTTCCAGCCAGCTCAGCCCCACAGGTACCTATTTGGGTATCCTTAGTTCTGCTCTTTTTCTGTTCCTAAGATAAAAAAAAAATTGTGGGAAATAGATCTAACCTAAAAATTGCCATTTAACTGTTGTTTAGTGTATAATTGCTTCAATGACATTAATTACATTCACCATGTTGTGCAACATCACTGCTCTGTTTCCAAACATTTTGTATCACCCCAAACAGGAACTCTGTACCATCAAGCAGTAGCTCCCCTTTCCCTGGTAACTTTTTTTTTTTAAGATTTTTATTTATTTATTTGACATAGAGAGCCAGAGAGAGCGCACAGCAGGGGGAGTAGCAGAGGGAGAGGGAGAAGCAGGTTCCCCGCGGAGCAGGGAGCCCGATGCGGGGCTCGATCCCAGGACCCTGGGATCATGACCTGAGCCGAAGGCAGATGCTTCACCGACTGAGACACCCAGGCGTCCCTCCTTGGTAACTTTTAATCTCCTTTCTGTCCCTATGAATTGGCCTATTCCAGGTAGTTCACGTAAGTGGAATCATACAATATTTGTACTGTTTATGGCTGCACAGTAATCCTTTGTCCTGAATATACCACATTTTATTTATCCATTCATCTATTGATGGACACTTGGGTTGTTCGCACTTTTCGGCTGTTGTGATAATGCTGCAGTCAACATTGGAACGCCAGGGGCCGAGTCTTTTCCAAGTTCTTTTGGCTAGACTCCCAGGACTGGAACACCTGGCTCACAGGGTAACTCTATGTTCCACGGTGGTGGCGCCATTTTACATTTCCACCTGCAGTGTACAAGGTGGGTGCTTCCTTTTTGATCTGTTTCCTTCCCCCTTCCATTGTTTTATTTTTTTATTTAAAGGAATTTATTTATTTATTTGAGAGAGAGAGACCACTAGAGAGAGAGAGCAAGCACGAGTGTGGGGCAGAAGGAGAGAAAGAATGTGGGGCTTGATCCTGGGACCCTGGGATCATAATCTGAGCCAAGGCAGATGCTCAATCGACTAAGACACCAAGGCACCCCTCCCCTTCCCTTGTTAACCCCATTGCTTCTCACCCTCCAATTTTTTACAGCCCTCTGGTACATAACTTTTAAAATCCGGGTTCTATGTTCCCATTTTTACCAAAGTTATTCACAAAGATTGGCCTAAGACATGAAAGCCTACAAACTCCCATCCAGAAAGAGCGATACTCATGATGCCACGGAGCTGCCACGCTATCAGATGAGCTGGGCTCTCCAGAACCAGCCATAAAAGATCAAAGTACAACCGGATTACGGCACATTCCAGATCCAATTCCATACTCACATTATGTTTAGATATCTCCAAAGACCAAGTAATTCCTAGATATTTTTGGCCCATTCCCAGATTTTTTTTTTTTCACTCCAACATAAAAGCACAGATTCAACAGGTAATAGGCATCGAAAATTTTAGTGCAAACAATCTAAAGGTGAGCACGAATTAACACACAGCAGGCCCGCCCCCATCATTTTACAAACTAAGGTGTTTGCAAAGCCACCACCGAGAGAAAACAGAGTCGCCATTGAAAAGCATTTGAGCTCATACACAGCAAACAAAAGTAACTGGCCTTAAAGAGATTTCTCTTCCTTCCAGTTAGTAGGAGTCCTTCAATCTTGTGTGGATTCAGTGCGTCAGAATGTGGAAAGCACACCCATATGAACGATTATGCGTTAGTTAATAACGGGTATTTAGGGGGTGCCTGGGTGGCTCAGATGGTTAAGCATCTGCCTTCAGCTCAGGTCATGATCTCAGGGTCCTGGGATCGAGCCCCACATCGGGCTCCCTGCTTGGCGGGGAGCCTGCTTCTCCTTCTCCCTCTACTGTTCTCCCTGCTTGTGCTCTCTCACTCTCTCTGTCAAATAAATAAATAAAATCTTTAAAAAAAAAATAACGGGTATTTGGACACGGCACTTAAGTGTGGGTACAAACACAGGTTTGGAAACTGTATAACACAGAGGATGTGTTCAGCTACCTCTCAATGCTAGTTAGTGGCTGGGAGTGGAGGTGATTTAGGTCTCCCTAAGTCCCAGTATCTCAGCATCTGCCACCGGAGCTCTGAGCCGCGTGAGCATTTGCTTCATTGTCATGGAGCTTGTGCCTCTGTCAGCAAGATGTGTCCTCTGGTATCTTAAAAGCCTAAAAGAGGTGATTTTTGGGGTCTGGGCACGCACACATTTTTTCCACGTAAGTTGCTGGTAATTGCTACTTCGCCTTACGATATTTTGGTGTAGGAAGCTTTCAGAGGAACATGATGCTTTCAGACAGCGAAGAAACCTGTAGCTCGAGTGATGGGTGTTGCCCAGGAGCCCAGAATGACATGACACCGTCATCGTGCCCAGGGGTTTAGGCCACAGCTCTTCAGTTTCTGAGATGGTGGATGATGCTGTTGGGGCTGTTGGTCTGGACTTGGACTTGACAGAGACAGAGCAAGGACGAGTCTTGTACAATGTAGAGTCTTCAAAACCTGCGCTTGTTTGAACCTATAGCATTTCCAGAATAGTTTTTCTTTGGTTGTCTGGAGACAGGTCTCTTCGGTGAAAGTGAGGCCAGAGGTGATCAGATCCCAAGATGAGATAAGTTGTTTTGAGCCGTGCTGTGGCTCCCTAGGGCATGCCTTCCCTCGTCCCTCCTTCCCCCGCTCTTGTCCCCAGCTTCAGCCGAAATGCTCTTTTGGTTCGGGCCCTACGCCTGGTATAATGAGCGTCCGGACTGGGATGCAACACTGTCCCTGCCCTCCCAGTCCCCAGTGGGAGACACCTACGAGGTACCATGGGAAGGCCTGGGGTGGAGGAAACCCAGGGCCGACCCATGACCCAGAGACCTGGGGAGTCCCAGGGGCCCCCCAGAAGAGGTGGGGCTCAGGTCTCAGCCACAGGGAGGTATCAATACAGCCTGCTGCTGTCCCCCAGTTTCGCTGTCCCGTCGTTCTGACTCCACATCCTCAGGCCCAGTCTGGGACGTCGCTCCCAGCAAACAGCATTTGCAGAGTTTCTACTGAGCGTGTTGGCGCGGGGCCCAGAGCAGAGCAATAAACTTCACACCTGGCCTGTCTCAGACACGCGGCAGTGGGTTCTTGGGATTGATATTTTGCTTGGAGCGTTGGTTCATTTACATTCTCCTGAAATGGGGGCCATTCTCTTCTTCCTTTGGCAAACTTGACTTCATCTTATGTCATACTTAGGAAAACGCAGGGGCCCATCAGCCCCCAGTCCTACTCTCCCCTGGGTAAAAAGAGGCAGAGACCGCAAAGCGTGGCTGGGAGGGAAGAGAGGGGGACAGGAATCCTGAGGGAGGCCTATGTTTATAGCCTTCTTTTTAAGCTTTAAAAAAAATTGAGGTGAAATTCATGTAGCATACAGTTAACCATTTCAAGCACACGATGCAGTGCTTTGTAGTACATTCATGCACTGCATGGAGGCAAACACCACCTCTTTCTACTTTCAAAACATTCTCCTCGCCCCGAGAGCAAACCCTGTACCCATGAACTAATCATGCCCCATTCTCCCTCCCCCTGGCCCTGGCAACCACTCCTCTCTTTCTGTCTCTATGGATTTGTCTACCCTGCATATTGCATATAAAAGGGATCGTGCAATATGTGACTGTTAGGGGCTAAAATATGTCCCTCAAAATTCACGTGCTGGTGTCCTAACCCCCAGCCCCTCGGACTGTGACTGTATTTGGAGGTGTCTTTACAGAGGTCATTAAGTTAAACTGAGGTCCTTAGGGTGGGCTCTAATCTGATAGAATTGGTCTTCTTATAAGAAGAGGAGCTTAGGACACGGGCACTCACACAGGGAAGACCATGTGAAGTCTCAGGAAGAAGATGCCCATCTCCAAACCAAGGAGAGAGGCGTCTGAAGAAACCCACCCCCTGATCCCTTGATCTCAAGACTCCCGGTCTCCTGAATGGTACGAGGATAAATTTCTGCTGTTTGAGATTTCTGCTGTAAAGTATCATCTAGTCTGTCCTATTTTGTTACAGTAGCTTTAGCAAACCAACACAGGGATCCTTTTTTAAAAAAATAGGCTTTCTTTTTTAGGGCAGATTTAGGTTCATAGCAAGATTGAGCAGAAGGCACAGAGTTCCTATACGCCCCCCAGGCCCCACATAGGCACGCACAAGGCCTTTGTCACTATCGACGTCTTGCGGTGGCTTTCTGTGCTTGGCTTCTTTCGCTTAGCACAGTGTTTTCGAGGTTCACCCACGTAGTAGCAAGTGTCATTACTTCTGTTCTTTTTACGGTGGGAGAATATTCCATTGCATGGCTGCATCATAGTTTGTCCACCTGTGGATGGACATTTGTGTTGCCCCCACCTTTCAGCTCCTGAGTACACGTTTCTGTGTGGATATATGTTTTCATTTCTCTGGGATAGACACCTGTGAGTGGAATGGCTGGGTCGTATGGAAACCCAATGGTTAACTTTTGGACGTGTTTATAGCCTTTTTCTGTGACCACAAGTATTTACGGCGTGCCTCCTGCCTCCCCAGAGCCTGGTGTCGTGTTGTAGTGGACAGTTTGACTCTGGTGACAAACTGCCCGGCCCACATCCTGCCTTCACGCCATCTGGAGGACCCCGGGCAAGTTACTGAACTCCGGTGCTCATTTTCCTGAGGTGGGTTTTGTAGGATGGCTGTGCAGATTACACGGAAATGGGTACGAAGGACTTTGTACGTAGGAGTCATTCAGGAAATGCTGGCTACTTTAGGATGCTGGAATGTATTCTCATGCACATAGTCACTGCCCGACTTCTTGGCTCTTTGTACTGTTGCAGCTCACCTGCAGGGATGTGGACATGTGAGGATACGAGGGGATGGCATTCTGGGGGAGACGGTGGAGTGCATAAAGGTGTGGTGGAGAGTGCACAGGGAAGGTGCATTTGGCTGCAGTGAGGTATGTGATATGTTTTCAGGAGCTGGTGAGGGCCAGACTTCAGAGGTCTGAGGATGCCCTACTTTCAGCGGGGCCTTGAATGCCAACACCAGTCTTGGGGTGGATGTCACCAAGATCATGGGATGAGAGGAGGGTGGGTGTGCTCTCTCATAGTTGGATGCACACGCATCTCAGCAACTGTGGTGGCATTTGCCATATTTAGTGAAATGGGAGCTTGACAGTTATACTCCAAAAAGTCAAAATTTGTGGGACAAAAGAGCTCTGTTTAGTGCAGCGTTCCTTAGAACAGACCGAGAAAAATGTGCCTTTAAAGTCATGATAATCTATGGAAAGGCCACTGCACAAACACTTTACCAAGTCTTGCAAAAATAAAACAAAGGAGAATATTAAGGGGGGAAAAAGACATCACGTTGTAAACCAGGGCTAGCATAAAAACTTACAGAGGGATATCATTGGCGTAAGAGAAAATGTGTTTTTGAATCCTGACGAGTATAATTCAGGAGGAAAGTTACCTGCCGTAGCAGGCATTTTTAAAAACTCAATTTTTCATTAAAGCTGAATTCTTTCAACACCTATGACTACCTGTGTCATGAAACTAGGACTTTCCGAATGTATATAATACATAACATATAGAAAACAGTATCTAATATATATGTCCAAGCATATAATATTTAATGCATAATAATACATAATCATTTCTATATGTATTAGTCACCATTTTAATAGCTAAACATTGTTTAATAAACATAATACATGCCCAGGCTTTAAAAATGAAATGATAGGACTGAAAAAGAGAAACAGTAGGACCCCCACGATGCGTCTAACCAAGGGCAACTGCTTCTCATCCTCACTGGGATGGTTTTTAATTTTGACAAATCTGGTTTCTTTTGGGGAGTGTGCGTCTTCTAGAACTTGCATTTATTTTATTTAAATGGTATGTCAGACTTTCACTGTTTTTCTTTACTAATGCCTGTTTTTGGCACAGCGAACAGGGGTTTTTGAGGCAGGTGAGCTGGGGGCTGGTAGGGACTTCCTAGGGAGGAAGTGGCTAGGCCTGACACCTTCCTTGGAGGGTCAGCGCCAAATGGCACACTGTTTCCTAAATTAAGAAAAAACGCCTCCAGACCAACAGGACCATTGAAGTGAACCCTGGTTCCCGGCTCAACGTTCCCCAGCTTTTACCCTCTCTCTGTTACTGGAGTCGGGTGAGAAGGGCACGGGGTTGGAATCAGAAGGCCTGAGACTTACCGACCCTCCGGTGACCTTGACTTAGTCCCTCGCCTTCTCGAGGTCCGGTCTTCCCAGACTGGAGGAGGGCATCGGGAGAGATGTTGGCGTTTGTACTGGCTGGGGGTCAGGGGCCACGTCCCCAGGGGTCTTACTGCAGAGTATGTCGTGCTTGCGGAATCACTGGTGGCACCGAAGAAACAGATCCTAGGTTGGAACTCAGCGGCGTCTCCCAGAACCACAGCCAGAACCGGCCGTCCGGGAGCTCCGGCCGCGGCTACGGTGATGCGGTGGACCAGAAAGGTCCCTGCTAAACCGGGACGTCCCGGCCGCTGCGGAGGCTGGAGGCGCGTCGCTTCTCCGCGGCCCAAACGGGCGGACCGGCTGTCCTGCGCCCCGCCTTGGCCAGCTAAGAAGTTCCCGAATTCTGGGGACTTCCGTTACAGCTGCCTCGGGGACACCAGGACCGAGCGCGCCCCTTGCAGGGAGGTCTGAAGACCCCAGGAGCCCCTGGCTCCTCCGGGGTGGGCTGCACCTGCCCGGGGCGGGCCTCGTCCCCTGCTTGCCAACCCCGCTCCGAGGACCTCTGCAGCCCAGGAGTTGTTGCTGCTGCCCTGCTGGCAAGCGCTGTCCCTGTCCTCTGCCCTTCCGAGCACGCAGACCGGGGCCCAGGACGTCCCGGGTGGTCCCGTGAAGTCAGGAAAGCGCGCCTCCGCAGCGCCCCCTGGTGGAGCAGCCCAGGGAGGAGGATGACGGGAAGCGCCGGGTCTTCGCGGGCCTGGAACCGAAGGCTTCACGAACTCAGGGCCACGTTGTGATTGATCAGCTCATGTTCCCCAGAAAATAGGACCTGAGGCACAGCCTCCCAGGTGATCGGTCCTGGAGAAGGCAGTCCCAAGGAAGCAAGCGTGGGGTCGGGGGCAGCGCGGCCGGGAAGAAGTTGTGCAGACCCAAGGCAGCCCGTGGCTGAGGTGACCGTCTTGTGCGGCAGGGGCCGTGGAAGGTGCTGTGTCTCCAGTCTGTCCAAGGGAGGAAGGCGGGGGCATGTGGCTAGTGGCTCCCTTTTCCTACCGGGCCACCTTGGCTCTTAGGAGCTGTCAGCTCCCCTGTATGTCCAGGTTGTTACAACTGTACCCCATCAGTGGCCGCTGGGGAGCTAAACCCTAGGAGGGCCAGTGAGTGGACATGAGCCAGCAGCGCGCTCCCCCGTCTGTGCATCCCGCAGCTGGGGTCCTGGGGGGGTGAGCCGGTGCTCCTGTGAGGTCCCTGAGCACGTCCCATTAGTACGTCAGTGGCCACGGGGAGGGGACAGGGGGTGAGTGGTGCTGTCGGGTCAAACCCACAAGCAACACAAGACACCCCTCCAGCCGTGTAGGTGGAGCACTGCGGTGACAGGATCCCCTCGGGAAGGCGGGGATGAGGCTCCACAAAGCTCCCCCCAGTAAAGATCCTTCAGGATGGCTGGAAGGAGTGCAGTCACGGCTAAGCGCTCTTCCCAGAGGGTTGCTGACAACAGTGAGCTGAAAACCATGGCCGGAAGCTGGATTTCCATGTGCCCACTGTTGACACCCGGCTCTCACCTCCCCTCTTACTGGCGTCTGTATCCGGCGCTCACAGGACCCCCGGCAGGGCCGCGCTGGGAGGTGGGGAGGCTGGTCTTTGGCAGAGGGGGAGGCGCTGGCGGGATCTGGTCCAAGGGAAGACGTGGCTCCAGAATGCTTGTAGCTACTTAATACGGGCAAATGTAGCTGAGACCGCAGCCAGAGGGTTTGAGGTGAGATGCTCGGTAGAACTCTCTAGACTTGGGGCCTGTGAGACGTGAGAAGGAGCACCCAGAGAAGAGCTTGCATGTGAATTGTTAAAGTCAGAGTCACCTCGCTTGACCCGTTCTTTGAGATTTGAGCTCTCTCTATAATGTGAGCTTTGCAGGGATGTTCAGACTGTGCTCCCTGGGACAGGGAGCTCACTACCATCACCCCCAGATCGCATCCTTTGCCTGGCCCAGGGCAGCTTCCATCCTGGGATTTGTGGCTTTCCTTTCTCCAGTCCCTTGCTTGTCCCCCCGAGAAACGGATTCTGACCTTTGCTAGTGACCACTCCGCTGGTCCACGTCCCTCTGCAAGGCCGGCATCTGGGGCGGAAATCCACGGTGCCGAAGACCAGCCATGTGCCCCTGAGGACACATCGGGCTCCGGGGGCTGGGGGGGAAGGGACACAGCCTTGGGCAGCTCAGCCCAGCCTCGTGAGCCCCTGATGACAGCTGCCGGCCGCTGGCACGCCGTTTCATTAGTGCCGGCAGTCAGAGGCCAACCTGAGGGACGCCCGATGGCAGGGCGCAGAGGATGATGAGCCCTTCCGTCTCTCCCGCTGCCTCTGATTCCCACCTCCTGCATCTGGGGCTGAAGCCTGAACTCCAGCGCCGCCCGCCCCGCCTCACCCAGCAAATGAAGCTTCCCTCTCCCGTGAAACCATGACACCAGGACTGCAAGGAGCTAGGAGCTCTTCTCCCTCCAGCTAGTCTTCCTGGGCTCTCTCATCCATGCCCTTGGCCTCAGGTGCCACCTCCAAGCTGGCCTCCAAGACTGGCACCTTCAACCTAGGTGCTGCTGATCACAGATCCCGCAGCCCCATGGACACTTCCATCTGGGCGACTGCAGGCCCTTCCCACTCAGTATGTCCCAGACTCTTTCCACCCACAGTCCTCCTGGGTGAGTCCACGTTTCACTGCACACACCCCAGTCCCCCAACCACCCACTGCCCCTGCCACCGCAACAGCCATCTGATTGCTCTCTACCCCCTCCCCTAACCTGGCACTTCCCTCCCCACTAGCACTCGCGTCCTGGCTCTGAAATCAGCTCTGACCACATTGTTCCTGCTCGTAGTCCTTCAGTGGCTCCCTGCTACTTTTTTATTAAATTCTAACTCCGTCTCCTGCCCATCCTTCCAGCTGCATCCCTAACCCCCTTTTCTCTTGCATTTAACTCCCAGGTCAGATGAAACCATGTGTGATTTCCCCAGACACCCATTCTGTTCAGTAACCCCAGGCTGTGCTCTTTCTGAAGAATGTGGGCCCTGTCCCTGATCTGAGTCCTCTGGTGAACACTTTTTGTACCTCAAAATCCTACTTAGGTATTGCCTTCTCTTTGAAGCTCTCCCTCAACATGACAGAGATATTGACCATTCCTCTTAAACTACTTTTCTATCCCAAACACACCAGTCATTCATTAATTCAACTCATATATACATTTTCTCAACTCATATTTGTTGACTATCTGCTAAACATTTGATCCCTGCCCTCCTAAAGCTTGCAGTCTGGTGGGAGAGTTTGACATGTAACACTCTTGCAAACTGTGATCTGTGCAATAAAAGTCAAAGAATAATGAAGAATAGAATGTACTGGTGGATAGTTAGCTTGAGGAGTCATGGGAGCACTCACCGAGTAAGGGACATTTGTGCTGAGACCTGAGTAGGGGTCCTCTCCTACTTCCCCTGGGAAAGGACAGAGAAGGAGGATTGCAGACAGAGCACACAGCTTGTGCAAAGGGCCTGAGGCAGGAAGGAGTGTGGTGCATTCAATAAAGTGAAGACTATGAGAGTGGCTAGATCTTGGGGCGCAAGAAGGCGGGTGACGGAGGCGAAGCTAAAGAGAGAGGCAAGAGTCAGACCACACAGGAAGACAAGAGGGTTCCTGGGACTAAGATGGTCCCTTGGATGGACATGTGGCTGCAGAAGGGTATTAGGAATTGTGCCAGGTGCCAAGACACCTGCAGCAAAGTCTGCCTTTCCTGTTATCTTGGGGCAGGGGTGCTGGTGGGCTGTGTCCACTGCGGGTGAGGCAGCGTGGAAAAGGGACGGTGCTTACAGCTGATAAGCATGGTCACTGCAGTGGAAAACACCCCGGGAGCCAGAGCAGACTGGGGGAAATTGAAATTCCATGTTCAGGAAGCCCAGAGGGAGGCTGGGGGGACTTTAGATCTCTGACCTGCAAGGTGAGATGGGTCAGACTTAATGTCATTTGACCCTCAAAGCTGCAAGGGAATCCCAGCAGCCGCCTGTGTGACCTTGACTTCAAGGCAGATTTTCAGTAAATGTCTGTGGCTGGGAATGGAACTTGAGTGGTGTCTCCTAGGAAATGCCGTAATCCTGGGCAAAGAGGGGTTTTGGCTTGCTTCCACAGTTTCCATTCTACTTGCTACCCCAACTTCCACTTCTTGCATTAAGCAGAACTCCAGCTCTTCCCTGGCCACTCCCTCTCCATTTGTGGCTTGCAGCAATTGTCTGGTGTTATGCTTTTTAAAAATGCATTTAAACAGGACCCCTCTCCATGGTAACTCCTCCTCCCGAGCTGCAGTTGTGTGTGTGTGTGGGGGGGGCAGCGCCACACTCTCGGGCTGGCCCTCGCTCAGCTGGGCCCCTATCCAGCTCTCCAGCACTTAGAGACCCTTGCAGAGTCAGCGCTAACCCACCCCTCTGAGCAGGAAACACACACTTCAGCATTTAGCGTGAGGCCACTAATGCGCCTGGAGGTAATTGTTTAGAGAACCCAGGACAGGAGTTGGCGGTGGGGACGGCACTGGGGCCACCAGCCCGGGATTCACAGGGACTTGTTGCCTTTTGATGACCTCAGTGGTGAGAACACGGCATGCCTTGCCCAGGACTCTTGCCCAGAGCCCCGTGTGGGGCCGGCAGGTGGGAGGCGTCCAGGAAGGCCCCTGCAGGATGGGTGTGAAGGTAGAGGACCCCTGGTCTCGCGGTGGGGGGAGCAGCAGGGAAAGTCACGGGTCACTGGGGACGCTGACCTGGGAGAGGACAGGAAGTGGCTTTAATGTGCTCTCATGGAAGGGGCGTCCCCCAGGAGACGATTATGCCTGCCTTTACTAGACTGGTAAAGACCAGAGAGGACAGCAGATGCTGAGTATTTGGGGGTCGTGACCATAACAGGCAGCATCCGGCTGCCACTCTTCCTCTGCTCTAACCTGTCCTCCCCAAAGCCCCTCAAGTGCTCCCTCAAGCACCATGTGAATCCGTCAGCCCCTCGGACGGCCTCCAGTACCAGCAGGATAAAGCCACAACTCCTTAATTTGGCATCAGTGTTCTTCAGGTTCTAACCCAGCTTCTCCCCCACCTAGTTTCCTGCCCCATTCTCTGAGCGGCAGACATCCCGAACCCTCTGTGCGCTGGGCCGTGCCGGGGTGCTGTCAAGTGCGATGGGATGCCCTTTCCTTCTTCTGTGCTGGGGAGATACCTCCCCCTCCTCAAACCTCGTCCACTTGGTTAAGTACCTCCTCCTCTACTCTCAGTGCTCCTTGGACACATGTGGGTGCTGTGGGCAGAGAGTAGAGGAGGCAGTGAAACGTGATGGCTAAGCGTCCGTGTGCCCTGCCCCTCGCTAGCTGTGTGACTTTGGGCAAGTCACTTAACCTCTCTGAGCCTTGTCTGTAGCATGAGGACTGTGATCTCCTCCCCACGGGGCTGTTGACAAGGTTTATTGGGAAAATGTGTGCACTGGGAAAGCGCATTGCTTAGTGACTGGAACTTAATAAAGTACTTACTAAATGCTGGCTGTTGTTACTACTAGAGTGCATGACGGCTGGCCATCTTTGCATTTGCCTTTCCGGTTCGGCCCTGGCCCCTGCGACCCCCTTGACCTCAGTTCACTCCTGCATACAATGGGAACTGAATTAGCTCTCCTTTATCTAGGGTGTAAGTGTGTGGAGGGCCCAGCTAGCATCCCACAGAGACTGAATGCTGATTTGCTGCCTTTTCTCAAGAGGAGGGCCTGTGGCATGCCCTCTTCTGCATCTTCGCTCCTGGCTCAGTGCTGGGCACTGGGCACCAGAACCCCCGGGGTGTGTCCTTGCCTCTGCATGATTGGCGAAGACGCGGTGCTCGCCCCCCACCTCCCCCACCCCTAGCCCTCCTACAGCTCCCAGGGCCCTCAGATAAACTCCAAGCTCCTGGGCTGTCCCATGAGGCCTCTGTTCTGCTGTCTCGGTGCCCCCAGCTTCCCAAGGTCTGGCTACAGCTTCTCTCACTTCTGCAGACCCACCTTTAGCTCAGGGCTTTGGCTCGTTTTGTTTCTGCTTCTCAAACCAGCCTCCGTGTCCCTGCTCGGCCTCCAGCAGGGGTGGGCGCCCAGGTGTGGGCTGGCTCACGCCTCGGTCTCACCCTTGGTCTCAGCCTCCTGTCCCCACGCCCCACGGTGAGGGGGCTTCCGGGCAGCACAGTGAGGCGGTGGGCCCTGAGTCCCACTGCTTGCGTTAGAACCCCTGCCCTTCTGCTTATGAGCCGCCCCCTGTCCCTCTGAGCCCCAGTTTCCTTATCCATAAAATCTATCCAAGCTGGCACGGGCGCCTCGAGAACTCAAGAAACAACCCTCGGCTGTTGTATGTATCAGCCCACGGCGGCTGAGGGGTGCGTTTGCCTTTAAGACCAGAAATGCTTCCTCGAGGATGTGTGGGTAAATATTCCCTCCCTAAATATTTGATTTAAAGAGCTTGACTTGGAGGACAAAATAAAATAAAGCTGCAGCTTTTTGCCATGTATTATTAATGGTCGTAAATGGGTGAAGGCGTGGGTTCTCTGTCCAACGATGCCGTTTCTCGGAGCAGTGGGCCTTTAACTAGGTCCCACTTATTGAAAAGCAGGCTGTAAAATGGGGGGGGGGATGTGAAATCTCTCTCCAGATAGAATGATAACGACGTGGCACAGACATCTTGCCACATGGGCCAGAAGGAGGATGACTTGTGGGACCAGGAGATGGTAGGGAGAAATAAAGTTCATTCATTCATTCACTCACTCATTTATTCACCTGTTCACATCTTAGGGCAGTTTGGTCTCCACACTTAGTCCTTTCTGCCTCTCCAATCCCTTCCTCCCAACTTCCTTCCTTCCTTCCTTCCTTCCTTCCTCCTTTCTTTTCTTCCTTCCTCCCTTCCTTCCTTCTATAAAACCAGCAATGGAGGTACGGAATATTATCTCTGTTGTATAGATGACAAAACTGAGCCTCAGAACAGTGACATTTCTTGCTGCCTTCACATAGTGGGGAGGTGGTAGATAGGGACTTTGAACTCTGCTGAGGACCATAGCCCACCTGAAGGCAGAAGTCATGTCTGGCTCATCCTTTTCTCCCCAGCTCCTGGCTCAGAGCTCCCTGCCAGTCTCTCTTTGGCTGCTGGTGGAGGATAGATTGCTGGCTTGACCTCTCTGTTCATTTTGATGAACAGACAGTGGTAGCTTTTGTGCTCAAGATAGGGATACGGAAGCACTGGACATGGATCTCTCCTCAAAGAGTTCACCCTCTAGTGGGCAAGCCAGATGGTACCTTGTATGAAGCTTGGAGGCAGATGGCTACACACCAGCCCATCCAGAGACACGACAGGCTGGAGAAAACAGCACTTGCAGATGTTTCAGTGCAGGGAAGAGCCGCTCAGCTCGCTGACGGTCCTGCCCGTGTGCAGGGAGGTATCCCCCACCCCCCAAGATCAAATTGATAACAACAGGTTCGTTCACGGCACCTGATTTATCTGCCAAGCAGATTCTCCCCTGTGCGACCACGTTGCTAGAGCTGTCACCCCTGATACAAAGATGAGACAAATCCCCTTTCTAGATTTCATGTACCAGTAGGAGAATGAAATCATAACTCACTTTAGGAGCCAGGGATACATATTTATACTCTGACCGGGGTGGGCCTGGAGGAGCTCTTCACTGTGTGAGTTCCCTGGCTGTGGACGGGCATCAATCTTCTCTCCAGTTTGTTAACACGGCTGCCACTCAAGTCAGATTTACTATCACACGACTGATCGTGTGGAGACAGTTCATCACGGGAACATTTGCTTAATTTGCCCCATCCGAATTGTTCCCTGCAATGCTGACGCCTGATACGGCTCCGTAAATACCATTTCTTTTCTGTTGGGGAAAAAAATCCTTCTGCCCTCCCCCCCCCTTCTTGTGTGCTCCCCATCTCCTTACTTAATGAAAACAGTAAATGTCAAAACTATCTATAACTCCATGGAAGGAAGTCAACACCCAAGGCCAAACAAAAACCCACATAAACCGTCCTTGGCCCACACGGCACTGGCCCAATCAGGGGAACGGGGCTCATTTCTTGTAGGAGACCTGACCTGAAAAGATTAGCCATATTGAAAAAACAACAACCTACCTGTTTCCATACTTGATATTTGCTTTGGGGACCATGTGCTCTCTTGTTACTTTGTCCTGCAGAGCTTTCAACGTTCTTTCTACTCTCTCCTCCAAGGGATTCATGTTTCCGTTGTTAGCCCCTCCTCTGTGCCAGACCCTGAGATAGGCGCATTCATGTGTTGTCTACTTTAACCGTGGCGCGCCAGGAGAATTTTCCCCGTGGAAGTTGGGTGAAGTCAAAACTTGCCGCGTGGGTTGCAATCCCCTGGAACTCTCTAAGTCCAGGAACATTCCTTATGCCTTCAAGATTAACTTCCAGTCTTCCCAAGGTCAAGGGAGCCTTTAAATTGTCTGTGTGGAGTGCGGGGATATGTTGTAGAGACTCAACTCCAAACCTCTCAGACATACCGGATACCTCAAGGGTAGCCCGGGCTCAGTGTAGGCAGAGTGCTTTGAGTAGCACCTTGAATCCTAACAGCCATCCGAAGTGGAGCTGCCTCTCACTCAGCTCTGTGGGTTCAAATTCTACTGTTGCTGCCACAGGCCGATCTCCAGATAGAGTCCTCTTTCGAGGGACTGGGGGTTAAGACTTCAACACATGAGTTTTTGGGAGAACACACTTCAACCTGTAACAATGATCGACCTAAAGAAAATGGAAAGGTAGCCCTTGTTTGGAATAGGAAGTATCAATTTTGTAAAGCTGGAGATTCTCTTTAAATTTGCTTCTAAATTCAATGTGTTAACAGTAACAAAGTTATGGTAGGTAATGGCAAAATCATTTGATGGTTCCTATGAAAATCCAAACATGGGAAAGCCAGGAAAAATCTGAAAATGGGGAGTGGAGACCAACCCTATGAGTTATTTGAACACGTTTGCTCTGTGGTAGCAATTAAAACAATACAATACTGGGTGTAGATAGAGAGTCCAGAAACAGATTCAAGAATGTGAAAGGATTTTGTGTTTAATAGGATGGCATTTCAGTCAGAGCAGGAAAGATGGATGGATGGTGTTGGGTCTTCTGGGTGGTCTCTTGTGGTTGGGATGGGGCAAGCTACATTCCTACTTCACTCATTATACTAAAATAAATTGCAATTTAAGGAAGATCTAAATGTAAATTATGAAACCACAGAGTCCTAGAAGTAGGTGTGGGTGAAATTAAGAGAATATTGGAATGACAAGGGTTCTTCTAAACACCGCATAAAACCATGACGCCAAAAAAGATAGACAAACCCATTACCTATAATTTAAAAAATATTTCTGTATGGCAAGAAAGCATAAATAAGCCAAAAGGCAAATGGCAAACTGGTAAAAATATTTGTGACAAATGACAGAACATTTCCTTGTTAATAAAAGTACTTAAAAATTCTAGTGGAAGAGCAAAAGAGAAAAAATGGGCAAAAGGTATAAACAGGCCCTTTCCAGAAAAAAGGAATAAATATCTGAAAAGATGCTCAACCTCACTCATAATTCCAGAAATGAAATCTAAAATGAAAGCGAATTTGCTCTTTATTTATTGCAGATGGTCCCTATTAAAAAAGAATGGGGAAACTGGGAAGGTGACATGTTATTGGTAGTATGATGGTGCATTGATCTGGTGGGGAATTTAGCAATGTTCAAGGCACCGGGCAATTCTATTTACAGGTATATACTAGAAATTACCTCAATTTTGTGTGCAACTTGGTGGCGATTATGATGTAGTCACTGAGCCCATTGCTCGCCTTCTTCGTCTGTAAAATGGGAAGAAGACAGTCTGGTTGGTCCCAGCATGACAGCTGCATTCCTAAGAAACCTCGTGTTCTCAAAACTTGTATTTTAGAAGCTTTTTTGTTGTTGTTCATAAGGGAGTAGGGCCAACACAATTTTTTTTTTTTTGAAGATTTTATTTATTTATTTGACAGAGACACAGCGAGAGAGGGAACACAAGCAGGGGGAGTCGGAGAGGGAGAAGCAGGCTTCCCGCCGAGCAGGGAGCCCGATGTGGGGCTCAATCCCAGGACCCCGGGATCATGACCTGAGCTGAAGGCAGACACTTAACGACTGAGCCACCCAGGCGCCCCGGGCCAACACCTTTAAAACTCACAGTTTGTGATTTTCTCATAGGCGAGGGGCGTTTGTATAAATAGCTCTCGAGATGATTGTCACGGCGCCTCAAATAACAATTGGGTTGATTAACAGCGATAAAATGAAATCTAAACAACACATTGTATCACATCAAAATCAATGTTTCTACCAATCAAAATAAAGGAAAGCCACCAACTTGGGCCAAAGGACAGGGAGAATGATTTCCAGGCCGCCTACTCAAAGTAGGGTTCGTTGGCTCACAGTTTGTCTTGGGACGGGATCAGCCGAGGGGGTCAGTGTTGTCACTCACTAAATGCAGGCTCTGGATTCCATCTGTGTTAGGAGCACTCATGCAGGAGGGGAAATGTCCTCGATCTGCAGCACGAAGGTGGCTTCAGGCTGTACTCCTGAAGGTCTAGGACTTGGTTCAGTGCCCAGGGTGGAGGAAGCACACAGCAAATGTTCTTATTCTTCTCATTCAGCGTCTGCACCCCAGCTTCTCCAGCTGTTCCTCATGGGCCGGACCACTCCAGTCCCCCTGATGACGTTTTCCAGTTTGGAAAATACCTTCAAGGAATTTGTAGTCTGGAGGGAAGTGGGCACGCGCATGACTTAGCATCATGCGTCCCGGTGTGTTACATATTAGAAGGGAAATGAGTGGTGGGGGAAGGTAAAGGGGAAGTTAGTTCTGCCAGCTTTGGTGCATTCTATGTACCCTTTCCCTGGTGCATAGAATGAATTAAACTGAGTCCCCGAGTAGTGGCTGAGATTTCTGTCTCCTGTGAATCTGGCTTGGTTTTCAGCTTCATTGGATTTTAATCAAAGGCCATTCTGAGAAGTGGTTACGACCCTGGGGGACAAGCTGACAAGTAAAATGGCCAAAGGGAGGGGGCAACGTAGCCCCCCTGAGGACGCAGGAACCAGCTTAGTTATAACCACACTGGCAGGCCTGCCAATGCTCAGGAATGTCCAGTCCTGCCCGGCCTGGGGGCCCTGCGGCTTTGCACTGGGCCCTGGGAGCTTGGAGAGGTTTAGAGAGCAGACTGGGCCTTGGCCTGGAACTCTCATCTGGAAACACCCTCAGTCTGAGCCCTCAGAGGGCTCCCCCTGGAAAATCAGATTCTCTCATCTTCTGAGACCCCACCAAAGGGGCTGTCCCAGGGGGTCCCGGATCAATGAGGAGATCAGAGTTCTGGTGGAGCACCTCCTCCAGGCAGGTACCAGTCCTAATAACCCTGCCATTTACTGGGAGCCTGCCCTGTGCCAGGCACATTCCCACTGAATACTGCAGTGCCTGTGATGCCCATTTTAAAAGATGAGGAAACAGATTCAGAGAGCTGAAGTGGCTTGCCAGATGCAGCTAGTGAAGCTCTACGCTAAAAAATAAATTCCATCTCTAAATATTTCGGATTGTATTTCTAAAAGGTAAGGACTGGGGCACCTGGGTGGCTCAGTTGTTAAGCGTCTGCCTTCGGCTCAGGTCATGATCCCAGGGTCCTGGGATCGAGCCCCGTATCGGGCTCCCTGCTCATCGGGGAGCCTGCTTCTCCCTCTGCCTGCCACTCCCCCTGCTTGTGCTCTCTCACTCTCTCTGTCAAATAAATAAGTAAAATCTTAAAAAAAAAGAGATAAGGACTTTTACAAAACAAACATCATTATGCCACCTAAACAAAATTTACAAGAATTCTTTAATATATCAAATACCTACTGTGTCTACATTCCCCCGCTTGTTGCTAGTTTGGTGTTCGAACTGGGACCATACATCATGACAGGTTGATGCATTGCTTCTTATTTCAGTCTATAGGTTTCCTCTTCACCTCTTTTCTCTCTCTGCAATATTTTGTGGATGTAACCAGGTAATTAGTCCTGTGAAATTTCCTACAATCAAGATTTTACTGATCCAAAGCAGAAATGTGAACCCAGATGTGTTTCCAGAACATATAGGCTTTTCAGGACACCGGCTCTCCCCTTTATAGTATCTTTTCTTCATAACAGCCAGTCATTCCCAAAATGCAATCGATCATAACATTCATCTGCTTGAAATCCACCATCTCAGGGTAAAATCCAAAGTCCCTTGGAGCTGAAGCCGCAGAGGACCTGGTGCCGGGCCACTTCTCTGATCTTGAAAATTCCTCCCGACTGTTGTGGTTTGGCCACGCTGGCTCTCTCCCCGTGCTTAGAACGCTCAGAGCACAGGCAGAGTTAGGTTTGCCCTTGGCTCATCCAGGCTGCGGGTCCCACCTGGACCCTTGCACTGGTACATGGAGCTACCACAACATGCTTACCGCCCTGCCTCCGGGCTGGGCGAGTTCCTCACCCACCTCTGCGGCCCCAGGGGCTTCCCTAGGTGAACTGCATCGACATCGGGAGGCCCGAGAGGGAACCCAGGGTCCAGGAAACTTCGCCACCTGGAGGGCTCCTTCTTCCTCCGTCAGTGGGCACAACCCTGCCCTCCCAGCCAGTCCAGACTGTGCAGAGTCTGGGGTTGGTCCCTGCTTTGAGCTCCCTCTCCAGGATGTCTGCTTCCTGGGTGCCCACCGGTTGCTACTTTGCTCTGAAAATTACTCACTCAGCTCAATCTGTAGGGTTTGGCATGAAAGGTACCCCCCGCCCCACACACACTTGACCTTTATTTCAATCTGTAGATTCCCCTTTCCCATCTCTCTTTCCCTTCATTGCAATATCTGGTGGATGAAATCAGGTAATTAGTCCCATCAAATTTCCCACAGTCTGGATTTTGCTGATCTGAAGCAGAAATTTGAACTCCTTGCTCAGGGGTGGGGGGAATTCAGCTGCCACATCCAGCTCTCAGAGGTCCCCACACTTCATGAGGTGGCTCCTGGCTGACCCTTCCTCCCCCTGCCTCCATGCTCTGCCCCAGCCTTGGGGAGCACTTTGTATTTTTCTCCAAAGTGCACCCTGAGCCGGGCTGGGGTGTGTCTAATTGAACGTGGCTCCCAGCTTCCAGAACTCACCGCCCATCCTGAGTCCTCCACACTTTAGTGGACACTGGGATTTTGAGTTTCTGGTCTCTTCTCTTGGCCCAGGCTGTTATTAGCCTCTGCTCATTTATTCTTTCATCAGAAACATAGACCGGGCCCTTCTCTGCCCTGGGCAGGATGCTGCCCTCTGGGCCACAGTGGCGAGCCAGGTGGGTGGTGAGCAGCTGCAGGTGCTCAGGCTGGCTGGGGTGACATGAGCCCCCACGCAGAGGCCGTGCAGTGTGATGGGTGCTACAATGTGGGGACGGACAGACAGGAGGCTTTGGGAGACTTGGAGGCCAGGGGACAGGGAAGACTTCCTGGAAGAAGGGCACCTAGGATGAGCTTTGGCGGGTGGTTAGGGTTTGACTGGCTCTATCTGTTTGCCAGGGAGGCCATAACCAAGTACCTCAAATGGGGCGGCTTCAACAACACCAGTTTATTGTCTCAGAGCTCTGGAGGCCAGAGGCCCCAAATCAAGGTGTCAGCAGGGTTGGTTCCCCCTGGGGGCTGTGAGGGAGAGTCTGCTGGATGCCTCTCCCCTCTGCTGGTGGCTTGCGGCAGTCTTTGGAGTTCCTTGGCTTCTAGAAGCATCACCTTGATCCCTACCCTTGTCCTCACGTGGTATTCTCCGGTTTCTGTGTCTGTGTCCAAATTTCTTCTCTTATAAGGACACCAGTCATATAGGATGAGGGCCCACCTTGATGACCTCATTTAGACCCGACCACCTCCATGAGACCCTATCTCCAAATAAGGTCACATTCACAGGTACTGAGGGGTAGGAATTCATTGCATGAATTTTGAGGGGACACAAATCAATCTGTAACATCAGGGGAATGCAAATGCTGTGGGGTGAGGGTGAGGGGAGAGGGTTCCAGGTGCAGTGGGGAGTGTAATATGTGCAAAATCTGGAGGCAAGAGAGGAAGCATGTGTTCAAGGAGGTGAAAGTTATTGGGTCTGGCTGGGCGGGATTGGGGTCAGATGGGGGAGGCCGGAAGTGAGGCTGCAGAGGTTGGCCGGGGTCAGATCTGGAAGAGTCTCAAAGACTTGGAGAGGAGTCTGCAGCTCGTCCTGGGAGCCCTGAAGAATTTTACACAGGGTGTGACAAGGACAGAACTCTGGCTGTGGGTCTGGGGATCTGAGCCAGCAGGGAGGCAGTGGTGAGGGAGACAAGCAGATGGATTTCAGAGAGGGAGGTTCAGCGGGGCTTCCCAGTGGGTTGGCTGGGGAGGGGTGAGGACAAAGGAAACTTCAGAATGGTGTCCTGGTTTCTGTTTCATCCGGGGGCTGGGGGCCCCATCAGTGGTTGAGGCCTCAGGAAGAGCCTGATTCAGAGGTCCCCAGGCTCAGACCTCTTTTGTGGTGACAGACAGCAGAGAGCCCGTTCCTCCCTGGGAACTGGGGAGGTAGTTCTGGGACTGCTGGGAAGGATGGGGGTTAAGGCTGTGAAGAACAGGGGCGGAGCGCCTCCCTGAACTTTGGCTGGCCTGCTTATCAGTGCAAAAAGAAGGCAGGGTGTGGCCCGAAAGACTCACTTGGCAATGGATCCTAAGTGGCTCTCATCCCCTGCCTTTCATGGCGTGGTGTGTCCGGAATGCGGCCCACACTTGAAGCCTGGCATTCGGGATCCTCCAGGGTCTGCTCCAAGATCTTGCCAACTGCATGCTCTTCTGTCCCTGCTCCTTCTGATGAGCTGAACCACCCACTGTCCCACCTCCATCCCGGGTAGCTTAGCCACTCCCTCTCTTCCGAACATTCTCCAGCATTTGTGCGATGCTCTCCTCTCCCTCCAGCTCCTCTTGTATAGCCTTCATTTCCTCTAATTATATTATGAGCTTCTTGATGTCAGGCAAAAACACTGGACTCACCTATAGTAATCCCAGTGCCTGTACATAATAAGGAAGGAAAGAAACGAACATTTATTGAACACCCATTAAATACTAGTCATTACATCACAGGCTTTAAGAGTAAATTCACAGTTAATCCTTACTGCTTTTCAGGGTTTGTCTTTGAAGTCAGCCTACAGGTGAAAACACAGGCTCAGAGAGAGGGAAGTGCCTTGATCAAGCTACTCGGTAAACTTGGCAGGGCTCTAAAGTGTGTGCCCTTTCTACTCCAGCCAGCTGGCTACGTGCTTGTTGGATGAATGAGTGAATGAAATGAATGAATGAATGAATGAATGAAAAGTTGGAGGGATGGCTTCTCTCATTTTAGGCAAGGAATGAGGGTAGACACTGTCCAGTAAATGAAGGAGGTGATGAGCTGGGTGTGGAAGATCTGCCTGTGTTCTGTAACCGCAGCTCCTTGGAAAGCAGCTGGAGGAACAGGAGGGCCCTGGGCTTCACTGCGGGGTGACCTTGGGCAAGTCACTCCCATGGGGAAGGAGAAGGCTGGACTATCCCCTGTCTGCGGACCTTCTCTTGGTCCCCATGGACTCCCACGGTGTCTGGCCATCTGCTGGCCCCCAAGAGCTCAGAGCAGAGAGTGGGGAGTGGGTCAAGGAAGCGGCCCTCACTTCTTTCCAGCAGGGCCCAGATCACCTCAGCAGTTGACTCGCTCAGAGTGGGCGAGACCTTTTCATTCCAACCAGGGGTGGCACGTGGATGCACAGTCATTTCATTTCTGCTCCCCAATCTGCCTTGCTTCTGCTGAGCTAAGAGATATTGCTACTTGTTCTGTGGAGAGAACAAAGGTGGGAGGGAGCACAGGGTATTAGATTCAATTATAAACAGAAGCTCTTAGAGTCCATTCTCAGATGTGGAAATGCTGAATCCTTCCCCTCGACTCTCCCGCCTTTTAAGCCACAAAGATGTCCAGGCTTCCAGCAGGCTCCTTGGGTCAGCCCCAGCTGCCTTTTCCACGCATGCTGCTCCCTTCTCAAAGGGTGAATTAGCCCAAGAGTGGGTGATTTTGCCTGTAATATCCCCATTCTCCTTTCCCATAAAAATCACAGTGTTCTCTTCATTCATTCTCTTTCTGTCTTCTTTCACTCAAACGTGTTGATGATGTCATCTCTGATGCACTGGGGACCCAGCTTCCTGGGAGAAAAAGGGACCTCAGTTTATACCCCTACTTCTGTTTCGGATTCCACAAACCAACTTTACTGTGCTAAGTTGGCCTCGAACATGGGAAACAGATCTACTCACCAAATTCTGTTCGTTAATATTTTGCTGAGGATTTCCACCTCTGGGCTCATGAGAGAAATTAGTTGGTAATTTTCTTCTAATTTATTTTTCAGGTTTCAATATCAAGATAATGCTGCCTTTGTAAAATAAAATGAGTTGAGAAGAGTTTCTATCCTCTGGAAGAGTTTGTGTAAAATGGCATTATTCCTTAAGTACTGGGTAGAATTCATTAGTGACGCCTCTTGGGCAGGTTGGAGTTTTTCTTTGTGGGACGGTTTCCATGATGAATTCTTTTTTTTTTTTTTTTTTTTGTTAGCTCTTAGACAGTAGTCAGATTATTTGTCCTCCCATGTCAATTTTAGTAGACTGTGTTTTCCTAGGATTTGTCCATTTTAATTATATTTTCAAACTTATTGGCGAAAAGTTGCTGCTAACATCCTCTTATATTTTGAATCTCTGTAGGACCCTGCAGTGACTTTCCCCTTGTCATTACAGATATTGGGTATTGGTTATTAGCAAACTCTCTTATTCCTCGACTGTTTTGCCAGGTGCTTATCAATACTATTAGTATTGGAAGAATCAACTTTTGACTCTGTTCATCAACTCTATTGTACTCCGTTTTCTCTTTCATTGATTTCTGCCCATTATTTCCTTTCTCCTACTTCCTTCTGTTTTATTTTGCTGTCTTTTCTAACTTCTTGAGATAGAAGCTTAGATCTTTGGTTTTTAGCCGTCTTCTTTCCTTGTAAATGTGATTGAAGCTAACATTTTGCCTCTGCACACAGTTTTAACTGCAGCCCTGTCAGTTTTGAAATGTATTTTCATTATCCTTTAGTTGAAAGTACTTTCTAATTTCCAGGGTTATTTCTTCTTTGACACAAGAGTTATTTAAAACATACATTTCTTTACCTCAAAAGGTAGAGACTTTTCTAGCAATCTTTTTGTTTTGGTATTAATTTGTAGCTCACTTTCACTTTTTTTCTGCAGGATTTTAATTCTTGAAATTTGTTGAGATTTGCGTTAGTATATATAGCCCAGCATATGGTTAATTCTGCTAAATTAAAGAATCAACCTCTGGCTTTGTTGATGAACTCCATTGTGCTTTGCTCACTTTTGTCACATCACTTAATTCTCACAGTGGCTCTTCCAGGGTCCTTTTAAAGCCTCCCTTCTCAGGTAAAGGAACTAATATGTTGGTTAAGGGCAGGGTTTGAATCATGACTCTACCGCTTATTGGCTTTTTTGACCTTGAGAAAGCTGCTTAGCTTTTATGTGTCTTAATTTCCTCATTTGTAAAATGGGGCTCATAATGGCATCCACCGTACAGGGTGGCAGTGAATAAATGAGCTAAAACTTGTAAAGTGCTTAGAAGGGTGCCTGTCATACAGTAAGCGCCATAAACGTGTTTGTTAAAGAAGTAAACAATTAAGGGTCAGAGAGGGAAGATTTCCTGACTAAATTGACACAGCTAATGCCACGCATCAGGTTAGTGGAAAAGCTAAAATTCACACCCAGGTCTGTGTGACTTCAGATGTACTTCTGTCATTGCATCTTGCTGCCTCCCAAACTTGACCCCAAATCAATGACTGGTTCAGGGGTGGCAAGTAGGTATCTCTTTATCTGCCATTGAGAATGGCCTTGGGTTTGAGTAGGATCCTGAGCTCAGCGTAAGCGTGTGCTGTGATTGATGGTATGGATTGCAGATGGAGACATCAGTGACAGATGTGTATCATCCCTGGTCTAAGCCAAGGGCCACCTCTTCCTGGAGATACTTTTAATTACTTATCACACAGTGAGCTGTCTGTTCTTTGAAGATTTTTGAGTCTTGACATCACCACTAAACCTGGAGTTGGACTCCAAACTCCTAAGAGTTGACTTCATGGGCATGGCTCCTGGGGATTTCTGTGCCGGTGGGAAGACTTTGAGCAAGTCTGGAGCTCTTGTCTTGTGACTACCTGTGCCTGCCGTGGGGACATTATTATTGTTCCTCTGACCTGACCAGCTCTGGATGCATAGAATTCCTCATTGGTGGAACAAGTGTGGTTTCTTTCTTTACAGAAACTTGAAGGCAAAGACCATACCTTGTTCTTCTCTGTGCCTGTATAGGTCTTAGCATCCATCTGGCCACCCAGTAGATGCTTAAAAATTTTCATTGAATTGACTTGACTCTTATTTTGATGGATGTTATATGTGAAGATGTTGTCCCAGAATATCCAGGTGAGTTGATCACACATGGATATCTGAAGTCAGGACAAAACTGGTGTCTCCATGTTAAGACTCAGGAGACAATATTTATGCCTCAGACTTGGTTTCATGGGAGGGAGAAGAGAAGGTAGCATTTAGTTAGCAATTTCTTTTTTTTTTTTTAACAGATAACTTTTTTAAAAGATTTTATTTATTTATTTGAGAGAGAGTGAGAGAGCGAGAAAGCACGAGCAGAAGGAGTGGCAGAGGGAGAGGGAGAGAGAGAGGGAGAAGCAGGCTCCCTATTGAGTAGGGAGCCCAACGCGGCGCTCAGTCCCAGGACCCTGGGATCATGACCTGAGCTGAAGGCAGACGCTTAACTGACTGAGCCATCCAGGTGCCCCTAATTAGCAATTTCTATAGCGGTAGGAATTTAGCAAAAAAAGCTTTAGATACTATATATGTAGTATCTCATTTAACTCTCAGAAACCCTCCACTGCCATTTTACAAGGGAATCATCTGAGACTCAGAGAGGTTGAATGACTTGCTTGACATGTAAGTAGCAGGACTGGGATTTAACCCCAGGTCAACGTGACTCCAGAACCGATGGGCTTTCCATTGTACCATTCTGCCTCAGGTTGTCCATCCATCCACCCATCTGTCTGTCTGTCTGTTCACCCATCCATCCACCCATGAAACAAGTATTTTTTGAGTACCTACCATGTACCAGGTAGGCAAGCTCCATGCCCTCATGGGGTGATACAGATAAAAGGCAATCACAGAAACAAATAAGCTGCATATCACCTGGTGAACTGATACCACGGAGGCCTCGGGGAATGCAGCACTGAGAAGCAGTTGAGCTGAAGTCAGGAGACCCAGGTGTTAGTCCTGCTCTGCACTGACTCACTGGCTGACCTTGGGCAAAGTACCTCACCTCTTGGGTCTCTGTCTCTCATCAGTGAAAAACACTTTGGACTAGAAATATGACCTCGAGAGTCCTTGCTGCCCCAAGAGTCTATAATTCCAAGTCCTTAAAAACTACTGCTTTCTCATTTCTTCCTTCATAAATAACACCATATGAAGTTGCCACAAGAAGCCCCAAACAGGTGCCCAAGGAGCCACAGAAGCAGATTCCTGGTGTCTGAAATTCAAGGACTTTGTCACTTTGAGTCTGAAGACAATTTACCTGGATTCTGACCTATTTCCATTTGCCTCAGTGGATGTAAGTTTCTCTGTCCCAAACAGTGTGCGTGTGGTGAGCCCAGAGCTACTTCCTGGGAACGAGGTGGGGATTATTTATCAAACCAAGCCCCGCTGAGGAAGCAGACTCTGTTTACACCATTCATGCGTTCAGCAAATATTGTTCCTATCACAGACAAGGACAAAAGTAAACTTCACCCTGAAAGGTCTGCATTACCACAGGCTTTCAATTCCAGGAACTCTCGAAAGCCTCCCTATACCCCTTTCTCCATATTCATGCTTCTCAACTTGGACCTAAGATTTATCACTGTTGACCATCTCTTTTCTTTTTAAAAGGAAAAAAAAATTCAGATTGCAGAAGTAATGCATTCTCAATGTTGAAAATACAGCAAAGAATAAATAAGAAAAACAACAACCCGTAATCCCACCACCCACAGACAAACACCATTAACATTTTATTGTATTTCCTTCCAGTCTTTTTATGCTTTTCAAAGTAGCTGAAATCATACTTTATAACCTTTTTCTGTCTTGCTCTTTTACTTAATGTTATATCATTAAACATTTTTTCCATGTCATTAAGAACACTTCATAAGCATCATTTGTAATGGTGGCGTGATATTCCATCTTGTGGAGGCAGTTCAATTTACTTAGCCATTCTCCCAAACCCAACATTTAAGTTTTTTTACCCATAATATTTTACTTTTATGAATGATACTGTGATGAATATATTTTGTACATAAATCTTTGTCCACATGTCAGATTATTTTTCTAGGATAGATACCCAGATGTAAAACTTACTAGTCAATTGGCCTTCCAGAAATTTTGTACTCCATTTTTATTCTTTTCAGGAGTCTGTGAGGATGTTCAATGCCCCACCTCCCTTCACCAGCATAGACTATTATCATTAGAAAGAAACTTTGCTAATTGGAGAGGTGAAAAGAGTATCCATTCCTATTTTGGTTCTCATCTCTTTCATTAGTAGCATGGGCAAATAAATTGTACAACGTTTCTTAGCTACTTGCATTTACTCTCTCTGGAATTGTCTGTTTATGTTTGATCATGCCCTTCTTTCTAGGTGCTTTTTTCTCTTTGGACTTTTGTCCACAGACATGGGTTCCCCAAATGAACAACAAACAAGAAGAACTCAAGAGCAAACAAGACTTAAATTGAATCACAATGTACTTTGTTGTTCCCTATAGAAAAGATGTTTTGGCAGTCTGCTGGGTAACAAACGACTCTGAAACTTAGTGACTTAAAGCAACTATGTTATTTCGTGCATGACTTTTGGATCAGCCATTTGGGAAAGGCTCAGCTGGGCAGTTAGTCATTGCACAACGTGGCATCTGCTGGTGCCCTGGTGGGGATGGCCAGAAGCCTGGGCTCAGCTGGGCCCACTGATGATCAACAGCCTACATGTGTCCTCTCTAGGACACATGGTGGCTTCAGGGAAGTTAGGCTTCTTTCAAGGACCTCCTGAGTTCCCAGGGAGAGTGGTCTCAGATACAAGAAGTAGAAATCGCTAGTTTCTTAAAGCCAGGACCTGAAAACTGACACGGCATCACTCCTGTCGTATTCTGTTGGCCAAAGCAGGCACAGAGCATGCCCAGGTACAAGGAGAAGACATATAGGTCACTTCTTCATTGGAGGAGGGTCAAGGAATTAGCAGCCATCTTTCATCTGGTACAAAAGAGTACCTCTATATTCCACGACTAAGTTAGCATGGATTCAGAGGGAAGAAGAAGGCAGGGAATAAATGAATGAATGACTAGACATTGAGAAGCTAGACAATTTGCAGAAAGCCACACAGCAGATCCTAGGTGAGTCCAGACTTTCCTTAAGGATTATTATTGCTCATATTTAGCTCCAGAAACATTCCTTCTTCCAGGGAAGGGCCTTATCTTCCTAATATGTATGGAAACCAGCGCTACATAGAATGACATGAAAGTTCCAGAATGGAGTCACATAGCAATTGTCCCTCTCTACTCACATCCCCTGAAATGATGATGTTGTCAGAGGGCAGGCGTGGGGGAAGTGAATTAAAATATCTCGGTCTCAGAGTCAACAACACTGGGTGGTAGATTACATATGCTAATATGCATAATTTTCAAATCCTTATCTTTCTTTCACAGACAAGTGACCTGGAGTTATTAGCAGAGCTTATAATGTTAAGTATTAGAGGCTGAGATTATGTGACATAACACACTACTCTTCTCCTGAGAATTTAGCCATTTTCCCAACACAGAAAGCTTGGCCCAATAAATACCTGGGTGAGGGTTGCCTTGGATTTGGTAATATGACAGAAAGGATTTCTTTGAATCATTTTAGTGACTTATTTTACACCAATAAAGGTTATTATACAACCTAACACCTCCCATCAATTCCCCAGCATAATCAGAATGGGAAACTTCTCATCCATCCATCCATCCATCCATCCATTGAACAAACATCTACTGGGCACCTTCCATACTTCTGATCCTGTGTGGAGATACAGTGGTGAGCTAGAGAGACATTATTTCAGTGCTCATGGAATTGCCTGCAACACCACAGGAGGAAAGCTGGTAGGGAAGGAAGATTTATCGAAAGCCAGCTGTGGCCTGGGTGGTGCCCATGTTCTGCTTTTGTCCTCACACCTGAGACCCAGGGATTAATACCTAGCCTTTAGAGGGAAGGAAGCTGAGAGTCAGAGAAGTAATTGCTGGAGGTCATGCAGCTGGTCAGTGGTAGAGCTGGGTTGGGAACCTTGATCTGTCTGACTCAGAGCCAATGCCACAGGAGTGACAGGAAGGGGACAGCTATGACCATCTGGCTTCATAAGCCTTTGTGTTCTCTCACTGCCTCAAACCTAGAGCTACAAGGTAACTCAGTTGGAAAACCTTGCATTCATAGGTGTCTTCTGAAGGTGATGTGGAGCAGGGCAGACAGAGCATCCTGGTTTGGGACCCAGGAGACCTGAGGTTCTCACCCTGGTATCATGTGACCATGGCAAGTCCATTTGGATTTAGGTATGTGTGACAACCATGAAATGCAATCCTGGGACTGGGGGGTCAGAGTGGGTGCCCAGGCTGGGGGTAAGCGGATGGCAGGAGCAAAAGCAGATTCCTATCTCAGACCTTTGGTCTGATTCCGTTAGACTCAACCTGCGCATGGCAGGGGTGTCGGAGAGGCTGGGTTTAGTCCTCTGAGGTGGAAGGGGTTGGCCACAGCCAGGTGGGATGTCAGGGTCAGAGCCACACAGACCAGACCCCCGTGGAAGGAGGTAGGTACAAGGAGTGGTCACTGGGCAGTGAGATGCTCAGACTGGAGTATGAATTAGTCCATTTGACCACTAGTTGCTCAGTGGCAACTGCGTGTGTTCAATATACTGTGAAAAGTAGAGATGGAGTCTTTGACGCTTACAGAGGAGGAGGAGACCTGAATTTAATAATCTGTAACGAAACCAGCCTGATAAACTTCAGCTTGAGGGAAAGCCACAAGATTCTCTGAGACCATAAAGCAGGGGGTGGGGGTCTCTAGTTTGGGGACTGGAGAAGGGCTCAGGTCAGACTTGGGTTTGAAATGCAGAGTTTCCCCTCCTCTCCCTCCAACTCTCTGGCTTCATCCTTTGTTTTTTTTTTTTTTTTTTTAATTTAATTTTATTATATTATGTTAGTCACCATACAATACATCATTAGTTTTTGATGTAGTTGTCTTGAATGAGGCTCAGATGTTGCCATGAGGTGTCTGGTATGGGTTTTCCTTGCTTCTTCTCTTCGCTCCTCTCAGCCCTTTTAATTAGAATTCTTTCACCTTTTATTAAACTGCAGGACATTTATCTTCATTAACTCTCTCAAATATTGTTTTCATTTCCATTTTCATTTCTCTCTTTCTGGACCTCCTATCTAGATGTTAGCACTTCTACCTCCATCTCGATTAGTTTTCCTCCCTACCCCATCCTCCTATCAACCCTTCCTTCCTTCCATCCTTTTTTGAGATATAATTGACATACAACATTGTTTAAGTGTAAGGTGTACAATGTGTTGCTTTGATAATTTGTATATTGCAATATGGTTATCACTTAAGTGTTGGCTAATGTCTCTATCATGTCACATAGTTATTTCTTTTTTGTGGTGAGACCAATTAAAATCTGGTCTCTTAGCAAGTTTGAAGTGTGTAATACAGTATTGTTCACTATAATCACTATGCTGTGCATTGTCTTTCCAGAACTTATTTATCTCCTAGTTGCAAGTCTGTGTCCTTAAACAGCTCCCCACTTTGATTAGCTTTTCTTTTAATTAATTAATTAGTTAATTCTTCTTCCTCCAGGGAGATTTTCTCCATCTCTTTTCCCATGGACTAATTCATTCTTCTGCTATTTACCCCTACTACTCTATTCGTTATATAAGTGGTTCTATTTTCTGTATGCAATATTTCTATAGGGTTCTTTTATTTTTGTTTTATTCTTCCTGTTTCATATTGCTCTTATGTTCCTTTACCCTCTTTTATGTGTTGACTAGGCTAATCTTAAATTCTTATCCCTTTTGGTCTAATAGTTTTGCTTCTTGATGGCATTTGTATTCTAGAATGCTGTTGGTTTTTTTTTTTTTTTTTGGTATAGCTACCTGTGCTTCTCAAATGTCTTGTCTTGTTTGTCCATAAACTTATTTTTCCCCAGGGATGTGGGCTACTGTCAGGCCATGTGTATAGCGGAAGGTCAGCTTCGGCCCAATGGACTAGGGGCAGGGTGGGGAAGTAGGCCACAGCATCATAAAACCATAGCTAGTTACCCTCACTGCTCCCCAAAGGCCCTCAGGTCACCCCCCGCCCTCCACGCAGAGAAAAGCAGCATTTAGAGGAGCTTATTGGTGCTTGGCCTCTCTAGATCCTTCAGTGATTGTCCGGGGGGAAGGGAATCAGTGTGGTGTGAACTTGGCATTTTAATTTGTCATCCTGCCCAGCCTCACCTCTGTTCACCCCAAACTTCTTGCAGTTTCCTAAACATACCTCATCCTTTCCCTCTTTTCTGCCCTTGCTCACACCTTTTCTGGCAAACATCTACTTACACTTTGCAGCTCAGCTCAAGTGCCCCTCTCCCCCGCATCAAGTCTCCTCTGATCTTCCTGATAATAATCCTAGTCACTGATGTGTCTTGAGGTCTTGCTCTGGGCTAGGCCTTGTGCTAAACACTTTTCATGCATTTCCTATTTATTTCTGACCACAATGCTGGCACAGAGAGGTTAAGAGGCTTGCAGAAGGTGACCCAGCAAGTCAGTGATGGTGAGGAGATTCAATCAGGCCTTGGATGCCAGAGGCCATCAGTAGATCACCTGAGCACTTGCTCTACTGCCTCGTGCTTTTCCAGCTCTCTATCCTGATGGTACCTCTTTGGCTTATTTGTCATTTGTTTCTATCACTGTCTGTAGCTGGGGCTGGGTGTCTCTCTTTCTCGTCACAGCCCAACATAAGTCCTGGCTTGGAGAAGGTGAAGGAATGGATGGCATAGTCTGCATGTTCCACTCCTGCCAGATGCTTTTTTGAGGCTCAGCACTGAGTAGGGTGCTTTACACATAGTAGGAACCAACCAGCCAACCAACCAACCAAGCAACCACCCAACCAACTGGCTAATGAACGAGTGAATGAACCAAGCAAGCAAGCAAGCAAGCAAGCAAGCAAACAACCAACCAACCAACCAACCAATTGACCAACCAATGAACCAAACAACCAACCAGCCAACCAACCAACCAAGCAACCACCCAACCAACTGGCTAATGAACGAATGAACGAACCAAGCAAGCAAGCAAGCAAGCAAGCAAGCAAGCAAGCAAGCAAGCAAACAACCAACCAACCAACCAATTGACCAACCAACGAACCAAACAACCAACCAAACAACCGACCAACCAACTACATTACCTGCCTCAGAAGAAAACTGAGGAAAATGTCATTTCCTTGCTAGTTTATTTGTTGTGCTTGAGCATTAGTTAATTTGACAAACATTTATTCAGTACCTACTATGAGCAGCGTCTGTTTGACTTGGCCTTGCAGATTTCTGACAAGAGTTTTAGCTCTATTTTGTGCTACTACCCCCTGGGACAAATAGGTATTATATGCCCTGAGGGGCAAATGGGTGTCAGGTGCTTGACGACGGATGATGTAAGAGTCTGGGAAAGTAGCTCTCAGACCATCTATCTTTGATTCAGAAACAAGGGAAACAAAAACTCTGGATTCTCCAACTTTATGAACAAAAGATGAGCTGTTCATGAGCAAATAGCAGAACTAAGTAAGCATAATACAAAATTAATAAGACAGAGCTTTTAGAGCAAAGTAAAGGAATTAATAATAAACTACTATTTACTACTGAGAATTCAACTCTCTCCCCCCTCAAAAAAAACAAAAACAAAAACAAACACCTATTTGATGACCATACCATGTCAGTTTGATATTGCTTTGAAGTTGGCTGTGTTTCTAGAATGAGATTCTCTTTAGTTTATGCTGCCTTCATGTCTACTGATGTTTTTTGATAACTTTTTGGCTCAAGATGGAGGCATAGTCCTTAAATAAAATATGGTCTGTTTTATTGAGGGATCAAGTTTTTCTTTGTCCCCTGCCCCATCCTATTTATTTTCATAGCAATGTTAACACTGCTTCACACTGACCTATTGGCCTTAATTGGCAAGCCTTAGTATAAAGCAATGGTGGCTACTGTTGGTTGCCTATCTGATCATTCTCTTTTCTTTCTTGCTGATCGAATCCTGATTTTGGGTAAGGGCAATGTGCCCAACTTGTGGGGATAAATCAGGATCGGCCCCCACAATAGTGGAGATGCTATTCTTCTTGGCAAAGGTCATGAGCATGAGATGTGAGGGGAAGTCTGTTGGGGGAGTTCAGGAAAGAGTTTCCTGTCTGGAGAGAGAGATGGAGGAGGAGAAAGCCCTTTCCCCACTCCGGCCCCACTTTCCAGTGCTGGCCTCTCTCCTATGAGGCATGGGAGCTCTACTTTAGCCCTTTTAAGACCTTGACCAGAAGGCCCCACGGATCCCAGAGAGGCTGAAGCTGTGCTCAGATGCCACTGAGCTGCTGAATAAGCCAATCCTGGGCACAGATCCAGGCTTCCTGATATGTGAGATGATTTTATACCTTTATTACTCAAGGACTTACTTACTGGCTTGTTCTGTTACTTGCAGCTAGATGCATGCCCACTGGGACAACTGGTACAAGGGCCACACTCTGATTTCTCCTGCCACATGTGTACTGCAAAGGACATGACTCCTGCACACAAGTATCAGATTTTTCCTTTTAACCCTCTACAGTATCTTGTTAGAACCAAAGACATTATTGCCTCTGTTAACAGAGTGGGAAACAGGCTCAGAGACTGGTGTCTTTTACCACATGTAATTATGGTGTCATATGCTCTGGGTTGCTGAGCCCCTCTCAGTGCTTACCTGCAAGCTATGACACTGTCCTCTCAGGAGACCTTGGCTTTGGACAGAAGTCTTAGGAGTTGTGATGGTTAGTTTTATGTGTCAACTTGATGGAGCCATGGGCTGCCCGGGTATTTGGCCAAATATTATCTCAATGTTTCTGTTAGGGCCTTTTTGGATGAGTTTGCCATTTAAATCAATAGATTGCATAAAACAGATTGTCCTCCCTTATGTGGGTGGGTCTTGTTCAATCAGTTGAAGGTCTGAATAGAACAAAAGATTGGCCCTCTTGTGAGTAAGAAGGAATTCCTCCTGCCTGACTGCCTCCAAGCTGGGACGTTGGTGGTTTTTTCTGCCTTCGGACTCAAACCAAAACATAGGCTCTTCCTGGTCTTTTGACTACAACTATGCCACTGGTTCTCCTGGGTCTCCAACTTGCAGTTGGCAGATCTTGGGACTTGTCAGTCTCTACAATCATGTGAGCCAATTTCTTTTTTTTTTTTTTAATTTTTTTTATTGTTATGTTAATCCCCATACATTACGTCATTAGTTTTAGATATAGTGTTCCATGATTCATTGTTTGTGCATAACACCCAGTGCTCCATGCAGAATGTGCCCTCCTCAATACCCATCACCAGGCTAACCCATCCTTCCACCCCCCTCCCCTCTAGAACCCTCAGTTTGTTTTTCAGAGTCCATCGTCTCTCATGGTTCTTCTCCCCCTCCGATTTCCCCCCCTTCATTCTTCCCCTCCTGCTACATTCTTCTTCTTCTTTTTTTCTTTCTTAACATATATTGCATTATTTGTTTCAGAGGTACAGATCTGAGATTCAACAGTCTTGCACAATTCACAGTGCTTACCAGAACACATACCCTCCCCAGTGTCCATCACCCAGTCACCCCATCCCTCCCACCCCACCCCCCACTCCAGCAAACTCAGTTTGTTTCCTGAGATTAAGAATTCCTCATATCAGTGAGGTCATATGATACATGTCTTTCTCTGTTTGACTTATTTCACTCAGCATAATACCCTCCAGTTCCATCCACGTCGTTGCAAATGGCAAGATCTCATTCCTTTTGATGGCTGCATAATATTCCATTGTATATATATACCACCTCTTCTTTATCCATTCATCTGTTGATGGACATCTTGGCTCTTTCCACAGTTTGGCTATTGTGGACATTGCTGCTATAAACATCGGGGTGCACGTACCCTTTCGGGTCCCTACTTTTGTATCTTTGGGGTAAATACCCAGTAGTGCAATTGCTGGGTCATAGGATACCTCTATTTTCAACTTCTTGAGGAACCTCCATAATGTTTTCCAGAGTGGCTGCACCAGCTTGCATTCCCACCAACAGTGTAGGAGGGTTCCCCTTTCTCCGCATCCCCGCCAACATCTGTCATTTCCTGACTTGTTAATTTTAGCCATTCTGACTGGTGTGAGGTGGTATCTCATTGAGGTTTTGATTTGGATTTCCCTGATGCCGAGCGATATTGAACACTTTTTCATGTGTCTGTTGGCCGTTTGGATGTCTTCTTTGGAAAAATGTCTGTTCATGTCTTCTGCCCATTTCTTGATTGGATTCTTTGTTCTTTTGGTGTTGAGTTTGATGAGTTCTTTATAGATTTTGGATACTAGCCCTTTATCTGATATGTCATTTGCAAATATCTTCTCCCATTCTGTCAGTTGTCTTTTGGTTTTGTTGACTGTTTCCTTTGCTTTGCAAAAGCTTTTTATCTTGATGAAGTCCCAATAGTTCATTTTTGCCCTTGCTTCCCTTGCCTTTGGCGATGTTTCTAGGAAGAAGTTGCTGCGGCTGAGGTCGAAGAGGTTGCTGCCTGTGTTCTCCTTTAGGATTTTGATGGACTCCTGTCTCACATTGAGGTCTTTCAACCATTTGGAGTCTATTTTTGTGTGTGGTGTAAGGAAATGATGCAGTTTCATTTGTCTGCATGTGGCTGTCCAATTTTCCCAACACCATTTGTTGAAGAGACTGTCTTTTTGCCATTGGACATTCTTTCCTGCTTTGTCAAAGATTAGTTGACCATATAGTTGAGGGTCCATTTCTGGGCTCTCTATTCTGTTCCATTGATCTGTGTGTCTGTTTTTGTGCCAGTACCATGTGAGCCAATTTCTTATAATAAATCTCTTTCTCTCTCTCTCACTCTCTCTCTCTCTATACCTTATTGGTTCTGTTTCTTGGGAAAACCCTGCCTAATCCAGAAATCACCCAACTCTGAATGAAGCAAGCAGGGTTTCCTTCTCAACACAGTGAGGGAAGGAATCTAACCCTTTCCACGTAGCCACTCTGTGCCAAGCACTGACTAGGTGCTTTTCACACAGTATCTCATTTAATCTTCCAACAGCCTTGAGAAGGCGATCCTGCAGCTGCTTCTCATCATTGGAGGCAACTGAGACGAGCAGCAGAATAGCAGCTTGCTCACGGCTAGACAGATGGTGAAGGCAGAGCTGGGATTTGTGGGTTTTCTATTGAATCAAACTGTCTGGGAGAGGCTGGAGACATTTGTGGGAAGGTACCTTTCTTTGCTTGTTTCCCCATTTGTCTGCTCCTTTATTTGGGGCTGAGACCTACATGGCTATCCAGCTCAGGGTTCTCCCATTGTTCTCATTCATTTGAAAAGCTGAGTGATTTACAAAGACAATTCCTTAGCAGAATCAGCTGACATTTGCAGTGTTGTTAACAAAATGCAGACAATTCATTTTTAGCCTCATGTGAGAGTTTCCTCCTGCCCCCTACAACCTTCTTTTCTTTCTCTCTCTCTATTTTTTTTTTTTTTTTTTTGGTTTTAGTCTCAACATCCCCTATCTTATTCCTTCCACCCATGAAAGCAATTTTAACTTCATGAAACTAATTAAAGTTTTATGTGCCTACATTCCTTTACTGGAGTGATCATAGATTCCTTAGATTGAATTGGAAATGGGCCAAGAGGGAAACATCTTCAGGACTCTCCTATGAGGATGAGGTTGTTTGTGCAGTTGTAGGGTGACTGAAGATGTCAGCCAAACCTTGGTTTGGGGATTGCAGGACTTGTTAATGGAAACCAAGTTCCTCAGGACTAATTGAGACGGGGAGTCAGGCAGATGCTAATGTATGTGCAGGAGATGTTTGTTGAATAAATGAATGTGAAAGTGGACAAATGAGTAAATAGAACATTATGATTAGTAATAATACATTTAAAAATGCTGTTGCTAGGGGTGCCTGGGTGACTCAGTTGGTTGAACATCCAAGTCTTGATTTTGGCTCAGGTTGATGGAGGAGAGACGTTGGGGTTCAAAGCTGATGGCCAAGAAAGAATTCTTGAGATGTCTTTGGTGCAAAAAAGTGGTGTTATTAAAGCATGGGGACAGGACCAGTGGGTAGAAAGAGATGCACTGGGGTCATGAGGAGTGGCCCATTGTATACTTTCAAGTTGGGAGGGGGTTAGGGATCGCATAAGTCTCTAAGGAATTTTGGAAGCAAGGTTTCCAGGACCTTGAGGGGGCTAGCTATTGTTGGGAAAAGGTCATTTATTACTGTCTATAAAACCTTAGTCATGAGACCCTTCAGATGTATATCAGTGGGTCATATGCTTGGGGGATGATTGCCAATATGTATCTTGGGGAGTAGAGATAAAGGAAGTTTCTGAACAAATTTTTGTATGTTGAAGTTGAATGTTTGTATGTTGACCTTACTTTCAGGGTCCTGGGGGTCGGGCTAAGATTGCCTTTGCCCTTAGCAAAGTATTAACATTTGAGGCAGCTGAGTTCTTAGAGGAAGGTCACTCAGCCTGTTTCAAGGACTTGTCAGTGGGCTGTAGGTAGTAAGGAAATTTAATTTTTCCTTTGCCTTTGTTTTTCACATCAAGGTCATGATCTCAGGATCGTGAGATCGAGTCCCGGGTCTGGCTCTACGCTGGGCATGGAGCCTGCATTAGATTCACCCTCTCCCTCTCCCTCTGCCCCTCCCTTTCCCCCAGTTTGCACTCTCTAAAAAAAAATGCCATGTTGCATGTGCCTGACAGGAGCTTCTCGTCCCCTGAGGGTTCCAGAATGAGAAAACACATGGAGCAAAACTGAGCAGACAGACACATAGAATTGACCCACAATCAGTGAGTAGCCCTCGGGTAATGTGAACAAGAAGTACATGTTTGTGCTATAAGGCATTGAGATTTGGGATTGCTTGTTACTGCAGCAAAGCTGACTGATACAGTCTCCATATTGTAGAGACTATTGTGCTTTGCTTCCCAGAGGTGGTGACATGTAAACTCAGAATGGAAAAACTTTTATTAGACTGAGAAATGGGGAAAGTGCATTCTGGGAGGCAGAAGCTGAGTGAACAGAGGCATGGATGTAGGAAGATACACTGGAGTGCATGAAGGCAATGAGCAAAAATAGATCCATGAAGCTCTGTGGTAGGGCATATAGGGAAGACAGTTGGAAAATCAGACCACAGAGGACATAGAACAGCCTGCTAGGGATAATGAACTTTACCTTGAAGATGCCAGAGGCTGCCAGGGGTGCCACTGAAGGTTCATAAATAAGGAACATGGTGTGCTTAGGAACTTGCTCATGGTTCCTGCCATGTGTGGAAAAACATTGCTGGTCACGCCTGCTCGTTCTAATTCCTGGCTTATCCTGTAAACCTGTTACCCCAGCTACAGCATTTGCTAGCAGCCAGCAAGTTGATTTCTTTCCACCTTTATCTGATGTCTATCAGGATGGGTGACTCTGTTTTGCTCAGAGGAAAAAAAAGTGAAGCTGCCTCAGGAATAATAATAGTGATTTTCTTCTAAAAAAGGTTTCCAAATCCTATTTATATGTGTTGAGGAGAGCAAGTTCTGAGGTAGAGGAAAGAAAAGGCCCCATATATCTTAGGCAGCTATTATGTGCCAGCAGGCTTGGGTTCATGAGTGTGGGACCTGGGGAGTCACACAGGACCCTGCACAGAGAAAGGTCCTGTACTTATTTTAATGTTTTGTGATCATGCCTTAAAATTCTCAGTAATTTTGAACAAGGGACCTGGTGTTTTCACTTTGCATCGAGTCCTGAAAACGGTGCCCCCAGGCCTGCAGTACTTGGCATTGTAGGACTAGGCACTTTACACACCTTATGCCATTTAATTCTCCTGACAAGCCTGTGAGGTAGGAATTATCATTGCAGCTTTACTGAGGTAGGAACTGAGGCTCAGAGAGGTTAGGTTATTTGCCCAAAGTTACACAGCTGACATGTGATGGAGCTGGGATTTGAACCCTGATCCCTTTGTCCCCAAAGCCCACTCTCCAGCTAACGTGTTCACAGAACATTTTAGTTTTAAAGCACCTCTTTCCCCCCACCCCCATTGTTTTAGCTTGAGCTTCCGCACAGCCCCATGAGGTCAAAGCCATTATTCCCACGGAAGAAAAGCAACGGTCCCCCAGCCAGTGAGCACTGGAGCAAGACTGGAGATGAGGCTTTTCAGGCCAGGGCTCCCTGAAGCCTGTGTCTTGGACAATAACTCGGTGGAGGCACGTGCTTTCAAGGCTGGGCAGCAGGCTCCCAGCTTCTCCCTCTCCCCATCACGTCTCAGGGATCACAGCCCCCACAGACCATGCACAGAGCTCACTGATGACTGGGACCATGGGAGGTCCATGACAATGCTTGGCCCAAAGCCCTCACTTTACAGCTGGTGGAACGAGGGGCTGAAGGAAGAGCAGTGACTTGTCCTAAGTCACACATGGGGCTGTGGCAGATCCACCACTGGGGCTCACAACTTGCTTCTGTCCATCATTCCTTCTAGTAACAGGTTCTGTGCGAGGTGCTGGGGATGCGGAGGTGACTAGGACAGACATAGCCCTGCCTCAAGGAGCTTCTGTCTTGTAGGGGATGGACAAGGGACCTAGATCCTCTGACTTCAGGGACCTTCCACTTTGGTACAGCAACAAGCAGACTGAGCACCCTCTGATGGAAAAGTCTGGGAAACTTCTGGCTTAGAGAGGTTGGAACCATTTCCTCAGAGCTGATGCTGGCTTTCAAACCAATTTGCATAAGATAGGTCCTATCCTGTTAGAACAGCAAATTAATAGCTCATTTTATAGATTGAGCAATCAACACCTACAGCCCATTAAATTTAACAACAAACGCGGCTGATGATCAGGCTTTCAGCTTGGTCCCACCATCAGTCCTGTGCTTCCTTTTTCCTTCCTCCTGACCTTTTCATTTCCTTTCATCTCCCTTCCCGTGAACCCTCCTCCTGGATCCTCATTTCCTCATAACACCTTATGGTGTTAATTTAACTCCCCAAGTATCTCTTCCCTGCTGGGGCTAGAAGGTGTCCCTAGTCCCCCAAGTGGGTTCTGCCATCTGCAACGGGCACCAGACTCCAGACATCAGCACACAAGCTCCTTCTGGGGCCCTGGGCTGGGCCATGGGAATGAGCAATCAATATTTTATAAAGGCGTTAAGGTGGTGATGAAAGATGCATGAAGTGGTATTCAGGGAGGAGCTTGCTGACAAAGGAGCGGGTGACATAGCTAACCTTGGTGGCTATGACTTACGTGGTTGGAATTCACTACGGAAGTCTCCTCTCTGATCTTCCCAGGGAGATGGGAAGATTTGTCATAAGGACATAGTCAAATTTCTTAGACCCTCAACTTAACCTTCCTTAAAGGACTTCTAATTGCTTCAGATGTGTGGGTTGTATGAATAAGTGGATGAGTTAACTAGACCTCCATTAGCTGTGGTTTCTCAGAATCCTGGTGCTTGCCCCTCTCGGTGGGAGCATTTTGCATGACAGTTGAGCCTTATTGGCGGCACCAGAGGGAGCCTGGAGCTTCTCGGGGAGGAAGGTGGTATGTGATAGACTGGGTTATGGGTCCCCGTTCTTCACTCCACTGTAATAGCATTGCTTTGGCCAACGGGACGGTAGCGGATAAGACTTGATCAGAGGCCTCGTGTGCTTGTGTGGTTTGGTGTGGCCTCTTGTGCTTCTGCAGTTTGCCACGAGAACGTGCCACTGTTGGAAGGCAGTTGAGAAGCCTGGGGGGTGGCCCCAAGGCAAACCTGCAGCCCGAACCCAAGCCCAGCCAAGCCCAGCCGAAGTGCAGGCTGCGCGGCTCTGTCCCTCCTCCGGCGGCCTGGCTACGGTCACCTGCATCTCTGCACGAGAGTCACCGCCTCTGGTTTTCAAGCCACCGTGTTCTGGGCTGGTTTGTTCGGCAGCATTAACTTTCTTCGGCGTGGCGGAAATGGAATGTTGCCTGGGATTTGCCGCCTGGTTGGTTCTTCGAGGCTCCTTTTAGCTTGTCTGTCTGATTGACTGCCAAATAAGGTGGATCTCTGAGAATCCTTCTGCAGCCTGCCCTGCCCCGCCATGGTTAGCACCCCAAGTACTTCCCACCCACGGGGTTGCTCACCTGGTGACCTCTTTCCCCACGGAGGCTGGGACTCCTCAGCAAATCCTTTCTCAACGCTCATCTTGGTCTATGGTATCCTTGCCCACGAGCAGGTTCTAAACACTCTCCTTTGCTCTTTTAGAAACCTGGGTCTTGCTCTGGTATCCATCTCAGTGGGGTGACCTCTCACTCAGTGCTCAGGACAGAACACCCCCACTCCCCAGGCTCATCAGTCAGCACCCGTGCATTCATGCCCGCACATGCACGGTGCTCGGTGAGCGCCCTCCCTGTGCCAGGTGCTGAGCTGAGAATGCAGAGATCGAAAAAGTCTAGACCCACTGGTCAGGGCCCACACCATAAAGGGGAGACAGATAATTATTTTTCCCAGCCTCTCTCTCCTTCCCTCTTCAAGTGGCCACCAAGTTCTGGGGTGTGTCTAGACACTCCCCTGCCCAGTCCCATCAGATTGCCTACATTTCTAGCTTGAATCATTGCTTCATCAATTCTACCCGTTTCCGGCAGCCTCCCACCTTCTTCTCCAAACTGGTGACCAGCCTGATCTTTTGAAACAACCTCTGCTCTGGCTGTGTTACTGCTCTGATTAAGATCTCCTAGCAGCTTCCTTCCATTTTGGGTGCTCACGGGCATCCAAGCCCCTGCTGGAATGGGACCCCACAACCTCACCCTACTTACTTCCCGGCCCCTCAATAGGCATTCTGTGTCCTGGGCACTCTCCACAAGGTGCTTCCCACATGGACCATGAACTTTCCCGTCTCTGCACTCTAGTCTGTATGCTTCCTTCTGCTGGTCACATTCTCCCTCTATTCTCTGCCAGTCAAAACTGCCTTAGCTTCAAGATGCAGTGGAATGTCACCTCCTCCGGGAAGCCTTCCTAGAGCCCCCTTGGGCAGAGTCCACGAGTCCCCTCCCCTTTCCTCTCTACACCTTGCCCAGCTTTACCTAGTGCAGTATTTATTGTATTATGTTTTAACATTTTTTGTGTGTAATAAATTTTTCTTTTCCTGCTTATCACCCAAATTGCTTCTAAAGAGAGTGGATTAAGTTAACAGGCACGTTTTTGTTCTGCCAAGCACCTCTGTGTGTTTGTGAATCAACAGCTTCCAGGCAGAAGCCAAAGTTAAGTCACTTTGCGTAATAGAGGAAAGAGGTTTGCAGATCTGGGAGGTTAGGATCAGGGATGGGGAAATAACTTGGGGTGGGGCCAGGGAGAGGCCTCAGAGGCTGGGCAAGTCCCTCTGCTCCCTTCCACCACAGGGGTGGCAGAAGGGCGGGTGGGGGGGGGCTGCGGGGGAGGGAAGGTCTGGAACTGAAGGTTGAAGTTGATCCCTGTGGGATGTGCACGAAGCCTCCCTCATCTTCCCTGCAAAATCTTTTAGGTAAGCCTGTATCACTCACAAATACTTTTGAGTATGTTGGGAAGTTGGTAAAGTTCAGATTCTGCTTTTGAGTGGATTTAGAATAGACACAGAGAGCAAAGCCTCAGCCCCAGGTGTGGGGCAGAAGGGCCCAGGAAGTGGCCCATCTCTGGGAATGAGAAGAAGCTGTGTTGTACTCTTGGAATGAGGATGCCTGAGCCAGGCACCTGTGTCTCTAAGGGCCAGGAGAGGCCAGCTGGCATTTTGGTTATATTCCTTTTTACGTTTGTCTCCCTGATCAAATTAGCTCAGGGGCGAGACTCATGCAAAATTTGTCATCAGGTTTCTCTTGGCAAGGAATAGAACCCATCTGAAGTTGGCTTACACAAAAACCCAGAATCAACCAACCAACCAACAACTGAAAAGAAACTATTGGGTCACATAATTGAAAGGTCCCAGGGTATTGGGTCAGGTAGGGCTGGATCTAGGTGCTCAAAGGATTTAGCACTTTCTTTTCTGTTTTCCTTCATGTTAGTTTTGTTTCCAGGTAGTTCTCTTTACCAGGTGGACTCCCTGGTAGAACTCCCATCAGAAGGGGGCCCTATAGCTCCCTCCCAACCACATAGCTGAAAGAGAGCTTCTCCTCCAGTCCTGGACTGAACTCACTGGACTAATGTGGAATGTGTGACCACCACAGAGTGAATCACTCTGACCTGGGGGATTGGGCAGACCTGGATCATGTCGGATCTATGGTTCAGGGTAGGGTGGAGGCTGGACTCAGTCCTACCTGGGTCACCTGGATGGTGAGTAGGGTGGGGTGTTTTTCAAAAGGAACATGAAGGAGCTGATACCAGAAATAGGGAAATGAAGGCAGGGACAACAAGAGGCCCCCAGATAATCAAATTCAGGGCCTTTGTTCATCTTCGTATCACCGTACTTGAAACAGAAGAAAGGCTGATAAGTTTTACTACATTTGGTTAAGAAAAAAAAAACCCAGAAAATTCAGTTTTGTCATACTTTAAGAACCATTCCATCTGCACGGATCCCTAATATAACCTGATATTGATGCACTGGCATCTTAGGGTACACACCAGAAACAGCTTTCCTTTTCTCTCTCCCCTGCCTTCCAATATGTTCTGTTGGCTCTCGATGCCCCACCCCTCCAAGGCATCCCCGACAGATCCCAGAGATTTTCAATCACTTTTGACAAAGGTTTTAACTGAGTTTTACTTTTTAGAGCAGTTTTTGATTCACAGAAACATTGAGAAGATAGTACAGAGAGTTGCCATATTCTTAACGTCTTACTTTAGTATGGTACATTTGTTACAATCAATGAACGGATATTGATGCATTATCGTTACTCAGTCACTTTTAGGTATTAAAAACAGCCCTACTTTCAGGGGTTAACAATTCTATCTGATCCAAGTGGAAACTTCAACCTCCCATGGAATTCAGCACACTCCTCCCGTGGCTGGTGTCTCTAGGGTCAGGCCGGGCAGTGGAGGGATTACAGGAGAAGGGACAAGTCTTATGAGATCAGTACTTTTGGAACTTGACCGTCGGTGACCTCCGCTGTCTCTTGTGGGATGCAATTTGATAAATCTGTTGACTCTAATAATAAAAAATTGGGCTAGAATTTTATGTCTCTATTTTTATTTTATTTTTCTAGCAACTCATTTTTATTGTGTTTTACAAAAGTACCAGCTGGGAGTAAACAAAACAAAACGTTGCTCCTTCAACAAACATAATTTAAGAAGCGCTGCTCTGGGAAACCTCCACCTCACGTCTTGATACACCGCCAGCCACTGGGTAAGGAAAAACGAGGACCTACTGATTATATCCCAGGCACTGTGCTAGTGTCTTTTATAATCATTATTTAATGTAGTTCTTAGGGTGACTTTGTAAAGGAGGCATTATTATTTGCATTTCATAGGTGAGAAAACAGACTCTGAGAGGTTAAGTCGCTTGTGTATAGTAACAGGGTCAGCAAGTGGCTATAATCAACTTTATTTTTCTCACAACTATTCATCACTACCGCCTTCCCCATAAGAGTATAGATTCACATCCATTACCATGTAACTCACCTGCAGGTGGGCGGAGTGCACATCCCCACCTCATTGATGTTGGGCTTTGGCCAGTGAAATCTGAGTGGAAGTGTCAGTGTGTTAGTTATGAGCAGAAGCTTTAAGAATCATTGCATATTTCCACCAGTCCTCTGGAGAGTCTGGTCACGTGTCCGACGGAGGCTGCTCTTCTAGCCTGAGTCACAGAATGTGACAGATGAAGAAGATTCAAGTCCACTTGTGGCTAGCAACAGAGTTACAGAGACTCAGCACTATAGCCGAGCCTTAGATGACATGGAACACGAGCGACCAATCTTTGTCATCATATGCCTCTGAGATGGTGGGGTTGTTTGTTACGCAGCACTGCTTCAACAAAGCTAACAGATACAGTGGTAGAGCTGGGATCGCAAACCAACAAGTGGCTTCAAGATAAGTGTCCTCTCATTTTGTCACGTCGGATTTTTAGTAATACCATTGTTTGTTGTTTTGATTGTACATCTTTCAACTCCTTTATTGAAAATACCACTTTAAGTCAAATTCATGGACCATTTAATCAGGACAGGATTGTTTTTCTTTTTAAGCAAATGCCCTAAAATCTCCCTTCACCTGATACACTGAACCACATCAGTATGGTGTCTGTAGTCTGTTCTGTTTTTAGGGAGTCGTATTCAAAGGCAAAGAACCTTGGTGGAGAAATAGTGGGAAACTTGTCACAGTTAACAAAGCAGTGGGGGTAACTCGATGGTCTGTGGATTAGGGCTCATAGGAGAGGGGTTTGAAAGGAAAACAGAAGTTGACCAGTAACAAGCTTCACCAATGCCATCATTTTGCTTCAGAGTGGCCATTTTTAGCCCCCGCTTTGGTCTCTGCTTTGATTTTTAGAGAGAGCTTAGGCAGAGTGTTCATTCATTCACTCAGCAAATCTTTCCCGAGAGCTTGAGTCATGAAATCTTAGGAATGGACTCATGCCTGATCAAGTTACTCCCCGTTGCCCACATGCTCCTCAAGTTCTCCTGGGTCTGCCCTGGCCTTGCTAACTAGCCTTATCTCCCACCATCCCCTAGGCTTGACCCATCCTCTGTGGGGGTTACAGGTTCAAATTCTGGCTTTGCCACATATTGCCCATGAGACCATGGGAAAGTTACTTACCTCTCTGAGCCTCAGCTTCCTGGTCTATAAGAAGGGCACCTCCCCCTCTGATTCCAGCCATGCTGAGCTATTCACAATCTCAGCGTGTGCTATGCTGAATCATACTCATGGCTTTACATTCGCTCCTGCATGGAGCACCCTCCCCCCTCCCCTTTCCCTGGAGAATGCCTACTCAGGTTTTAAGATTCATTCAGTAGACACCTCCTCCGGAAACCTTCTCGAGTAACCCCCTCGGTGTTTCCACAGTCCTCTGGGTCTGTCTTCATCATCCTTACAGCCCTAATGGTCTGTTACTGTCTGATTGTCTCCTTAGTTATTTGCCCCACCCCCCCACCGGACTGTTGAAGTTCCTTGAGGAAAACCAGGTATTTTCATCTGTGTAGCCAGAGCCTACACATAGCAGGTGCTTCGTGAGCACTTGGGTTTTTTCTTTTAAGCTTGGAAGAGAAAATGTTACTTGAACAAAGGTAGATTAAATTTTGATTTACAAAATTGGTTTATTCAGGTAATATATGGTTTTGCTCACAGAAGGCTGTTTTAGAAATCAGTGACTTTAATTTGTTGAAATTTGTTTTTTTTAAATTAAATAGTGCACAGCAACCTGGTAAACATTTTCAACTGGGACATAAGACCATAAAGTGAAAACTAAAATCTCTCTTTTTCACCCTATTCCCACCTCATGGTGTTCCATAAGTTGCTATGTGTGTACAAGATTTTTTAACACTACCCCTTTAAAACACACATGTACATACATAACCACACAGAGGGTCATACTCTATGTATGTTATGCACCTGTTGTTTTCCCGTTTCGTATTACATCTTAGGGACTATTTCATATCAGTCTACAAAGAGCTATGTCAGTCTTATTAATGGCCATGTAGTGTTCTGTTTTAGGGATGTTACCTAATTTGTGTAATTAGACACCAGCGGATGGACTTTTAGGTTATTTCCAGGTTTTTGCTATTGCAAACAATGCTACAATAAAAATATTTGTTTGTGAATATGTGCACAAAATCATCTGTTGGTTGAATTCCTAGAAGTGGAGTTGCTGGATCAGGGATTGTATGCTTTCCTGATTGTTATTTTTCTTTTTAATTCTGAAGCATTCCAAAACGTACTAAATGGAAAAACTTAACTGTTATTTGCATTCTCATTTCCCAAATGTAATAATGTTATATACATTTTGCTATATTTGCTTCAAATCTCTCTTTTAAAGAAATAAAACATCACGGCTACATGGAAAGCACACCTTGGACTCTTCCTCCGTACCTTGACAGAGTTACCCACTCTCCCGTGTGAGTTATTTCCATAAATATTATCTTTTTTATTTTATTAAAATTTATTTTATTTTTTAAACATTTTTTTAAAAGATTTTATTTATTTGACAGAGAGAGAGAGAGAGCACAAGCAGGGGGAGCGGCAGGCAGAGGAAGAGGGAGAAAGCAGGCTTCCTGCTGAGCAGGGACCCTGATGCGGGGCTCGATCCCAGGACCCTGGAATCATGACCTGAGATGCTTAACCGACTGAGCCACCCAGGCGTCCCCCCATAAATATTTTCATATGTGTGTTTGAACTTCCATGACATATATATGTTCCCATCAGCAATAGACAGTATACATTTGCCCGTCTAGTTTTTATACAAATGAAATAAATGTTATCATAGCATATAATTTTGCAACTTGCTTTTTTCCCCCCTTACTATCTGGTTTTGAGTTTATGTCAATTTCAGCTATTTTCACTTCTACATGGAATTCCATCCTATTAACAAGTCACTATTTATCTAGTCTGCTACTGATAAGCACTATGAACAGTGCTGCAGTAAATGTCTTTATACATGTCTCCTCGTGTGTATGTATGAGAGTGTTTCTTGGGTAGATGCTTCAAGCAGAGTTGCCAAGAGTGGAATATGCACATCTGCAGCTGACTGGATATTGCCAAATTGCTCTCCCGAGTGCTTGTACCGATTTACATTCTCAACAGCAGTGGATGAATACCTTTTTCCTTACGTCCTTGCCAATTCTTGGTGTTATCAGATTAAAAAAAAAATTGGCAATTAACTTCGTGTGAAATGATACTTCATTGTTTAATTTGATGGTCTCTACATATGTTTATTGGCCATTTATGTTTTCCCCTCCATGAATTGCCTGTTCATATACTTTGCTCACTTTCCTGTTGGGATTTTATTTTCTCACCGATTTTTTAATTGAAATTTTTATAGACATAATTGTTGATTCACAGTCATAAGAAATAATACAGAAAGATCCACGGAACACTTTGTCCAGTGTCCCTCAATGGTAACATTTTGCAAAACAGTAGTGTAAGATCACATTGAGGAGATTGCCATGAACACAATCCATTGTATTTAGATTTCCCCAGTGTTACTTATACAAATTTGTGTGTGTGTGTGTGTGTGTGCTTGTGTGCCTTTTGGTAAGTAGATATTGATTATTGATTGAGTTTATGTAATGGTTATAGATCTCTTCAGGTTTAAATTTCTTTTCAAGTCCATTTTGATAAGTTATAAGTTTCTAGAAAATGGACAGTTTGAGCTAATTTATTGTCACCACCATCTGAGCCCTTCCCACAGAGTTCCTCTCAGCCTGAGGCTCTGTGACCCCTAAATTAGAGTACACTCAGGACACACACATCCTAGCACAGTGTCCCTTTTCCATGCTAAAGGACATCATCCTTTAGCTCAGAGTGATTTGAGTGGATCAGAATCAGGCAGACCTTATTTCAAATCCCATCATAGCTGTGCAACCTTGGGCAAGTGATTTAATCTCTCTGGGCCTTGGTTCCCACATTATAAAATAGGTATAATAACACTATCTCACAGAGTGAGGGACAAATAAAGAAAAACCTAGCCCAACACACAGTAGGTAGCCAATAAAGAAGCTCCCTTTCTACTTTGTATCTTTATACTCATATCCAGGTCTTTCTGTTAGTAGGCAGAAGCTGTCTGAAGGTAGGGACTGTGTCTGATCCATTTATGCATCCCCCTGGTGTTGGCCTGCCATAGTCACTCAGGAAGTATTTACTGCTGGAAGATTGCACCAAGAAGGAACAAGTCTGTGTTCAATGGAGCAGAGGTGGAAGGCACTAAAGGTGGAGAGAATCACCTGCCCACATTGTTGGAGCTGGGCAGTATGGCCTGGTGGTTAGGAATGTGGGATTTGACTGGACAGAGGTGGGTTCAGATCCCAACTCTGCTGCTTGGTTACTATGTGACGCCTCTGAGTCTCAGTTTCTTGTTAAATGGAGCTAATTAAAATAATAGCTAACAACTAAAGAAGGCTTACTATATGTCTGGACTGTGGCTTCAGCACTTTACATGTATTAAGTTAATTCATTTCATCCTCACACCTCCATGAAGTTGACAATAGTATCACACCCAGACCAGAAACAGAAAAAATGGATTATGTGTCTTGCCCTACACCACATAGCCACTAGGGGGTGCAGTATGGCTCCAGAGTCCACCAATGGTGGTTCCTAGGATCATGAATTTGGTGAGGATTAAAAGAGATTTTGTGTATAAAGGTTCTCAGCAGAGTGCCTGGCACATAGTGAGTGCTCAGCAAGAACTGTGACTATTATTGCTGCTATTATTACTATTATTATTGTGGGTTCCACACAGCTCCCCTTGAGTCCGCAGCTGGGTCCGGCCACAGAGTTACTAGATTGGACTCACAACCCTTCTCTCCGCTTGGCATCCCATGCTTGATGATGGAACCTACGTAATAATAAAGCTATTCTTGATGTTCCCCTGGGTGTTGATGCTACTTCCCTGGCAGCTAAGGGAGAGCATGCAAGACTATGAAGCATCTATTCTTGGCATCAGTGCTGCATCTTGGAAATGACTTTTTTTTGACACACCTCTTCCTGTTCTTTCTAGAAGCTTGTGTTTCCTGGGAGCAGAAAACCCTCTTCAAACAGCAAAACAGCTCCTTTTTTAAAAGGACAAAGCCATATGGGAACATAATCATGTCATCTTTCTTTTTTTTTTTTTTTTTTAAAGATTTTATTTATTTATTTATTTGAGAGAGAGAGAGAGAGAAACAGCATGAGAGGGGAGAGGGTCAGAGGGAGAAGCAGGCTCCCCGCTGAGCCGGGAGCCCGATGCGGGACTCGATCCCAGGACTCCGGGACCATGACCTGAGCCGAAGGCAGACGCTTAACCAACTGAGCCACCCAGGCACCCAATCATGTCATCTTTCAATTTTGTGAGCTTTTAGCCTGTCTGTGGGGATATGGTGGGAAATAAAGCTGGAGAGGTCAGCTAGGCCAAGATCCATCCATCATCCACCCTCCATCTAATCTTCTATCCATCCAGTCAGTCAGCTAATCATGCATCCATCCATCCACCCGTTCATTCATCCATCTGTCCATCCACCCACCCATTCATTCATCCATCTGTCCATCCAACCGTCCATCTGTCCATCCATCCGTCTGTCTGTCCATTTATCCATCTATCCATCCAACCATCATCAACAGATGTTTTTTGAGCATCTACTACGTGCCAGGCGCTATCACAAGTGTGCAAAGCTTATCGCATAAGCCCGACGAAGTCGTCGGTCTGGGTTGCCAAAAAGAATAGATCCTTGAAAGCTTCCTAGAGGAAGCAGCGGCACCTGATTTGAGCGAGGAAGACTTGGTATACAGCACGGTTATTGGTGCCCACGGTTCAGTGAGCGAGGCAGACTGTAATTAGATACCGATGCATATGATCGTGTAATTATCAACGAGATAAGTGCTCTTAAGGAAAAAAGGCCCTGCACTTGATGGAACGTGGGGGAGGAGTGGTAGTCAGAGGAGGCCTGGGGATCTGCGTTTTCAAAGCTCTTGAGACAGTTCTGATGGTCATACGTGTTTGGGATTGTTGCTGTGAGCTTGAGCTTTCCAGGCAGTCACATGCTAATGGCTCGTAAAGGCGCCGAGATCCTAAGCCCCACAGCCCTTGGGTTGGCCAGGGCTCCAGGCTGGTTGCTTCTAGCAATGAACCACTCATCTGTTTCCCCCAGTGTCTAGGCAAATATCACCATTTTCAGTGTGAGCCGTGACGTGACCAAGGTGGGAAACATGGCTGTAGGCACTGTGAGGTCACGGGAGCTTGTTGCCCTGGGATGTGTTCTGGTCAGTTGGGCCTTCTAGAAAGTTCTGAGGCCACAATGTAGAGCATGTACTGATGAGTGAGAGACTTGGAGGAAAAGAGAGCAGTGAGGAGGCCAGACCGTGGCCCGTGGGACACCTGGGAGGCCTGAGCTGAAGCTGCTGATGGGGAGCTGCAAGGAGGGCGCTGAGTCAAGACACATTTGGGAGGTAAAATCAACAGGGTGAGTCGCGGGGAGTCAAGGTTGGGTGACAGGGTTCTATTTCCTGGGGTAGAGTCTCAGGAGGAGAAGCTGGGCTGAGGGCAGGGAGGTGAAGATTTCAGTTTTAGATGAAGCAGGGTCTTTTTAAGAGTCCAGATTGTGTGTCCGTGATGGTTCTTTGATGATAGTCAGGGGCCCCTGAGCGTGGGCCTTTCAGATGGACATTATTCCTGAATCAAAACTTTTGCCATCTGCTCATCCCTAAAATGTGAAAGCAGAGAGAACGTATTTCCTGACGAGACTGGTGAGGAGGAAGGGAAATGGTCTTTAACTGCATGCAGGACATATGTTCTTCATTTCGACTTCACATTTGTCTGGAGTGCTCAGCTCATTCCTGGGGGATGTGGGGAGGGGGAGAGGAAAGAGGAAAAAAAATGCTGGGTGAGACTGTGGCTCCTGAAAGGGGGCAACTTCAGGGCCAAAGACAGATTTTCAAGGCTGTGTCTCCAGATTTCACCTGTCCTCACAGCCCAGATCAAGGGCAACCTCTTCCAGGAAGCCTTCATGACTCTCGCCTCTATCTGGACTATGAGCACAAGCCGCCAAGTAGTGATTAAACTTTTCCTGGCTGTCTCCCTCATGGTCTGCCTGCTAAGAAATTAGGTCTGGAGTGGTGGTTCCCAAATTTGGCTGCGTGCTGCAATCACCCAGGGAGCTTTGAAAAATAAGGGTGGTTGGCCCCACCCCAAAGACCCTGATGTCACTGATCTGGGGTGCTGCCTGGGCATCAGGAGTTTGAACAGCTCACAGGATGATCCTAATGTGCAGCCGTCTAAAACTTAATAGCTGATGAATACCCCCCTGCCCCGACTCAGGCGCGTGGATGTGCTTTTGTCTTAAGCATTTTCAGAAGGCTAAAGCAACAGTTCCACGCGATCATTACTTAAGGACAGGGTGGCTATTGCTCTCAGCCAGGAGGATAGCTCTGGTGGCAGGAGTATTAAGTGGCCAGCAGAGATGGGCTCCCGGATGAGGGGTTTTTGGCAGACTGTCTGGGTCTCACTTTGCAGAGCCCGCACCTTACCGTGGAAGGGTGGCATCCTCCTCTCAGAAGCCAGCCAGAAGGGGTCCCTGGGGCTGCTGCACGGATGGAGTCAAGAGCCTGCCCCCGCACGCAGGCTCGGAGAGGCAACACAGCCTAGTGGGGGACCAGACGACCCGCGCACCACCCTGCGTCTGCCCCTCAGGAGCCATGTGGCTTTGGGGAAATGGCGTAAGCTCTCTGTGCCTTAGTTTCTTTACCAGTGAAATGGGGAGGATAATAGCAACTATCCTCCAATAGTGCCACTGTGAGGAGAAAATGACCTCTAGGAAAAATGCTTAGGACAACGCGCGGCTCAGACGAACTTCTGCTCCCATTGGTATGATCGCAGGGGCCGGTGTGTCCACCCATTGCCTTGGAGCGGGTTTACAGGTCTTGGCAGGGCTGAAGCTGTACCTCAACGTGGCCTCTGAGCTCCTGGGAAGTGGTCAGTCCAAGGATGTGACAGTGAAGCTCGCTGGACCACGGGCTGTAGTAGGTCCAGTCTGAGATCGGCAGCGCCCTTTGCCACTGTGGATGACCTCATGGGCAGGGGTGGGAATTAAGGTCTCCAAACCATGGTGGGTTTAGGGCAGAGCTTTGCACCCTTGGATGTGCATCAGAATCCCCTGGGGGAACTTTCAAAAGTCTCACCCGGGCCACCCCCTTGACCAACAGCAGCAGGATTGCTGTGGGTGGACCCAGGCACCAGTATTTTTTAAAGCCTCCTAGCTGCATCTGTGTTTGAGATTACTTTATTTATTTTGCTAAAACATTCCCTTGACTGATAACTTCCTCAGGGAAACTGAGGCCCCGAGCAGGGACAGACTTGCTCAAGGTTGCAGAGCGAATCTGTGGGACAGCCCTGGGGCCCCACACCCTGGATTCCCCAACCTGCGCTCCTTCCCCTGTCCCGCGGCCTGTCCCCTCTGCTCACTCACATTTCCGTTCCTGCCTCCTCTCCACGGTGTCCGTGGATCGGGTTCTCCTCCTGCTTCTTCTAGACTTGGGTCTTGGGGCCAGAACGAGGGTTCCTGGTGGTGAGGGTGGAGAGTGGCACAGGCTGTGGGACTCGCCAGGGTAACTAGGGTGAGCTTGATTTCCAGCTGGCGTTTACTTTATGGATTCAACTCAATACACTTCCTCTCTCATCGGCCCTGGGGGTGGGACACTGGGATTAGAAATGATTCACGAATCCATCTACACTTCACCTTAATCTAGAAGGACGCTCACATGTCTTAGAGCAACTCATAAAATATGCCAAATGTTGGCATCAATAAGAGAGAAAGAACAAAGGAGGAAAAACAGAGTGGACACAGAGGTGGGCCCAAACCCTGGGTGGACCACAATCCAATTTCCTTGTTTGTTCATTCATCCCTTTATTCATTTAGTTAGTATTTGCTGATGACTTGCTGATGAATGGATGAAATCTCCTTCATTTCCCCCACCTTGCCTTCCATTCTGGGACACCTTTGCTTTCTCTCAGGGAGAGCCACGTCGAGCAGAGATTTGCCACACAGCAGTTCAGAAGACAAGGTGGCTCTGCTTTTTGATGCAAAGGATGCAAAGGGGAAAGGCAGGCAAATGGGCCTGGGGAGAGAAGGGGGTAAAAGGGAACGGGCAGGGCATCGCAGAACCTGGCTGTCCAGACAAACCAAAATAAATTAAAAAAAGAGGAAAAAGTTGTGGCACCTTCTAGGAGAAGACTCGAAGCTGCTTCCTGCCTCACCTCTGTGGGGACTTTTCAGTATGTGAGCTTCGAGTATTGGAAAAGGGTGAAGAGACTCCGATCTCTGGAAGAGCCTAATTAATCCACCCTAGTGGCGGAGGTGTCCTTGAAACTCAGAGCACCTTCTGGAACCCGAGTTCCATTCTCAGCAGAGCTGCAGGTGGGATTTCCCCAGCTCCTGCTCTGGGATTCCTTCTCCCCCACCTCACAGAGGACTGGGATCCAGGGAGGTTAGGGAACCCCACGGTCATCGCTGTAAGCAGTGGGGATGCTGGGGCTTGGAGCCCGGCCTTCAGATGCCTGACCTTGATGGACCGCAGGCTTGGGCCGCTCCACCTCGTGCAGCCTCCGTGGCAGCCCTCTGTGAGAGCTCTGTGTTAGCGCACCTGCCCAAGGCTGTCCCTCCCCGGCTTTGTGGGTCACCTTTCCCATCAGACTCGGATGCCTTTCAGGAAGTGACCTAGTGTGACACATGTCTGTATCCCTAGCAGGCACCCAAGGCCTGGCACTTAGTAGATACCTTAGTAGGTAAACATTTGATGAGTTGAATTGAACACCAACTTCCTAGTACCCCCATGCCTCTTAGGCATACAATAAGAATAACCTTGATATCAGAATAGAACCCGTGACACTTGCCGAGGGCTTGCTGTGTGGCAGGCACTAATGTAAACACTGGATATATAGAGACTCCCTCCTTACGGCAGCCCTTTGAAGTAGGTCTTCTTACGTCCCAGGTGAGGTGACACAGGTGGAAGAATCAGAACTGCATTCAGGTCTGTCTGTTACCCATGCTCACGAGCACCCCGCTCTTCACCTCCAGGGAGGGCCTAAGGAGCCCTGAATTTGCACACCGCTTTACCTTCTGGGGGAGCCCCCGGCAGCACCTAGCTTTGAGACCTTGAGTAAGTCCCTAGACTTTTCATGTTTCCGTGTTCACAGGAGACAGTTCTAGGAGACAAGCTAGAAGATTTTTCCCTGTCCAGCCCGTGAAATGTGTGCTGATTCGAGCCTTAGACTCCGAGTTTCCAACCTGCTGGGGAACAGGGTTATATTCCAGGAAAGGAATTTGGTCTGAGCACCTGCGTGCATGTGCATGCTCATGCCTCATGATTAGTCCTTCAAATATCAAGATCACAAAGTCACAGGAACGAGCTCACCAGATATGCCTCTACCAAATGGATTTCTCTCTCTCATTTACGAAGTAATAGATTCTGATTCCAAATCAGAATGTGTATTAGGGCCATGGTGAAGCCAGTAATCAAGACTCAAAAGAAAATGTGTTTTTCTTGCTCTTAGGGCAGAATAACTCACCACTCCCTACCCATCTCTATTAAAATCTTAAAACATTTCCTCTTAGCAATAAAAAAAAAACAACACCCTATAATACTCAGGGGCCTCAGTTATGTGCATCGGAAGACTCATCTCTAAATCTATTCATTGAAATTTCTTTACCCCAATGGAGGGTATTAATGAGGACTTTTTTTTTTTTTTTACATCAAATAAAAATATGGAATGTGCAACTCAGAGCTGCCCCCAAATGCCTTTCTGGTTTCCCCACTTCCCACTGCCTCATGCTTTGTGCCAAAGTTTATGAGTCTGTAATTTCCTGGAAGTTTATATAGCATGAAAGAAGGAGAAGTGATAAAATATGCAATTTAATTGCAAAAACCACGTACTAATCTCTCTAATGTGCTAGATTAAGACTGTAATGTGAGAAGCTACAAGGTGGTTAAACTGATTTAGAGCAAATTGGACCCCTAAGCCTCTTTGTCTGTGCCCATATTTTATGCCACCCAGACCTAACAATTTATTTTGTTTTGGTTGTGGATTTATAGTCTAAGAATAATAATGTCACATCGGGCTGGAGGTTATGTGGCATAATCTCCTTTTGGGCTGGGCTGGATGAATACCTCTAAGACCAGTCCTGCTCTGGGCGGTGTATCGGCCGGGGTACCCAGCTCTGCTCTTAGACCACAGGCATCTCCTCCCGGAGTCTGCTCAGCCGCCCCGGGCTGGCTCCTGCTGGCAGATACAACCCTCTAGGCAACGTCATCCTGGAGCAGCAATTCTGCCTCAGGCCCCCCACTCTCACCAGTAGGGCGGGAGGGCAGGGCTCTGAGACCCGCTGACTGGCTACCAGCTTTGGCTTCTTCACTTACAGGTCATGCCACTCTCTGAGCTGAAACTCCGTCACGGAAGACGAGGTGTTCACACCCATCTCATGGGGTTCGGGTGAGGATCCAGTGTGTTGATCTACCAAGTTCAGGGCCCCTAGAAGGCCCCCAATTATGGGTAACTCCCTCCCCTTTATTTCAGATTCTCCAAGAATTGGAGGGACTTCAGAATCATCTTAATAATACCATCCTCTTTAAGCTTCAAAGCATTTAAAGCTATTGACGGTGGGGGGGGGGGGGGAAGAGAAATCCAGATTTTATTTATTAATTTTATTTTTGCAGATGCTGGCCTAAGGTCTACTATGTGCTCTCATCATATTTCATCACCTCTTACAGCTCCTTCTAAATCTGTCTTTCCTGCCCCCACTCGATTGTGAAACTTTGGATGGTAGAGATTCTTTTTATCCCCAAACCATCTGCCGCGCTCCACACGCTGCCTTCCATTGTGTGGGGGCAGAGCACACACCTGCATCAGGCAATGAGAGAGAGAGAGAGAGAGAGAACTCTACCAGGAAGAATACATAATACAATAGTGTCACACGCATTTCAGAACCAACCGCACAATCCACAAACAATATATTAAGTATCTTCCAGGAGCCAGGCCCCGGGCTGGGTTCTTTGGGTCATGTAGAGATTGCGGTGGATGCTGTGGTGTGCTACCCCGGTCCCCTGTGTGGACCCCGGCTCCCAGGGGCTGGAAGGGTTGGGTGCTCTTGGCTCACAGCTGGGCTGCCTTGGCGATTGCCCTGGTTGAAGGGAGCCGCCTCACCCAACGTCATGCTCCGTCCCCGGGGAACACATATGGTTTGGGACAAAAGGCCTGGGCCCCATGGCTCCACTTGGGTCAACTTTATAAGGTCATCTCTCTTTTTTAAGATTTATTTATTTATTTTTTTAGAGTGAGAGAGAGCAAGAGAGAGAGAGCACGTGCACAAGAGTGGGCGAAGGGACAGAGGGAGAGAATATCCAAGCAGACTCCCAGTGAGTGCAGAGCCCGACGCGGGGCTCCATCTCACGAACCATGAGATCAGGACCTGAGCCTAAGCCAAAGGTTGGACGCTCAACCAACGGAGCCACCCAGGTGCCCCATATGGTCATCTCTTTGCAATTCAGAGCTCCTTTTGGGATCAGCTGGGGCCTCTTTTAGCACTGTGTCAGCTTCTCCCTCTGCCTGACCTTATGTTCCCTACTCCCTCACAGGTGTTGGTCCTGAGAACACCCCACTAAACCATGCATGCAGATGTCTGTCTTAGATTAGAGTCCATTCCCAGGAATCTGATCTGTGAGCAGACACATGAGAAAGACATTTACCCTGAGAACAGGAAGTTGGTGTGAAAAGGAGAAGATGAGCTTCGTGACCTTGGTCATGTCACTCCCTAGCCTGAATCTTAGTTCCCATCTGTGCATGGAGGGGGTTATAGAGACTGGTGAGTGTCAGCCCCAATCCTTTCTCGCCTTTGTTCACAATGATTGCATTGCAGCTGGGCACATGCTGAATTTCTCAGCCTCCCCCATCATTAGGGGGCCTGGGGGGCACATTAGCAGAAGGCCTGGGTCTGGGTCTTTGACCTTAGCTTGCCTCTTCTCTACTCTTTTTCTTTCCTGTGACTTGGCATCCGGACATCATGGTGACACAGTGTTGACCAAGGAGACAATCACACCATCCTAGGGTTGGAGGAGCAAAAAGATCAAGGGGGCAGATCCCTGAATGGCTGTGTGGAGCAGGGCTGCTCGCTGATCCGGGCTACTTATGTAAATTCTGCTGAACAAGAGAGAAACGAACTTCCTTGCTCTTCAATCCAGCTGATTGTCACCCCCAACAAACATAGGCATCTATATCTTTATATGATTGTAGCAAACCAAATGATTTTGGAACAATTTATTCATTCATTCCTCTATCCATCCATTCATATTTTTGGCATTTACTGAGAGATCTGCTCGGTCCTGGGGATTAGACATGAACACGATGGGATCCCAGCCAGGGGTACGTGAAGGTCTAGCCTGTGTGAAGTGCAAGAGTTGGAAGGGGAGACAGAGAGGAGGCCACTTGGGAGACCCTGGCCTGCTCCACTGTGTCTGATCGCAGTGGCAACAAGAAGGGAAAGGTTCCTTTGGTCACCTTGGCAGAGACTCACCAGGCCAGGAGAGCTAAAGTTCCAGGCAAAGGAGTCTTTTTGTTTTCATCAGTGGAACGCTGCCGTCTGGCACAATGCCTGGCACCCAGTGGATGCTCAGTAGATGTTTGATGAACCTGCAGATGGAGGTGGGAAGGGAAGAAACAGGGTGCTCTTTGGGGGCAGGGGGAGCTGAGGTGACAAAATTAGAGGGATGGAGAGAGGAAGGACACACGGCAGGGTTGTCCCCAGCCTGGCTTTCTGCGCAGCGCACACAGGTCCACCATGTGGAGCCTGACAGCAATCTCCTCTGCTGTCTCCTCCCTGGCTTCTTACCTTTTGTCCCCCCACCCTCCCCACCCCCCAACCCCCGCTCTGGCACCATGGCCCCGAAGTGGCTCTGGGAATAAATGAATGCCTTTTTTTTTCTTCCCAATTTGCTATTTTTTTTTCTTCTTCAAAAATTAATGTATTGCATCTTCACATAATGGAAATTAAAAATCACTTCTGCATTACTTGTGCAGGAGGGAGGAGGCAAGGGCAGCAAACTCGGTTCTTGTTTCATTCAACCATCTCTAGTTAAGGTACCGTCAGCATTTTTCATTGTGGGCTTTATTTTCCAGATTCCAGGCTCGGTGTGGGACAGGAAAAAACCAGTCACAGGGCAACTTCCTCCAGAAAGGGCGTTTGTCAGCGCAGCCTTGCTGGGTTCCCTGCCTCCCCAGCTTTCCTGCCCTGGGGCTCCATGGACTCCTGGAGGCTTGTGCTATCCCCCAGCAGACAGGCTAACGGGTTGAGAAGAGTTGAGAAGAGTTGAGAAGACTCCTAGAATGGATTAGAAATTCTGCAAGTTAACCTGGGCCCGAATGGGTCAAACTCGATGGGAGGAGCCCTACGAGTCAGGTGGGATAGAGGGTGGGCTGGGGGTGGAGGACTCTGTGACCCCCTCCAGCTGATATCAGAGCCCTCTGATTTTCTTCCTGTCACATGTCAGGCTTCTGCATAAGAGTTCACTTGAAGAAGTTCTGTGGCTAGAGAGTTTGGCCAGCCTGCCTACCCATTTTACAGATAGGGAGAATGAAGCCCGGCTGGAGAAAGTGAGTTGCCCACATGGACAGGGCACATCGGGAGTGGACCCAGCATCTGGAGAAAGTGACTTGACATCTCTGAGCTTGGATCTCTTGTCTGTAAATTGTGGGAGGGGGTACAATCCAGGTCCTGCTGAGCTGTGTGGATTAAATGCAATTTCATAAATGTGCAGACCTTGTTATCAGATGAAAGTTGGTATGTCCTCTTCAGCAAACCTGCAGTATCTAAGCAAGCTGAATATCAGCAACCTCACCCTTGGGTATCCATCTATCCAACAGAAATGAGTGCTTGTGTCCTACAAAGGACAAGGACAAGAATGTTCCCAGCAGCTATATTCATAATAGCCCCTAACTTGACACTGTCCAAATGTCCATCAATGGCAGAATGGATGGGTAGTGCCATAGTCTTACAATGAAATACTACACAGCAATAAAAAAGAACTAATAGGTGCTAATACACAACGATAGAAGGTCACAGATATAATATCAAAAGGTAAGAAGCCAGGCACAAAAAAGTGTTTATGGTATAATCCCATCTATATGAAAATTAAGAACAGGCAAAAGTACTAAATGGAGATGGGGCTCATAACAGTAGTTTCCCTTGGGGAGAAGTGATTTGGAGGGGGTACAAAGGTGTGGTGGGGGGCTAGCAACGTTCCATGTCTTGATTTGGGTGGTGGCTTCACAGGTAAGTACAAATGGAAGATTAATCAATGTTGCATGTCATTGTATGCAAATTATTAAAATAATAGAGAAAGAGCGGTACCTGGGTGGCTCGGTCGGTTGAGCGTCCGACTCTTGGTTTTGGCTCAGGTCGTGATCTCAGGGTTGTGGGATTGAGCCCTGCATTGGGCTCCGTGCTCAGTGTGGAGTCTGCTTGAGATGCTCTCTCTCCCTCTCCCTCTGCCCCTCCTCCCCCATGCTCTCTCGCTCAAATAAATAAATAAAAATACATAAACAAAGAAATTATAAATATTAACAAAACCTCAGGTAATAGACCCCTGTGCGTATGTGCATGTTAACAGCTAGGGTCCAAATGATAAGAGTCAGGTGCTGCCAGGGCTAAGGGCCCATAATAAGGCAGGTTAAGTCAGTGGTTCTCAAGCTTCCGCATGCATAAAAATCACCTGGAGAGCGTGTTAGTACACAGATTCCTGGGCCCCGCCCCAGAGTTTCAAATTCGGTGAATCTGGAATGGGATCTGCTTTACTTAGAAGCTCCCAGGTGATGCTGACGCAGCTTGTCCACAGCCCACACCTTGAGGAGCACTGGTCTAAGTGGTCCTCAGAAGCAAATGGAAAACAATCCATTCAGCATCCCACGTGCCAGTGAAGTCTATCTGCCAGGATCCCACTCACACGCCCCCTCCCTTCTGCCCTCTGAATCTCACATGGATGGAGCCCTGTTTGCCTTCAATGCCTTAGCTGCAAGGGCATCTGGGAAATGTGGTTTTCAGCTTCCGAGTCTTGCTGTACAGGAAGGTACACAGAAGGGGGATAGGTCCCAAGTGACAGTGGACCACACTTCTACAGTTCCTGCTGAGCTGTCAGCTCGTGCCACTCCATATACTCAGGACACTGACATGAGCACGAGTATTCTGCTGGGTGACTTGAGTTAATTGCAGCTGTTGTCTTCTGGGGATTCCGGACACTTTTTTCCAGTCTAGGGGAGTCAAGTTTTAGGTTGGAAACTCTGATAAGGATTGTCAGCAGACTCAGTTATTTCCTTGTTTGGCTCAATGATACAAAGAGGAAATCAGAATTTAGTTCACACTAGAGCTGGAAGAAACCATCCCCTGCACTACCTGCTCCCTACCCATTTCTCAGATGGGGAGACCGAGGCCCCCAAAAGGACAAAGTTCACGTGGGCAGAGCTGGGACTTAAACTCAGGTGCCTTCATGTCTGTTTAGAAAGCACTTTGCTCTCTGTGATTCCTTTTGTTCCGCCCCGTCCCTGTGCCAAGAGCAGGGAAGGGATTGTTATTTAATAGGTAAGGAGGCTGAGGCCCTGACAGGGCAACCAAGGGCTGCATTACAACCTGCACAGCAAGAGTGGGCCTCTTGCCTGGTGCAGCCCAGAGCCAGGGGACCGAGGGACGGTCTTGGGCAAGAGGGCAACTTCATCTATGGGATCATCCCTGTCTTCCTTCCACTCAGCTGCACCCCTCAGGCTGGCCTAAAGGTCAACCAGCAGCTTCCCCACTCCAGATCCTAACAAAAGAAAAAGAACTTCTTTTACTAGTGCTTCTTATAAATTTTACAGTTAGCTGAGTCTCTTCTTTTGCTGAACAGCCACCCTCCCCCCCCTTTGGATACACTTAATGTTTTAATTGTGGCAAAATACACATAATGGAAAATTTACCGTCTTGACCATTTTTGTGTACAGCTCAGTGGCATCAAGTGCATTCACACTGTTGTGCAAACACATCACCGTCATCCACCCCCAGGACTCTTTCCATCTCTAAAACTGAAGCTCTCTACCCATGACACAGCTCCCAATCCCCACTCCCCCCTTCTCCCAGCCACCGGCAACTGCCTTGATTTTCCTGTCTCTATGAACTTGACTACTCTAAGTACCTTATGTAAATGCAATCACACAGCATTTGTCCTTTGGTGTCTGGCTTGTGTCATTTAATATAATGTCCTCAGGGTTCATTCATGCTGTAGCCTGTGTCTGAACTTCCTTCCTTTTTAAGGCTGAATAATATTCTGTTGTATGTAGATAACACATTTTGTCTATCCACTGGTTGCTTCCACCTTTTGGTTATTGTGAGTAATGCTGCTATGGACACGGATGCACAAATCTCTGTTTTGAGTCTCAGCTTTCAATTCTTTTGGGTATATTCTCAGAAGTGGAATTACTGGATCATTTGGTAGTTCTATTTTTAATTTTTTGAGGGCTCACCATATTGGTTTCCATATCGGCTACACTATTTTGCATTCCTACCAGCAATGCACAGGCTTTCAGTTTCTCCACATCCTGGTGAATCCTTGTTACTTTCTGTTTTTGTTTGTTTGTTTTGATAGTAGCCATCCTAATGGGTATGAGGTGGCTGCTGCCCATCCCTTCCCACCCCCATGCCTTCCCTTCCCTTCCAATCCCATCCCATCCCATCCCTTCCCTTCCCATTCCATCCCATCCCTTCCCTTCCCACTCCATTCCATCCCTTCCCTTCCCATCCCTTCCTTTCCCTTCCCATCCCTTCCCTTCCCATCCCTTCCCTTCTCATCCCATCCCATCCCTTCCCATCTCATCCCATCACTTCCCATCCCATCCCCTTCCATCCCATTCCATTGCTGGAAATTTGATGTAATCATTGAAGAAAAGAATCCAGCACCCTGGGTCGCTGTGCCTCCTGATGAGTCTTGGAAGCTCATGAGAATCACCCAGCAGCGGTGGCACACAGGATAGAGTGGCAGAAGGTCCAAAAGGGCAGCCAGGTGCAACATCTTTCTCCTCTCCTTCCAAACAGCAAACACTTCCTGAGTCTAGAGGAAGCATTTCTGCACACACCAGACTATTGAAATCTGTGTGCGGAAATGCCTTCGCTGCATTCTTCAGCTCTTCTTCCCTTTTTAGCCTCTGGAAGAGGAGTTTTATTTTGCCTTCACAGTGGCAGAGTAATAACCACATAGTTTAAACATAAGTTTTCTTGTGCATTTCCTTGTTGAATTTTGCACATTGAAATTTTTATATTCATGCATTCTTTTATGATGCCTAAATGTTTTCCTTGAAATGTGTATTGATTTGTAAATTAGATTGTCTTCTGTAATAAAATACCATTTGCACACAAAAAGCTTTGTTGTTATAGGAGGTGTGGAGAGGGAAGTGGAGGGGTGTGGTGGTGGGGGGAGCGAGCCTTGTAAGAGGGAGTGCAAGGCGCAAAGAGAAGAGATATGACCTGGGCTAGGGTGCTGGCAGGGAGGATCCCCAGGTGGTGGGGGTTGGGGTAGACAAGACGCATTTCAGAGACAATCTAAAGGATGTGGTGGCCAGTCTGTGGTCAGGCCTGAGGGAAGAAAAGTCAGGGTCCAGAATGATTTCCATATCTCTGGCTTCATGCATCGGGGGTGGTGGAGAAGGCAGGGAACAGAACAGAGGGGTTGATGACCATTTCTGCTTAGACCTTAAAGGGCCTGCAGGCCACTCAAACTTCAGGACATGTTCCATAAGGCAGAGGCAGGGGGCTGGGGTGGGGAGAGGGGAAGGGGAGGTTGGGAGATGGGTTGCAAAGGTGTGTGAGCTTTGACCTTCTGGGATGGAGAGACAGAGCGGCCCAGATACTAGAACCCAGCTGTCCTGCCTCTGGGGATGGGGAAGGGGCCTGAGAGCTCTTGACCCCCAAACTCTCTCTTGGGTTGGTGTCCTGAAGGCACATCCACCCTCACATCCCTCTCCGCTCCAAGGGCACCCAACCTGGGCTGAGGATCCAGCACCCACATGAGTCAGAATGACCTGTGTTTCGGTCTAACCCTCTCTCACCAGCTCTGCTCCTTGAATCTCAAGTCCCTAATGGGTCGTGTGGGGACACTGATGCCTCCATACCAGAGTTTAAAGACATAGGCACATAGAAGGGCTGGGGGATTGCTTGACAGGTGTCTGGCAGACATTCCATAAACAATTGTTGAATCTGGATCTTTTCTGAGCCTGCCTGGATGCCCCCTCCTCCAGGAAGCCTTCTCTGGTTCCCCTCCCCTAATCACACAAGGTTGGATACGATCCCCCTTCTCTGTGCTGCCAAAGCACCTCACTGTGCACCTCATTGTCTGTCTCCTTGAGCACAGAGGCTGGTATTACTTAGCAGGACAGTTTCATTTTGGTATCATAGATATCCTATCTCTGCTGCTTCTTCACTGTAGCATCTGGGGCAAGTCTGTCAGTATCTCTCAGCCTTCTTTCCCCCTCTGCAAAATGGGAATGCTGTCAATCGTACCTGCCTCTTAGGGCCGTTGTGAGAATTAAAGTGCACCGTCCTTAGAACCAGTCCTGGCCATGGCAGGTGCTCAGTGAGTGTGAGCCATTTATCCATCATTACTCATTATCGTTATCGCTGGGATCTTTACTTGGAGGTCTATGGAACTAAGAGTCAGAAGACCTGCGTTCTGGTCTCAGGTTTTTCTTGTGTTGATCTTTAGTGAACTTTTGTTGTACCTAGAACTGTTCTAGATCAGTGGTTAGGTAAGGAACAGAGGGCTTCATAATAAAGAAAAGCTCTATTACCATCCTTTCTGCGTTCTGCACAGACAGGTGACCAACACGTTTGTGGAGAGGCTTTGTGGGGAAGAGACTCTAGGGTGGCTCCTGCTTTCTCTCCTGTGACCCCAGGGGCCGCTGTCCAGGAGCCCACGCTCTGGTGGCACCTGCTGGCAGCCGGGGGGTGGGGTGTCCCAGCTCCTCGTCCCTGGAGCCCTCCCATGGAGCACAGAGCAGGAGGCCCTCAGCTGGCGCCGCACCCCCAAGCCTTTGGGCCTTGCTCTGTGCACACACATGTGTATTTGGGAGATGCTTCTCTTAATCATATCTTGAATTAATGCAGGCCTCGTTCTTTCCCAGCTCTCATTACCCTCTTAATTAACTCGGCACAGATGGAAAAAGTCGGAATTGCTCTAGCCGAGTTGTTCTGCTAGTTTTAAAATGAGATGGCAGATGGGAGGACGAGGTGGAACGGGCCGGCTCGGAGGGAGGAGAGGAGTTTTCAAGCTGTCACCGGAGCGTCAACAAACGCTCCATCTGTCGGTGGTGAGGCCAGGCCGAGGCCTCGTGCGGGGGGCTGGCGTTCACAGGGCCGCACGGGGGGGCCAAGGCGCAGAGGCGCGGGCGGCTCGGCTGCCCCAGGCGCGGTCCCCAGCACCGGGTGCCCGGCGCCGGAGTTCTGGGGTCCTGATGCGGTGGACCCCTCTCCCGCGGACTGTGACCGGGACACTCCTGCCCCCCACGGCTGTTTTGGGAGCCAAGGAAGCCTTTTCTTCTCCTTCTTATCTAAAATAGTGTCAAGGAATGAATTACGTCGACTCCACGCGGCTGTCAGAGTGAACTTCTGGGAACGCACATCACTTGGCTGCTTGACTGCCCACGGGCTCCCCGGGGTTGGCAAGGCAGTCTGCCCTGCCGGGGACTGCAGCCTCATCTCTCCCCGGCCCTCCACTTGCCCCACGCCGCCTTCAGCCGCGAGGACCTGCTGTGGTCTTTCTGATGCCCCATCATGCTCTCTTGGGGGTTCCAATTTCTGTTCCCGGAACCGGCCCCTCCTTCCCATCCTTTAAGACCAGCTGTGTTAGGTAGCCCTCGGAGTCCTCGCTCTGCTCCCGTGTTTCTCCCACCAACGTGTTTTCTAAAACCCTCTGCTCGTGAATGAATTAATAAATGGTTCTTTCAGCAGCTCAGTACAGGGTATGTGGTCTGTTTGGGGATGCGTCTCAACCTGCTAAGATCATAGAACCTTAGCATTCAAAGAGATCCCAGGAATCTCTTAGAGTGCAGGAATCCACTCTAGTGCGGCCCAGACAGGTGGGGTCTCGTGTTTGGCTTGCATACTCACAGGGTCTTAGGATTACTGGCCTTTCTGTCTTATGTCCTGAGGTTTGTGGAGTAGTAGACAGAGCTCAGACTTCAGGGTCAGACCTGGTGTCAAGCCCATTTATTGCTATGAGACCTCAAACAGATCCTTAACCTCTCTGAGCCTTGGCTTGTGCATCTGTAAAATGGGGGTTGAATCAGATGGTTGTTGTGTCCCTTTCAGTTGTGACCTGTGAGGTTCCAAGACTGTTGCCTCTGAGTCTCCACGTTCTGTTTCAGGGACCTCTCATCTGACCTCCTGACTCTTGTGCCCCTTGCCCCCATCCCTCTATTGTAATACCTGGTTCATTACACTGACTGCCTGGCTCCCTTCACCAGCTTTTCTTAAAATTCAATTCTGATCAAGTCACTCCTGTGCTTCTGTCTTCATCCTCCATGAGCAGCGGAGTTATGTCCGGGCTCCCTGGAGTGGCCTTCTCAGTGTCCCCAGATCCACAAGAGGTAACTTCTCACTCTCTACTTCCCCCACCAGAGTTCTCCAAACACACGTCCCGCCACTTCATACACTGTTACTTCTACCTGCAAATCCCTTTCCCCTGGCTGTTGTCAGCGACTAACTCCTATTGATACTGCGAAACCCTATTTGGATGTCACCTTCTGTCTGAGGCTTTTCCAGATCATTCTTTCCTTCTGAGCCAAGTTAACCATTCCTTCTTCTAGACCCTTTTACAAGTGCAGTACTGCACCTAGCACAGTGTGTTTGAATAGCCCTTTCCTGCAGTTGGGTTTTCTTTCTCCTGTAAATTTCACAAGGCAGGGACATCCTGATTCCTCTCTGTCCTCCGCACCAGGGACAGGGCCTGGCAGGCCAGTGTCCCCACCTTCCTGACTATGTGGCTGCACTTCTGACCCCGGTCTCTTTCCTCACTTTTTTCAAGTGAAAATGACAACAGCTCTTAATCAGAACTTCTTAATCCTACCACATTATCTTTCCGAGATGCTTTTACCTCCAGGAACCCATTGATTCTCCACTCTCAATTACTATAATTACCACAAATGATAAAATAGCAGCTTTCCCAGCTTTCTTTACCCTTGCCAATTTGCATATGCTAATGCACGAACATCTCCCCTCAGTCCCCCACTCCCACCCCTGCTGCTGGCTCTTCTAAGACAGTTTTTGTGTTTGCACTTACTTTGCCCCACAGCAACTCAGGGCTGGATCTGGGCAGGGAGGACAGAAGTTTCCAGAAGTTCCTAATCCATCCAAGGAATGGAAAAAATGAACTTCCTGTCATATAAAGCATAGTGAATACATGGAGGCAGATCTTCTGCTCACTCAGGAGAAGGCAGGGTGGGGGAAGCAGAGGGCACCCTCCTCTGAGAGGCAGGTGAGACCTGAGCTCATGTTGCTGACTCTAATAGTCTTGGCCTGGTCCCCTTGCTCTCTGAACCTCACATCCTTCTTCTGGAAACTGGGAGGTTATAGCCAGTTGGCAGTTTGTAATGAGGAAGAAATATGACCTTTCTTGTATTATGGTAAAATACACATAACATAAAATTTACCATTTTAACCATTTAAAGTGTACAGTTCAATGGCATTAAGCACATTCATGATGTTGTGCAACCATCACCACCTTCCATCTCCAGAACTCTCTCATCTTGCAAAATTGAAACTCTGCACCCATTAAACACTCACTCCCCATGCTCTCCCCACACCCCCAGCCCCTGGCAACCACTTTCTGCCCTTATGAATTTGACTCCTTCCATTGTATGTATGTGCCACAATTTGCTTGTCCAATCATTCATTGCTGGATACTTGGGTTGCTAGAAATACCCTCTTACAGGTTAAAATATCTTCTAAAATTTACAGACAGCACAATTTTAGGAGGTGGAGGTGGTTAGGACAGTGAACTGTGGTGTTACACTTGACCTTGAGTCCTGGCCAGGTGTCCTTGGGCTCCTTACCTCAGTGTCTATCCTATGGGGCTATTGTGAGGTTAACGATCTAAAGCACGTACAAGGCTTAGCACAGGGATTGACCTGCAGGAAATGTTCATTCTTTTATTCATTCATTCAACAAATCTGTACTAAGCACCTACTATGCTCCAGGCACTGAGCTGAGTGCTTGCCATAGAACCATGTGTGTCTTTCACAATGCTGACCTCAAGAAGGCAAGACAGACTATCATCAAATAAGTAAGAGAAAACACATTATGTCAGACAGTGGTAAATTCTATGGATTGACGGAGAGCAGATTAAAAGGGATAGCAAGTGCTTGGGGAGGGGGGCAGTGCTATCACATACAGGGTGAGCAGGAAAGGTCTCCTAAGGACATGAGTATTGCAAAGGTGAGCCTGGTAAGGATTACTAGAAATGGAGAGAAGAGAAAATGCAAAGACTTTGAGGTGGGAGCACACCTGGAATGTTCTAGGAACAGGAACGTGTCTAGTGTGGCTGGAGAAATGTGAGATAGAGCATAGCAGGAGGTAAGGGCAGAGAGGTAGCTGGGGGTTAGAGCTGCAGGGCCAGGTGAGCCCGGGTGGGAGAGCAGATGGCACTGAGCAGGGAAGTGATGGGGTCTGACTTGTGTTTAAAAAGCATTGCTCTGCCTGCCAGGTTGAGAATCAACTATAGTGTCAGCGAGGGTGGAGACAGGAAGACCTATGACTGAAATAATCCAGGCCTGACAAACGTTTTCTATACAGTTCCAGAGAGCAAAAGTGCTTGGCTTTGTGGGGCCATAGCGTCTCTGCTGCAATTACTCAGTTCTGCCCTTGGAATGCAAAAGCAGCCGTGGACAATATATAAACAAATGGGTGTGACTGTGTTCCAATAAAACTTTATTTATAAAAACAGATGGTCATCTGGATTTGGCTGGCAGGCTGTAGTTACTGATGCTGGCTTTAGCTAAATGGTGGTGAGTTGGACCAGGGTGTGGTAATGGGGACATAGGAAGTGGCTGAATATGGGATATGTTTTGAATCTTGACCCAAGAAATGCCAGTTACTGAGATGAGAGAGTCTATGGGTGTAAGAGGTTTTTTTAGGGTGTGAGGAGAATTAGGAATTTGGTTTCAAACATACTAAGTTTAAGATGGCCCTTAGACATCCAAGGTGGATGTATGAGTCTGGAGTTCAGGAGAGAGACTAAGGGTGGAGGGAGGAATTTTGGAGTTATCTAGATGGATCTGAAGATATGAGATTGGATGAAATCATTTATAGAAAAGGAGTGGATAGAGAAGAAAAGGCTGCCAAGGACTGAGCCCTGGGGTGCTCAAAGAGATGAGAAGCAACCCAACTGGTCAAGGAGACTGAGGAGGGGTGGTCACTGAGGTGTGAGGAAAAACCCAGAGAGTGTGGTGTCCTGAAAGCAAAGAGAAGGAAGTGTATCTATGCAGAAATGCTCAGTTTGCTAAATGTTGCTTCTGTGGGTTGTTCTCTACCAGAAACCCCAAGGTGACCTTCTTGGAAATAGGGTCTTTGCAGATGTAACTACTTAAGATGAGGTCATACTGAATTAGGGTGTCCCTACATCCAGTGACTGGTGTCCTCTAAGAGTGGACATATGAGACACACAGAGGGAAAAGGCTGTGTGTGGATGGAGGCAGGTAGAGTGATTGAGGTGATGCAGCTATAAGCCAAGGAATGCCAAGGAAGGCCAGTGACCACCAGAAGCTGGAAGATGCAAGGAAAGAGCCTTTCCTGGAAATGTCAGAGGGAACAGGACACTACTGACACCTGGATTTTGGATTTCTGGCCTCTAGACTGTTATAAATAAGTTTCTGTTCTTTTAAGTCACCTAGTTTGTGGTATTTTGCTTGAGTAGCCCTGAGAAACTAATACATGTTGCTGATGGGTTAAGTAGGATCAGGACAGATGAAGGACCTTGGATTTGGTAACACTGGATGACCTTGACAAGAGCTGTTTTCACTAAAGTGGTGGGTGTGAAAGTCTGATTGCAGTGGATTCCACAGAGAACAGGAGGGAAGGCAACAGACTATGAGCATGACCCATTCTTTCATTTTAAAGGGAGGGGGGAGGAAAGATGTAGTTGGGGAGGAATGGGAGAAATAAGACATGTCTTATGTTGAAGGGGACAAGCCAGCAGAGAGGCAAGAATTCATGATGCAGGAGAGTGGGGAGAATGAGTGGTGTCCTCCGGGACTGCATTAGTGGGCACGGGGAGAGGCTGGAGCATGGGGAGGTTGTTCATAGCAGTGAGAGGGAAAGCGGTGAGCTTGGGTGGGTGTGGCTGGTACAAGTGTTGGAGGGACTTGTAGGAGTTCTTTTCTGGTTACTTTTATTGTCTCAGTGAAACAAGTCAAAGAAATGAGCTGCAACTTAGGCTGGGGAGGAAACAACAAAAGTTTGAGTGGAGAGCGGAGATAGGTGGCCATGTGTGTGTGCGTGTGCGTGTGTGTGTGTGATTCTCACTAGGGAAGTGTATTTGGATGACTAGGCAGCCCAAAGGGCCCACTTGAGCTCAGTGACCCTTAGTTCAGTGTGGGCAGTGTGTTCCCCTCTCATCACATGCAGCTGCCAGGTTCAGGTTAAGAGCAGGTGAAGAATTGGATTAAACTACTAAGTGTAATGAAGCAAGAAATGATCAAGGCAGTCAAAGGTTGTATCAGTTATCTATTGCTGTGTAACAAAACCACCCCAGTACTTGAATAGTCATTCATTTTTCTTGTGAGTCTTCAATTTTTGGCAAGGCTTTGGTGGGGACAGCTTGTCTCTGCTCAGCTAGGGTGGCTTGACTGGGGAATGGAGGATTTACTTTGAAGATGGGGTAGTAGGCAGACTGGTCCCCAAAAATATCAGGTTCTAATCCCTGGAACCTGGTCAATGTTACCTTACTTGGAAAAGGGGTCTTTGCATATATGATTAAGTTAAGGATCTTGAGACAGGGAAATTATCTTGGACTGATTATCCATGTGGGTTGTAAATGCAATCATGTGTGTTTTTGCAAGATTGCTTTTGCAAGGGAGATTGGACATACAGAAGAGGTAGAGGCAATGGACCACAGTGGAAGTGACTACAAGGATGAAGCTGCAAGCCAAGGAATGCCTGGAGCTACCAGAAGATGGAAGATGCAAAGAATGAATTCTCTTGTACAGCCTCCAAAGGAGTATTGTCCTTGATTTTGGACTTCTAATTTCCAGAGCTATGGGGAAATAAATTTCTGTTGTTTTAAGCCACCAAATTTGGGGTAATTTGTTACAGTAGCCCTAGGAAACTAATATAGATGGTGGCTCTCATGTCTAGTGAGTTGTTTCTCTCTATCATCCATGAGCTCAGCTGGCACTGAGGCCTGAGGGCCTTAGTTCCTCTCCACCTGGACCTCTTGAGGCATGGTAGCTGGGTTCTAAGAGTGAGTGTCCCAAGAAAACAAGGCAGAAGTGATATCGCCTTTTTGACAGTCTTGGCATCACTTCTGCCATAGTCATAGCCCCACTCCAATTCAAGGACCCACTTCTCAAGGGGAGGAGTGTAAAAGTCACATAAGAAGTAGGTGTGAGATGGGAGGTATTGCTGCAGCCAGTTTTTAGCATGTACAACCTGCCACAAGGGTGATACAAGGAAATGATGGTAATGATGATGATTATGATGGCAAGGATGATGGTGGTGGTGGTGATGATGATGATGGTGGTGATGGTGATGATGGTGATGATGGTGGTGATGATGATGATGATGATGGTTATGATGGTAGTGATGATGGTGATGATGGTGATGATGATGGTGGTGATTATAATGATGATGGTGATGATGGTGGTGGTGATTATGATGATGGTGATGATGGTAGTGATGATGATGGTGATGATGGTAGTGATGATAATGATGATGGTGGTGATGATGGTGGTGATGATAATGATGATAGTGGTGATGATGATAGTGATGGTAATGGTGATGCTGGTGATGATGGTAGTGATGATAGTGATGATGGTAGTGATGATGGTGGTGATGATAATGATGATAGTGGTGATGATGATAGTGATGGTAATGGTGATGCTGGTGATGATGGTAGTGGTGATGGTGATGATGATGGTGGTGATTATAATGATGATTGTGATGGTGATGGTGGTGATGATGATGATGGTGGTGATGATGGTGATGATGGTAGTGATGATGGTGATGATGGTGATGATGATGGTGGTGATGATAATGATGATGGTGATGATGGTGATGATGGTAGTGGTGATGGTGATGATGATGGTGGTGATTATAATGATGATTGTGATGGTGATGCTGGTGATGATGATGATGACGATGGTGATGATGGTAGTGATGATGGTGGTGATGATGATGATGGTGGTGATGATAATGATGATGGTGGTGATGATGGTGATGATGATGATGATGGTGATGATGGTAGTGATGATGATGGTGATGATGGTAGTGATGATGGTGATGATGGTGGTGATGATAATGATGATGGTGGTGATGATGATAGTGATGGTAATGATGGTGCTGGTGATGGTGATGACTGACCATGATTTCTTGGTTGGGCAAAGAGGGAAGTGAGGACACACTGAGCAAAGGGCAGTGAAAGGGTGGCAGAGTCAATGGACCCTAGACCTAGTGAGGTGGAAGAACCGTTGATCGTGGAGTGAGCAGTGCCCAGAGAGTGAGATTTTTTGAAACTGAGGTTATGGAGCAAGAAAGTTAGGGCTAATGATAGGTATAGTTTAACTGTGGCAGTGAGTGACTGGGGCGTGGATTTTGCAAGACAGGAAGTCAAAGATTGACAAAACAGGCTGTTGAGAGGAACACTCACATGGATATTGAAACTGAGACTGTGTTGGAAAGAGTACAAATAAACCAGCAGTTAAAACCTCTGGGGACACAGGGATAGTGCTGTGAAAAGGAGGGGTAGTGGGTTCTCTAATGTGATGGGGTAAGCTTCAGAGCTGGAGGCTTTTAGGGAGGGGGACAGTGTTCTGGAAGTGGCAGTGAGGAGCAGTGAGGAGTGGTGTGAATGGCAGAAGGAGTGTGGGAGAGAAACAGGTCCTCTTGAGAGAGCTGCAGGGGAGGAGGGTCCCTGGGGAGATCAGGTTTCGGTTGGAGCCAGAAAGTGAATGTGCTCAGAAGTTTAGAAGAGGATAGAGGGAATTGCAGAGGGCATAGTGGGAGATTTTGGTAAGGATGTAGAGCCCAGTAGGGATGAGTGCTGAGGAGGGGGGAATGCTCTGGGAACACTGGGCTTTTCAGGGTGACTGATGTGAACCAGGATATATAGCATGACGGTATTAGATTTGGGGGCCTCAAGGTAGGTAGCTGGTCTCTGAGGGCTGAACGGAGGTGGAAGGAAGGGGTACTAGGAGCCCCAGAGCTCCTGTTCATGACAGTGAGAGGTCAGGAGAGGTGCCATGTGTCCAGGGGGATTCAGAGTTCAGCAGATATTAATTATCACTATCATTGTCATTATTTTGCAGGTCAGGCTGTTGATTTTATAGATGGGGAATGGGCATTATTTCAACTTATGTTGTGACTATTTTCCTGGCTTCCCGACAGGGCTGTGAGCTCTGCAGAGCAGGGTCTTCATCTTGTTGCCTTGGAATCTTACCATCCAGCACAGTGCTTAGCCCAAAGTATTTATCAGATAGCATGTGTTTAATGAAAAAGGCTCAGAGACTTGTGACTTTCCCAAGGTCACAGAGCAAATACAGACCTAGTACAAATCACCTGGATTCCTTATTCTCAATTTTCTTTGCACTCCTACAAATCTAAATCCCTCAAATTCTTGTAGTGGTTACTTTTCCCCTTTATCTCTTTCCCTTTTGCCCATTTATTTTCCAGTGAGATCATTAGCCCCAGATGGAATTTGAAGCCCAGAACCTCCATCAATGTTCAAAGCCTCCCTCTTTTTGCCCATGTGTAATCTTCAAAAGGCCCTTTTCTCCCATAATGATCTTTCCTGGGGGGATCCTGGCAGTCCTGAGCATAGGAACTGCAGGCTGGCTAAAGAGGGCTTTTCTGCTAATAGAATAAACAGGCATGAAAATAGGGAAAGAGGGAGGTAGCTTGGGGCCTCTTTGTCAACTGTTTTGGACTCGGCATTGGAGGCTTCCTAAGTCCATTAGCCTCTGTTAATTTCTCTAGTGCTTTATGATGAAGGGGATGGAATTGGTGGAAATACTCCATAAGTGGGGTTAGTCACACCCGAAACTGACAGGGTGAGATAAACCCATTTGAGGGAACATCTTCTCAACCCATCCAAAAGATTTGAGGAGTGGGAGGAGAGAATCCCATGATCCAATGCCAACTTCTTGATCACAGATTCCCTTCTGAGATGCTGTCAGCTGGGGGCTTAGAACAACTCCTCTTAAAGCCGGGATTTGGAAAGGGCTGGTGAGTCACTGCTCTGTGATCAGCTCAGAAATAATGGGTTCCATGCTCTGTTTCTCCCATCCGAAAACTTCAGAGTCTGGCCAGGCACCAAGGGGACAGAGACATACAAAATGATAATATCAATCCTACCATTACAGAGATCGGGGTGTGCGTGTGTGCGTGTGCATATGTGTGTGCGTGGAAGGAGGGATGGGGATGTGAGGGAAGGGAGGAAGACTTAGAACATGCAAGAAGCAGAATCAGGCTGGCATAGAAACTGGCAGGTAGAAGTCCCCCCTCTGGCCCCCAAAAGAAAACACTCATCTCTTGGAGCAAGGAAAGGCAGGAGGAGGATGAAATCTCAGAGTCTTTGAGAGAGTTCTGAGAAAAAGGAATCGATTGGGAGAAATGGCACTCCTGTGGGGTGGGTGTCTCGGGAAAACAAAATAGGACACACTCTGAGAAGGCATTTTCTGTCACCTTGAGAGCTTCCAGTGGATTGCTGCTGAGGATGAACTCCCAGTCCCGTGAGCGGCTGAGTCATGTGTGAAGAGCATCCAACACCACGTGGGGTTAGGGGACTGCCAGGCCATCTAAGGCAGTATGGTTAAGCCTGGGCAAGTGCTACTGGCAACATAGTCAAAATATATCCCAGCCCGTCTACTGTTCCATCTTGACTCCTAGAGTCCCAGGCTAAGCCACCATCACCTGCCCCTGGACAGCCACAGTGACCTCTTAACTCATGTCCCCGGTGCTATTTTAAAAGTGTCAATCAGATCATGGTACTCTGTAAAAAACCCTCCAATGGCTTCTCATTGCTCTTAGAATATAGTCCAAACTCATGGTCCATGAGACTGGGCACTCTAAGACCTCACCTCGTACTCTCTGACCTCACCTCGTACCTTCTGATCTTACTGCGTGCTATGCTCCCTCAGTGAGCAGAGTCACACCTTCTCTCTCCTCAAAGAGGTCGTTCCTGTCTTGAGGCCTCTGCTCATGATGGTCCCTCTGCCTGGAATGTTCTTCCCATGGATTTTTGCATGGTTAACTTTTCCTTATTTTTCGGGTCCTGCGTCATCTGTCACCTCCACACGGAGGCCTCCTTTGCCCCCATTTGGAAGTAGGCGGCCTCTCCTCACCCCAACCACTTCCTTTATCTGGTTCTATTTTCTTTGTTATTACAGCTTCTTGCTATTCCAAATAATCTCATTAGTGTATTATTCTGCTTGTGCATTTTCTGTGTTCTACTGTGAAAACATGAGCTTTGAGAGCAGAGAGTTCTTCCATCCTGTTTACCACCTGAGTGTAGGTGTATAGGATTCTTTCAAAGCATAGTTGTGGGATGGATGAATGAATAAACGAATGAATGAATGAAGAGATGAACAGATGAGTCAGACACACCTGGATTTGACATCTGGGTCGACCACGTACAGGCCTAGTGACTTTGAAAATGTTTGTTGGCAACCAGGAGCCTTGTGTCAGAGGTCCCTTGTGTAGGGGCCATGATATTTGGCCTGAGGATGTCACAGGGCACCTGTTTCAGAATTATGTGAGACTTGCAGCTCAGTACCTTGCACCCAGTAGGTGCCCATTAATGTCAGCTCCCTTCTCCTTCCTGGTCTTCCAGTCGTGAACTCCACATAAAGTAGGAGGGTCAGGATGGACTACCACTGCCAGAGAACTACCATCAGAAGGGCCAGTCACAGGGATGGACACCTGATCTACCTGTCTCCCAGCCCTGATCTTGTCCCCGTGATCCACCTGGCTCTCCAAGGCCCAGACTCTGCCCACAGTCCTGTTGCTACTGCTGTGCTCAGCACCCTCATGCCCTCCAATGTGGGCTTCCTAATGCTGAAGCTTCTTTAAGTCTGACATTCAAGGCTCTTGAACACCTGCTCTCGTTTTACCTGAGCAATTTTATGCTCTTGACTTTTACCTGCCCCTTGACTCTGCTCAGGCTGTTGCTTATCCCATCCCTCACAGTCCAGTGTAAACTTTTTTTTTTAGGGCCCTCAGCACTGGGTCAGTGCACAAGCAATGGATGTGCTAATTACAAAATTGCCCCTTTATGTTCCCTGAAGGGTATTGGTAGCAATTTTACTAGAGATGTGCTTCTAGTAGACACTTGAGTTGGACATTCCCCTTGTGTGTTGATTTGTCTTTCCTGGTAACAAACTTTTGGGGCAGGAAAGATAATCTTGTCCAACTCTCATGACAGAGGGGGAAATAGGGCCCAGAGAAGTAGAGCACCCTGCCCAGGTCATGCAGTGAGTCAGTAGCAGAGTGAAGACTGGAACCCAACTATGGATTTTGGCTGCAGAGAGCTGGTGGCTGAGCTCAGTTTGGATCAGCCTGGGCAGGAAGCCCATGGCCTGGTCTGCTTTGGCCGTGCCCCCGGGCACCATGTGAGTGGCAGCAGCTGGAGGCCATTAGGGGCGTGTGTGTCTCTCTTGCTCACACCCCCGTCTACAAATATTATCCTTGGAGGCAGCCTCAGCTGGGATGGCACACCGGGTGGCTGTCCCATGTGCCAGCCTGCGTGCCCTGAAGCCTTCTCTGAAGCCTCCCACTTGGGAGGTCTGAACTGAGCTTTCTACCAGGAGAGCAGGAACAGGGCTGAGTCCCTGCTGTTAGCACCCAAGTGGATGGGATCCTGGGTTCAGGCAGGCTTCTGGGATGGTGGTTTTCGAAGAGAGCAGTGCTGCCCCCTGCAGGGTATTTTGGGTATTTATGGGAGTTGGTTTTGGTCCTCACAGTGTTTTGGGGAAACTGTTAGCGATTAGCGGGTGGGGGGCAGATATGCCCAGCATACCGCCTTGTACCAGAAAATTCCACATTACAGAGAATCCACTTGCATCTTCCCAAGAAATGTTTGCATGTCTTACTGGAAATGCATGCAAGTGAAAAATCTGTTTTTAGTTATGTATTTCTAGACCCAAGAGCGCTCTCTCTCTCTCTAATCTATCTATCCGTGAATATATATAAAGAAAGTTATTTTGTGCCTAGTTTTAAAATACACGGAGCTTTCCAGGAACACAACTACTTGGTAAATCGAGGGTAGACTGTACTTTGTTTTGTTCAAAACTTCACGAAGAGTGGTTCACCACTTCAGAATATTGTGCTGTGGATGGCAAGACTACAGTTAAATTTAAGACACTGATACATTCCCCCAGCCTCTGTCTGCCTTTGTAGTTATAAATATAGAAAGGTGCTTAGTTAGCCCTTACTTCAAAATGTCAGATTTAAAGAAAAACTGTCAATGATATTCAGTTGGATAGTGTTTCATGTCTCCTAAGTCCCAACCTACTCATTAGAAAGAGGGTAAACATCTTACTGCTTTCATGTTCTTCACTGAAGTCACGTTTGAGCACTTGGTTATTAAATATATATTATTTTATTATGAGTTATCTCCTTTTATCTTTATGATATATCTATCTTTATATTAGTTTAAACAATTATATAAGTAGGTTATAGTATGCTCTAGAGTTACCTATCTATACTAGTAGATACTACACTATACTATTTCGTCATAGTAAAGAGAATGTTTCAAAATAATTGCTATGAAAAGAGGGATGAGGGTCTGAGAGAATAAAAAACCTGCTGCCTCACCTCTAGGGACACATATCTGGTTTGTCAATACCATTTAAATCCTGTCTTCTGGATGAAGAATCTGTTTTTTCCTTCTTGGAACCCATGTACATCCAGCTTTGTGATCTTCATTCATTCATGTACTAATTCGACATATATTAAGACCTGTTATGTATGTGCCAGGCACGTTGCTAAGCACCCAGTGTATATTATCTCACTTAATCCTCATGGCTGCCCTGCAGAAGAGGAGTTATTGTGGTCATGGGTTCAAGTCCCAGAGAGCTCCCAGGCCAGGGGAGGAGACAGACAAGCAAACAGGCATTGATGGTCCAGTGTGGTCAATGCGTTCATGGGGGGAAGCACAGGGAAGGGCTGTAGGACCCAGAGGAGGGGGTCCTAACACTCTTCCAGAAAAGAAAAGGCTGTTTTAATGAAGGGTTCCTGACAGATCAGTATCTGAGCTCAGTTTTAACAGATAGGCGGGAGTCAGGCAGAGAGAAGAAGGAGGTTCTAGGTCAGGAGGATGCAGTGGCAAAGGCAGGAATTAGCATGGCTGGCCTGGAGGACTGCAAGCTATTCATTGTGGTTGGAGCCCAGAGTAAGTGGGGATGGTGAGAGAGGAGGCTATGTGCAGGGAAGAGGCAGCCTCTATAGTGTGGCTGTGTTCCCTGGGTGCAGCCCCGAAGATCCCTCATTTTGTCCCAAAGGCAATAGGGAGCCACGGAAGAGTGTAATGCAGTGGAATGATGCTGTCGGTGTGGTGGTTTGGAGTGATCACTTGGTGTTACAATCTGTAGAATGATTGGTGGGGACACGACTAAAGGCTAAGAGACTAGACCAGAGGCTTTTAGCACAATCAAGTAATTCATTATTACTGCAAATATTTATTGATTATCTCACATATTATAGTCAGTGCATGAAGTCAGAAGCCCCCAAAGGCCCCAAAGTCATAAGTCTGGCCACTTAATTTCTATTAGCCCAGTATGAGCCAGAATTGTGACATTAATTAGGTCCCTGTGCTACACCCACCCCATGGCCTTCTGAGGTCCCAGACGCGGGTGCCCGAACCACTTATTTATTTACAGTGCTAATACAATGACCAGTTCCTCAAAAAAGGCAGCAAGGAAGACATTTGGCTCCTGGCTGGAGCTTAATTTTGGATAATTTATTATTATTCTGGAATATTTTCTAATTGACTGAATTTTAATTGGCTGGAGCTGTCATCACAAAAATGCTTGTCTGTGTTCATCCCCATCCAGTGCAACCGGCAGTTCTAGCGCTGCAGGAAACCTCACTGTGTTGAACAGAGCTCTCTGGCAAAGGTGAACTTGCTTGGCCTTAAAGGCCAGTTAGTCAGGACGGTGCACAGTGACCTGCAGGTGAGCAAGAGACTAGAGATGTCGGGAGAAAGGAGATGCCTAGATGCACGATCTTGGGGAGACAGAAAAGGTAGATCATGAGCCCTTCTGGTTCAAGTCTTCAGAGACCGACTTGCTGGCATTCCCCCCGCCCAGCAAATGTTTACCTAGCACCTTCTGTGTATTGCAGAGATCAAAATAGATGCGGCCCTTGTCCATGCAGGCTTATAGCTTAGTGGGGGATACAGATATTAAAGAGCTAGTTATTCAAATGATTATTTAATTAAAATAGTGATAAATGCCGTGAAAAGAAAGTTCAGGGTGATAGGAGAGGGAATCACCACTGGATCTAATCCGATTTTGGGGTGGGCGTCCTTGAGGATGTGAGGTTAGAGATGAGACTGGGGAGCAAGTAGGGGATGACAAGATGGGATAAGGGTGCAACGGGGCAGTGGGAATAGTGGCTGGGAAGGCTCAGAGATGGGCCACGTGAACAAGGCCAGCAAAGGCGAAGTGCAGACAATGAACAAGACATGACCTGAAAGAAGGCAGCACCTGCTAGTGCATCTCCAACCTTCCCTTCAAATGGCTCAGGCAGGAGGAGAAGGGCTAAGCATGGGGGCTCCCTGAATACTTCGACAAAAAGGTCAAACTAGACTCTAAGCGTATTAATATATTTAAATCTATGAATAGGTTGTATTTTGAGTGTTAACTCCAATCTGTTAATGGTGATTGCCTGGGAGTATTCTATTGAGAAGGATTCTGAGGCTCTCTCCAGGATTAGTGATAAAGAGTGGAATGATTGATTAGTAACGTCTGCCGTGGGTAAGGGAAAGGAACTGATAGCTGACATGGTCATTACTTGCTGTCCCTGTTTCTACTGCTACTAACAAACCACCTGCAAAATTAGTGGTGTATAAAACAACCATTTCTGATGCTTTCAGATTTTGTGGGCCACAAAGGTGGATGGAGCATTCTGTGACTTGTCTTCTCATTCTCTTGATGTTGTCTTTTGCAGAGCAGAAGTAACAATGCTAATAAACTCCAGATTATCAATTATTTCATTCATGGATCATACCTTTGGTGTATCTAAAAAGTCATTGTCATACCCAAAGGTCATCTAGATTTTCTCCTATATTATCTTCTAGAAGTTTTATAGTTTTGTGTTTTACATTTAGATCTGTGATCCATTTGCATTAATTTTTGTGATGAGTATAAGATCTGTGTTTAGATTTTTTTTTTTCCTTTTTGCATGTGAATGTCTGGTTGTTCCCACGCCATTTGTTGAAAAACTATCTTTGCTTCCTTGTATTGCCTTTGATCCTCTGTCAAAGATCAGTTGACTGTATTAATGTGGGTCTATTTCTGGGCTCTCTATTCTGTTCCATTGATTTGCCTATTCATTCACCAATACCATACTGTCTCGATGACTGTAGCTTTACGGTATGTCTGGAGTTGGATAGTCAGTCTACAACTTTGTTCTTCTTCAATATTGTATTGGTTGTTCTGCATCTATTGCTTCTCCATATAAACTTTAGATCTAGTCAGTTTGTTGATATGCACAAAATAACTCTCTGGGATGTTGATTGGCACTGCATTGAGTCTACAAAACAAGTTGGGAAGAACTGACATCTTAATAATATTGAGACTTCCTATCCATGAACATGGAACATCGCTCCATTTATTTAGTCCTTCTTTGATTTTTTTTTTTAAATCAGAGATTCATAGCTTTCTTCATCTAGATCTTATACATATTTTGTTAGATTTGTACTTAAGTATTTAATTTTGGGGGTGTTAATGTAAATGATATTGTATTGTATTTTTCACCTCAAGTTCTACTTGTTCATTGCTGGTATATAGGAAATCAGTTGACTTTTGTATATGAACCTTGCTAAATCACTTATTAGGTCCTTTGCTTTTCTGATGACAGACATTGTAACTGGTGTGAGGTGATACGACACCAAAATCTCCATACATTTTAAAAGGAATTTGGTGAGTTTATTGTTGTTTGTTTGTTGTTTTGGGCGGTACTTGTGTGAGACCTAAAAACAAGCAAACAGGGGAGCCTGGGTGGCTCAGTCAGTTAAACGTCTGACTCTTCGTTTCAGCTCAGGTCATGATCTCAGGGTCCTGAGATCGAGCCTGGCATCAAGCCCAATGCTTAGTGGAGAGTCTGCTTGAAGATTCTCTCCCTCTGCCCCCCCCTTTCTCTCTCTTAAATAAATAAATCTTAAAAAAAACCAAGCAAACAAAAAAATTCTAATTCCTAAAACACGGTTTAAACATATTTTAAAGAAGGAGAAAAAATAATGAAAGGGTTTTAGAAAGAAAACGTTTAATGTAATTGGTTACCTAAAGACAACTCTTGAAAGAAGACCTTGCAATTCTCTCTTTTGGTTCTCATAGAGGCAACAAGTTCTCAAGCAAACTTGTCTAGAAGCCACCGTATATCCACCATAAGAGATGCCCACATCCTTTGGAAGTGGATCCAGTTGAGGGTGTAGCTGTCTGAGGCTAGGCTTCCTGGAGACAGACTCTGAGAAGGAGATTGGCAGGCAGGAAATATTGGTTCAGTTTAGCTCTTGGGAGTGATGCCTGTGAGAGAAAGAAAGGGAAGCAGGGCTGGGCAGAGGGAAGACTTGAACGGCAATGCCAATGCTGTTGCAGCAGAAACCTCAGTTTATTCTCTAGGCAGCTCTGGGACTGAGATAGCCCTTTGGAGTTGTTTTTAATCAAGGTAAGAGCTCAGCTCTTTGTAGCTCACCATGGGAGCAGGCTGCCTCTGTGGAGGGAGGCATGACCTTGGGTGATTCAGCGCCCTTTGGCTAAGGGCAATTCCTGGGGAAGGATGCTCTGTGAGCTCCCAGCAGTCCACACTCCCAGAGGATGCTACGGGAACAAGTACCTTTGTCCCAGAGGGACACCTGGGAGCCACATGACAGTGTTGCCTACAGTAGTGGAGAAGGTCTAGCCGTGGGAAAGCAATCTTGGCAAATCTTCCAACCTGTCGGCACTCTGGATGCTAAGCACTGAAGACCTCATAGTCTAGTGGATTAATCCAAGTCACCAATAAAGGTGATACATCATGGCAAGATAGGAGCTCCAAAGGAAGGATACACAAAGAGCAAAAGAAGCACTGAGTACTCTACCTGGGGAGTGGTATCTAGTAGGAAGGATATTTGAATAGGACTTTGAAGTATGAGTAGGAGTTTGCCAGGCGGGCAAGACAAATTTTTATCCTAATATTACTGCTCCTGTTCCAATCCAGACCAAGACAGGCTGTCTTATACTTTCATTACAACCAACAAAGTTCGAGTGAAAATACAAAAGTTCCATGTAGCTTTGGGAATGGGATGACTCAGTCTCTATCAACCTCTGAGGCTTTCATGGCAGTAAAAAGAGGAACCTATGGAGAGGAATGTGCTTTACGTGGAATTGGTTTGGTTTAGCTCAGATGTCCCCTGCTGTACTGTATCACTCTCCTTCAATAGGACCTAAGCCCAAAGACATAGATTAAAATTTAGCAGTGATTATAGAGCCCCTTTTTTCTCATCCATGCCTTTCCCCCAGAACTTAGCATCTAATTAGCCAAACATTCGTTATCTAGGGAGTTCCAAAGTTTCCAATGTAAGCCTCGACCCAAAAAAGAAACCGGCATCATATTTTAGAAGTCACGGTTACAGTTGTTTTTGGTGAATTACCATTTATACATTTTCCATCTGTGAGTATTTTTCTGGAGTACCACCTGTTTTCTCCCCACTTTGGTAGTAGAGAATCCAACAGATCCTATCTCAGAATAAATGCATTTTATCTATAGTAGTTTTCCACATTTTCAGCAACTTTTTTTTTTAATCTTACAAAATAATCTCCCCTAAATACAAACCAGCTTTAGAGCCACAAATAGACATGGACGCTTTAAAGTTTTTAAATTTTTTTTTTTTTTCAAATCTCTCACGAGAGCTCTGGGAAGTCGATCTAAAGAGAGAAACTCAAAGTGACAGTGAAGATGATGAAAAACCCGAGATGGGGGACACGTCTTGTACCAAGAGCACTTTGCTAAACTGCAGAGCAGACAGAGAAGGGGAAGCTTGCAGTCGTGGGGAGCCTGAATGGGGAGAAAGCCTGACTTGGAATCTGAGGGATGTATATTTTAAATTTCCTCTGTGTTCCTTGTTTCCATGCAGCCTCACATGAGTTACTTAACCTCCCTGACTCTTTGTTTCCACCTGTATAATATGGAGATCATATGCTCACTCCAGAGCTGTGGTTTGAGGAGATGATGTTCGATGCATTGTAGATGCTTAATCAGTGTTCATGGTCTTCCTGCTCAGATTGCTCGCTATGCCGGATGCCTGCGTGAAAATGTACCTCTTCACTCTCAACAAGCAACCCCCATCTAATGAGAGCAAAGGCGTCTGGGATTGTGCTCCTGAGAAACGTGCCAGGGGGTACCCAAACCCCAGAATAAACATAGAGCGTCTTACGAGTGGTTTAAATTTATACTTCAGCAACTAATTTAAACATGGTTTTCAAGTTAAAACAAACATGCATCTACTGTAATGTAGATGGAAAATTCTGTGTATTTTATTTGAGAACACAAAATTCAGAAGAACCTCTTGTAGGGTGCTATAGATGGTACCTATAGGGCTTTTGGGGGCATGATTTTAGGGTTCCCTGGGTTTAGGGGTGCACTGTTCAGGGGAAGGGTTTGGAAGCCCTGCTTAGGAGCTTCCTGAAAGCCTGGTGGCTACTCTGTCATCATATCCTGGCTTCCATGGGAGAATCAAGGGAGTCGTGTCAAGGAGTTAGAAAGGACTTTTGAAATATGGCCATTTGTTTTCACAGGTGGGTAAAAGGAAGTGTTCAAAGACTAAAGGATAGATGGTCCCCAAATAAAGCATCCTGATCATCCACTGGTTAGGAGTATGGGGATCCTGAAGGCAGCTTTCTCTTAGTGCTGTGTTGTTAGGGAGACCATGTAATTTATCATCCAAACTGGGACATTTGAAAGAGAAGGGGTGCTATTAATAATTACATGGGGACAACAGGCACAAACCAGACTGCTTGGTGGTCCAGAGCCTAGAGGGACCCTATGCATAATGCTGCAGTTCCTTGATTCCATGAGCCCATGAATCATATGACGCATCATTGGAAACAAAAAGGCAAAAATTAGGTGCTGTTGGAGTGTTTTCCAAGGGGGGGTCATGGCCAGTTTGTTTTAAAAGTTAAAAATCACGCTAATTACCGTGTGTAGAGTGGATGGAGTCCCATCAGGGTGGTACCAGGGAGACCCATAAGGAGGCTGGTCCAGGGCTGACGGTGGTGGCCTCTGACTTGCATCCACCTTCCAAGGCCCCAGCCCAGCATTTAAAGAACCCTGGTGACCTCTTGCTCTAGATATTTCATGTTACCAATGCCTAGCTCTGGAAGCCTGGGCAAATCACCCCGCATTGCAAAAGTAGAAAATGAGACAGACAACATCATTTACCCAGAGGAACTTTTCAAGACATTGGACAAAGGAATTAAAAAAAAAAAAGGATAATCCTGACAAAATCTGCCTCCTGGTCATCTCACTGCTTCAGTGGTACAAACAAAGTTGGCTGACAAGAAAGCACCAAGAATGCAAACAGAGAGACAGATGGTCTTTGAAGGCATAACCCTCTGCCTCAGGGACAGATGTTCATATCTTGCATTTGGAAGGACAAAGAGGTGTTTTGTTTGTTTGTTTGTTTGTTTGTTTGTTTTTTAATGCTTCTGAAATATTCCTTGGATTGTGGGGACAAGATGCTCAATCTTTCACACATGCCACATTCTTTCCCACCCCAGGGCCTTTGCACACACTCCCTCCTTTTTTTCTGAAAGGCTTCTCCCCACTCCTCATACAACTAGCTCCTTCTCTTCCTTTGTGTCTCAGCTCAGTGCCTATGTTTTGGGTGGCCTTCCCTAACCCATCCAGCTAAAGTAGATCGTCCTCTTGTCATCTGCCACCTCTGCCTTCGTGCTTCTTTTTATACACCTGACACAATCTGCCACCGTTTGGCTTGTCTGCTTCCTTGTGTAACTTGTCTTCCATTCTAGAAGGTAAGCATCACAAGGAGAAAAATGACTTCTGCCTTCTTCAGTGCTGTACCTTCAGCACCCAGAAATAGTGCCGACATATGTCAGGAGCTCAGCAAGTATTGTGGAATGGATAAATGATTCTCAGATTGGTCAGGGGCTCGGAGGGCATCTCTGAACTTGCCCCCACCTCTAAGGGCCTTTGAGTTTACAAATATTTTGTCATCAAGGCAGTGGTGACTCACCCCAGAGCCATGAAACACAAGAAGGCAATTCTTCCATCTGGATGAAGAGGCCCCTCCACCAGACACAGGGAGGCTGTCTCGGAAGACAGTGAGTGAGTCTGCAGGGCTTCCTCCCGGGGTCTGTTTGGGGGGTGGCACGTGGAGCCCTTCCTTCTGGCACGCACACCCCGTCCCAGACAAAACATAGCCCATGCCGGCTTCGGCCAGCACCAAGTCTCAGGAGCGGCCTTAAATCACACAGATGTCCCGAGGTGGGAGTATAACCCGGGCCCCGGTCCTAGATCACTGGGCACAAGGCGGAGGTCATATATCACCTAACTCCATAAAGCCTCCACGGCACCTGGGGAAGCTGCTTGAAGCGCTTCACTGAACAGTGGAGCGCAGAGTAATTGTTCTCATATGTAACTTTCCCTGCGCTCAGGGGGGCTGCCTTTCCTTTTTCATCCCCCCCCCTTACTTTACCACTATGTTTTATTCCCTCCCTCCCTCCTTCCCTTCCTTTCTCTTTTGTTTCCTAAAAGGGAGTGGTGTTACCACCGGAAAAGTGCAATGTGATTAGGGTAGATAAGAGGAGGCAAGGGACAGAGGACTCACGGGGCCCAGAGCACAAGGACAGCAAACCCAGGAGGAGCCCCAACCCTGGAGGCCATGGTGCAGAGGGTCAGCCAGGCTCCTGTATGTGCTGAGCTCTCTGGGAAATGTGGGTGCTGGGTGCTGGGGAAGCCGGCCTGGTCCTGGGGCTGTGACAGACCTGGGTTCAAATCCCGGCTCCCTCCTTTACTTTCCCAGACATTGTAAGAGATGTGACAGCATCTTGGAAGGAGGGTGGGCTCTAGGGGACGTCAGATATGGGTCCGAGTGCCTTTCCTGTGGCTCCTGTGACCAGAGCACCTCTCTCAAGCTTCTTTCCCCAGTCCTCACAGTGGGGTACGAACAGTGAGTCGCTCACTATGCTGGTGGAGGAGACCAAAGGTAACGGTAAGCATGCAGGTACCTGGCAAACTGCAGTGTCCTACAGACAGGTGACAGCAACGATTATGATGGTTAACCTTGATGAATGACACAGTGCCACTCACAGGGAGCGGACGGTCTAGAGCGGCTTCTGCGGGAGGAGATTCTGGTGCCGTGTCCTCCAAAGGGTGTCCGAGATAACCTCTCAGTGCATAAATCAGATATAAAGTTGGGAGAAGGGAGAGAGAGAGAGGTTTTAGGCCTTGGCCATTTGCTGTTTGGATGACGCAGTGGGGTCTTGGGAAGGGAGTCCTGTGTGGCTTCGTGGGCGGACAAAGAGTCCTTTGTTTTCTTTGGCCGTGTTTGGCTGACCCAGGAGATGACCACAGCATAGAACTGGTGTTGTAGAACATCTGCTCCCTATTTAGCAGGGCCATTGGAGCAGCTGGACCGGCAGCCGGGCCGGCTCATGGGGTGGTGACCGCGTGGGCTCCGGAAGCCCACCCATCTGGCTGTCTGTGTGCCCCGGGGCACGTTATTCAAACTTTTCAGACTCAGTTCTTGCACTCATGAAACAAAGCCTCTAATTCAGGGACTGTGGGAGTCTGAAGTCCCCTGAGAATTCCCTGGATGGGGTTGGGGTGGGCAGGGAGACTAGAGTCCCACAGTCACCCAAGCCCCTGGCTCTGCTCTGTGTTGGTTCTGTCCCATGATGATCCAGACAGGGAAGTTCTCAACTTCCCCAAACTATGCCCCCCTCCTCCGCCATATCTAGATCCAAGTTTGTGAAGGTTTGCAAGGGAGCTCCAGGAGGAATTCATATCCCAGAGACAGTAACGACTGTAAACTAGACTTGAGGCATCTCCTTCCTTAAAATGTCAGCCAACTGAGTAAAGAAGGTCTCCCTCACCAACGCGAGCAGGCATCATCTAGTCTACTGAGGGCCTGAATGGAACCAGAGGGCAGAAGAAGGGGCAAATTTGCTCTCTCTGCTTGAGCTGAGACATCTGTCTTCTCCTGCCTTTGGACGTGGGTGCTCCTGGTTCTCAGGTTTTCAGACTCAACTGAACCACACCACCAGCTTCCTGGTTCTCCAGCTTGCAGATGACAAATCGTGGGACTTCTTGGCCTCCGTAACCCCATGAGTCAATTCCTATAATAAATCCCCTCTTAATGTATCTCTACATATCCTATTGGTTCTGCTTCTCTGGAGAACCCTGACCAATACAACCATCCACTGGGGGGTTTCTTCATTGCTTGTAGCTCTCCCAGCCTCATCCCTTCTAGCTGGGTCCCTATGTTAGTTTTCTGGGGCTGCTATAACAAAGTGCTATAAACTGGGTGGTTTAAAACAATAGATATTTATTCTTTTGCAGTTCTGGAGGCTAAAGTCCAAAATGAAAATGTCGGCAGGATTGCCCTCCTTCCAAACCCTCTAGAGGAGAATCCTTCCTTGCCTGTGCCAGCTTCTGGGACCCCCAGGTGTCCCTTGGCAGCATCACCTCAATCTCTGTCTTCATGTGTCTTCTTCTAAAGACTGTCCTAATGGATTAGGGCCTATCCCAATTGCTTATGATGTTATCTTAACTTGATTGTATCTACAAAGAACCTATTTCCAGATAAGGTCACATTCACATTGGAGGTTAAGATTCTAACAGGTCTTTTTGGGGGACACCATTCAATCCACCATAGTTTTCTTTCCTCTCTTGTTCCTCATCTCTCTACTTCCTCACTCTTCCCCCACCAGAATGCCCCCCAAAAGCTGCATATTCTTCTCTATTATGCAGAGCTCTTTAGCCCCCCTGGGTACCTGCAACCAAGGTATATCCCCACTTATCCAAAACCATCAAGATGACCATGAGTTTCAATTTGAGAGGGTCCACCCTTTTTAGAACCCAGACCATAGCTTCTTTCCTTTTCTTTCTCATTGCACACTGCACACAAATGAGATCATGTTATACATACTGTTATATACCTTGTTTTTGTTTGTTTGTTTCTTTAATACTTTGCAGTAAATCGCGAACATCTTTCCATGCCAACACACATATTCCTACAGCATGCTTTTTAAGGGAGGGCCATGTAGAACTTTGTCATGCGTGCCTCTTCCATAATTTAATTAACAAATCACCAGCTGTTGGTGCACCGGCCGCCTCCACTTTTATGCTGCTGATCGCATCGCTCCCCCGCAAGTCTGAGCTCTGGAATTCAGTGGTTTCCCCTGATGGGCTTTTATCTACATGCACACTGGGTGAACAGGAGGCACACACTTTGCCAAGCCAGCGAAATAACTGCAGCCAGAGCTAAAGATGGGCGCGAGCTCCTGACGCAGCACCTTGTGCTGTCCATTAATAGGGCTGGATGATGCTCCGATGCCTTAAATCTGCAGGCCTGTCTAATTCTAGAAGGAAACGGATGGTGCCCATCCTGGAGTCAGTGTTTGGAAACAACAAAAGGGAAGGTTTATTAACACTGGAAATGTACTCTCAGCTCATGTTTCCTTTTCAACACCCGTCTTGTTCATCTCACAGCTCAATGAACTGTTAACGTCACATATATCTTTTGTTCCAGCACTGAATCCAGTTACTCCAGGCTTCTGCTAACTGCAGACAGATGAGATTTAGTTTTCCCAGGGAGCAAGAGGAAGAGAGAAAGATTAACTCTGTATAGATGGTCTTTGCAGGGCTGAGGTGGGGGTGAGGGTGGGGATTGTGTGTTGCTCTTTTGATCCATGAGGCACCAGATGCTTCCATCTTCTTGTGGTGTGATTGTAAACTTCAGATATGTTTTCCCTTGTTGATGAAGGCTTCCGTTCAATCCATTCTTTGGTAGAAAGTGTTGGGTTGACTATGGCCGCTGCCTGTCCACTTGAAGAGAAGCTGAGAGCCATTGAGATTCCAGAAAGGAATCTTGTTCAGGCCCAGAAGACGACCCACCATTTAACCCTGATTTCCCTTTTAGATAGTTTGCCCCAGATGAGATGATGACAAATAAAGGCAGTATGGCACCCCAGATGAGATGATGACAAATAAAGGCAAATAAAGACAATTTAAAGGCAAAAGATACTTTGTCCTACTTGCCTGGATGGACCTGACACCCTCCTTGACTTGCCTTGAAAGCTTTCAAGCTGATGTCTATCCTTGACTCTAATCCTTGCTCTTATTTTGTCCTGTTTCACTGTCAGGGCTTTTCCTGCTTCTCCTAATCCAGTGGTGTAATGCATTGGGTGGTGGTGGTGGGGTTGCACATTAGGGCTTTCACTGCAAATTCCAACTTCAGAAGGACTGTCTCAGCTTTACTTGTTTTTTTCTGAATTGAACACCAATAGGGATAGAATTCCTAGAGTTAGTTTCAGGCCCTAAAAGCAACCAGGGCTTTGGAGTCAGAACATGTGGCTCAAATCTCTGCTAATATTTATTATGGCTGTCATTTTGGGTGAGTCAAGGCCTTTCCTCACCTGTCAAATGGGGCCTATATAAGATCTAACTTCTGTTCACCTCTAGGGAATTTTGCTGCTTTCAAGGGAAATGTGAATGAAACAGCACTTTAAAAACTGCCAAGTGGTTGACCATGGGGACTCACTGATTTCTGGGACACAAAAGAGTGTGTGATTTGGAGTTTGGTGGACATGGGTTGGAATGCTGTTTCTACTTCTCTGAGTTGAATTTCCTCATCCATAATATTTATAATAGCTAACAGTGGTCAAGGGTGTACTATGTGTCATGTGCAGTTCTAAATGTTTTGTGTGGGTTAAAGTATCAACTTGCAATACAATCTTCATAAGGTAGGTGCCATTAATATCTTCATTAGAAGAAAAACAGAGGCACAGAGTGATGAAGAACTCTCTGGACTTGTTGGAGATCATCCAGTTGGTAGTTGTTATAGTTGGATTTGACAAACTGGGCAGAGCTCTACCTCTGTCATTGGGTTGTTATGAGGATCAAGTTGGTGCCTTCCAGATTTTTCCACCACAATGTTACCATTTCTCCCTTTGTACTTGACATTATGTGGTGAGATATTCCAAGATTATGCTGACATCCTCTTGCTCATAATAAAACTCCCCACCCACTGACCATAGTATCCACTGACAATTCCTACCTAAATTAGTCTCTCCATGATGGTGGCTAAATGGTGATTTTCTTTTTCCACCATTCCTCCCATTTACTGGTAGGAATTCTACTGTAGGGAAGAATTTTCTCTTTTCCCCATTTGTCAACTAACTAACTAACTAACTAACTAACTAACTAACTAACCAACCAACCAATACCAGGATGGAATTAACGGATTCCTATTTTATTTAATGAATTGTAATCCATCATGATCATTATCTACTCTGATGCTCAAATTGTCCCAGATTTCCCTAGTGGGAAGCCCTTCAAGCTGGTTCCCATGTACTTTTAAGCCATTTTTTAACTTTCTGGCACAAGATATTCCATGTTTGTCTTATACTTTCCCACCCTGCCCCAGCCCTAGAATCAGCCATTTCTCCAAGAGTCCAGGGTTCCTGTTAGTAAAGGATGGTATTTAGAAACCAAGGATTGGGTGCTCAGTGTGCTCATTCTACTGGACTGTCATTGCTTCCAGTTTCTTTCAATGAACAGTGCTAGAAAACAGGTATGTGTTTATGTACACCCATAAATCTCTATGTCTATATGTATGTATGTATGTACCTATCTATTTCATAAGTTTATATCAACACTTCCAATTCCAATCCAACAGCACAGCATTCATTCCTGCTTTTTCCTTTCCCATATTTTAAAGAATTTTTTTTGAGAGAGAGAGTGAGTGCATGGGAGTGGGTGGGGGGCAGGGGGGCAGAGGGAGAGAGAGAGAGACTCTCAAGCAGACTCCCTGCTGAGCATGGAGCCCAAAGCAGGTCTTGATCTCACAACCCTGAGATCATGACCTGAGCTGAAATCAAGAGCCGGATGTTTAACTGACTGAGCCACCCAGATGTCCCTTCCCTTCCCATATTTTAAAATCTCTCCCCTGACAGTGAGCAAATGGTCCCTATTTTTCTCATTATATTTACATAATTGTTAATGTCCCTGTGTATAACCAATGTCCCAATCAGATCATTCTGGCTGCCTGTTTGACCAGGCACATCCTCTGCCCTGTACCTCCTGCTGTCTTTTGCACAGCAAGCATGGTACTACTTCCACTCCACTGATGGAGGGAAAATCAGGGAGGAACTCTTGTTATGAAGGTCCTACATTTAGGCCACTGTAGGAGATAAAAGCTCATGGTGGCATTTCTCTCAATCCAGATGCATTTATTGAGGTTATACTCAAGTCACTCACTGTGTTGGATGTTGGGACTCCACATGTAGTTCTGGTTCTGAACCTCAAAAACGTCATTGTTTAATAAAGGAGGTGGACATATGGACTGATATTGCTAATTAGAGTGTCAAAGATGCTATATAGAGTCCCTGCTACATGATTGACTCTGCCAAGGAAGGCGTAACAGAGAAGGGACTTCACTGGGTGACTATGAGTTGGCCAAGTGAGTGAGGGGTGGGTGTGTGCTGGAAAAGGACATTCTAGGCAGAGAGCACAACAAGCCAAAGGCACAGAAGCATGAAATTGTTTGTTCATTGGTAGGACTACCACTCTCATCATCCTTTGGCAATTGACTCTTGAAGGTCAGATGATTGCTCACAGTCAAGGACATCAGAGGCACGTGGGTTCACCCAGCAGGCCAACAATTTAATATCCCATCAAACTTATAGTATTCAAATCTTAATATAGGATTTGTTTGGGAGAGTCAGGGGAATAGTTTTTGATTCATAAAAACATATGTACCTCTTTATTTAGTTAAAAAGTAAAAGACTTGATGAAATCCCAAAAGTTCATTTTTGCTTTTGTTTCACTAGCTTTTGGAGATATATCTTGAAAGAAGTTGCTGTGGGCAATGTCAGAGAGGTTACTGCCTATGTTTTCCTCTAGGATTTTGATGGATTCCTGTCTCACATTGAGGTCTTTCATCCACTTTGAGTTTATCTTTGTGAATGGTGTTAGAGAATGGTCGAGTTTCATTCTTCTGCACGTGGCTGTCCAATTTTCCCAGCACCATTTATTGAAGGACTGTCTTTCTTCCACTGCATGTTTTTTCCTGCTTTGTCAAAGATTATTTGACCATAGAGTTGAGGGTCCATATCTGGGTTCTCTATTCTGTTCCATTGGTCTATATGTCTGTTTTTGTGCCAGTAACATGGTTTCTTGGTGATCATAGCTTTGTAATATAGCTTGAAATCGGACAACGTGATGCCCCCAGCTTTCTGCACAGCAAAAGAAATAGTCAACAAAACAAAGAGGCAACCCACAGAATGGGAGAAGGTATTTGCAAATGACACTACAGATAAAGGGCTGGTATCCAAGATCTATAAAGAACTTCTCAAACTCAACACCCAAAAAACAAATAATCAAGTCAAAAAGTGGGCAGAAGATATGAAAGGACACTTCTCTGAAGAAGACACACAAATGGCTAACAGACACATGAAAAAATGTTCATCATCATTAGCCATCAGCGAAATCCAAATCAAAACCACATTGAGATACCACCTTACACCAGTTAGAATGGCAAAAATGGACAGGGAAAGAAACAACAAATGTTGGAGGGGTTGTGGAGAAAGGGGAACTGTCTTACACTGTTGGTGGGAATGCAAGTTGGTACAGCCACTTTGGAAAACAGTGTGGAGTTTCCTCAAAAATTTAAAAATAGAGCTACCCTATGACCCAGCAATTGCACTACTGGGTATTGACCCCAAAGACACAGATGTAGTGAAAAGAAGGGCCATATGCACCCCAATGTTCATAGCAGCAATGTCCACAATAGCCAAACTGTGGAAAGAGCCGAGATGCCCTTCAACAGATGAATGGATAAAGAAGATGTGGTCCATATATACAATGGAATATTACTCAGCCATCAGAAAGGATGAATACCCAACTTTTACATCAACATGGATGGGACTGGAGGAGATTATGCTAAGTGAAATAAGTCAAGCAGAGAAAGTCAATTATCATATGGTTTCACTTATTTGTGGAACATAAGGAATAGCATGGAGGACATTAGGAGAAGGAAGGGAAAAATGGGGGGGGATTGGAGGGAGAGATGAACCATGAGACACTATGGACTCTGAGAAACAAACAGGGTTTTAGAGGGGAAGGGGGAGGGGGGATTGGTTAGCCCGGTGATGGGTATTAAGGAGGGCACGTACTGCATGGAGCACTGGGTGTTATACGAAAACAATGGATCGTGGATCACCACCTCAAAAACCAATGATGTATTGTATGGTGACTAACATAACATAATAAAATTAAAAAAAAAAAAAGAAAAGAAAAGAAAAAAAAAGTAAAAGACTTATTATAGGATTTTCCAGGTCTTGTAGCTCTTTGGGAGTATTCCCAAATAATCAGTTGGCTGGTGCAGGGCTGGCAGTGTGGTATGCAGTTACCTCCTGCTATTTGTACCACTTTAGATGGGTGACTGCAGGTGCTTTCTATGACAAAGGACAGGACCAGTTGACTATTTTTTATTACAGTAGGAGTTGCAGGTGAAACCTGAATTATCTGACACCACACTCCTTGTGGGTTTCAGCAAGGCTTTATTTAGCACCTCTTATAGGCTGGCATCCTGAGCAGCTGCCCAACTGCTTATTTTAGCTTTTCCATGGCTCCAGGGTGAACCAGGGTCACAGCAGATTCTTCTGGTTGGTGCTGACATCCTTTCACTATTATTTTTTTTAAGATTTGTTTATTTATTTGAGAGAGAGAGAGAGGGAGAGAGAGTGTGAGGGACAGAGGGAGAGGGAGAGAATCTCAAGCAGATGCCGTGTGGAGCTCGATGTGGGGCTCAATCCCAGGACCCCAAGATCTTGACCTGAGCCGAAACCAAGAGCCAGATGCTCAACCGATTATGCCACCCAGGCGCCCCCATCCTTTCACTATTATATATTGCTTCTTATTTTACCCAACCCAAACTCCTCCTTTCTACTCCCAGACAAATACTGACTCACCCAAGTATCACCCAACCCTCCCAGCTTGGGCCAAGAACAAGGTAGAAGGGGGAAAGAAAAAAAGAACATTTCTCCTAAGCCTCCAAATGCTCTTGGGATCCCATAAACCACTATGGAGACTAGAGGCACCAATTAAGGATTTATCATGATTTTCTCAAACATGGGGCAAGTGCTCCTCTGTGCAGACCATGAGGAGAAAGTTGGAGAAGCAAATTGGTGCTGTAAACAAGCTCTCAAGGGCAATGTTTTCTTGAGACAAGAAATTGTTTACAAGCTCCATGGGAGTGCCATTTACATAAAACAATCACTATGCTCATTACCGAGCATTTTCATTTATTCATTAAAACAGGTACCTGCAGGACTTGGCAAACCTTTGCTCCCTGAGTTCTGTGGATTTCTCTTCCTCCAAAGGGAGATTTGGGAGGAATATTTACTCCTGCAATGTTTTCAATCTGATGATAGTAACAGGTACCATTACTGAGGGCTTGCTCAGGGCCAGTTGATTCTGATACATTTTGTTATGCAATCTTCACAGCAGTCTGGGGACGTATGTCGTCTCATCTCATCTGATGTAAAAAAATGAGATCCACAGATTCATGGTGCTCATCCAAGACTCTCCAGCAGGTGGGCAGTGGGGCTGGGCTGGCTGCCTCTCTGGGGGCAAATTGGATGGGATGAAGCCCTTACTGCTCAGAAGCCTTCCCATTCAATTTGCCCCAGAATAGCATGGAGAACATTAGGAGAAGGAAGGGAAAAATGAAGGGGGGGAATCGGAGGGTAAGATGAACCATGAGACTATGGACTCTGAGAAACAAACTGAGGGTTCTAGAGGGGAGGGGGTGGGGGGATGGGTTAGCCTGGTGATGGGTATTAAAGAGGGCACGTTCTGCATGGAGCACTGGGTGTTATACGCAAACAATGAATCATGGAACACTACATCAAAAACTAATGATGTATGTGATTAACATAACATAATAAAATAAAATTAAATAATAAAAAAAAGAAGCAGCTGTGTGGGGACTAACGTGTAGGCTGGAAGCTTGCACACCTGTTTTGCTGTCTCCTTGCACAGTTCCAGCCTTAGCAGAGGGCCAAGGAGCTCCAAAATATTTGTTGAAAGAGAGAGTTTATAACTGGTAAAAAGTAGCATGTCACAGAGAGTCATTTTGGCTTCAACCTTGATCTGATTGGGGAAATCTGGGTCCAGCCCTGCCGTATGAGTCACGTCACATCCTCTTTCTGGGCCTCTGCTTCTCCATCTCTAGAGTGGGGGGCAATTAACTAGTTTAAGAGGTTCATGGATCTTGATGAGATCCATTGGTAGGGTTTTGGATGGGGGCTGCATGAAGTTAAATGCAAAATTATGTGCATTGGTGCATGTTTAGGTTTCTCGAAATGATTACCGGCCTAATACTAATCAGGATGAAGACAACAGAAGGGACAATTATTAAATGCTTATTAAAAACCAAGTATGATGCTCTTTACTGTATCTTATTTCATTCTCACAAAACCTTATGAGGTAAGGATTATGATTTTCATTTTACAAGTGGGTGAAACTCAGGCTCAGGAAGGTTGAACCACCTAGTGAAGACCACAAAGCTGGTGAGTGGCTGATGGAGGGTAAGAGCTCAGGGAGGCCTTGCTCTTAATCACATCACTGCCTAATATCCTTTATTCCAGGCTTCTTCCTCAGTCCTCCCAAGATGTAAAACATGACTGAATGGAATGATAGCCCTGACAAGTTGTGGTTTGGAAGAGAGGATTCGTAGGGATTGTGAATACAGCCCTTAGACACCACTCCCCACCACCCCGGAGAAGGTAAGTCACTCGCGCATTCGACCGCTCCGTCATTCACTCAGCAAACACCGAAGTCCCATGCTGGGCTGGCTCTGTGTCAGGTGCCATGGCTGTGGGGCTGTCCCAGAGCTCACGGCCAGACGGCTGAGTCCTAAGTGAAAGCCTGCAGCAGGATATGAGCTGTGCCAAGGCTGGGGCATAGCTGAGGTCCCGGGTCCTGGGGAGGGGGCCCTAACCCTGCCTGAGGCAGCGAGGAGGACAGGAAAGGCTTTGCTGAAGGGCAGTCTAATTTGGATTTTGCAGCACCTTCCTTGGGTCAGGGACAATTCCTGCAGCTCATGCCAGGAGGCCTTTACAGCAACGACAAATGACAATAACTATCATTTATCGAGTCTTTACTTCTCCCAAGGGCTTTCAAGTCTGCTCCCATTCAACCTTCACACTGATCCTCCGAGTGGGTACTGTTGTCCCCATTTCCCATCTGAGAAAACCAAGGCTCAAGGAGGTGGGGCGACTTGACAAAATTTATGCAGTGAGAAATGGCAAAGGCAGGATTGGGACTCATGTCTGTCTGACCCCCAAATCAAGTAAGCACAAGGTTTCTATCATCCTGGTCAGAGCCCAGGAGGGGAGCAGGCTTTGGGAGAGATGAGGGTTCATATATTCTGTGTGGTGTGCTGATACAGCGTATTTTCTCCATTTAGGGGACGAGGAACTGAGGAGCAGAGAGGGAGTGGGGTCTGCACAAGGCCATGTGGATGATCGGCTCCAGAGCTGGGATTCCCGTGTGGGCCTGCCTGGTGCCAGAGCTTCTGAGCTTCTCACCGAAGCATAAGCAGGCCTTTCGAAACTCAGTGCTAGGACTCCATGCTGAAGAATTCCCACCACTTGCTGCACACGTTCCAACGGGCTCTGCGCGTTCAATGCCATCACTCAGCTCGGCCTGGCTACTTGGGTTGGAATCTATGCTCTGCTCCTTATTAGCTGTGTGACCTGAGGCATGTTCCTTGACCTCTCTGAGCATCTCTTTACTTGACTGTGAAATGGATAATAGCATGGCACCAACTTCAGAAAGGAAGGATGAAATGAAATAAGGTACGGTAGCCCACCAAGAGTAACACTGCTCTGTCGTTGCTAACTTTCATTCTTTCACAAATAGGAAGGCATTCAATAAATTATTAAGTTGCTGTACTGATGGAGGAGGGAGGAAGGGTGTAGGACTCCCGACTTTTCCACCTCTTCCGAGCCTGTGATTCTCGCATCCTGTTATTATTCTCCTATAGGACACTGCTTGCACACCGGCTCCGGGGAGCTAAGCAAACTCCTAATTAGCAAAGGCGGTTTAGCTCCAAGGGGCCGGGTTGTGTTGTCTGCTGGATGATGGCCTGGTGGGGGCCCCGGGCGGCTGTGGGAGGGGGCTTGGGGGGCATTGCAGTCTGCCCTTCGCAGCCTGCCTGCTCCACCCTTGCCTCCCACATCCCTGCCTCCCTCCTCCACTCTCCCTCCTCCCTTCCACCCACGAGCCCCAGAGTAGCAGCTGTTGGTTCCCAAGAAGAAAAGCAACATAAACCAGACCTGTCGGACCCCACCCGCCCCAACGGATCTAAGAAAACAAAGATGTGCCCCCCCCACTCTTAGTATTAATCGTGAAGAAGCTGAGAGCCAGGGATTCACATGAGGCCCCGTGGTTGTAGGGCACAGAGCTGGAAAGCAAACCCTGGTTTTTACCCCCAAAGTGAGTTCCCTTTCTCCTACTCATCTGCCTCCTCCTTCTGTCTTTCTCCTGAGAGACTGAGGATACACACAGATGATGCTGCAATTGGCCCGAACGAGCAGGACTGGGTCGGTGGCTACCAGCTTTCCTATTCTAGTCCTGGCTCCCAACTCAGGACCAACCAGAGGAAGCCGAGTATGTCCCCCGAATCAACTGCAGAAGCAGTACCCACTTATTGTCCATCCGCCTCCAGCTCTGCCAGGAGCCAGCCTCCGGTCTGAGCTCACCTGGAGCCTTCTTCTTTTTTTTTTAAATTTTTTATTGTTATGTTAATCACCATACATCATTAGTTTTTGATGGAGTGTTCCATGATTCATTGTTTGTGCATAACACCCAGTGCTCCATGCAGAACGTGCCCTCTTTAATACCCATCACCAGGCTGACCCATCCTCCCGCCCCCCTCCCCTCTAGAACCCTCAGTTTGTTTTTCAGAGTCCATAGTCTTTCATGGTTCATCTCCCCCTCCGATTTCCCCCCCTTCATTCTTCCCCTCCTGCTATCTTCTTCTTCTTCTTTTTTTTTTTTAAATTTTTTTTATTGTTATGTTAATCCCCATACATTACATCATTAGTTTTAGATATAGTGTTCCATGATTCATTGTTTGTGCATAACACCCAGTGCTCCATGCAGAACGTGCCCTCCTCAATACCCATCACCAGGCTAACCCATCCTCCCACCCCCCTCCCCTCTAGAACCCTCAGTTTGTTTTTCAGAGTCCATCGTCTCTCATGGTTCTTCTCCCCCTCCGATTTCCCCCCCTTCATTCTTCCCCTCCTGCTACATTCTTCTTCTTCTTTTTTTCTTTCTTAACATATATTGCATTATTTGTTTCAGAGGTACAGATCTGAGATTCAACAGTCTTGCACAATTCACAGTGCTTACCAGAGCACATACCCTCCTCAGTGTCTATCACCCAGTTACCCCATCCCTCCCACCCCACCCCCCACTCCAGCAACCCTCAGTTTGTTTCCTGAGATTAAGAATTCCTCATATCAGTGAGGTCATATGATACATGTCTTTCTCTGATTGACTTATTTCACTCAGCATAATACCCTCCAGTTCTATCCACGTCGTTGCAAATGGCAAGATCTCATTCCTTTTGATGGCTGCATAATATTCCATTGTATATATATACCACATCTTCTTTATCCATTCATCTGTCGATGGACATCTTTGGAGCCTTCCTCTTTATTCACTGTATGGCTCCCCACTCCCACCCGCCTTTGGGTCTCTGCCAGATGCAAGCCATGGCAGCTGACTCCCTTGCTCTGAGTGGATAACCTCTGCTTGTTCTCCTCTGGGTGGTCTTTGTCTCTTTGCACACTTCCCACCCTTGCGAGTCCACTTTCGAGCCCAGGGCAGCGTCTGGACTATTGCATGAGCCCCGCAGGGTGCATGCTTCTGTCCATTTACCACTCACTTGCAGCCTCATGAGTCTTCCTCAGGTTCTATGACCCTGTCACTAAATTAAAATAAGTTTAAACCCACCAGTGGCTCCCCACAGCTCAGGAACAAGCGTTAAATCCCATCCTGGGGCTGGAACAAGATGTGGTTATAAGTGCTCATTCTCAAGGTGGATAGCTGGGTTCAGTATCAACTATAAGCATTTTCCCTAAGGTCTCTGGGTCTCAGTTTCTTCACGTGTGGCATGGTCACAATAATGCCTTCCTCATGAGGTTGCTGTGAATCGTGGGAATTAATGAGATCTTTTATTCCTTAAACCAACAGATATTTATTGAGTGTTTATTATGTGCCAGATGCTGTGGGGAACAGCAGAGAGCACAACAAAAACAATGTCCCTCCCTTCCTCTTGGGAGGTTACATTCTGCTTTGGGGAGACAGAAAACACACACACACACAGTATCAGTTGATTAGAGGGAATGCAAAACGATATAGCAACTTTGGAAAATACTTCGGCTGTTTCTTATAAAATTAAATATACCCTTACTGTATGACCCTGAAATCTTACTTGTATGCATTTGCCAAGAGAAACGAAAGCATTGTTCATACAAAAACCTACATGCAAATGTTGATTTATAGTCACCAAACACAACCCAAATGTCCTTTACTGGGTGGCAGGCTGACACCCAGGACCTTAAGGGTTTTTGAATGGTGTGATGGTTCATTTTATATGTCAACTTGACTGGGCCACAGGGTACTTAGATAAATGGTCAAACATTATTCTGGGAATGCCTGTAAGGGTGTTTCTGGATGGGATTACGTTTAAAAGGATAGACTGAGTAAAGCAGATTGCTCTCCCTACTGGGGGTGGGCCTCATCGAATCAGTTGAAAGCCTGAATAGACCAAAAGGCTGACCTTCCCTGGGATAAGAGGGAATTCCTCCTCCCTGACAGCCTTTGAGCTGAGATCCTATTCCCCCCCTGCCCCCCCCCCCCATCTTTGGGCTTGCCCTGAAACATCAGCTGTTCCTGAGTCTGGAGCCTTCTGGTCTTCTGACTGGAACTCGCAGACTAGAGATCTTGGGACTTGTCAGCCTTCATAGTCATGTGAGCCAATACCTAATAATCAATTCCGTAAGTCTCTATCTCTGTCTCCTATTGGTTCTGTTTCTTGGAAAGCCCTGACTAGTACAAATGGGTTAAAGGAGCTGCCTTTCTGGAAGGTGCTTTGATGACTCAGCAGTGCTTTATGCACAGACCGGATGGATAATATTACCCTCTTACTTGGCCTTCCCTAGCCTCAGTTTCCAGCTCTGTAAAGGTCCAGTTCTGTAAAGTGGCCTCAGAGGCCGCTGTGGGGTCTCTTCTGGGCACCCTATCTCAATTCAAACCCCCTTCTTTATCTTTCTGCTTAGTGCTGATCACCATATCCAAGTTACTCATCTTGCTTATTGACTGTTTCCCAGTGGAATGTAAGCAGGGACTTCTGCTGACCATTTGGCACCAAAATAGTACCTGGCCCATAAGAGCTGCTCAATGAAAATGTTTAATACATGAATGGGTGTATCTTATGGATCACCATATCTCTAGCAGCTAGCCCAGGGCCTGAGTTAGAGGAGGTGGAAGACATGTTTGCTGAATGAATGAATGAATAAATGAATACACATACATGAGAGCATAAACCCACAAGAGGCAGGAAAGGAAACAAGACCTACTTTCACCTGAGGCGGAGCCTTACTTAGTTCTTTGGTGTGCGTGACAATACGGTGCTTTTTATTTATTTATTTATTTATTTTTAAAGATTTTATTTATTTATTTGAGAGAGAGAATGAGATAGAGAGAGAGAGCATGAGAAGGGGGAGGGTCAGAGGGAGAAGCAGACTCCCCGCCGAGCAGGGAGCCCGATGCGGGACTCGATCCAGGGACTCCAGGATCATGACCTGAGCGGAAGGCAGTGGCTTAACCAACTGAGCCACCCAGCCGCTCAATATGGTGCTTTTTAAAACATGCTTTGGGGCAGGGAAAGGGTCTTTTGCTCTTTAACCTCTGTTGTCACTCATCTGGGTCCCTGCAGGAGGGAGGGACTTGGAGACGCCCATGCATCGTCCACAAATTGCCCGCGTGCCGTTCTGTGGGATCCGCGTGGACCCGGCTCCAGGGCGTGGGCTCGCTCTCTCCTCCACAATAATCCTTTTTTGATGAGGATGGACCGGCTGCAGCCTCACGCGGCTGCGGCGTGTTTACTAGTGTGTTTCCAGCCTGTTTCATATGGATTAGGCTGAGGCACGGGGTTCTCGCATGTTTTCTCCGTGCATTTCAGAACCTCACGAAATTACATTATAGATTCATTGTATAAACAGGATAGTGAGCACAGCCGCCGTCAGGCAGCCCTGAAGTCAAAAGGCAGCGATTGCGGGGCCGAGGGATGCTGGGGGTTGGCTGCCTGCAAAGCCTTGCACAGCAAACCGGTCACACGTTTGTTTATTTAATCTCCAGCTTCTAAACGCACATTTGGTAGCGAAAATCACCTTTTTGCACACTTCGGCTGGGAGATAATGGAGGAGGGAGGTGACTGGCAGATGTAATGCAGAAGGAGGCCCCTTTCAAGTCGAAACAGGACTAGGAGGGGCTGGTAGTGTTGGGGCCAAGAGCAGGGCCAGCTCCTCAGCGGCTGTGTGGCTTTGAGCAAAGTACTAAACTCTTCCAAGCCTCACCTTTCTTATTATAGAGATGAGAATATCTACGCCACTGTGTTATAAGTAAGTTACACATAAATTCCACCTGTGTCATGTGTGAGCACGGACCTGACACGCAGTAGGTAGGCAAATGTTACGTATCTCAATGCACTTCATTCGTGCCTCACCCATTGATCACTGTTAGTGCGTGAATAATTATTGGGAACATATCACATTCACACCCGGAAGGAGCTTGACCTTCATGGTTGTAACCCATGGCTTTGAGCCCTGGGCCTACAATCTCTAGGAAAGGACCTCACTGAGTCTTAGTTTCCAAACGTGTAAACTAAGGTTTTCACCTTGATGGTGATTATTTTGAGGGTTAAATGGGAGAGAGACCGGGGAGGTGCTGTAGAAATGACAAAGTGTGATGCTCAGGTTAGTTGTTATTACAGTGATAATCGCACATACTTAAAAGCAACTCTTCCAAGCAATTAATATGTGCTTAACTCATTTTCTCCTTATAACAACCCTAAAAGGTAGGTGTTGGTATTACCCTCATGTTGCATATGAGGAAACTGGGGGCACAGAGAGGTTAAGTAGCTTGCCCCAGGTTGTTTGGTAGTTAAGAAAAGGAGCCAGAAATGGCTCCCAGGTATCCTGGCTCTAGGGTCCGGGCTTTTGATGGCTCTTCTATGCTGCCCAATAACGGTAATCATAATAGTAGGCAGGACTTAGTGCCTATGATGGGCCTGATGTTGTTCCTGAATATTTACCTGCATTCTCTGGAGTCCCCACGGATCTGCAGCTGATGGCTTCCAGTTCATTCTTGATGGTAACAATAGAAATCCACTCTGCTTAACTCAAGCAGGAAAAGGAATTGATTGGAAGGATAGTAGGGAACTCGCAAAGTTGACATGAAGGTTGGAGAACCTGCCAGGGGAGGCAGCCACCTCCTAAAGTCTGGCTCTGCTCAGGTCCTATTCCGTGCTCTTAGCACTGTGTGCTTTGGGGTCAGGTAGAGAGGGTATTGCCCCCTTTTGGCTTCCAGGATGGGAAGAGGGGCTTCATCTCTTTTTTAACTTGGAAATCTCCCAACGGAAAGGGGGTTTAGGTATTCCGCAGCCACAAGTAACAAACGATTGGGGGTATTATCCTATTTAACAGATGTAGAGGTTAAATGCCTTGTCCCAAGTCCTGCAGCTGATAAAGGAGCTCAGTGCTTCCTGGCTGAGCACACTGCGGTCCTCCTAGACCCCAGGCTGCCTTCTTGAGGACAAGATGGATATGACATAATTCCCCCTGATGTTTCCCAATTTCGATCTTTAAAATCCAAAGTTATCTCAAATCTGGTTTGATTTTTCTGATCTGGTTTTTCTATTTCAAGTTCTTTGTGCTGTGGTAATAATAAACAAAGATGACTATTCAGATTTATACAGAAGGATGTTCGTGCCAACTTCGTTTATTATATAGGAATGCTATATGTAGTGTAAACATCCAATATCAGGGGATCTTTAAGCAAGGGATCTATATATGATGGAATATTATACAAAAAATCTTAACAATGACTTAAGAAAATAAGTAAAACAAAACAAAATAAAATAGCACTGATTATAGAATACAATCTAAATTTAGGGGAAAAGTCTCTCATATGCATAGAAAAAAAAGACTGAGAGATATGCTTAACTTTTAGTAGTGATTATATTTGGTTGGAAGGGTTATGATAATTTTTACTTTCTTTTTTTTTAAGATTTTTATTTATTTATTTGAGAGAGAGAGAGCACGAGCGGGGAGGAGGAGCAAAGGGAGAGGGAGAAGCAGACTCCATGCTGAGCAGGGAGCCCGATGCGGGGCTCGATCCCAAGACCCTGGAATTATGACCTGAGCCGAAAGCAGACGCTTAACCGACTGAGGCACCCAGGCGCCCAATTTTTACTTTTTAAATCTTTTTTTCCTGTCCAAAATTTCCATAATGAAGATATATTTCTATTACAAACAGAAAAAGAGTCAAGAAAAACAAAGTCAAGACACCTAAGATGGTGAGACTTCGTGGGGAAATGGTACCAGCACACTCCATCGGTGTGGGATAAATTGGTACAGGTCTTTTGGGGGAAACAAAAATCACAGTAACAGATAAGAGTTCAAATGAAGTTTATGCCCTTTGTTTCCAAACACTGACCTCTGGGAATTTCTCTTTTATTCTGGGGATATAATTCATTAGATGCCGAAAGCTTTGTGCAAGGGGATGCTCATTATGGCATTATCTACAATAGCAAGCACTGTATAAAAGCTAAATGGCCAACCATGGGTGAACAGTTTTGTAAATTGTGGTGTCAGTGTGAAAGGGTATTTTGGCGCCATTACAATGATAATTATGAAGATGGTAGCAACACGGGATCCATTATGGTCGATGGAAATACAGGAGGCAGAATATCAAGTCTGCAACCGTTTAACACATGTCAATGCCCAGAGCCCAGAGTAGATGCTCCAAACATGACAAGTAAAATAGTAATTATGGTGGAGTGAATGGGTTTTTGGGAGATCAGTTTGTTTTCTTAAAACTTTATTTAAGTATTGTTGATACTTCATCTTTTTAAAAAAATGGTCCTTATTCTATTTTATTTTTTTAAAAGATTTTATTTTAAGTAATCGCCACACCCAATGTGGGGCTTGAACTCACAATCAATCCTGCAATCAGGAGTCCAACGTTCCACCGACTGAGCCAGACAGGCGCCCTGATACTTCAGCTTCTAGCTGCAACTTGCACTCTGCTTAACAAAGCTCTTTTAGAAATTGGGGTACGGGTGCCTGGGTGGCCAGGTCGGTTAAGCGACCAGCTTTTGATTTCGGCTCAGGGCAGGATCTCAGGGTTGTGAGGTCAAGCCCCGTGTGGAGCCCAGCTTGGAGCCTGCTTGAGAATCTCTCTCTCCCCTTTCCCTCTGGTCCTACCCCCACCCTTGTGCATTCTCTCTCTTAAAAAAAAAAAAAAGAAAAGAAATTGAGGTAAAGCAGACACGGAGAATGGTGGGTGGGCTCTCCAAAATTAAAATTAAATTAAGAGGAAAATGACTGAACAAAGGCCTACAGAGGAAGGAGCCTGAGCGTGGTGTGGATGGTTCTCTGCAGCTGTCTGCATGCCCCGGGCTTCAAGTTCACTCCTGGGAAATGGAGGGTGGGTGAAACTCAGTCCCTGGGAATCTTCCAGCTTTGATATTTTCCAAATCTGTGGTATTTATTGAGCCCTATACCCAGGCGCTTTGTTATGCACTTGGCTGATAACCACTTTTTGGGGTTGGTCCTATCGCTGGCATCACTTTAAGGACAAGAAACTCAGATTCAGAGTAGTGAAGTGGTTTTTGCAAGGCAAATAGCCAGCAAGCAGTGAAGCAGAATGTCCAGAGTTCTTACCCCACCTCACATTTTATTTTCCTGGCCCAGCATCTCGGCAGCCTGTGAGGCCCATCCTGCCCTGGACCTCATCCGCTTCTTCCCTCTCTCCATCTGTCTGGAGATTTCGAACCCAGATGACTTGTCGCGGTTGCCCTTTGGCCTCACAGGACCTACAGGTTCACCAGTCAGGAGGAGAATATTCACTGTCTGGGGATGGAGATGGAGATGGAGAAGGTATAGGAGATTTGCGCTTGTGTGGTGGGGTTTAAAAATGTAGATTAAGAAATCTTTGTTTCCTTATTTCTTTATGATGTGTGTCTTTTTCCTAAAGGTGGGAGAGTCTGGAAATCAACCCTGACTGAAAAAGGGGTACAGTCATTTTATGGCTGATCTAAGTTTTCCAGTTCTTTGTTAATTGTAGTAACTGCTATGATTTGTACTCATTGAACAATGAAACAACACACATTTCGTAAGGACCTAGGCTGTGCCCCAGGTGAGAGACGCAGGGTCTCTGCCTCCGAGGGGCTCCCCACCACGTGCCCCAGTGCGCATTCAGACCGGGTGACAGGCAAGAGAGGTTGGAGGCAGAGAATCCAAACACACCATGCGAGGCATTTCCCAACATGCCTAAAATTTTCCCGATGTCTGTAGAGTGAAATAATAATTTTCCTAGAGAAGAAAGGAGAGAGAAAGGCAGAATGGGAGTGGAGGGATTACTCGGTGTCGGAGCGCATTCACCAAGGCAATGTGAGCACCTCCGGTGGTTCCCCAGCGCCCTACGAGCTCTCCGGAGTTATCACCTGCGTGGGGAAGACTTGGCCGTGTTCCCTCCCAGGTGAGAAGAGCCCTAGATGAATGGACTAGGGCCCTGTTTCTGGTCCCAGTGCTGCCTCCTGCTGTAGGGCCTCGGGCAGGTCCCAGAAGCTGGGTGGGGCCCCCGCCAGTTCAAGCTCATCCCCTCTGAGCCTGAAAATCCCTTGACCCCCTTAGGCGAGGCGGACAATAAAAGCGCTGCGAGGTGGTTGTGCCCCAGCTGGAGGGCCACATGTGTCCTCCCAACCAGCCAGCATCCAAGCAGCACGATGGGACCACTCGGATCACACGGTCTCATCGCAGCGCCCGAGAATGTGGGGACCCTGAGAGGAGAGAGAGGGACAGCCGTTTACCTTGGGGCAGGTTCCGGGCCCACCTACACGTGCCGTAGCATAAATAAGAGGAGAAGCGAGGGCTGGGGAGAGCAAGGAAAGAGCCCCAGGCCAGATTACCAGCAGAGGGGAGACTGGGAACACATGCTGGTCTCTAGGGCACAGCAGGGCTCCCCGCGTGCCGCGCACCGGCCCGAGTCCTGGCACCGGACCACTCCCTTTACAACCCTTTGGAGGAGGGGTGGGGGAGAATGGGGTGGCTGCCATCAGTGGTCAGTGTCAGGAGCGAAGGGTTTTGAGGACTCCTCTAGAGATCTCCCTTCTGGATCAAGTAGGGATAACAACATTTGGAACTGTGGCGGTGGGGCCCCAGCCAGTTCATGTGCGGGGGTTGAGGGGGTGGGGTGGGGGGAGGTGGGTTCTGTAAGCCCCGAAGTGCTGCCTCCGTGAATGCGGTGGTTAGCAGTCTCCAGGTCGCCACGGTTACCTCTTAGGAAGTGTGCCCCAAGCAATTTTCCCAACATGGGGGGGCATGGCTTCTAGGCCTTGCTTGCTTGCTGGCCACTTGCTGGGGGGACAGGAGAAGCAGTGCTGAGCTTGCTGGTGCTCAGTCCTGCGGGCTGCACACTTGCCGGGGTTGGGGGGGTGGGGGGGTGCTGTGCGTAGTCCCTCTGCCTGGAATACTTATCCTCCAGGTATGTTCTCTTGGACCTGCTTTTCCACCTGATTCATGTCCCTCCTTCAATGTCACTTCTTCGGAGGGGCCTTTCCCTGCGGACTGTGGCAGAGGTCCTCTGGGGCTGGGAGTGCTGGCTCTCATGGTCACGGCCTCCTTTGTCCAGAGAGCTGCAGTTGGCTGATGGAGTTTATGCCCCCAGCCCCCCTACGAACCCCTTATAAGTCAAGGCTGGACTCCAGCTGAATCTGCATCCTTAATCCTTTCCTGGCAGCCGAGTCCCAGTCTCTGCTTCTAGGGAACTAAGTTAGGACAGGGCTCCAGTGAGAACCCTTTAGTCCCTCCTCCTGCTTTCCTTTTGCTTCATGCCACTGGTTCTGCAGACATCACGGGCTATATCTGATGGGCTACTGTCTGCCCCTCCCCCATTGCAATGTAACCTCCACGAAAGTAAGCCCTTGTCACTTGTGTCCACGCTCTGTCCCCAGGACCTAGCCCAGAGCTGGGCTCATTGTAATGCCCAAGGATCCCACTGGTGGAATATGTGGCGCTCTAGGTGGGAGCCCTAGAGCCCTGGATGTTGCCAATGTGGTCACCCTACAAGGATCCAGAGTTGTCTTTTGCTTCTCAGCTTTGGAAGAAATCCACTAATTGTCAGGATTAGGTCAACTAGGGTGAGAGTTGATACAATTTTCCTTGGAAATTTTTTGTGCTTAAAATGTGAAGGAAAAGGCAAAAGATCGTTGAGGCATTCAGTGTTGACCATTCCTGGGATGGTTCTGAGGGATGAGTATTTTGGACAGCGTCTGGCCTCGGGGCAGGAAACTGCTCACTCAATTATTCAGCTAACATTTCCTGAGGGCCCACTCTGTGCCAGGCTCTGGGCCAGTCCTGGAGACCGATGCCTGAGATGTGGTCTGTGCCTTCGAGAAGCTACCAGAGACCTGAGTTTTAGTCTCGAGTTTGTCCCTAATTGGCTGCGTGACCTCAGCACGGGGCGCTCCCTTCTCTGGGGTTCTGTCTTCCATTCCTAAAGCCAGAGCTCTGGGCTGGGTGATTTGCCGAGGTTTTGGACCGGCTCCCTGTCTCAAGGGCTGGAGTCTTGCTTCCAGACAGGCTGTCTGATTATCATGGCCATCAATATTTCTCTAATCATCCTTTTCTCTGGGGACTGAAATTAAAGCTAACTGGTTTTTCCAGATATAATTTCAACATTGTCACAGTCAATACATTTAGATCAAGCCCGGGCAGGAAAGAGGGTGGGAGGCTCCCCCCCACGTATCAATGGAGGGTGAGCCCAGTGAGTGTCCAATGATGTCCCATTACTCACCGCCGCTCCTCAGACTCAATTCCCCCGTGTCGCAAATGCCTGCAACCGGTGCCCGTCCACATCCTGCCTCCTACTCCCAGGGTGTGCTAATGAATGCATCGATTTTCCTATTCTGTACCACAACAGTTATTTCAGAGATAAATGCCTCCTGTTTGTGGTTATTAAATCTGCTTCATGTTGGACAGCTGAGGGTGGGTGGGAAGACTGGTCTGGGTAGAGCCAAGTGGGGGGCAATCTGGGACATCTCTCAACTCAGTTTTCAGCAGGCTACAGGACCTTGGGCTGGCCACTGCTCTCTGAGCCTCAGTTTCTCATCTGTGATATGAAAGCATTGCAGGGTGTCTGAGGTTTAAACATTTTTTGTAAAGCAGCAGAATGTTTTGATGATAGGAGATGTTATTATAAGACAATGTGTAAAACAGATGAAAATGAGTGGCTCTGTTTGGAATGGGGATGGGGTGGGACGCCCTCCCACCTGGCCTCCTCCCTGCTCTCTGTGGAGCCCTGGCACCTCCAGGGAACCCTGAGGCTCTGAAGAGCATAGTTTGAAAACTGCCAGGCTAGATGGATGCAACTAGTATTGCAGGGTTCTCAGGGACAGATGAGGGAGAGCGGGCCAGGGAAGTGGCAAAAGGAAAGGAGGGACAGACATGGCCAGGCAGGTAACTCAGGTGTCCCCCCTAGGAAGTGGCCCATAAGTGTGAATTTCTTAATGTCTATTTCTGCCTTTTGCTCAGAGCCCTCCTCTTTAGCCAAATCACCAGAGATGCAACCTTGGTTGGCCCCTGTGGGTAGGGAAGTGTGCTGACTCCTGGGCCAGGCCGATCTGGGTTTGAGTCCTAGCTCAGACACTTTCTAGCTGTGTGACCTTGGACAAGGCTTTTCACTTCTGAACCTCAGTGTTGTCATCTGTAAAATGGAGATGATAACTCCAAATTAAGGATCGCTTCCCATACGTCCCCTGTCGTTCCTTGATCCGATACGATCACATGCGTTTTAATCCTTAGAAACAGTAATAACAGAATGCTAAGCTTTGGTTGGTCACTTACTACATATTAGTCCCATGCTTAGTTTTGAGGCTAACGTCTTTGCAATCCTCTAGCAGGAGAGGGGTCAGCATATCTGCCTTCCAGGTGAGGCTCAGACAGGAGAAGCCAAGAAAAGCTGCAGGTTTTGAGCCTAGGTCTGTTTGGCTTCGGAGAACATCTTTTTGCTTCTGTACCAAACATCTGAAGCCCTTTCAACCACCCTCCTCTGCTATGGCTGGGAAGCGCTGAATCACTTTTTTGTTCTTTGTGAAAAGCAGTCCAGATGCTAGGTCCTGAAAAAGATCTGAGGGTCATGTCATCTAGCTATCTGTATCTATTTCACATTGCTTTGAAATTCCTGCCGAGGAGGCTGATCCTGTCCTTGTCTTTGCAGGCGATCACCTGTTCCTGTGGCTGGTTAGTTAGTAATCATTTGGTAACTGACCCCCTTATCTGTAGCAGTTCCTATGTTGTTTGCTGGGAACGAGGAGGTCAATGAGACACAATCCTTGTCCTCAAGGAGCTCACGGTCTAACGGTCTAATGGAAGAAACGCACGCATGTTAGAAAATGACCTTGCACAGTGGAAATTGTTATGACAGAGGGTCTCTGGGGGCACAGAAAAGCCTGGAAGGCTTTTTGTAGGAGGTGGAACCTCAGCTTCATATGGAAGGATGAACGACGGGTTGGTCAAAACCAGGAGGGACGAGGAGTTGGCAATGAGAACCTGGAAAAGCCAAGGCACAGTATGTGCAAAGGACAGGGGTGGCATGGGACATTTGGGGGACAAGCAATAGTTCAAATGACTGAGAAGGAGCATGGGGAGAGGCTAATGAGAGGTTGATGGGGAGCCACATGTCTGACCCCGGGGAGCCAGGCGGGTGGAGTGTGATCCAGGGGACAACTTCAGCCGTCCAAGATCCCAAAACAGAATTCTGGAAAGAGCATTCTGAGAATTCTATGGCGGCTGCCCTTGAGCAGGGGCCCAGGGAGGAGGCTGGGGAAGTGAACCCAGAGAGATGGTGGGACCAGGACCTCGGTGGAGGCAGAAGAGCTGGGGCAAACGGGGTGCATTTAGTACAGTCAGGAGGCTGGATCTCCAGGACAGGGTGATTGTTGGCTTGGGGGGTTGTCCAGTGTGATTCCAGGGTTTATTTGGTCTGGGCGACTGGGAGGGTAGTGGTGTCTTCACCAAGATGGGAATCCTGGAGGAGGAGCTCAGTGTGGGACGTGGTGGCTCTGAGGGGCCAGTGGGGCGTTCAGGTGGAAACGGCTGGGAAGCTCTGGGACACATGGGCCTCAACCTGGGGAATGAGTTAGAGCTGGATATTGGGAATCATGAGCTCCCATATTGAGATAGCTGGGGGACATCCAGAAGAATATGTAGCCAGAAAAGGAGAGCGACAAGCAAGCCCAAATTTACCTGGCCAAATGAAGCCATAAAATATAAGACGACCCTTTGGAAGACAGACCGAAGCCTTTTCCTGGAGCTGGTCACTCCCCAAAGCTGCTACCTTGACACCGAGCAGCATTTAAAGACCGCTCACATCTGAGAGTGTGAGCATCGTGTTCCCACGATATTATTTGAGGGCTGTTACTAAATCCATATCGCATCCAATTTCTCCATTTTACAGAGGGTAAAAAAAATAAAGAAAATAACTGTTCATTTTGGTTACTATTTCTTTCTAACTATATTCCCTTAATGAGGCATTTGCCTGCAACACGGTCTGTTATGTATTCCGTGTTTTATAAAAGATCTCTTGGGGAAAATAACCCGGGAAACACAATTTTTCGGCACCATCTCCTTTTATTAAGAATAATGAAAAGGAAACAAGAATCATTCTCCCAGTCAAACACACTTCTGCTTCCTGTTATTGGTGTTTTTATGACAACCGCCAGGTAGTAATATAGGCGTCCACACAGCGGCTTCTACCCAGATGTGTTACTTTATGGCCATTCTAATGACCCAGTTGCGTGTACATGAAGGTGGGGGTGTGTGTCTATAAATATATTGAATGCATAGATTTATATATCACCCATATCTGGGTAAGTGTTTGGGATGGTCCAAGACCTTAAAATTACACACACACAAAACGGGCTCTTTGCCAGAAAACCAATCATCCTTCAAAATGGGCAGAAAGAGCAAATAGGGAAATTAACCCGGGAGAGAGAACGCGAAAGCAAAAGCCCGAGGAGTGGTGTTATTCATTGGAAACTCTAGCCGGGCTTATGGATGTAGCTGTGGGTTCCCCACACCCTCTCTCTGCGTGAGTTTGGCCACGCTCATGGCTGGACGGCTGCCCAGGTGCGGGAAGCTCCTTCCTGCCCACGGCTGCAGCCTCGACCTCCCACCGACGCTTCAGATGTGTGGATCCAACTGCCAACTGGACATTTCCCTTGGATGTTCCACAGGCACCTGGTATAAAATTCTGGTAATTCTCTCTGCCTCGTCTCCCCTGGTTCCTTAGCTTGGTTAATGCTGATCTCAGTAGGTGAGCTCTGCAAGTCATGCCGTGGCCCTTGCCCCCCTGACTCCCTCACCTCTCTTCCCCGCTTTAGCCAAACCGGCAAATATTGACCGAGTCACTCCCAGGTGCCAAGTGTTCTTGGAGGCGTAAGTGACTGACCTGCTCCCTGCTTCAAGGAGCTCAGTGCTGTGGGAGGAGGCAGAATCACACAGGGGTTAAGAGCGTAGGATCCAAAGTCGGAAACATCCAAGGTCAGAATCCAGCTCTGCCACAGATGAGCTGCCAGACCCTGGGCTCGTAAGCTTCAGTTTCTTCGTTTGTGAAATGGGAACAACATTAAGAGCCCCTTTCTCATCGGGGGTTGGCGTGAGGTTTGCATGCAATAATTCGTGTAAACTGCTTATCACCAAGCCTGAGCACAGAGAGGAGTGTGACATATGTGAGTCCCTTCTAGCACTGGCTGGGTGGATGACACAGATGGCCTGTGGTCTCCTACTTCTGGTCTGCCCTTTTTCCTGAGTGGTTTTTAGTGGGGCACATGGCTGCCCAGAATAAAGATACATTTTCCAGTGTTCTTTGTGGCTTGGTGTGGCCACTGTGGCTCCCTTGTGAACAGGGAGACTTCTGGGAAGCCCTCCTAAGACAGTGACACCTTCTTTACCCATTTTTCTTTTTTTCAACCTGCTGCCTGAAATGTGGATGTGACGGCTCTCTCAGACCACGCAGCAGTTAGGGTAGGTGTCCTGGGAGTAGAAGTGGGTGTGGAATTTAGTGTGCGAGGGGTTTATTAGGGAATGCCATTGGCATCTACACCCCTGGGAGGGAGAGGGCGGAAGCAGGATCGGGCAGAGGGAGGTTCAGATGTGATCCAGGCAGCCTCTACACCCCTCTATGCCTCGGCTTCCATCAGTCACTGGATGTGGGCCACCCCGCGGGGGACATGGCTTTGGGCGAGCGGTCCTTGAAGGGAATGACAGTTGGGGGCTGTGTGCTTGCAGCCTTCCCAGGAGCTGGGCCACAGCCCCGCTTTGAGGGGGATCTGGGAGGGGCAGCCCCACGGCTGTCTCAGTAAATCACGGCTATAGACAGCTCAACACAACAAAGCTTATGCTCTACTCCTGCGATAGTGCGTATCACAAGTATCCTTGGTCTGGTGGTGACTCAGGGACACTGGCTCCTTCCATCTAGTGACACTGCCTTTTTCTCGGCCCTCAGAATCCTCTCAGTTCAACAGGAAGATGAGAAAAGAGAATGCATGGCAGTTGTGGTGGGTTTTGAGGGCCACTTCTGTCCACAGATCCTAGTCATTGGCTGCACTTCACTGCAAGGGAGGCTGGGAAATGTAGTTTCGCTGGGTGTTCAGGAAGGCAAAGGACAGAATTTGGTGAATGCCTAGTCAGTCTTTGTCAGAGACAATGAGAAGGGGGCCATACTCTAGTAAGGCAGAAGGGTGGCCTGGAAGGAACCTGGGTCTGGGGGTTGGGATGCCAACATACCCACCATGGGAAATCTGACATCTGGGCTTACTTTATATGGGGGACACATAAACGGATGGAGAGAAAGAAATTCAATAATACAGGGTGGTGGGGGCTGAGACTGAGGAAGCCCAAAGGAGGGGCAGCTGCTTGGGGCTGGTGATGCTTGATGAAGATCTGAAGGCCGAGCAGGAGTTGACCAGTTGCCAGAGCTGATGGCAGGAAGCTGTAGTGCAAGTCACTGACCCAAAGCCAGGGCATAGATGACATTTGGCAGGAGTCTTAAAGATTAAAAAATAAAAATGCTTTTTTGGTGGACCTGCATGAGACAAGAAGCTCCATGAAACAGGGAGGATGTCCATTTTGCTCAGAACCTTGCACAGAACATAAATGAATGAATAAACTAGTGCGCAGAAGTTTCTCGATCAACACCCACTCAATTTGACGATCCATCCTTCCCCATTACCCCCGGCATCTTCCCTTTGTACCCACTTCCAGCATATATGATGCTGCACTTTAATTACTGTTTGATGTATCTGACTCTCCACTTGACTTCAAGGTCAAGGACTTTGTCTCATTCATCCTCACGCCCCTGTCATCTTGCTTAGCCTGGCACTGGCGTTCTAAACAAATGTTTGCCAAATAAGTGAACAAACACATTAGTCCGTTTTGTCATAAAGGGCTAGAAAAGTCATTCTGCGGTTGCACTGAAATCTATTTTCTTCTGCCTTCCGCGAATCCAGCTCGGTTCCTCAGGCGTCTGCTGGGGGCCTGCAGTAGTCCGTGCTCTGCGTTAATACAGAGGGTAAGCTGTAGACGAAGAACCTCCCCCGCTCTCAGAAGCTTCCCTGACCAGCTAGCTGTCTCCTTTCAGAAGGAGACGAGATCTTATTCTGTGGGTGTCTACAAGGAGTAGTCCCTGAACTGGGGTGGCCCTGAGACAGGATGCTGGGCCAGGGGCGGTCTAGCCCAGGCAGAGGGAAGTGTGATATCCCCCAGGTGCTGCCGGGACAGCACCGCTCCTGAGCTTTACAAGTAGGAGTTTCAGATCTGCCCCACCCAGGCTACCGCTCCTCATTCATTCACTCCATTTCATAAAGCAAGCACTGGGCCAGGTCCTGGGAGGGCTTCAGGGCTTTAGGGAGACGAGGTGCAACACAGGATCCACTGACCGTGGCTCACTCTTCCCATGCATGATGGCTCTCTACTATAAGCACCTGCAATGCTCTCCCTGAGGGCTTTGTCTGGCCGCTGGGGTACGAGTACCCATATATAGCGCAGGCGGGCAATGCTGGGGAGTCACCCAATGCAGGGGGGGACGTGGTGTATAACTACTGAGCTTCCTCACCTGCCATGGGGGCGTGTCCTACACCGTCTCCGAGGGCCCCAGGGAGACTGAGCTGGTTGTCCCCAGTGGAGACCCACTCATCATTGTGCTTTCTTGTCTCTCTTTCCCTGTATCATTTCCCCAGCCCCCAAGGGTGCTTCCTGGGGTTGCCCCCTAAATCAGCCACTTGTACAGAAATCCTCGTCTCAAGGTTTTCTTCCGGCCAACCTAATACACAAAATAACTGTCCTTACTAAACTGTCCCCTAACCAGGAAGTGTGGTGCTTAGTTACGTGACGATAGTAGGGGAAGCAGGAGCTGAGACAGCACACAGCATGGGGACAGCTTTGGTCCAGGGAGGGTCTTTTGCAGGAAGTGACTTTAAGCCAAATCCACAGATTTGCCTGGATTGTTTTGCTCCGGGTTTTTTCTGGCTCCTGCACCCTGTCATGCAGCCGTGGATTCGAACAGCTCTCCCCACAGCTGTGCAGCATTTTCTACTGGGAGTCCTTCTGAAACTCTTTGGAAGGAACAAGGGGTTAGGGAGAACCTGTAGTTTGAGGGGCCGGCCTGATTGCAGACACCTGTCGTGAAGGTGATTTACAACCCCCACCTCGTCTCCTCTTCAGTTCGGTCCTTGGAGGCCAGTGTCACTGCTCACGGCTCACGTTTCATAGATGAGGACGCAGAGACTCTGAAGGGGCCTTCTCGCCCAGGAGCCCACAGCTGGGTAGGGCCGTGCCAGGGCTGGCCCCGGCCGACCTCACAGCTCACCTGGTGGCCGACCTCTGTCACCAGCTCCCGTGCCGCTCTTTGCACCCTGCTTTGGAGGTGACCTCGAGGTGCAGGCACTCTTGTTCCGATTTTACTGATGAGGCCACACTGCAGCCCAGTGAGCCAGAGGGACGGTGTGCAAGGCGCACATGGTGGAACTGGGGCCTGGTTCCGCAGCCTCTGCTCTCCCGTCTCCAGCAGGCGGCCACGTGAGGCGGCTGGGATGTCCCTGAGGACTACTGGGGGGCACCCACCAAGCACCGCCCTCCACTCCACGGCTAAGGGCGCAGCCCTGTCCTTGAACTGCCCGTATTCAAAGCTCGGCTCCACCCATCAGAGCCATGTGATTGGGGCAAGGCGTCTGCCTTCTCTGTGCCTCGGTTTCCTCATCCATGAAATGGAGATAATAGTAGTAACTACCTCCTGGGGTGGCTGTGACGATTAAGTAAGACAATACAAGGGACGTACATGTAGCGTGCCCACAAAAATAGAGAATCTGCAAAACATGACAGAGCTCTGACTTGCTTTAGTGGCTCAGTAGGGACAGACGCTTAGCTGAGCTATTTTACAACCTCTTGAGTTAGGGAGGTTGGCATTGCTAGCTCCTGCTTTGCAGAGGAGCAGACTGGGGCTCAGGGAGGTTAGGTAACTTGCTCAGTGTCACACAGCATGCGGCAGAGCCAAGCGATCCAACTTTTAAGCTGGAGTTCCTGACCACTGTGCAGCATCCCCTTGGTCCAGCACCATCTGCAGCTGCCCCTCAGAGCTTAATTCAGTGAATCCCAGGCTTGTCCTTCATCCTGTGCATCAGCGCCAGCGCCTGGCACTTGAGGTGTCTGAGGGCAGCGAGGCGATTTTTCTAAGCAGCATCTGTAGCTGTTGTAGCAGATAGCTTCTTTTGGCTGCCAACTCGGGCCGCCAGCAGGACTGGCCAGAGCCGGCCCCACGCCGTCTCCATCCCAGGTCCCGGACTGCACAGTCTGCTCGCATGTCGTGGTTGCCCACCTGCAGGGACCCCACAAGCCCTCCAAAGAGTGCCCATCAGGGAGTTCACCCCACCCACGCCCCCAAGCCCATCTTCCCAACCTCACCAGCGCTTAGTAACGCACCCATCTTTGAAACTCTGGGCCCTGCTGTAATATTAAGGCAGTAATTTATACACTTGGCTCCTGAACTCCTGGCTGTTTCAAAGGCATTGATCACCCCGGAGCACTCATACATGATTCAGGCTTACTCCTCCAACTCCTCTGCCAACTATTGATTCCAATGACATTATTTATCAATTACGAAAGGTTTATTCCTCACTCGCTCCTGCACAAAAGAATCCGTGCATTTATTTTACAGCATGATTTATTGACACGTCACCGTGCATTACATGGCAAATTGAATTTTTGGAGGCTGGAGAACCTTAGGAAATTTCACAGGTTCAATTAGACAGGAGAACATCAAAGAGTTTAATGATACAATTTTTCATCCATTTGCTGCAGCCCTGGGAGGGGAGGGACCCTGGGCCAGGTCAGCTCGAGCCCCAAACGACCCAGGTGCGTACCTCCAGATGAAACTCTCTGGGCTGGAACCCATCTCACAGATTCGGCTCAAGGCTTCAGTTTGTGAGTCCTGAGGTCAGAACATTTCTTTAAGCTGGGTGAATGCTTTGTCCCCAGAGCTATAAGCCTTTCCTTGGGCTTTTAGGGAGGCTTGGACAGATCTTTCCTTGACCTGTGGTAGAAGACAGAAAGGCCACCTGTGGGGGCGCATCAGTGCAAGAGAGAAATGGTGACATAATATTTAGGGCACATTTGTAGCATCTTCCTACCCATCCACCCGGCTTGGTTTCGAGTCCTAGGGGAAGCCCTCCAGTACCCCCCAGGGTGGATCAGGCCCCCACTCTAGGTTCTCAGAACACTTTTGAGTTTGTAGATATATATTGCTGTGATGATTTGACTAATACCACCTCTCCCTTATCTGGGGGCCCCCCATGGCAGCGGGCAGGATGGGTTGTCTCGGCTTGGTACTACGACCATTCCCATCCATAGCTGGGAACCAGGAATGCCTTCTCTGTCAGGATCTAGGTTCGAGTTTGCCAAAGAGGGAGACTTGCAGAAGCTAGGAGGGCAAGCCATTGTTCTCATGGCTGTCAGAGGGGACTGCTTCCTCTACCTGTGCTCCAGTTCCCACTTTGAGGATCGAGTGTAGTGGATTCTTAGACTTCCCGGTGAACTCTGGCTTCTCCCCCTGTTCTAGCATTTGGGTCTAAAACGTTTGTGACTGCTTCTCTGATCCTCTGGCTCCTGTCTTCTATCCCTCCCCACCCCCAGGTCCTCTCGCATGGGTGTAGACCCTAATTCCCATATTAAACCCTTTATTTTTATCCTAGTAATGGACTTGCCATTTTCCTGATGGGACCCCAGACTGACGCAGTGGTAATGTCTGTTTTGTGTTCCTTGCCTTCTTCAAGACCAAGAGTATACTAGATGTGGTATGTAATCAAATATGTTGCATTGAATTGAAGAATGAAGACCCTCCCTCTCCTCGAACTAGCTAACTCCCACTTGACTTTTGAAGCTCATCTCCTCCGAGAAGCCTTCCTGATTCCAAGTGTGGGTCAAGGGCACCTCTTCTGGGCTTCCACTGTTGGAGCATATATATTGGAGCTTGGTTATAAGCATCTGTTTACTTCCTATCTGCTATAGTAGATAATGAGCTTCTTAAGGCTAAGGATGAAATTTAATGGTCCCTGTTTTTCCACTTCTACATAGCTGGCCCACAAAGAGTCCTCTACAGAGGTTTAAGGATGGACTTCGTCATTGGTTGGCCTGACCATCACTGTTGTGTGTAAGAACAGGACATACTGGTTACTAGATTCTTTCACACCCATTCTCTTAGTTGACTCTCACAACAAATCCATAGGGCAGGTGGCGGCTTCCCTGGGCAGAAAATTGTACAGCATCGAGAGTGTTGCCCGTCTGAAGAGCAAAGCACCAGGGCTGGAAGTGAGTGATCCTTTCCTTGTCCAGAATGCACTCCACAAACCAAAGCCAGATGGACGTGGGAGCGAGCATTAGAAAAGTCAAAAGAGTAACAATAATAAATTATATATTTGGAACTACTATAATGATAATTACGCAAATTGAATATTAAATACTCAAATAGAATCTACAATTATAAGCTAAACCAGCATTAAACTCAGTGTCTGAGATGTTTGAAAGTGATGGATCATTTGGATCACTAAAGCCACCATTTATTTAATCAACTTTCTATTTCCTAAAATGGGCTAGAGATGAATTTATATCCCTTTGTAACTGTGATAAAGACACACGTCACTTGTTACAGATACACTTTAAGAAACAGATTGAATCCCATACGGCTAGGCTTGAAGCAAATTTCTCTAAAGTGAATTAGATTTTCCCATTGATTTACATGATTAAATTAAAGATGTGTTCTCATGGGAAAAGTTGACCAATAAATGGAATTAAATTTTTTTTTTCCACGCAAGAATGGGGTAAGGGGAGCAGTCGTAAGCTATTATGGGTGCTGTGGTCTGTTGCAGGCTTCATGCTTGCCAGGAGCTATTGTCCTTACGCGGTCATTTACTTCTTTTGTGGCGTAGTTTCTTATGGTGTAGAAAGCATTTCTTGTCTCAACTTTATAAGTTGGGGGTAGTCAGCCAGAAACGGTGGCCAAAATATATTGAATCTTTATTCTGGGCTGGCTACTGAATGAGCCACTTTTTAATTCTTACAACCACCTTCAGAAGGAGCTGTTATTATCCTTATTTTAAAGACAGGGACCCGGAGGTTCAGAGACATAAAGCCACTTGCCCAGGGTCCTAGAGCTGAGTCTGTCTGACTCCAGAGCCTATGCTTTATTAGCTTCATCAGGATAGGATGCAAAGGTAAAAATAATCCAAAGCCACTGATAAAGAAAAGATCGACTTTCTGTTTCTCTTTTGGATGGGCTCATGTTCTTAAACTTACATATAGGAATGTCAATTGCCTGTAAATTCTCTTAAAATAAAACAAAGATGTTACTTGGGTGGTACCTGGGCCCACAGGCATGGTGGCTGTCTGATTCGGACCTCTGTGTTTCCACCTCTGAGTTGCTGACAAGTGCTGAGGTCTTTCTGACCCTCCAAATGCTGCCGGTTCTCCTGCCTCTGGGATACAAAGGCGACATGGCAGATGAGCCTAGAAGGGCAAGCAAGAGTTCCAGATTTTCATTTAGGCTCTGCCTCTCACTAGCTGTGTGGTCTTGGGTAAGCCCCTTTTCCTCTTTGGGCCTCAGTTTCCCATCTATAGAATGAGGGGGCTGCACGGGAAGGTTTTTAAAGGCCACCTCCACCCCCTCCTCAGACCAGATTCATTTTATGTTTTTGATTTCTCTCTGACTATTCTCAGTGTTCACACAAAACCCAGAATTGACCGTAGGCATGGAGAAAAATTGATTGGCCATTTTGTGTATTTAATGGCTGGCATTTAAACTGAGAGATATTTCAGGTTAAAGAATGCTGTTTGCAAACATAAAAAAATACCATAAGAATCAAATGGATGCAGACTGAACACACAGCAGCGTCAAATCAAGTGCACAAACAAAAGTCGAGTTGCATCATTATAAACTTCTGATTGAGAACAAAGCTGCAGCAGTTTTGAAGGCAATTTTCGTATAAAAATTGATTTTCATGCTTTTCCCATGATTCAAATTAGGATGATGGGCTTTTTTTTTTCTGAGTGAAATAAATTCTTTTAAGAACACGTGTTTTGATGTTTAAAGTCAGATTGAAATTTCTGAATCTAATGCATCCACAGCAAACGTGAGTTAGTCTGTAAGACCCCAGGGATGGGGCAGAAACTTAGGTCTCACATTGTATAAGATTAGTTTATAAAATTAGTCTCACCATCAGTCTTCACCACAATAGTGTCAGGTAGGTAATATGAGCCCATTCTACAGATGAGGAAACAGGCTCTCGGAGGAGAAGTGACTTCTCCAAGAAGAACTAGCAAACCTGAGACTTGACTCAAAGACGTCTGACTCCAAATTCAGTATTCTTTCAAATGAAACGATGGTTTATTTAACAAGGTTTTACTGAGTGCCCGGTATATGTTGGGTATTGTTCTAGGATCTAGGTGAGAGGCTTGCTGCTCTCAGTTTACACAGAAGTGCTTTGAATAAATAGCTCCATCCTTGCCATCTGACCCCAAACATGCCCCACTACCTTCAAATTTCTAGAAACCTCTTTAGGAAACGGAATTTATATATTATTTTCTGTCTTAGCTCTAATTCCTTTTTTTAAAAGATTTTATTTATTTATTTGAGAGAGAGAGAGAGAGAGCATGAGGGGGCAGGGAAGGAGCAGAGAGAGAGGAAGAAGTAGACTCTCTGCTGAGCAGGGAACCCCAAGCAGGGATCCATCTCACGACCCTGAGATCATGACCTGAGCCGAAATCAAGAGTTGGATGCTCCACTGACTGAACCACCCAGGTGCCCTTTTGGTCTTGAATTTGACTGAGTTACTTAACTTCTCTAATCTTCTATTATTATTATTATTAATTATTAATTATTATTATTTAAATCTCAGAGTCAGTGTGGTATGCTCTTGGGATTAGAAATGAGTCTGATGTGTGTACATGAAGACTGCTTGGAGACTATTCCACGCAGGACTCGTAATCCCCTTTGGGAGTTGGGCTTCCCCTTAGATAGTGGGCAGCCATGGCCACAGCTCTGACCTGGCAGGATCACTCTGAGCAGTGTGGAGGGTGGGGAAGGAAGGGGAGTGAGACCCAGGCAGGGGCTGAGGGTTGCTGTCACAGTAATTCAGGGGAGAGGGGAGAGAATTCAGGCATTCATGGTTGACATGGAGAGGAGAGGGAAGACTCAAGACTATTCCCAAGTTCAACTCAATGGGACCCACTGGCGCATTCAATGGGAGGAGAAGGAGAATCTGGGGTGATTGCCCGCTGTTGGGGGTTTGAAAAGACTCAATAAGCTCAATAAATAGCACTTTTCCTCCTGCCCAAGTTTTGAACCAATTGGGAAATAAAGCAAGATATAAACAATATAGAAACAAAAATACCACTATTATTACTGATGTTGGAGAATGTGGCTGGTAGCTCAGGCAAGTGTGATTCTTAATACTGAAACTTAGAGCCAGGAAGCATTCTCCACCTTGCAGTGATGGAGGGGTGCCTTGTTCCTGGAGATGGTTTGCTTTCAAGAGAAAGGAGACAGAAAATTCTGGGTACCCCAGGGGTGGGGTGAGTAGTGCATGGAGAGCGGCCAAGAAAGTTATGATCCTGGCCTTCCTCCTCATGATAGCCAGCATCAGGAGTGGGAAGAGCTTGGGTTTCTGATTTGTGCTATTTATGTAGGTGGCGAACACAGGATGAAGAGGAGACTTAGGGAGACTTTGGGTTTGTGAGGTTCTTGTGTTTTCCCCGCTGGAGATGGCCGGTGGGTGGCTGGATGTGTAGAGCCTAAAACAGGAGAGAATGATGTAGACGCCATTGGCAGACAGTAGCAGGTGGAATCATGATAAAAACAAGGAATCATGATAAAAAACAAGGGTAGCTGGGGTGTGAAATGATGCTGTTGAAAGAGAAAAGGAGGAGGCGGAGGGCAGAATGGGACGGAGCAAGCATGGGAAGAAGAAAAGCAGCCTGTGAAGAAGACTGAGAAAATGCAAACCAGAGATAGAGAGAATGCAGGAGGCATGGGAGCAACTAAGGCAAAGGAAAAGTGAGTTTGAAAGAGCAGGAGTAGGTCAGGAGCCTTAGATCTTTCATGATGCGAATTTGAAATCTGTTTCTATTATTTTCCAGCTATGAGACCTTGAGTTTGGCGCTTAGTAAGTGACAGTCATGATGATGAGGAGGATGATGATGGGGACAGTGAGGATGAAGATGGATGCAAGCAGTTACAAGTGTTGTAAGAAATAGGAAGACCAAAGTGGACAAGGTCCCCAAAAGTAGAAGAGATGAGTTTACTCCTGCACAAACTATTTTTGAGAACAATGGTAACACTCATGAAACAATTGGACTTCTTTCCCATGACTTCACCTTATACCTCCCTAAAACACTTGTTCCAATAAGAAGGTTTAAAAAAAAAATCCCAAAACTAATATCACAGACATGGAGGTGGATGCATATGCAAGGGAGTTATTAAAATCACCTTGATTTTAATAAATTTAGCACCAGGTAGCAATCTCTCAATGTCACCTCTTTCCAATTTGCATGTGTAACTGGCATCTCGTTAAAACATCATTAAGAAATTGAAAACCAGGAAGACATAAACAGACGCAGAGATGAAGCAGAAGGGGCCGGGAAAGGAGGCTGTGGGTAGCAGAAGAGCCGGCTCCTTACATAAAAAAAAAAAACAAAACCCAAAAAACCAAAAAACCAAAAAGCTCAACTTGGTTATACAAGCCCAACCTGATTAACAAGTGAGGGGAATCAGAGTCACACAGGTACTGTTTACAAATTGGCAATTATAAGACTTGTGTGAAACTTTCATTTTCCTGGAATGATTAGAACTTGCAATTAAAGCTACTGTCATTTTTCTTCAGCTAGACTATCATCAACAAGCGCGGAAGAGCTTTTTCTTCAAAGGATTAGTGCAAGAGGGCAAACCCCATGACTGGACTCTTAGATTCTGTTTCCTCTTCTGTAGCCAGATGAACTTTTCATTTTTATTTTTATATTTGGTATAAGTATTATTTTTTTTACTGCTATAAAGGTAACATATAGACACTGTTGATAAAAAAAACTATATGAAAATATATTGGGCCCAAATAATCTAAATAGGTGATGTAGTTTAATAAAAGGAGTTCAAGCTTTGGAGCTGGGCAGGTGTGGGTCTGACTCCAGGTTCTGCTGCGTAACTGCTCTGTGACATGGGAGCTGGTTTTCTCATCTGTGGAATGGGAATGTGGCTTTGGAAGGATGACATGAGACAGTGTTGATAATGTGGGGGCACATGGCATCTAGGACGTACAGTAGTGCTCATTCTACTAAACTATAGTAGTTTACACTATGTCCTTCCTTTCTTTCCTTCTAAGAATCACTCCTTGGGATTCTTTACTGGCTTTATGAACTCTGACAAACACTGGCAAACAAGGCTTTTCATAGTTTGGCCCCAACATACCTGTTCGGTATTTTATTGGTCTTGAAGGCTAACTCTATTTAAATGAGCCCAACATTTCAATGGCTTCGCACTAATTAAAGATTATTTCTTCTTTTTTTAAATTTTTAAATTTTTTTATTATGTTATGTTAATCACCATACATTTCATCATTAGTTTTTGATGTAGTGTTCCATGATTCATTGTTTGCGTATAACACCCAGTGCTCCATGCAGAACGTTCCCTCTTTAATACTCATCACCAGGCTAACCCATCCCCCCACTCCCCTCCCCTCTAGAACCCTCAGTTTGTTTCTCAGAGTCCATACTCTCTCATGGTTGTCTCCCCCTCCGATTTCCCCCCCTTCATTTTTCCCTTCCTACTATCTTCTTCTTCTTCTTCTTCTTCTTTTTTTTTTAACATATATTGCATTATTTGTTTCAGAGGTACAGATCTGTGATTCATCAGTCTTACACAATTCACAGCGCTCACCATAGCACATACCCTCCCTGATGTCTATCACCCAGCCACCCCATCCCTCCCACCCCCACCACTCCAGCAACCCTCAGTTTGTTTCCTGAGATTAAGAATTCCTCATATCAGTGAGATCATATGATACATGTCTTTCTCTGACTGACTTATTTCACTCAGCATAATACCCTCTAGTTCCATCCCCATCGTTGTAAATGGCAAGATTTCATTCCTTTTGATGGCTGCATAATATTCCACTGTATATATATACCACATCTTATTTATCCATTCATCTGTTGATGGACATCTTGGCTCTTTCCATAGTTTGGCTACTGTGGACATTGCTGCTATAAACATCGGGATGCACGTACCCCTTTGGATCCCTATATTTGTATCTTTGGGGTAAATACCCAGTAGTGCAATTGCTGGGTCGTAGGGTAGCTCTGTTTTCAATAAAGATTATTTCTTGCTGATGCCACAGTTCAAGATGGGATTGGGAAGGGGGTCACTCTGTTCCACACTGTCATTCAGGGATCTCGATTCCTTCCATTTTGTGGTTCTGCTCTTCCTGAGGCCCATGGAGTTCTCCTCATTCACCCAGGGAAATGGATAATGCTCACCATTATCCGTTCACACCCACTCTTTACTACCTGGCCAGATGTAGCTGCACACATCATTTCGTTTCTTTCTGCCGGAGAGAAAGAGTCCCATGGCCTTGTCAAGGTGCAAGGGAAGCTGGGAGATGTAGTCCATCGGTGAGCCCTGAGAAAGAGACCATACAGACGGGTGAACTCTCCCAGTCTCTGCTCCACATATTAGTTGCTAACATGCAGGCGCCAGTCAAACAATCTAACGGACTTGTCTTGAGTCGTGTATGTACCCTCCTTGACAAGAGTTTCCAGATACTAGGAATGACATTATCCAGACCCAGCCGTGTGACTCAAGTAAGAAAAAAATATCTGCCAGAAGAGGGGGGACACCGTGCTGAGCAGTCCCATGCAGCTGCTGACCCCTGCCGCTGAGAAGCCCAGAGCCCAGCTGGGGGGCCTGCAGGATGGCCACGTGATGGGTAGAGCCATGATCCTTGCCCTCAACGTGCCCACACTGCCCAAACCACCAGGGAACAATTCCGGCTTGGGTAAACTCAAGGCTTAGGTGATCGGTATTACCTGAGAAGAGCAAATTGAGTTCAAAGGAGAAAGAAAAGGGGGTATGGATGGAGCAGCCACAGTATGGCGGACAAAGGATTATTTGTGCGGGCAGAAGACCACCCTGTGTGGCTGTGGGTAAAAAAAAAAACTCGAGGGGCGCCTGGGTGGCTCAGTCGTTAAGCATCTGCCTTCAGCTCAGGTCATGATCCCAGGGTCCTGGGATCGAGCCCCGCATCGGGCTCCCCGCTCAGCGGAGAGCCTGCTTCTCCCTCTCCCACTCCCCCTGCTTGTGTTCCCTCTCTCGCTGTGTCTCTGTCAAAAAAATAAATAAAATCCTTAAAAAAAAAAAACAACTCGAGTCTCCTTCACTGTGAGGACCAAATATACCCATGTCATTGCATTTGTGCAAGGGATCAGAGAAATAAGAGAAATGAAAAGTTTAAAAGGAATATATCTGGCCATTGCCAGAGTTCAGCAAAGACTTTGTGGAAGGAGTAGAGCTTCTGGAGGTGGGGCAGATCTAGGGTACAGCGTGGGCCTGCAGAGAAGGGGAGGGGGAGGGCACCCCAGCCAGACTCAGTGGGAGCCGTGGTGCAGGCCTGGGACTGGCTGTGGCCTCGCCGGGCTGGGACAGGGGAAAGATCAGGTAAGTAGAGAAGCTTCCTTTTATGGGCCTCAGCCCACAGTGCTGCAACTTCCCATCTCTTTTGGCTCCCCAAGTCCTTCTCAAAAGAAGAATTTAGAATCCAGGCCAGACGATTCTGCCTGTGTGTCTCAGTTCTCCATCTCTTCATGGGTGGCAGGTGGGGCTGGTTTCTGAGAAGATTTATAAAGCAGGGGACAGAGCTGGTGCCTGCCTGGAGTCCAGTGTAAATCTGACTTAACGGGTCTTTCTCTCCACAAACACACAACAACAACAACAAAACAAATGCACAGACCTCTGGGCCGCCATGTCCTTCACATCCAATGACGTTCATATACAAGGTTCATAATTCTGCTGGCGCAGGGGCAGCGTGTCTTGAACTTGGCCTCTGGAAGTGTGAAAGCTAATGGGACCGGTGGCTCCGCTGTGTGCATCCCGCTGACAGGAGGGGAGCGTGGGGTGGCAGCCCTGCCTTGGGGCCTCGTCCCAGGGCCTCCCAGATGTGCATTGCCCTGGAAGGACGTGTAACAAACCCACTCACCGAGGAGGATGGTGAGGCTCAGAGCATGAAGACAGCTTGTTTTAAATCATGTAAATAGGTTTGCAGATTTTTGTAAAGTGCCTTCTGCATGCCGAGCACGACAGTATATGTTGCTTCTAACCCTCAAGGAACTGCAGCAAGGTAGGAGTTTCCTTCCCATTCTACTGATGAGGAGACTGAGGCTCAGAGCAGAAGGGTCAGGGCCACGCAGTGAGTAAAAGACAACTGGGATTTGGGATCAATCTCTCCATTATAACCAACGAACACAGAGACAGCAGTTACTTTGGTTGTGAATAAGACAAGCAGCGAACATTTACTGCACACTCGCTCTGAGCCAGGCATTGTGCCGAGCATTTCCACACATGGGACCTCATTTAATTCTTGCAACCATTCCAGGAGGAAGGAGCCACTACTACTATGCCCATTTCACAGACATGGAAACTGAGACCCGGTCACCCGAGTGAAGAAACTTGCCCAAGCTTCTGCACGGGCGAGCAGAGGGGCAGGCTCAGCACCCAGGTGTTCTGGCTCTGTAGGCTCTGCGTTAAGCTGCCTTATTAATGGCAAACATTACGATTGTGTGATTTTATATGTACTTTGCGCCACATCTACTTGTTCTGTGGATTGAGGGAGGAAGAGAGGGGTCTACTATTTCGTGAGCATCTACTCTTCTCAGTTCTCTATAAAGTCCCCTCAACTAATGGTCACAATAGCCATACCAAGCGGGGAGTCCTGCTCTGCTCCTTCCACACACGGGCTCAGAGAAACAGAGTGCTTGGGCAAAGGGCAGGGTTTGGATGCAGGCAGGTTTGCGTCAAAGCTGCTCTCTCCAGCGTGCATTGCTACCCCACATTTTTCGACGACGCCCTTAGCTTGTGTCCATGTTGGACACTGCAGGTTCTTCATGCATACTGATTAAACCAACAAACGGATAAGTGTTTCCATCCAGCCGTCTCAATGAGATTCCAGGCTTCTTGGTTACAGAGACTAAATATCTCTTTTTTTCCATTATAGTCACCTAGGCAAGTAAGCTGGTGACAGATTTTTAAAAAATTCCTGACATTTATTGAGCACATACTGGTGCCAGATACCAGCTTAAGCATTCTGTGTTTTCATCTGCCAACAATACTTTGAGGCAGGTATTGTTTTTCCTGGGCTCAGAGAGGGTGGGTGTCTTGCTTGGGGTCACCCAGCTAGGGAGGGGCAGCGCTGTGGTCAGAATCCCGGCCTCCTACCACTATCGTGACCTGTTGCTGTTGCGTCACTGCCCTTGACCGGGGAGGCTTAGAAAAAGAAGAAGATGGGCTTCAGGGTAAAGGCATGCCATCCACCGTATGAGTTAGGAAAAGAAAACCACAGGTGACTCCAAATACTTTACTTTCTTTATTCCCCCCCTCTTTAATGTATTTAGAATGAGAGGCAAGTGTGAATGATACCAACAGGGCCTGCTAAAAGCCTGCAAAAATGACAGGGGAAGGTTACACAGCTGGAAAAAACTGTTTCACTGTTTCTTGTGACATAAAAAAGCAAAACCCCAAACAACAAAAAGCTCCCAAACTGAGAAGTGACAGCATCTCTGGAAGATCAGTGGGTGAGAGTCACAGGAATCTGGGCTCTATATCCAGATAAAGAAGACTTCCCAGCAGTCAGAGTGGCCCAACAATAATTGAGGCTCCTGGAAAGGTAGTGAGATCCCAGTACCTGAAGGTATGCAAGGGGAGCTGACCAGGTGCTGAAGGGGCCAGGGAAGGGGTGGCTCGAACATCTAAGGTTTGACTGGATCACACCCATGAAATTAATCCCAACTTCATCCTGTTGTTCAAACTAGAGGCTTACAATGACCACTTCCACTTATCGGGCACAGTTCATATACCAAGCACTGCATTGAACGCTTTTCTCATTCAACTTGAGGACTGGCTGGGCTTATGCTGCTCCTTAAGAACTGGATAAGATCAGATCAACCTGGATCCTCGTTTCGTGATTTATGGTAAGTCCAAAGCCCCAGCATGGTTTCTGTGTATGTGTGTGTGTGTGTGTGCATGTTTGTGCGTGCGTGCATGTGCGTGTGTGTGTGTGTGTGGTATGGGGCTTCACGCTCTCAAGGGCATCTCTACTTCTGAGTTCCTGTTTACACTAAATCAGTTCCCTTTTGGATGGTCTTTCTGTCTGTACAGATCCCTGTTCCAAGATAGAGAACTCAGAGGCATCACTTGATTTCCACAAAAACTCACTTTTGGGCATGGGGTGGACTCCAGAAGGTTCGTGGCCACAGAGGTGGTGTATGCTGTGGTCATGCAAACAGCACGAGACCATGGTCTGTCCTGTTCCCGAAAGCTCTGGATGCTCCTTTTCCCCCTGGTTAATGGACCCTGTGCAGTGTCTGCTCTCCTCACCAGCTCCCTGGCTCCTTTCTTTCTTCCTCTTTCCCCACTTTCCCGTCAAACAACCAGCCAATCCGCCACCCAACCCACACACTAACGAGTCACCAGCCAGCCAACCCATCAACCAACTAACCAGCCAGCCAACCAATCAAATGCCTATCTTTTTTTTTTTTTTTTTTTAAGAACCATCACATGAGGGCGCCTGGGTGGCTCAGTTGGTTAAGCGACTGCCTTCGGCTCAGGTCATGATCCTGGAGTCCCGGGATTGAGTCCCGCATCGGGCTCCCTGCTCGGCAGGGAGTCTGCTTCTCCCTTTCCCACTCCCCCTTCTTGTGCTCTCTCTCTCTCTCAAATAAATAAAAAAAAAAAAAAAAAAAAGAACCATCACATGATGTGCCAGGTCAAACTCCAAAATGAAGAAATAGGAAGGAATGAAGGAACAAACGAATGAAGGAAGGAAGAAACAGATGACAAGCAGCCTCTCCTTTACTATGTAGAGCAGTTCTGTGCTCCCTTGGCCCTGCCTGCAGATCTGCTTTCTGGTCTCATCATCCTCAAATAGCTCATCAGGGTGTTTTCGAAAACTCGCCTTCATCTTTGCCGACAACTCTGCCTCCGTCCCTGGCAGGTGTTGGCAGCCACGTGAGTTTCAAAACCTGCCCGGTCTCCCTTAATCCTTACAGTGACCCTCCATGTAGGTTTGACTGTTTTCCCTATTGGAAAACTCCAGCTGGGGGAAGGGAAGTCCCTTGGCCAAGTTTGCGTGGCCATCGAGGGGCAGGACCAGGAGTGGGGCTGGGGCCACAGGACCCACATTCATGGATCAGAAAGGCCAGAGTTCTCTGGGCTCCCTGAAATCCAGTGCCGACTTTTCAGATGGCATTTTAAAATTCCACCATGCAAACATTGTCTGCTTTTCTCCTCTGAGCAGCCCTGGAAGTAGGTGTTTCCATGGTCCCACAAAACTGAGGCCCAGAGAGGTGGCTTGCCCAGGGTTGCAACCCCCAGGATGTGGGGTACCTCAGGATTTAAATTCCCTGGTTCTAAAAGCCTGCTCTTCCCCTCTGTGTGCTGTGCACGCCTCCTGGATGCTAGATTAATGAGACAGAGAAACAGAGGAACTGGCGTCCGGGGTGGGGGGGCAGTCAGCCGTGGAAATGGCTATTCACAACGATAAATTCTATTAACAGGAACTTGGCATGCAAGTGTCACAGAGGAGACATGGCCGGCTCTGGAGCCCACGGGAAGCCCTGCCAAGGAAATGACTCCGGAGCGAGGTTCAGAGGAGTGGCTAGGAGTTCACCGCATGGACACCTGTAAGGCGGGGAGGCCAGTCCAGGCAGAATGCATCTCCTGGAAAATGACACGGCCTTCAAGCTATAGTGGGAAGGGCCGGCGGCCCCGCAGGAGAGGGGAGGCTGAAGAGGTCAGTAAGGATAGCCCGTGAAGGCCTTGAATGCCAGATCAAGGGTTCAAACTTGATCCTGAGGGTGATGGGGAGCCACGGGAGGCCTCTAAGCAGCGGAATGACCTGGCTTAGGGTGCCAGGGGTGCCTTGGACACCATACACACACACACACACACACACACACACACACGCATGCACGCACGCACACATGTACTGGTTGCCTTGCCTTTCTCTCCTACCATTCATCTTCCTTTCGGGAACCAGTACCGGAGGTTTTAATGAACTCATTATTCATTCCACTGTCAGGTGAGTCCAATTGTGGTGGGAGGTTGGGCGGAGGGCTCGTCCTGCTGGGGCCATGCTGCTCTGATCTGATCTCATCAGCAGCCGCTCGGGTTCTGTCCCTGGCAGCGGCTCACCCAACCTGTTCCATGGTGCCCCCCCTCCCCCGACCTCCTCCCAACCCCACGCTTTGCTGCCTCCTCAACTCGCCAACATCCATTTCAATGGGCGTGATTGGAATCTTGTCTTCCCGGAACTTGATGCCATCTGTCTCTCCCTATGCCGGTGTCTCGTTCCTATCCTCTGCATCTCTATCTCACCGCTGGGCATGGGGAGCTCCTGCCTGTGCCCTGGATGGCCAGTCTGCCCGTCTGTCTCTCCTCCTGGCACCCCTACCCCCTGGGCTTGCCCATCCACCTTCTCTTCCTTCCCCTTCCCTGCCCTTCGCCACTGTGGACCTTCCACCCGACTTGCTCTTCCTTTTCTTACCCTGAACTTGTCTGGATGTCTGTCTGTCTGCCTGTCTGCCCGTCTCTCTTAGTGCCTCTGCTTGTTCATCTCTTTCCCTCTCCTCCTCCCTTCCTTCTCCCAGGAATCGTCTGGAAACAGACCACTCTATTCAATAGAAGTCTATTCAATAGAAAGGCACAAGGTTTTGTAAATTCCTAGCTATTCTGATTAGATCCACATAATTCGTGGAGTGGGCTTCAGGGTGGAAGGAGAGTCATCTGATGGAAGCAGTGGTGAAGCCACGGGAGGGACAAGCGTGGGGCGCCTGGGCACCTCCTTTTCCTGAGCTATGTGGCCCTTACACAGGTAGGAGCTGCAAAGCCAACCTCATGTCCTCAGCCAGCTGGAAGCCAGGGGGACACTCCAAATCATGGAAGCGGGGACTTTTATGGGTGAAAAGACCCCTTGACATTCAACTATTATCATTTTTTTTCTCTTTCTCAGATGTGGAAAACGAGGCTCAGAAAAAGGCAAAATTTTGGTGGCTGGCTCAAGGTCACTCAAGGAGAGTCAGTTTAGACGCCCCCGTCTGCTGCCCTGCAGAAGACAGCTCTTTGTTAAACCCGAAGAAAGCACATGGCCTGGCAATTTCCCACACCGTGTGGGTAGTGGTCTTCTGTGCCCTCACGCAGGCCAACTTCAGGCACGCCTCTATGGTGGCGCTGGCCGACCAGGTAAATCCGTCTTCCTTGGGTGTTTCTGGCAGAAGTGCCTCTTTGTGGATCAGCATGTGTGCTCTCTTTCCTTCGTGTGGGCTGCTCCTGGGAGATGCTCAACAATGGACTACATTTCCCAGGCTCCCCTGCACCTAGGGCGGAGCATGTGGTGAGTTCTTGCCATTCCATTGTGAGTGGAGGCCATGTGTGTCACTTCTGGATGAAGGTGTTTAATGAGAGGATATGCCTTCTTCATACACTTGCTTTCCTCTTTGTGAGCCAGATGAAGAGGATCCCGAGGACCTAGGGGATGGCAGAGCCACAAGATGGAAGGAGCCTGGGTCAGTGCATCAGAGAGACACTGGTCAACCAAGAAGACCAGCATTGACTGTTACATTGGTGACAAAGAGAATCTGCTTATTAAGGTACTGTCATTCTCATTCCTGTTTAATAGGTGAGGAAGCCCTGTCCTGGAGTTTCCTGAATTGTTGAAGGACAATTCCTGCTTGTCTGCCTCTCTGACCTGTCTCCCCTTAATCTGCACTGGCTCATTATTTTTGCTACTGTTGGTCTTTCAAACACACCAGGCATCTTCCCACCTAGAGGCCTTCATATCTGCTATTCTCCCTTTTTGGATTGCATCCTCCCCCCCACCCCCAGATCTTCTAAGTTTGTCTTCTTCTTATTTATTTAATCTTATTGCAAACACCCCACCTCATGAGATCTTCTCAGGCCACCCCACCGTAAGCACTGACCCCATCTCTCTAGCACCCATCCTTCCACTGCTCAATCATCATGGTCTACTTTCCTCAAGCCCCTGCCACTACCTGAAATTATCTTGTGCATTTATTGGTTTACTCCATGATTATCCTGATATGCTTTTCTTTAGTTTCTCCTCCATTTTAGGAAAAAGAAATTCAGAAGGGCCCTGTAATTTCTAGAACTGCTAAGTAGTGGTCCTGGGATTTGAACCCAGATCTGACTGATTCTATAGCCTACATTCTTTCCAGACTATCACACAGTTCTCCTGACCAAGTAAGAATGGGTTAGCTATATTTGTTTTATCAGGACATCATTTTGATCAATCACTGATACCAAGGCAGGGTGGTGGAGGGGGAAAAAGCAGGGATGCTTGAGTTGACAAGCCCAGGTTCATATCCTGGCATTGATGTTCTACATTGCTTAACATCTCTGAATGCCTTTCCCACAAAATAGAATTAATATACTTCCCTCAAAGAGTTAACATGAGGATAGAAGGAGATAATGTATGGAACAGCTAACGCGATGCCTGCCCACAGTGGGGGCTCAGGTGCCATTATTTCCCTTTTTAAAAAGGATATCAGTATTTATCCCGAGAGTTCCACCTTCATCTCAGACCAGGTGCTTTATCAGTGGAAAGAGGAAGAAAAAAATGCAAATTTGGATAAAAACACCAAAGATCCTGAAAAGCACCTGATTCATCCCTAACTTCTCTCTTGGGCTTTGTTGGGAAGCGAAGTTTAAATCTAAGTCAGAGCTCCCCAGACCTCATCACAGTTACTGTGTTGAAAGCAAACAGACTTCGGGATTTAAAATTTTTTCTCATTTCCCCCCTGACAAAGCATAAATGTCATGGACAAGGGGCAAACTCATTATAGCTAGGTTTCTATCTGCCTGGTCCAGACGCATGTGCTCAAATGGGAGGCCAGTTCCAATGGCCAACGTCCAGGACCATGTGCGCCGTGACTAATGTATGTAAAACACACACAGGGCTCCTCTCTCTCCCGGCATCTGGAATCAAAAAGCAAAAGTTAGCTACAGAGAGACTCTAGGCGATCTCTCCAAAGTCTTCATTGCTTTTCAAGTTTGGAGGCAATGCGTCTGGCTTCAAGCAAAGGAGCTCTTGATTGGGACTGGGGATTATTATTATTTTTTTTATATGGATGTTACTTTACTGATGGTGTTCATAGGTCTCTGATCGTAAAGTTCACTTTTTCCATATTAGTCAGAGACTAGGTTGTGCTCTGGTAGCAAATAACCCCAAATTCTCAGAGGCTTAAACAACAAGGGCTTGTTTTTGGTTTGTGCTACATGTTCAGTGCCGCTTGTTGTGGGTGTGGGGAGCTGTGCTCACTGTGATCCTTCAGGGTCCTAGGCCTGTGGAAGAGGTACCATTGGAAACATTGCCAGTTGCTGGGCCAGAGAGAAGAGAGGTCTCTGAAGGGTCTCACACTGATTTTTATCTGCTTAGCCCAGAAGTGACACATAGTATTTCCTCCCCCAACTTATTGTCCAGAGCTAGACATAGGGCTCTCCCAACGACAAGGGGAGCAGGACATGTAATCCTACTATGTGCCAGGAAAAGGGGAACAAAGGATATTTGTTCACAGCACCTCGTTTCTGTTCCTTGCAATTCCTGGATGGTTCACCATGTCTAGGTAATTCAAATCCCTTCATTAACCAAAAGAATCTATTCTCTTTGTTCCATGGCGCTCATCCCTCCTCAGTCCAGGCTTCCAGACCTCTCACCTAATGGTGGCCTCCACCTCCAACCTTGTCCCTTTGCCAGTCTTGGTCCTTGTAATTCATCCTCTGCATCTCGGTCACAGTGATCACCTGGGTTTCAATCCACCCAGGTCATTCCCTTCCAGACACAGAGCTTGGCGCTCTTGGCACCATCTTTCCTGCATCCCAGCCTAGATTTGTAGAGAGGAAAATAATGGATATTTTGTTTGTTTCTAGGAAAAGGTCTTTCAGGACCCTTCTGAAGCCATGATTCTAGGATTCTATTATTATTCTCAACCATGAAACTGCAGACACACACCTCCTGTAGGGGGTCCAACCAGGTGCTTAATTAGCAAAGACAATTAAACTCCAAGGAACCAGGATCCACAGTCGCTGGGTGACTTCCCACATGACCTGCTACCCAGCCAGTGTGAGGGACGCTGAGGTGTCCGGCCTCCGTTGGAAGGTGCTGGTTTCCTTCATAGCTCGCCACCCACCACCCTCATCTTGCTGGCTGTCCTGTCCCCGGGGACAGCTCCTGGGCCTTCCAGCACATTCCACCAGCTCTCCCTCCAAGAGCTGTTATTCCCTGCCAGCAGATAAACACCAAGAGGCAAAATCACCGACTCAGTCCATCTAGAAAATGACAACCCTTCCTCAGCACAGGCCTGAGCAGGTGCATCAACATGGGCTCACCACACTATCTCAGCAACACCACGAGGTAGACAAAATAACCACCCACATTGGCAGATGTGGAAACTGAGTCTTGGGAAGGTCAGGTCACTGGCCAGGAAGCAGTACAGTTGGGGCTGGAATCAGGGTCTTCTACTCCACGCCACAGTGATCAGAGACGTTGGATCGCACATCTCACGGAGCAGGATGTTTGGAAGTCCGCACCTAGACTCCATTTCCCCCAGTCTTCCTGGGTTGGCCTGGAGCTGTGGCCAGAGCCACAGGCCCCTGAGACAATCAGGCCGGTTCCTTGTCTGTTTCCATCAGCAACAATGGGCCAATTAAGGCAATCACCGCCATTTATGTAACAGGACACAGGGATCACGGCACTCAGCTCTTTGAAAATCTCCTATAAAAGCGCTAATAATGCATTACTGTATTAATCCCCTTAATCCTGTCAAATTACCACAGACTCACTCCTCAGAGCTGCCGGTGGGTCTCAGCTGCCCCGTGAGATGGTGGGGGCTCCTCTCCCCCGTCCCTTCTCCCCGAAACACTCCTCCGGAAGCTGTGAGGTCCTGCTGGGAGGGGGTGGTGGTAGAGCGCAGATGACTGTGGCAGGGGAGGGACGCTGATTCTTTGACAGAGAGATGACGATGTGCTAACAAAAGATTCTTTCTGGAGTGTTTCTCAGCAAGGAGAGATAGCCGAGCATGCTCAGCACGCCCTGGGCTGCTGACTCTGTCACTCACTGGGTGGTCTTGGGTCACCGTTCAACTTCTCTCTGAGCCTCTCCTTCCTCACCTATAATACCTGGATAACAATTCCTCATTGCAGATTGGATGGAAGATTCCAGAACTGCAGGCGAATGCCTGACACATAGAAGGCAATTTGAGACATCTCGTGTCCCCTTGCCATCTGTAAAATGGATGTTAGGACCCCCATCATGAGGATTCAATGAGCACGTATATCAGTTTCCTGGCACATAGTAGATATGAATTCTTTTTCCTCTTCATGCTTTTTGTTTGTTTATTTGTTTAACTAAAATGCTGCTCGAATTTCAACAGAGTGTAGGAACAAAGAGCACAATGCTGAACGAGGTTTTCAGGTATTTTATTTGTGATGAAGCAAATTACATCTTTTCAGTAAGCCCCACTGTTTGGAGAGAATTTCAACCCCAATATCAGCCTGCACAGGGCACCCCAGCCTTCCTTATGGGCAGATCAGAATGCGCAGGGGTGTGGGGCTTACCTGGGCCCTGGGCACCTAGAAATGAGCAAGGGGCTTTAGTTTCCGATGGGCTCTAAGGTACTAGGATAGTTGTGGTGTCAGGATGCTGCTGTGATCAGGCCTGGCTTTGTTGTCTGGTGGCCCATGGGGCTCCTCCAGGGTCCTTCGGGGACCTCTCGGTGGATGGCAGTCTCGGCCGCAGAGACCCCTACTGCTACCCTTGAGGCCTTACTCAGTCCTTAGCAACCCTCTCTGCCGGCATCTGGCAGCATCCCGTAGCATCCCGCCGGAGGCCAGGTGTGTGGGGGGTGGCAGGGCTGCCACACCCTGGAGCTGGAGTTTGGGAGAAGGAATCCATTCCCCCATCCCTGTCCCCATTCAGTTCTGGCGAGCTCCTTTCTCTTTCAGGGTCAGCAAAGGCTGTGTTGGGGAGGGGAAGGAGTGAGGTTAGTCTCTTCCAAGTGATCTTGGTTTTGTGCTCTAAAACTCAAACTGGTAAGCATCCTCTCTGGCAAGGGCATTCAGACTCAGAATCCTCAGATTTGACTGCCTATTTGGAAGGGGACAAGGGAAAAGGCCTTTCATTCTTGCTGATACCCTATCAGCAGATAGTGTGAGAGTTTTAAAATATATCCACGAATTCAGGGGCACCTGGGTGGCTGAGTCAGTTAAGCAGCCGACTCTGGATTTCGGCTCAGGTCATGATCTCAGGGTCCTGGGACAGGCTTCACGTTCAGTGGGTAGTCTTCATGAGGATTCTCTCTCCCTCTGCCCCTCCCCCCACTTGCACTTTCTCTCCCTCTCTCTCTTTCGAAAATAAATAAATAAATCTTTAAAAAAGATATATCCACAAATTCACTGACACTCCTCCTCCAACCGGCGGATCTGAATTACCCTCTGGAGTATGGACTGGACTCAACGACTTGATTCTAATGAAGAAAATGTGATAGAAGTGATGGTGTAGGTTGTGGAAAGTATTTGGCTTCCCCCTTGCTCTCTCCGGAGCACTCACTCTGGGGGAAGCTAACTGTCATGTGATGAGGACACTCAAGCGGCCCCATGGAGAGGTCCATGTGGGAGGAAGTGAGGTCTCCTGCCAATGACCATTGGAGGTGCCATCTTGGAAGCAGATCCTCCAGGCCAAGTCAAGGCTTCAGACAGATTGCAGCTCCAACCAACGTCTTGACTGTAACCTCATGAGACACCTGAAGCCAGAACCCCCCAGCTAAGCTGCTCCCGGATTCCTGATCCACAGAAACTGTGTGAGGTAATAAAAATGTTTGTTGTTGTTTTAAGCCACTAAGTTTTCAGGATAATTTGTTACACAGTAGATAACTAATATAATTAACAGCGAAAACAAAACATAAATTGATATCTCAATAAGTAGCCTTCAGTGTGTGGGTGTGTCTGTAAAATGCTAGACTGTGTTTGCTCACACACCACCTATTTATTAAAACCTGAAGCCAGGCATGTGTGGGTGAAGGGGGACAAATCACAGACCCAGTGTCCAGGAGGCCCAATCTGGAGGGAGCAGGCAATCACAATGCAGGGTGTTGATGGAAGGGAAAGCCCAGTGAGCTGTGATAGCCAAGAGATGGGACCTGTGATCCAACCCGACTTCAAGGTCTAGGAAGATTTCCCAGCAGAGGTGACAGCTACCGGGAGACTCCAAGGACCAGTAGGAATCTGCCAGGTGATGGGGAGCTTGGGGAAGGGTGCACCAGACCAGGGGAGGTGCTTAGGTCAAGGCCTGCTAATGAGTGAGACTACGTTGCCTTCCAGAAGTGTAGACTCGTTTGGTGTGGTCAAAGCTTAGGGTGTGTGTGTATATGCGTGTGTGTGTGTGTGTATGTTTGCACATGTATGTGGAGAGAAGAAGCATGAGTAGGGAGAACTGTGACAAGAGACAAAGAAACCTAAGAAGGGAAGAACAAGTCCAAATCTTAGCTTAGCGTGCCCTAGGTTTGGAATTTTCTGACAGGTCACTTTACCTATCTGAGCTTTGGCCTCCTTATTTCTAAAATGGGAATTCATTCAATGATACATTTAACAAAGATCTTACAGCATGCCAGGGTCTAGGCTAAGTCTGAGAACACCATGATGGTGCCCAGAAGAGCAGACCTTATTCTCCAAGAGCCCAGAAGCGAGCGTACGTAGCCCAAACGTGTCTGTGTCCTCGCTCTCTGCCAGGCTTGGAGTTCAGCCCTTGGGCCAACATTCTCCTGGGGAAGAGGGGGCTCCCCTCTTGTCATCTCTGGGGCTTGGGGCGGCTACCAAGTGTGTTGCCAATATTCTTGAGCCTCTTCTGATTGCTGTGCTTTGAGTTCAGGAGGGCGTGTGTCTAGTTACAAGTCTGGGTGCTGGGGTCAGACCGCCCGGGTTTAAATCTTTAAAGCATTTGCCTGTCACGTGCCCTCAGGCCAGTGGCTTCTCCAGCTCTCTGAGCCTCAGTTTCTTGATATAAAAAATGGGAACACTAGAATGACGGGTATGCCAACAGGTTTCTGCGCGGAATAAGAGTGATAACGCAAGGTCTCAGACACTTGGCGGCCGCTCAAGTGGGATAACTGGATGCCTGTAACGTTCTGGTCGTCGGCAGGCGCTCTGTCGCCTGATGGCTGGGGTCAAATCCCAGGTCTGTTACTTACGGCTGTGTGAGCTTGGGCAAGCATTTAATCTTTCTTTCGCTCCCAACTTTCTCATCTGCAAAATGGGATTAATAAGAGCACCTCCCTCAAGAGGCCGCTGCCATTGTTGAATGAGTAAATGCGTGTGGAGTGCTTGGTCCCGTGCCTGGCAATCAGCTCATGCTAGGTAAGTGTGAGCTACAATTTTTTATGTTGCTACCTTATTCTTTGCAGTTTGCAGAGAGGGGCAGGCACCAACAGGAGAAGCAGAAGGGAGGGCTCTTGGACCCTCGGAAGGCAGCAACACAAAGAGAGCGCCCCTTGGGTCCACATACAGAGAGGGATCCTGGTTGTGCTCCCCCTATGCCCTCTGCAGGGCCGCCCCTTCTGGGGTCCAGGGAACCCAGAACGCTCTGCAGCCCAGCCCAGCCCTCTGCCTTTCATAAAGGCCTTTGCGCCCCAGCCTCCCCTCCACCTGGCACCAGGGACTCAGGGTGATGCGTGTGCCGGGTCAGCAGGCCTGGTGGGGGCGGGGAGGGAGGAGGCGGGGAGGGCGGAGGGGGGAGGCGGGGAGGGCAGAGGTGGCCACTCTCTCTCCTGCCCCCTGCCATCAGTGGGCTGGAGGACACGGACAAGCTCTGGGCTTAATTGGCAAATGGATTCTCGAGGGATAATTTCATTGACATGCACCGTGGGAGGGTCTGCTGGCCTTAATGACCGGCTCGGCCGGCTAAATGTGTTTACCAAAAAATAAGGTTATTGATTCCACAGATATTTTTTTTTCCCTTGCCACCAGCCTATTAATGTGAGTTTTATGTAACAGGACAAATAGATCATGGTGTAAAGTCTTTTGAAAATCCCCTGTGAATGCTGTAATAATGCTTTAATGTATTAATCCCCTTAATCCTGTCAAACTTCCCAAAGAATTTCAGGACATGCTGACAGAGGATCTCACTCCCAGCACTGGCGGCCGGGGCTGCATGTAGAAGCTGTTGCTTTAACCTTTCGTGGATGGGAGGCGACCACAGTGTTGGCAACAGGAACAGAGCTAGGAGCCCACTTCGGAGAGGGTGGAAATCGTTGGAAGGGAGGCTGGTTCTGGCCCCGGGGAAGGAAAGGCAGCCTCAAGGGGCTCAAAATAGAGCTGGGCATGCTGGACCCAGCAGCTAATGGGCCTGGCATTTACTGATTTCCCTCTGTCTCTGTCTCTGTCTCTGTCTCTGTCTCTGTCTCTGTCTGTCTCTGTTGGTCTCCATCTCTGTCTGCTGGGCACTGAGCCGGGCGCTTGGTCATTTCCAGCGAAGCCCTCGGAGGGGGGTGCTGTTGTTCCCCTCTGCTGCAGATGCACGTTTCCCCCTTCCAGAAGGTCACCCGGCATTTCTAGGTAGGCCCCCAGCCTATTCCAGGGTGCCTCCGCCTTAACTTGACTAACGGCTTATCTAGATTGCTGGCAAGTGGCAGAGCTTGATCTGACCCAGAAGCCCACGTTGCTCTCTTTCTCATAGGCCGGGATTTGGCAAACTTCCCTGGAAAGGGCCAGAGAGTAAATAATGTTGGCTTCCCGGGTCACATAGTATATACTATAAGCACTCGACTCTGCTGTTTGGCGAGAAAGCAGCCAGGCCCAAGCCGTAAGCAAATGGGCAAGGCTGTGTTCCAATAAAACTTTATTTATAAGAACAGGCAGGCAGTAGTTGGTCCATCCCTGAAATAGGAGCTATTGGAGGCCAGTGGGATTCTAGGAATATGTTGTTTGATTGTGAATCTGAGAGTTGAGGGATAGATCTCCTCGGTGGCATCCGCTTCCCATGGGCTGGACACTCTCTCCGCACCATCAACACCTTTGTCTTGTGATGTCAGAGCGAAGCCCAGCTAGAAACCCAAGTGATGGCGAGACCGAAGCCCTGCTGTTTCTTGGGCTCTGGGTCGAGGGGGATAGGATGCAATCTGGGGCCAGTGTGTCAGCTGGAATGCCTGGGGGGAAGCCCATCTTGCTGGGTGACCCTGGCAAAGTCCTTTCCCTCTCTGGCCTCGGTGCCTCCATTAGCAGGATGAGATGCTTGGCCTTGCTGGTTTATATGGTTCCTCCGGCTCTGAGAGCCTGTGTCTGAGCAACTGTGCGCCTACTTTTGAGCAACTCAACACAAGGCAGCATCTGCTGGACCACGTGCCCTGGCGAGTCTCTGAGGGCCGGCCGGCTTCTGTTTCTTTGGATCCACAACTGGAATGGGGGTTGCTGGCCGCCGCTGAGCACTCACCACATCAGGGGACATTTCCCTAGTTGCCTAGGCTACAAATGGTGATCAGTGCAAGCAGAGCCCCACGTTCCCCTGGAACAGACTTCAGTGGCTATGGATGGGCCTCGGGACAAAGCCCAAATCTCTCTCTCTCTCTCATCTTCAGGCCTCTTTTCCCGAGACCCCCACCTGTCCCCTCAAGTGCACATTCTGTGTACCCTTACTCAGCCTCCTGGGCTCCATTATTACCTCCAGGGAGGGAGCATGTCCTCTCTGCAGGCACATCTCACATCTCCTTCCTTCTTTGCCTGGTTAACTCCTGCTCATCCTATGCACCCCCTCCTCCAAGAAGCCTTCCTTCATCCACTGCTTGGGGGAGATGTTGTTGCCCTCTACCCCGTGGGCCCACCATGGGGAGGAGACCTTATCAACCAGGCTCACGTGAAATAAGCACAGCAGCAGTCCACTACTGGACAGGAACATTGGAGCCAAACCAGGGGAAGAGTTAGGAAGGGCCTCTTGGGGAAATGATGTTTCCTTGGAGCCCTGTGGGATGATGAGGAGTCATCCCAGGGAGGGAATAGGGAAAGACTCTTCTGGCTGGGGGGAGTGGCAGGTGCAAAGATGCAGAGAGACAATGGTACCTTTGGGCCATGGAAAGCAGCTCCATGAGGCTCTCTGATGCCCCTAGCATAACAATGGAACTTCTGAGTGTGGCATTCAAGGCTTGCCAGATCCCAGCTCCAGACTCTGGTCTTGCACTGATACCCCAGAATACCACGGTTGTGGATTCCATGCAGTTCCTGCTTTGTGCAATCCTTTCTGTTGCTTGCATGAACCGAGATCTGTTCCATCTTATGGCATATCTATCCCAGGACCCAAAGATGAAGAGACCCAATCAATTCCTGGCCTCAGGGAGCTCACAACTTAGTTGAAGAGATATGCTTCGTCTCCAATATGCAAATGGCACAAGGTAGATGCTCTAACATTTGCTGAATGTGAGAGTACATGATTAGAACACAGACAAAGAGCTGAGGGGCTTGGAAGATGGGGTAACCTACCACTGTGTGAGGGGCTGGGGCATTTGGGCGATGGAACAGTGTGAGCTCAAGTCAGGAAGTGAAGGCACGTGGCAAGTTCCGGGACCAGTGGGGAGTTAGCTGTGGCTAGAGGGTCGGCCGTGTGTGTGTGTATGTGTGTGTGTGTGTTTGTGTGTGTGTAGGGGGTTGGCAGGGAGTGGAGGCGCAGATGGAAAGAGTCACAGGGAGGAAGGAGCCTCAGGGCTAGGTCAGGGTCGCTGAATGCCAGACTGAAGCATTTATATTTGTTGCTGTCCATGAGGAGCCATTGAAAGAGTGATGTACTTGGACCTTGTGCTTCAGGAAGACCCATCTGTGGATGAGCAATGGACACAGAGGCCAGATTGGGTGGAAATGTGCCATTGAGTTACATCCATGGTCCAGGCCTAGGAGACAGGAGATGGGGATGGAGAAACAGTCCTCGGAAGCTGTGAGTAAGAAACGGACTGGTGTCAACACGAATAGAGGAGGATCCAGGATTCTTGGAGGCGTCCAGCCTGAGCCTGCTGGACCAGGTGAGCTCTTGGTTGAGACAAGGAGCTGAACTTTCAGCAAGAGTAGTTGCATCGGGGGTGATCTGTGTGTCGGCTCTGTGCTCCGTGTCCCTCACATGCGGACTCTGTCTGCACAGCTACCTGGAGGGGCAGACACCACCTGCCCGCTTTGTGGATGGATAACCGAGGCCTGGAGAGGTTCAGCAAGGCATCTGACTTCATGCAGTCACTGGTGGATTCTAGATGGGATTTGGGCCCCAATTCAAGGTCCGCTGCAGGGAGGTGGGCCCTCCCAGGGCTGTGCAGGGCCCAGGGGTGGTGTTGCACTTCAAATCCATGTCTCTAAGGGGAGTCGCGGATCGGACTCAAGAGAGATGAGGTCACTGAGAAGGATGAGCACCTCCTGTCACAACCTAGGAGAGCCTCATTCTGGGCCAGGCAAGAATAGAAAATGGACCCCCAGCTAAATCTGCAGGGAAGCCAAGTATGCCTCTTAGGAAGGCAGGAACCAGCGGTATGGGCCCATGAGTGCTGAGCATCCTCGGGGGAAACCGGGGCCCACAGAGGTTAAGGGCCTTGCTTAGCATCACACAGGACATGTGATGGCAGAAGGTGGATTCAAAACCCTGAACCTGTTCTCTTGAGCTCTCTGCTCTCTAAGTATTTCCCACGACTGAGGAATCTTTAAAGGAGCCATGCCAGGCCCTTCAATGTAGGGGCGAATCCCCAGGCAGATCCTGGCAGCCAGCAACAGAGGCCTCCTTTGTTACACACACATGTGCCCCTTGCTAGCCCCACTCTCAAGCTGGATACCCACTTTCCCACCTTCACCCCTGCCCCTGTGCCCTGCTCGGCCCTCAGGCCAGCCCCATGCTCTGTCCCAGGCTCCCTCCTCCTTCCCGGCCCTCCTCCCCTGCACAGTGCTGCTGGCTGCTGCCCTGGCCCCTCCTAGCTTCCACACACATGCACACGCGTGCACGCGCGCACACACACACACACACACGGGCGTGTACACACACCCAGGCAGACACGCACACGCATGCACATACATTTATTTCCTTTAATCTTCTGCCTTGATCAATTTCTCCATTTCCCTAATCATTTTTTCTTGTTCGCTTTTGAACTGCCTCCAATTTGTCTGCTTCGGCCTGGTAATGAGGTGCCCCCAAACGAAATGCAATATTCTGCATATGACTTTGCCAGGGTCGTATGGATTTTCTTGCTAACTATCTCCTTAGACCCCGGGTGACATGCTTTCTTAGTGTAACGACTCTATTAGTGATTGGGCTTTTCTAAAGATGCTGGTAAAACTCACAGAGCTGTAGAATATGAAGCCAGGGACATCGGAAGACTTTCTGGTCCGTATCTACTGCATCTCCCTGGCACTTCCCACCCCACTTGCTTGGGGCTTTTTACTCCCCCTTACCTTTACCTGTGCTATTCCCTTGGCCTGGGATGCCCTACCCCGCTCCCTTCCCGCCACGCACGTGAATAATACCCGTGCTCTCTCTAAAGCTGAGCTGCAGTACCAGCACTTCTGCTAAGCCTGTCCTGGTTTTTAGGCAGTATTCAGGTGCTTGTCCCTGTGCAATTCTTGCAAAACAGACACTGTCTCTGCCCTGGAGCTTAAGTCCAACGGGTTGAGAGATATAATTAAATAAACATACAGATATACAATTGAAATCTGTGGACAGGCAAAGTACAGGGAGGTATGAGTTTATAAAAAGTAGGTTCAGAGCTGACATGGGAGGGGCAGTAAAGGCTGCCTTGAGGAAGTCTCCTTGGCATTGAACTCTGCTCGTTAGAGAGGTTTTCCTTCTGTGGAGCAGAGGAAATCTGTTGTCTTAGAACCCTGTTGTCTTAGAACTTGTCTTATAACCCTGACCTCTTGGCTTAACCCTCTGGAGACACACAAACTTGGTCTGCTCTATGAGACGTCTTCAGAGATTTCAAGTCAATGATCAGGCTTTTTGTGTCCTTTGTCTTTCATTTCATAAAGGGCATGATTATGGAATCTTGGGCCATCGTGGTTACCCTTACCTGTATGAGTTCCAGTTGTTAAATATCTGTTACGAGATTGTTGTAGGGGAGCGGGGGGAGATCGAGAGAGAGAGAGAGTTGGGGGGGAAGATAATGAATAAAAATATGGACAAAGATCAATAGATGGATGCTAGTATTAGTTACCAGTAAGCAGCGTGTGATTGATCCGTCTTGAAATTGACTCCAGGCAAGGGTGTTTACAAAGAAATAAATAGATCCTCTAGATTTCATTTTTATTGTGATTCTTATTGGGAAGTTGGGCCTGCAGACAGGCAAAATTATCTCCAACCAAAAATACCTGTTTCGCTAAATGCCACTCAGAGATAGAAAATATATTTCCTGTATGTTGTCTCTCCCTATTTCTCTGTTCATGATCTCCATTATGCTACTCTTCTCTGCTTAGCCTGGATGTGAATCTTTCTTAACACAAAACTCCAGGCAGCCGTGGCCAATGGATCTATATTAGTGTGTGTCTTGTTATTTATTGCTACAATAATAAAGCCACGCAACAGGCAACTATAAAACTTCAGTGGCACAGAAGACTTTATTGCATATGTGCTGGGATGGTTAGTTTGGCCGATCTGGGTTGATTAGGCTGATGCTGACTGGATTGTCTCATGCATGTGTGATTGGCTGGGGTCCCTGCTCTAGCTGGCTAGCCTGAGTCAGCGTGGCTGGGCGGCTCTCTTTCGGGGTGGCTCCTCCTTGTGTGGGACCAGCAGGCTTGCCTGAGTCTGTTCTTGTAGGAATGGCAGGGGTCAAGGAGTGAGTGGAAGTACGCAAGGCTTCTTATGGCCTGGGCTCAGAAGGGACACACTGTATATCTAACTCATTCTAAGAAATTCGTGTGGCTGGGCTCAGCTTCAAGGGGTGCAAAATAGATTCTACCTCTTCAGCGAGAGGAGCTACAAAGTCGTTGTCAAGGTGCAGATATAAGGATATAAGAAAAATTGGGGCTGTCAATCTGTTGTAGTCTACCACAATGCGTGAGATGGATATTAATTGCCGTGTGCTATGTGCTAATTACAAGGTTTACTTAACCTATATGAATAACGTGAATTTATCTCTATTAACTCTAGAATGGCTGTCTGCATACTGTGGTTTCAAGATGGGCAGGGGTCACTGCCAAAATACAAATTTCCTCCATTTAGCTCCTCACACCTCAGTTCACTCTGATGCGGGGCAACAAACTGTCATTCCATATAGATAGTACCTCAGGAGGGGCACTATGGAGTTGACCGTGCCTGGGTGGGATCCAGGACTCACCACAGGCATCCTCCTAGTCACCGCTGTGGCCTACAGAGCACATCCCTTATGTCAGCCTCGTTATGTCCAATGTATCTCCTCCTGCAGAATAATCCAGCACCGCAGGTTTATGTGCCTCATTTTACAAACGAAGAGGTCAGCGTTAGAGGAAGTGAGTGTGGCTTACCCAGGACCCTCTGTGATGTAAGAGCCATGGCGGAGATGGGCTTGACTGGGGCCAATGAGGAGAGGTCTTCTGACCACCTCTCAAATTCCCATTCTGTGATGTTCTATCACTGCTTGTCAGTGGAGAGGAACCGAAATGATATCTAAAAGGAAGTGACGCATGGAATTTCCCTGAACTGTTCTGGTCAGGGCGCCCGGCCAGTGCTTCTTCACTCCGCTGAGAGCTTTCCTTAAGGGAACTTGGACCAAACAACCTTTGGGGAGGAGCATACCTCCTAGGAGTGAGCCCTGGTGGGATGAGCCACGAGGCAGGTGGCTCCTCATTTGGGTTGCGCTCTGGAGGGAGAGGGGACAAAGTAATGTTGTTTGGGTCCCAGTGTACCACAGAGTGTAGTGACCAGCTCTTTGAAATTTTTTTTAAACCAGTCTCCTCCTCTGTCCTTAGGATCTAAACATGTGCCCAGGCTGCTGGTCAGGACAGGCAACAGCCATCAGGTTTTATGCAGAATCACTCCATGTCTTTGAGCACCACCCCTTTGTTTAGCTTATGGGTCCTTTTCCTTCCCTCTGCAGGACAGAAACTCTCCCAGGAGTCTCCCCAAGCCCAGCTTTTCATGTTAGACAACCTCTCATCAGTTCTCAGACTCACTCAATCAACTATAGCCCTCCAACCCCGTGGTCTCAGAAAAGGCAAGTATCAGAGTTGGAGTGGTCCTGGCGGATCATCATCAGTACCTCTGCAGATGGGGAAACCCGGGTACAGATACAAATAGGGGATCATTTCATCTCTTTCCCAATGTGGAGGACAGGGGAGCATCATTAGCATTGGGTCAGGAGCCCCAGTGTCAGAGTACATGGCAGATTGGATAACGTAAACCCATTACATACGTTATGTCTTTTGCCATGTGACTTTGTGGTATTTCTCACTATAGTTTGCAGAATATATTTTTCCAAACAATATTTTCTGGGCTTGGCCACATGACTTGCATTGGCCAATGGAATGCTGGTGGACATGATATGAGCAGAGTCTAAATGGGCTTACATGGTTTAGGTCTGCCTCTTGTACTCCTGTAATCCACTATTGGAACGAACATGCCCTGGGTAGCCTCTGGGTCCAGAAGGAAGACATATGTAGCATACTTGAACTCAATCCAGAGCCAGGAGTCAAGCCCAGCTGAGGCTAGAGATCCCAGCTGAATGCTTGCTTACCTACAAGTGTTGTAAGCCACCAGCATTCTGAGGTTGCTTGTTACGTAGTATTCATTTCATAGCCCAATAGCTAATTATAGGGAGGGAGAGGGTGTGAGTGTGAGGACCAGGGGGAGGGGGAGGATGATCTAGGTGGTCTGGGAGATGGTAGCATGTAGCAGCCAAGGTAATAGGCTGTGGAGTCCAACATTCTTGGGTTCAAGATCCGGTCTCCCATGTGCACCACTTATGCAAAGCACGTGTGTGCTTTGGGGCAGACTGGCCTAGCCATTTCTGACCCAGCTGTTCATTCATAAATTGGGGATAATCATAGAACTGACTTCAAAGGATTGTTGAAATGTGATTATGTAAATAAAGAGCTCAACACAAGGTCTGACTTATATTCCCTTTACTTGAAAATTCTCGTCTTATTTTTCTCCCACCAATCTTTTTGCCTAGTTCGCTCTTTTTTCCCCCAGCTTTACTGAGGTATAATTGATAAATAAAAATTGTAATGTCTTTAAAGTGTACAATGTGATGATTTGATATACATATACATTGTGAAGATTCCCACAGTCGAGTTAATTAACACCTCCATCAGCTCCCATATTTACCCTTTGTGTGTGTGAGAACACTTGAGTTCTACTCTCCTACCAAATTTGATTTAGACAATACAGTATCAGCTACAGTCACCATGATGTGCCTTAGTTCCTGAGACCTTAGTAATCATATAACTGAAAGTTGGTACCCTTTTACCAACCTCTCCCTATTTCTCCTACGTCCAGCCCTGGTAACCACCATTCAATTTGAAATGGTGTAAATATAAAAAATTTATAGGAGATGTAATTAAATGTTTACTCTCAGTGTCTTCTACCAGGTTCTACATGTTGAGATAGCTGGGACCATGTCTCTACCCAGCCCCATGCCTGGCACACAGTAGGAACTCAATAAACGAATAAGAGCAATTACTAATAATAGTAGTGATTGTGATGATCTTTTCCCACACACCTTCCTTTGCTCTTTGCATGATGTACTGGGGACCTGGATTGATTTAAAGAGCTTGGGTGAGCTGTTGGCAGATCTGGGACTCAAATTCAGGTCTCCCTATTTCTGGACCAGCATTCTTCTCCACTTATAACACTGTCCCCCACTGTGCCCTTCCAGAGCCACAATTTACATGGCAGGCTTGGAACCCTGCCTCTCTGCCTGAGAGGATCAGCCCACAATCAGTGCTCCAGCCTCCCATTTACCCACCGATGGATGGAAACATGCTCCCTTTGTGTACGGCTGTTTAGCTAGCATTTTATTTTAACTTTTCTGCTCACGCTGTCTGGCATCCCCAAATTGGCCTTTGTGGGGAAATCGATAACAACTCATGCATGCAAGGCACAAATCCCTTCCAGAGGACATTAGGCGAGCCATCGAAGTAACTTTGGTTGGAAAGGAAAGTTCTATTTGTAATTGAGGCAAGTGCAGATGAAATGACACTTTCATGTGTGTGTTTGGCAAGATAACACTATTCTCCCCCTTCCTGTGTCTCCAGTTGTTGGGACCCCCTTTCTCTTCTAAGAGCTGTCTGCACCAGGAGCTTTCTTGCAGGAGTTCTTATTCATTCATACACTGGAAATGAGGAAAGATGGGGTTACTGTCTTCTTGGGCTGCTGTGGTCTAATCCAGAAGTCCCTAAAGTCAGGAGACCTGTACCCCAGTCTAAGTTCATCCAGGGTTTCCTGGATTCTCCTCTTTGGGTTGTAGTGTTCCCATTATATTGGGTGGTCCATGTTAATACCACTCTTAAAGGGAGTCATGAGGGAGACAGCATGAACACCCATGGAGTACCTTCTAGATATCAAGCAGTTAACATTCATGATCTCATTGAATACTCACATATAATCTCATTTTCCACATAAGGAAACAGGTTCAGAGGAGGATGTTAACTCACCTGAAGTCACAGAACCTGGGAGGATTCAACACATATTTTTCCCACCACACTAGGGTGGAGGGATGTTGAGAGTGTGTCACAGGAGTTGAGGTCTGACTTTAGGTAATATTCCTGAGAAATCAGGCACAAGGTAGATCAGGAAGGCACAGAATAATATTGAGAACAGAATATCCTCACTGCTTAGTATTGATAGATCATCTTCTCATTCTTTTTTTTTTATTTTTTATTTTTTATTTTTTTTTAAATTATTTCATTCATTCTTTTATTTTAGGCTTCACACATCATTATCCAGATGAGGAAACTGAGTCTTAGAGAGACTAAGTGACTTTTGAAAACTATACAACAATGCGCAGTTATTGATAAAGTTGGGACTGAAATGTATATGTCTGACGCCAGCCCAGTGTTCTTTTCCTAGCTACAATTCAGAATCATAGAGCTCTTCAGAAGAGACTTTTGATAATGATGATGATGATGATGGGGATGATGGTGATGATGATGGTGGTGGTGGTGATAATGATGATGATGATGATGGTGGTGGTGGTGATAATGATGATGATGATGATGGTGGGAGTGTTGATGATAATGATGGTGGTAATTATGATGGTGGTGGTGTTGACGATGATGGTGATGATGGTGATAATGAAGATGATAGTGATGATGATGATGGTGGTGGTGATGATGATGATAATGGTGGGAGTGTTGATGATAATGAGGAAGTAATGATGATGTGTTGGTGTTGACAATGATGATGGTGATGATGACGATGATGATGACAGTGGTGATGGTGACAATGGTGGTGGTGGTGGTAGTGATGGTGAATCTCAGTTGGCTCTAGATCCAGGGCTGGCTCATGGTCTAGCCTCAATGTATCCTTCCAGTTTTTTCTCTACTCATCTTTCCTAACCCTCTGCTCTAGAGAAGTTGACTTGCTGTCTTCAAAAACATATTGCCAAGCCCGGACTGCAGCCTTTGCTCCTACAAAGTCCCTAAAGATGTGTTCTGTGGCACACCAATAAATAGAGATGCTCGGTGATGAGAATAGGGTTCCAAAGGTCCACAAGTCTGAGGAACACTATACATTCTGCTCTCCTCTGGGAGATAGCACAATGCAAGTTAGTACAGGAAAGGTTCTGAGACAACTTACAGTAATGTACCTACTTACCTTTGTCTAACAAGTACTTCCAAAACCTTTTCTGACATACGACCCCCCTTTTCATGTAATTCTTACCTATCAGTATCCCACAGAATGACTGTTTCTACAAATCACTTGGAGGAAATAGTGCCCCAGCTCCTTTTGCTTCCTTAGCTAACACTTCAAGATGAACACAAATCCATTTCCTTCAGCAAGTCCTCACAGATCTTGTCCCTTCACAGGGGCCTGTGCTCCACGGAACTCCAATAACATGCATGGAGTCTTTGCCTGAACCCTTATCCTGGATCTTTCCCACTCAGGCTGGAGTCAAGGTGGTTACAGAGCCAGGCTCTCTTCATTGAGGCTGTTTAATGGGGAAAGTGCCCAAAGACTAAGCCAGGAATGGATATCGTAAGGGGTAGCTCTAATTTGACATAGGAAGCAGGAAGCTAGGAGATGGAGAACAGAGAATGAAAAGGAGATGCACAGTAACTGGGATGCCAAAGCTGAAGGTCAGCTTCAACAGAGAAGATATCAAGGGAATGATGTAGGTATTACAGGGAATGATGTAGGGGGAATCCAAGCATGGACAGGCACCTGTTTTGGTCAAATCTCATATTTCTTTACCGTGCTACATGCTCCCACGTGAATAAGCCCAGCCTAGATTACTGAAGACACATGGCTCAGTCACCCCTGTCTCTCTAGCTGACAGTCAATACCAACCATCAGATATGTGAGTAAGGCCATGTTAGACCGAGCCAGCCCCCAGTAAACCTTCCAGCTGACTGTAGCTGCAGGAGAATATATGTGAGACCAGCTAAAGGAATGCCCAGATGAACCCAGCCCAAACTGCCAACGCATAGAAAAATGAATGGTTGTTGTTTTAAGCCACTAAGTTTTGGGATGGTTTGTTACACAGCAAAATCTAACTGATAAACTATTTTAAAAGGATATGTGGAAGTGCTGTTTCTGGGTTGTTAGAAAGAAAGGAGAATAGGGTATTGGTAAACAACACTAATGATCAATTAATGACTACCATGAATGCCTTTCCCCCTAACTAAGAAGTCTTTCTGAGTCTCCTAAGGAGGGTTGGGTCTCCTCTTCTATCCTTCAAATTCCCTGGGCTTCCCTGATCCCAGAGCTGATCATACTATGTGGTAATTGACTGCTTACGTCAGAGCTACGCAGCTGACAGGCTCTGAGTGGGTTGGGGGAGGGCTGAGATGTTGAGATCCTCAGCTCTGGGGGTAGCCAGGTGGGTCCTGAGTCCATCTGCCTTCTTCAGCCACAAGCAGCCTCTTCCATTTACCTCAGTGGGTTGTGCAAATACTTTGACTCAAAAGAGTTTGGTCTCCTTGTCAGGTTTGCCACAGGAGATGCAGACTTTGAGAGGGTGGGGGTGGGGGGTAGTGTGGCTACTCTTGCCCAGCTCCTAGTACTATGCCTGGTATATAGTATATGGTCAATAAATATTTGCTGAAAGAAGGGATGGTGAGAGAAAGTAGCTAGGAGTTGGTATCAGGGTAGTCTGTTGTTAAGGAGGAAGAATGGAAGAATTGGGGTTGGCTAGACCTGCCCTGTCCAATAGCCCCTAGCTGCATGCTATGGGTTGTATTGTGTTCCCTAAAATTCACATATGTTGAATTCCTAACCCTTAGTAGGTCAGATGTGACCTTATTTGGAGATAGAGTCTTTACAGAGGCAATCATAAACAGAGCATGAGAGTTGGGGAGATGACAGAATTATTTCCCTGAGGCATGTGGACTAATTTGGACCAAGACAACACCTTCCTTACTGCCCAGAAGAAAGCCACGAGCAGAGAGAAAAGTGCTCTATCTTAGAAAAGCGGTTTTATTGGGTCCTAGTTCACTTGGGAAAGTTTATTGGTTAGCAACTCTTTGTAGCTAAAAAAATCTTGTAACATGTGATAAATCAATTACTTTCTACTTAGAGGAATTTTTGACCAGTTGGGCATAAAGGAAAGGCATTGGGATTGTCGCAATCTTTCTTATTCTTGGGGGTGTCCTGGGTGGGAGGGTTGAATATGGGGCTCCTCTCCCCTTCTGCCCCTGGAAATTTTCCTCCTTTGATCTCACTTCCCGGAGGGAACAAAAAGCAGAGAAATGGGCTGTGAATCCCATTTATATTCATTAACACCCTAAAGATGAAAAATACCTTTCCATTATCCCTGGGATAATTCAAACCCATTGCATAGGAAAATGTTATATATCTTTGTCACTACAATCTCAGGGGCATGAGATTAGGACTTACGGTGCAGAGCACATCAGAGTGGTCCTGCCAGAAACTTTCCAGCCTCACTGATGAGCCAGATTTCAGGACCAATGTTAAGGCACTTAACGAACAGCCTTCCCTAATGGCCTCCTAGAAAGGTATCAGGTTCTCGAGATTAGTTGAGGGAACCCGAACAGAGACGCCCGAAGAGGCAAGAGAGGGCCTTCTGCTCCCTGCTGCACACCCTGTGGTTTCTGAAAGCCATCAGATAAATAGTCCAATATACTGAACAAGAATTGGATTTTTTCACTCTTTGCTAGGAACTCTGCTAACCTATCCACCAGGCCCCCATTTCAACTTTGCTGCTGTATTTAGCTATTTAAAATATTTTTTAAATTGAGATGCAATGTACCTATGATAAAATGTACTTCCTGGACCAATGTCACTTTGACAAATGTTTACGTAAGTGTACTTTATATGACCACCACCCAGATGGAGACAGAATATCGCCAGCACCCCCAAAAGTTTCCTTTGGCCCTTGTCAGGTAATTACCCCCTCGGGGAATTGTTCTTCTGACTTTAATCACCATCTCTTAGTTTTGCTTTTTAGAACTTCACAGATGGAAGCTTCTTGCATGTACTCTTCTGTGTCTGGCTCCTTTTGCTCAACATAAGGTCTATGAGCTTCATCCACATCACGTGTATCAACAGCTCTTTGTTTTTGTTACTGTACACCACACCATTGTATGAATAGACCACAACTTACTTATCCATCCTTCTGCTAATGGCTATTTGGATTTGCTTTCAGTTTGGGGCTAGTTCAATAATTTGTTTTATTTTTCTCCATTGTATTTATCATCACTTGACATGCTAAATATTTTGCCTCTTTAGGGTGTCATTCTACTTTTGCTAGAATATAAGCTCCATGAAGGCAGAGAATCTTTGAATCTTTTCCTTTTCCTCTCTTTCCAGCACTGCGAACAGCACCTGATATATAAAAGACACTCAATAAATATTTGTTGAATGAACATACAGTTGGATGAATGGTCTTATCAACCACCATCTATGGTGACAGACTTGTCCTGGTTTGCCTGGGATTTCCGCATTTTAGCATTCAAAGTCCCGTGTCCTGGGCAAACCTAGGACGTGGTTATTACTATGGTTTCTGTTTTATATTTGAAGACCCTGAGGCTTGGAAAGTTTTAGTGACTGGTCCAAGTCATTTTATTAGGAAGTGGCAGAGCCAAGACTCAAGGCTGGGTCTTCCTAATGTCCAAGATGGAATCCCTGCCTACTGGCTCCAAGGATGAGAAGACCCTCCCATAACAAGGATGAGGTGCATCTGTTATGCTGAGGAAATTTGACAGTTCAAGGATGTTGGAGTTTATATTAGTTTCCAAGGGTTGCTTTGAGGTTCACTGCAACAGAGTTTACAGTCCATTTTGGGCTTGAATCCTGGAGCAGTCACTTGCTGACAGGGTGAGCCTGGGGGCATCACTTCACGCCTCTGAGCCTTAGCTGTATTAGTGGTGATGGGGGGATTCTAATACTTCCCTCACAGGTTACCATGAGAATGCTGTGATCTGATGAATGAAAATGCCCAGTCCTAAACTGAAGTATAATGGGTGCTCAACAACTACTTTTATTATGATTACTAAAAACAGCTTTATGATATGCACCTGCTTCTCAGTCAGGTCTTTCTCGGGGACTGCTGTGTGTCCAGCAGAGTGCTGAGTAACCAGGATGGAGGAGATGGTGGTGGGAGCGCAAATGAAAAATTCTACCCTGGTCAGGGTCACACCCAGTATTGAGGGAAGGACAGTTTATTCACATGGACGTTTTAGAATGGTGTTTTTCAAATGGTAGATGGAGACCCTTTAATGGTCATGAAATCAGTGTTGCAGTCTCTGACCAGGAAAGAATCAAACAGGAATTACCAGATGTGGTAGCATAACAGATAGGGCTGGCTGGATCTGAATGCAGGCTCTGCACGGGCAAATGACTCAGGGAGAGCTGAGTCTCACTTTCCTTATCTATAAAATGGGTACGATCCACAGGGAGGAATTGATATTTGTAAAGTGTTTACAGTGCAATAGGGACATAGGAAGTGCAATATGTGTTTGCAATTATTAACACATGCAGGAAGGATATAATTTTGTTTACACTTTATGGTTTTCCAATTTTATCGTTTATGTATACATAGGCATGTACAGGACAATGATGTAAAATATATTGATATAATGTTTTTATTACACATTTTGCATTTCTTTTTTTTTTAAAAAGTAGGCTCCACACCCAATGTGGGGCTCAAACTCATGACCCAGAGATTAAGAGTTGCATGCTCCACTGACTGAGCCAGCCAGGCACTCCCATTTTGTATTTCTTATTCCAATCACCCAGTTTATGCTTCATAGTGGGCAACACGTAGGATCTCACTTACTGTTTCGTAGCTTTGTACTGTTATTAGCATCATCCCAATGTTCAGGGTAGGGTGTGGAGGCTCACGGTGGTGACAATGTGTGCTTCGGTGGTCTGCATCGAGGACCAGTGCATTTTCTGAGCCTTGCCCTGCCTCTCAGAGGTGAGAGCCACCTCCATTCATGTGGGCCATCACTGGGGCAGCTGAGCCAGTCCCCTCTTGGCCCAAAGCTGGACAGATGCTCCCTGGCGCCTCAGGGTCGGTGAGTCAGGCTGCAAACTGGCTTTTTCATTGCAGGTTTGTCTGTTGAACATGCAGATGCCTTCCCCTCTGAGCCTTTGGTTGTTTCCATTTTTCTTTTTTCCTTCTCGTAATAAAATCTAATCTAATTTCCAGTAATTTAGCTGAAATTGTATTTCCACAGTGGGGTCCTGCAAAGCGGCCACTGGCTCTGGGGACCTCAGAGAGAGACTCAGGCTGACACGGGGGCACAAATCAATCCCAGGCCAGGCGATTGCCCGAAAATCCATGCCGAATGCAGAAAAGGAATAATACAGACACACCTGGAGCTGCTCCTTTAAGAGGAGAAGCCTGGGCACTGGGCAAGATCAGCTCTGAGAGCAAGATGCTCCACGCCAGTCTGAAATGATGACCACAGACTGACAGTAGAGACAAACACTGCCTCTCTCTCCCTGTGTCTTCATTCCAGAACGGTTCCATTTTCACCAAATACTAGCATATCAGGATGAGAGGGATCCTGGGACTGGGGACAAAGTTGTGTTCCTACACTTGCAGAAATGGGGCCGTGCTGTCCTCATGTTGAATGCTCATGGCACACCAGGGCTCTGTTGAATAATTTTTAATAACCTACACAAATTGTTGGCAGGAAGCTTCATAATCCCATTCAATAAAAGAAAACATCGAGGCTCAGAGAGGTTAATTAACTTACCTAAGGTCACACAGCTACCAACAGTGGGAGTTGGGATTTAAACCCGGTGTGTCTGACTTTAGACCCTCTAAGTGTAGTCCATGGATCGGCACAATCAGTATCACCTGGGGGCCTCTTAGGACTGTGGCACCCAGGCCCGCTTCCAGGCTTCTGAATCAGAACCTGCATTTTAACAAGATCCCCATGTGATGCGTGAGCACCTTGAAGTTTGAACTGTACGAATGGTGTCTCACAGAGTTTCGCTGTTACTAAGTAAGCAAACCAATTAACGAATTAACTGATGAGCAAATAGACAAACTCCAAGTTGATTTCCAGGGTCAAAGAGTCACTGTCAGCAAGTTAATGCTACTCTAAAAATTAGAGGGGGCACTAATCAATCCCAGGCCAGGCGATTGCCCTAAAATCCATGCCGAATGCTACTCTAAAAATTAGAGTAGCATTAACAAGCTTCTGGGGTTCGCAGGACAGGAGTGATTTCCTCACCTGGGGTTGGATCAAAGATCACTGGAGGCGCAAAGACTAGTGAGCCAATGCACTTCATCTCCCCATCTTGCTGCCATCCCAGGGACCCTGGGTACCAACTGGACATGAAGGGTTGGGACAGGAGAGAGCCTGGAGGGCAAGGGGCTCCCCCCAGGAGGTGTGACGGTACCAGTTCTCAACCATCCAGGCATCGGGCTGAGTGCTTTCCATACGCATTGACCATGGTAACAGTCAAGCCCAGGACAAGAACTGAATTATACAGCTTCTTGTCTTCCATCTGAACTGAGCTTTTATTTTGAGCCCCCAGTTTGCTAAATGGGAGAAACCTAACCTCAGTCCATTTGGGCCCCACCTTGCCCCGGGGGTTATATCTTAAGTTCCAGGGTATGGAGGCCAACAGTCTGCGTGGAACTGGGTCCTGCCAACAAACTATGTGAGCTTGGAAGCAGAGCTTTGCCGAGTTGAGCCTTGAGATGACTAGGGGTCAGCCGATGCCTTTATTGCAGTCCTATGAGAGAGCCTAAAGCAGAGGACCCAGCTAAGGTATGCCGAGATTTCTGACCTACGGACACCATGAGGAAAGAAATATGTGTTGTTTTAAGCTCCTAAATTGGGGGAAATTTGTTATGCAGCAAAAGATAAATAATATACATCCGTATGGTCAAAGCAAGTCACATGGCCAGGCCTGGGGTGGGGAATTAAGCTCTGCCTATAGTGAGAGCATTGTAAAGTTATAAGATAAAGGGAGTGAAGGGTGTGGGCACAGGGAGGGGTGGAGAATTGGGGTCAGTGATGCAGTTCACCACAAGCATCTGCTACCCGCCAAGAGATGTGGACACAGGAGGTGCAGAGCTGAACGAGACCTAGGCCTTGCCCTTGGGGAGCTCATGAGCTAGTGGAAGAGCCAGAGAAGCCTTTTGGAGTCAGTGATGATTTGCTCAGTTGGCACTTGACACTGAGTCTGTGTGGAGCTTCCTGAAAACGTTACCACCCTTACCCGGGAACTGACAAAGGGAATCTGAGAGGATCCCCGAGGCACCCTCTGGAGTGAAGAGAGCCCAGGTGTCTTGGAAATGCAGCCTTGGTGGCCCCAGCCCTTGCCAACTCTGAGCAGAGACCTTTGGGCAATGAAAACCATCTGTCCAATAAACAGGTCCGGACAACCATGGAAACCAAAGCCCCATCCATCACCAATGGCAATCAAGAGAACACGAGGTGCTGTGGCTGGGAAGGAGGCATGGAGGGAAGAGGCAGGTGTTAGGAGCCTGGTATTAGCAGGGAGAAAATGCAAGGTATACAGTTTACCTAGTTTTGTTGAGCACTGTGCTAGTACTATCTCATCTGGGCATTGCAATGGCTCCATGAGGTAGACATCATTATTGGAAAACTGAGAACCAGAGATTGTGAAGCCATTTACCCAAAGTAAGATTTAAACCCCTGGTCAACTCAAGCCAAGGTAATGTTCTTTCCAGAGGGTGACTTTTTACCCAGTCTTTCTCTTACCTCTTGCCCACCCTGATTCTGAGATTCGAGAATGCGGATCTGGTGCCGTAGATGAGCTGAGTTCAGATAGTCCGAGATCCTCACTGCCTCCTGAATGACTGTGGCCAGAGTTTTTCTTGTCTAAGCCTGGTTTTTCCACCGGTAAAAGGATAGGTTTGGATTTTATCGGGGATGTCAAATCAGTTTCATCCTGCGTGCCCGTTCCAACTGGATGATGGTTGCAGTCTGATGCGTGATGTTGATGAGGACTCTGAAGCTGAGTCTGGGCTCAGTGGGAAGAAGTTCCACGCCTGGTCAGCGAGGTCTGTGGTGGGTACAGACTGGGAGCAGATGGTCTCCAAGTTCCTCGAAATTCTTCCAGTGAAGAAGTGTGACTCTCTTCTTCTACATTCCTCTTTTGTTCTTTATGAGTTTTTATCAGGCAAAGCTAATCAAGAGAGGTCCCATCTGCCTCCGCAAAATATTAAACTGATGTATAGAAATAGCAGGCTGGCTGTCTGGCCATGGATCTGCAGGGGGATGAGACCACACAAAGATCCGTATGTTGTCATTCTGATGGCACCGTTTTACCGCCCAAAGTAAAACTCCATCTGTAGTAGGGTGATTGGTGAGAGCACCGAGGGCAATACTTAACCCCAAAAACCATCAGGTAAAGGGCCATAAACAACCCTGCTAGGGTCTTTCGTTCACTCCTGGATGGTGCCCAGGACACCAGTCTGCCTGGAATTCAATCGGTTGCCCGGTTCAGCTTTGAGCTTTCCACCTAGAATATAAGGAAGGGGCTGCACCTCTTCTGGTGGGGAGCACTGGGGACAAGGACAGCTTTCCCACTGGTCACTGTATTCATTCTTTCTGGATCTTTGATGCCTTGACTACAGCTGGAGAATTGTAGGTATTCTGTAACCAGCGGGGTTGAGAGCCTGAAGGCCACTCACCGCTCTAATCTGGTGATGTGAGGAACCATCATGGAGACCCTGTGAAATGGTCACTGAGTGCACGCTCTGACCAGTTCTGTCCCTATCTCCTGCAGTGACAGCCAACCACAGCGTCACCCTCCACCTCCCTGTGCCGATCTCTTGAGCTGATAAGAAACAGTTGCGGGGGACTGAGGTGGACCTGGCAAAGTCACCTGCCAGATCTGGGCTTCCTGAAAGGAGAGAAAAGGCCCCCACAGGGCTTACCAGAGAAGCAGCCCCCTGAAAGTCACACTTTGATGGCTTAGGAGAGCTGATTGTATCAAGAAACACTCTCAGTCAATCAAAAACAACTCGCTCACTCTTGCCTTGTGGCGCGGGTTTGAGACATTAAACAATTTGTGTGCCTTAGATAGGAAATTATTTGGGTCACCTTCATTAATGGGCTTAGCCCCTCAGGGGCTGCAGAGAGCCTCTGTAGGCCATGGGCACCTCTCTCTATGACCTCCCCAGCACAAGGCTGCCCCAGGCTGGAGCACAACAGGTTCCTTACCCACAACCATCCTCTCTGGGGGCAAACCTGGGTCCAGCTTTCCTTTTCCTTTTCTGCTGAAAATATTCGACATTAATTTTCTAAACCTTATTTCAAAGGTAACCTGTGTTTATTGTAGGATATCTAGGAAGTATACCTAAGCCAAGAGGAGTAGGTAAAAATAGCCCATCACCCCGTGACTCAGGGGGACCACTGCTCATGTCTTAGTGATGGTAGCTGGGAAGGGGATGCACAGAGCAGAGGACGAGGCTCAGGGTCAGCGGATCCGCACTGAGCTCTGGTTCTTTCACCAACTAGCTGTGTGAGCCTCAGTCTACTTGGCAAACAGGTGGTGATAACTAGTTTGGGTGTGAGGGCTTACAGAGATAACTTATGCCCAGCGCTGCTCAGTGCGGGGCACGTGCGAGGCGCTCTGTGAATTATGGCTGTTGTTCCTATTGTTACAGTCCTAGCACTGAGGCACTTTTTCTTGTTCAGGATAGCCTCTTGTGGGGCCAAGTTAACCCAGAAAGGAAAAAGACTGCTCTTAGGAGCAGGGACTTTTTTTCCCCCTTCAATCAGGGTGAAGTTCAGGGACTCTGGGAGAGAAAGTAACATCATGTCTCAGTCTAGTCTTAAACAGGAAATATTGGGAGATGTACGTCCTGGTTTTATATGAAGGCTCTTTGTTTAGGTCCATAGCTGCCCCCCCCCCACCCCGGGGTCATATCTTCTTTCAGTTGGCCAAAAGAGCACGGCAAAGCTGTTTTCCAACACAGACCACCTCTGCTTTCTGGAACCAGCAGAATCCTGTTTTTGCAACTGTCAATGATCTAGCTATGAAGTTAGGGGTTCAGGCTGGATAGGCATGGAGTTTACTATCCTGTTGGAGCTCATAAAAATCACAGGGAAGAAAGATACAGAAGAAACAGGGAATTTCTTTTGCAACACGTTGGAAGCAAAGAGAAGGTCCACGTGCAGATGTCTGCCTGGTCAACCCATGGCTCATATCAAGTCACCGGCAGCAAGTGGGAGGCAGAAGCATCCTCTCTTCTGCCTGCCTGCCTGTTTCGTTCCATAATGGCATCAAGCCACCCTACTGTCAGCACAGATCAACACTTCCCGCCTTCCGGACGTTTCTGTGTACACGTGTGTGTGTACATATTCTTGCTGTATCTTTAACTGGGCTCATTCCGCTTTGTAACCTGCTTTTCCCCTTTAACTCTGTGGCCGAACACCGCCCCGCTGTCTTCGGGTTTGCTTTTCTTGCTGTTTCCTGGGGCTATGCTGCAAAAATAATACTTTCAGTGCTGCCATCAGCTTGACCTCTTTCATTCCACCCTCTGAGTACTCCCATCCTGTTTTTGCTCCAACTGATTTTGTTGGTTTTGAAAGTCAGAATGCAACCTTGCTTGGGGTGGCTGGGTCTGAATCAGTCCAACACCCTCATGTGCACCTGAGCTTCTGGAGGGGAGGCGTTCACATTGGGAAGGGGCCTCTGCTTGCTTCCTGGGAGCAGGGCGGCCTGAGCCAAAGAAAGGATGTCAGAGTCAGTTGGAGGAGCCTCATCTGGCCGTGATCTTTCTGGTGCCAAGAGTCGGAGGCTCAGCTTTTAGAAACCTACAGAAATGCCAGAGATCCAGTTTCTAGAGAAGGTGTGGGTTCACCATGTCTGGCTGGGCTCTGTTCTCCAGCAGAGCAACCATGGGGATGATAGTTGTTGTTGCTGCTTCTCTTTGGAGGTGTCCAGTTGGGTCCTTGTAAGAGAGAGAGAACAGGGCAGAGGAGGGGACGGGAAGGTGGGAGGGAGGAGCAGAGAAGCGAGGGACTGACAGATGGAGAAGTGGGGTTGGAGCGTGTGGGCACAGGAATGGCTCATTCTTCCACGGCCCCCGCCTGGTCTAAGTTTCTTGGGCACAGGAATAGTGACATTCCTCCCTGTACCCCAGTTCTAGCACAGAATAGGTGCTCTTGGGAAATGTTTGCTGAATGAGTAATTAGCGGATTAGGTAGCACTGCTGGGTTCCTGTTCTGGGTTACAGGAATGTTCTATGGGATTCCTGGCCTATGCTCCCCTTTTCTCCCTTCTGTTCCCACACTGAGCTCATGCAGCTCCCTGTCCTGCCATGGCGCTCAAGGGGATGGAAAGGGCACAGTCTTTGCAACCAGACCACCTGGGTTCAGAACCACCCTTTGTCACGCACTGCCACTGAGCAGTGGGTTACCTGAGTAGAGCTGGTCCTTTTCAAACTTCAACCTGCCCAGGAATCACCTGGAGATCTAGTTAAAATACTGCTTCTGGTTCCCTGGGTTCAGGGCAGGGCCTGGCATTCTGCATTCCTAATAAGCACCCTTGGGATGCTGCTATGGCTGGTCCATGCGCCATCCTCTGAACAAATCCCCCCACATGTGGTCTCTCTTCCTTTCCCTTTTGCTGCTCCACTGGAGCCTCCCCGAACGTTCCTGAATGAGCCCCCACGGAAGACCCTACTGCAGCTCCACCCCACCCCCCCCAAAGGCTCATTTCTTCTTTCCCAGACCATGGTGGCGCGTTCAATCTAGGTCTGATCGTGGGGGTCAGAGCAACCGTAGGATCCCAAGGAGATGTTTCTGGCGCTCCAGAAACCCACCTCAGAGTAGAGAAGTAATTTAAATTTTCAGAAAACAAGAAGAGTGGCGGCTGATACTGTTATCCTACTCTGCTCTCCAGGCTGCCCATATTTTCACGCATTTAATTTTCAGCTCAACCTTATGAAATAGGTACCGTCATTATCCCCAGTTTTCAGATGAAGACCCTGAGGTCGAAGGACATGCGGAGGACACGCAGCTGGTTCCAGAGTGCTTCCAACCTCTGTGCAAAACAACACACATCTTCAAAGGTAGCATTTTCTGAACTTAACACGTCGTAGACCCCACAGGGAGCCAAAGCGCTCGGCTTCCAGGGGCTTCGGTCTCCTTGGGCTCTTTCCCCCACCCCCGCTCTTGGAAAGGGCCTTCCTTCCTGTTCTACCCAGAAAATAGAAACACTAGAAAAAAAACTTTCACACTTTTCCCGCATCCACCACCAACCTGCTCCGGAGTTCCTTTCCTCTGGCAATACACCCGGACCGACTATAAATGGGTCTTTTGTTAGCGAGATGGTAGCTGAAAAAGTCTCTTCAAGAACTGCTCCTGCTCAAGTCGGCTCATCCGAAAGCATATGGGCGTATATACAGCCCCAGCACTCTGGAGCTGAGATAAAATTGGATTTTAAGGTCAGCTAAAGTCCCAGGCGAGGCTCAGGTGTGTTTCAGGTAGCTGCTTTCTTCACGGTGTAATGGTCAGCGGTGCAGCGCCCAGCGTAGCTCGTTGTGATAACGCTGTGTTATTGTACAGCTTCATGACTGACTGCTTGTTGTCGCAGGGCTGACGGCAGACAAAGCGTCAGAGGGGACACTGAAGCTTAATGTTTGGCCTCTGCATAAAAAAATAAGAGAGACAGTGTGTACTGAAGGTGAATCCAACAGAAATGGGCTGGATGGGATTTCACAAATGATATCGTTTCATATCTCCTAATGCTCCAGGATACACTTCACAGGTGTTTTCTGACAAACAGGATTTTAACTGGCTGAGAACCTCCTTTGCTGGCTGCCTCAACTCGTATTGATAATAATAGAAGCTAACATTTACTGAGAGCTTTTAATGTGCCAGGCACTCTTCTAAATACTGTGTGTATATTAGCTCATGGAACTTTCACTTGAGACTCCGGCAAAGGAATGGAAACACAGAGAGGTTACCTAACTTGCTCAAGGTCACACAGCTGGTAAATGGTGGGTCAAAGATTTGTAACCAGGTGTCTCGTCTCCGGAGTCCATGGCCTTGATGCCTGTCCTTCTCACGTTTATTTGGCAGAACCACCAACCTGGTCATGACCAATTCCACCTACTCGGTGCCTGCCCCCAAGCAGCCGAGTGTGTCTGGAGGAAAGCAAGCAGCCACCCTGGCCGCTTCCCTTTGGATTCCTGAGCACAGATCTCCCAGGGGTCCTTACGCTGCCGGGCAACCACGATCCGTTTCCCGGCCCATCCACTCTCCCTCTCTTCTAGGTGACTTTTCCACACCCTCCCTCTCGCCTGAGCACTTACTCCCCACTTAACGCAGAGAATATAAAGGCAAGGGGAGGAGAGCTTCCACAGGTTTCCAGCATCCACGGCTGTCCTGCCTCGGTGTGCTCATGCCTCCTTGACTTCCCCCCTCCTCTTACTGCAGAAGCATGGCCCCTCCTGAGAACAACCCTCCTCCTCTGCACACCAAGGATATGGCTTCAGCAACTGTCCCTTTCTCACCATGCCTCATGGCATGTTCCTTCTCTCCTGGATCACTGACATTAGGGTGCAAAATGCTGCGATTTCTCCCGTGTTAATACCCTCACCAACCAACCAATCAACCAACCAACCCCATTCCACCTGTCCCTTCATCTGCCTTTTTGTTTCTCTGTTCTCCTTCATAACAAAAACTCTGGCAGAACTGGTCTTTACTGCTGCCCTTTGTTCTGCTTCCCTCTTGTAATAAGCTGGTCAGGCTCCTGTTTCCACCACTCTCTCAGAACAGCATTTACCGAGGTCACCAATGGCCCATGACTTCTGCTTGGCTAAGGTCAGCTGTCTGGTCTCAGGCTGTGTTGTATTTGTCCTGTTAGCTTTGACTCAGCTGACACGAATGTTCCTTCCTCCTTAAAGCAGTTTCTTCACTGGGCCTCCAGAACAGCCCTCTGATCTCCACTCTGCATCCCCCCACCTGCTGGCCCACAGTCTGCTAGCTGGTTGCTTCTCAGTCTCTGACCTCTTAATGCTGGGAGTGCCAGGCTCAGCCCTTGGACTCTTCCCTGTCCTCACCTACTGCATCAGTGATCCCATGCTGTCTTCCTCATACTTTAAGCACCATGTACACTAGATGATTCCCCAAGGATGGTTCCGGGTTGGACTACTTCCCTGACCTCCAGACTCATCTGGCCAGCTTCACTTAGACTTCTTCTAGGCACCTTGAAGTTGGTACATCCCAGAGTGAAGTCCCCATCCACAGCCACCCCAAACCTACGCCTTCTTAGTCTTCCCATCCAGGGTAGGGTGAGCTGCAGCTTCACCCTACCAGCTGTTTAGCCAGATACTCTGAGGTCACCCCAACTCCTCTCTTTCCTTCACAGGCTATATCCAATTGGTCAGAGTCTCCTATCAGGTCTATTTTCAAAGCACATCCAGAATCTCATCATTTGTCATCATTTCCACCACCACCCAGTCTGAGCCACCAACCTTCCCTCCTGGATTATTGCAAACACCCCCCCTTCTCTCTGCTTCCATCCTTACTCCCTACACTCTGTTCTCAACCCGGCATCCCAAGTGATGCTCTAAAAACTTATGGCAGACACCGTCACTCCTCTGCTTAAAAATCTCTGATGGCTTCCTCATGGAAGCCAAAGTCATTGTAATGGCCTCCCAGACCCAGCATGATCTGCCCGGCCCCATTGCCTCTCCTCCTCCCCTCTGACCTTGTTTCCTTCTGCTCTCACCTTTGCTCAGGCCCTCCAGCTGCTCAGCTGCTTTGTGCTTCCTGGGACTGGCCGGGTACCAGGGCCACGGCACTGGCTAGATGCCCTTCCCCAGCCTCAGGCCAGTTGCCCCCCCTTTGGGACTTCTGCTCAAACCTTCCAAGTGCGAAAACCTTGACCTATTTCAGATGAAACCACCTTCCACCCCCGAGTCCCCAGCCCCTTCTCTGCTTTATTCCTATCCCCTTGTCACAATCACACTACAGAATTCACGTATTTATTTTATTCATTGTCTGTCCATCTCTCACATGCTAAAGTTTTTAATTTCACATCCTCCATGCAATGACTAACACAACATAGGCACTCACCAGGCATTTTTGGATAAATGGATGAATGAATGAACCTTTACATCGTGGATGGGATCTGGAATAGGACATTTTGTATATTTCAGATAAGTCTCTCTGGCCTCCTTTTAAATCTCTGTAGCACTTGGAAGAATACCCAGAGGTTGCAAAACCATCTTTCTTCTTCTTTTTTAAACCTGTCAGCAGTTGCAGCTACTCATCTGTGTTAATAGGGTTTTCAATATACTGTACAACCAAAACTAATGAAAATTATCAGGCTGTTCTGATAAACACAAAAAAGGGAAGTCGGGGGTTACGGATGACAATTATAGTTTTATATCAACCTGAGCATCCTCTTTATTTAATCAAAACTGCCTTGTTCTTATTGATTGACTTTATAATAAGTAAAGGTTATAATCTCTATTCATAAAATCAATCCAGACAAATAAAACATTGTTGTTTAAAAATCAGCTTTGTATATTACATTACATGCAAGATTTTTAAAAAATAGCTAAAAGTAAGAGTGAAAACCATTGATTTGTAACATGACCTCTCAAAGATCTTTCTGTTTCCGTATGGTCTGAAACTGAGCTGGTCATTGCATAGCTAGGCTGGGGTCAGGAGGAAGATAACTGCATTTCCCCTCGTCAGTGATGGATCTTGCAATGTTGGCCCCATATGAGGTCTCTAGAACTCTCCTTATCCCAGACCATACCCTCCTGCCCAAGCTTCAAGAATTGATTTTCATTTGCATAATTTAGCACTGTGGACATTTACTTTCTACACTCCTAGAAAGCCCCAGAACCAGAGCATATCAAAGCTAGAAGGACTTTGTGGTTCAGATGGCTTCCCAGAGAGAGGAAGCAACTTGTTCAATATCCCACAGAGATTCGGAGGTTAAGCGGGGTCTGGAACTCAGGTCACCTTTACTCCATCCCAGAGTTCTTTCCACCATATCCTCCTGCATCTTTTTCTCTAGTTAGGAGTCTGGCTCATGCCTGACTTTTGCTGTGAAGCCATGTCGTGTAATGGGTGGGAGCACAGACTTGAGAGCCAGTGTGCCTGAGTTTAAAATTCTGGATCCACTGCTTACTTAAAGGACATAAGACCAGTTAGTTAATCTTTCTGCACCTTAGTTTTTCTTTTTTTTTTTTAATTTTTTTATTGTTATGTTAATCCCCATACATTACATCATTAGTTTTAGATATAGTGTTCCATGATTCATTGTTTGTGCATAACACCCAGTGCTCCATGCAGAACGTGCCCTCCTCAATACCCATCACCAGGCTAACCCATCCTCCCAACCCCCTCCCCTCTAGAACCCTCAGTTTGTTTTTCAGAGTCCATCGTCTCTCATGGTTCTTCTCCCCCTCCGATTTCCCCCCCTTCATTCTTCCCCTCCTGCTACATTCTTCTTCTTCTTTTTTTCTTTCTTAACATATATTGCATTATTTGTTTCAGAGGTACAGATCTGAGATTCAACAGTCTTGCACAATTCACAGCGCTTACCAGAACACATACCCTCCCCAGTGTCCATCACCCAGTCACCCCATCCCTCCCACCCCACCCCCCACTCCAGCAACCCTCAGTTTGTTTCCTGAGATTAAGAATTCCTCATATCAGTGAGGTCATATGATACATGTCTTTCTCTGTTTGACTTATTTCACTCAGCATAATACCCTCCAGTTCCATCCACGTCGTTGCAAATGGCAAGATCTTATTCCTTTTGATGGCTGCATAATATTCCATTGTATATATATACCACATCTTCTTTATCCATTCATCTGTTGATGGACATCTTGGCTCTTTCCACAGTTTGGCTATTGTGGACATTGCTGCTATAAACATCGGGGTGCACGTAGCCTTTCGGGTCCCTACTTTTGTATCTTTGGGGTAAATACCCAGTAGCTGCACCTTAGTTTTTCATCTGTAAAATGAGGAGAAAGAGGATGATGATGGTAAGATATCAACCCACCACATAGGGTTGTTACAGGTTTAAAAGAGTTAATGAAAGCAAGGTGTCTTTTTCACACTGTGAGCATTTTATAAGGGTTCTCAATTATTGTTATTATCAAAGGGGTTGGCCTTGGAAAGTAGCGAGTGACAAGTCACAATTGAGGATGTATCAATCACTCTCACTTTAGTATGAATGTATATGAATGATGCTATTTCTGGTCTCAAAGTCCTTCCATGGCTTCTTGGTGCCTAAAGAAATAGCCCTACACTCCTTTATGTGAAATGCAAGGTTTTTTACATCCTGGACTCTGCTTGCTTTTCCAGCTTTATCTCTTGCCACCCTTCCCTGACTTTCGAACATATCAAATCATTTTCCTTCTTTACATACCCAAATCTTCCACGCCTCTTTAACTTTGCTTTTGCTGTTTACCTGAAATGCCCTTCCTTCCAGGCTTTCTTTTACTCTTTTCTCTAAATCTAGTTCAGGTGTACCTCCTCCTCCAAAAAATCTTCCTTGCCTCCCTGTCCTTTTCACACCACCCTCCTCCGTGCCCTGGGTGTTCTTCTATAAAACAATCATTTTGATCGTTGGCATTTATTGAGTATCAACTACATGTACCAGGCCCTGGGCTAGACACTTAACATGAACATATTTGAGCCTCACAACAATCCTGGAGACAAGATACTATTATGTCGATTTCACAGAAGAGGAAGTGTAGGCAGAGAGAGAGAAAGTACCTTTTGACACATGGCCAGAGAATGTGAGTCTCCTCCAGAGACTGTCTCAGCCAGGGTTGGCTACTGAGTAGGGACCCAGGGGGAGTTGGTTGCCCTGACTCAGGTTCAATCCAACCTCTCCATTTACTGAGTCCACTGGGGTGCCTATAAGCCCACGTGCTCTTCCAAAGAGTGTAAAGATCTCTCTGTGTAATCTGCATTTTCATCTACTCTTGATAAACTCCTTGAAATCAAACAGCCTCAGAGCTGCCCCTCCTGTAGGATCTTTCATTTTTGTCTTGAAAGTGTGGCAGAAGACTTCTGAGCTGTTGATATGTCAGAATGGAGTTTATTATCACTAGCAGACCTGATGTTGGGAGCTGTGTAAAAGATGCAGTAAATAATATGACGCTGGCTGGCACTCATTCCGACCTGTGAGGACCAGGCATGTCCGAGAGGGAAACACACAGGGCTCTGGGAGAGTCTCCTAGGGAAATGCTGTGGCTTTATCTGAAGCCGCACCTACATTTTCCAGGGATGGGACCATGAGGACATGTAATATAGTGTACTGGAATAAACTCTGGATAAAAAGCCAGAACAACCGAGTTTGAGTCTTGCAGTATGACCTTGGCAAAATCCCTGTTCTCTGGATTTCCCTCAGAGAAGAGAACGAAAGAATCTTAGCCTTGTATAAGCCATCTAGTTCAATCGCTGTTCTGAGACTTGAGTATCTTTTCTTCCTTCCTTCCTTCCTTCCTTCCTTCCTTCCTTCCTTCCTTCCTTCCTTCCTTCCTTCCTTCCTCTGTATAAATACACATATAGATATGTGTGTCTACATATGTGTGTGTGTATATATATTTATATATAAATATAAAAATATATACATATGCGCACACACACACACACACATATATGCATATACACATACGGTGTCCTGATTACCTGATTATCCCTCTTGCACTCATAGCTGAGCTGTGAGTGCAGAAGTATGGGGCAGCCATGGCCCTGTCACATCTCAGGCCCAAGACTGAAAGGCCCTGGGGTAAGACAGAGGCCAGGGTGGCGGTGATGGGTCCTACACCCAAGGTGTGATCTAAAGGAATGAGGACAGAGGACATCCACATCTGGATAGAGGGTGTGGGAGTTGGTGGACGCACCAGAGGAGAGGAATGGAGGATGCGTGAGAACAGCCAAATCACAGCAAGTCAGGGCAGAACAGAGACCCAGGAGTTCCTGTAGCTGGCATCCGAAGCCCCTTCCCCTCCTCGTGAACCCAGCACTGTCTTCACCTGCTTGGGGCTCTTCCTCAGGCAGAGCTGTTCTGCTTTCCCTAGCTAGGCTAATTTTTAGATGAAATTGCCTAATACCTAATGTGTCAGTCAGTTTTTGCTGCATAACAAACATGACCGTTCATTATTTTTCATGAGTCTTCAGGTTGGTGGGGAGGTCCTGCTAATCCAGGCCAGGCTTGGCTGCTGGTGTGAGCTTGCTGGCATGCCTGTGGTCAGCTGGCAGGTCAGTGGGGGCAATCTGCTCTGTATGGCCCTCGTTGGGATGCCTCAAGAGAGGGGCAGGGTCTAAGTGAGCCAGAGAAGGGGGGATGGGGAGGGGGATAGGGAGAGAGGGTGGGGGGGGAGGGGAAGGGGAAGAGGGAGGGGGAGGGAAGGACGGGTGGAAAGGCACACGTGCATCTGCAAACTTCTGCTTGCGTCAAGTCCGCCACTCTCCCATTGGTGGAAACTGAGTCCAGGGTCCAAGTGGGGACAAATTGCAAAGGCTGTCGACACAGAGAGGCCATTATTTGGGGACATTAATGGAATCGATCTATTACCTCTGGGGTCACTTAAGTGAACTTCTGAAGAAAGCACGCAAAATTAATCAACGAAACAGACCTTTCTTGAGCCCCTACCATGTATGGACCTTTTTCTAGGCTTCTACATGCTGGGGATTTGGAGGTGAATGAAAAAGAATGTGTATCATCCCAACTGCACATCCAAGGAGAAGTCCTTAAAGCGCTCTCATTGCAGGCCCCTCATTTTCAGATGCGCCAAGTGCAGCCTGGAGGGAGCGGGGGGGGGGGGGGGGGGCAGCAGCAGGGCGGTGGGTCTGACAGGGGCGGGCTCGGGGGAGGGGGCCGCTGCTTTCCACCTCCACGGTTCTGGGGTTCGGGTCCTCCATCTACCTTGTGAAAAGACCCCGGCACACGTGACCCTGGCCGCTTGCTTCGCGCCCACCCCCACCCCCCCCCCGCCCTAGGCTTCCTTAACACGTGACTCTGCAGCGGAATCCCAGGCCGCCGCCCTATTGCCAGAGGCTTGTAGAAGCCTGAGTCTCCAAAGTTGTGGAGGCACGTGGCTGGAGAGGAAATCTATATTCGAAAAATCATTAATTTCACTTAAAAATCACGTCTGTGCTATTGACTATGTCCGCTGCTTGGAATTTAGTTCATGGTTCCACTTCATGGTTGGGATGCTTGGCTGTGAGGAGAGGATCCGGGGAGAGAGGGGCTGATGCATCATTTTTTGGTGCATCCACCTAGACGCTTGTTCAGAACAGGGTGGTTTGGGGGGAGGGAACTAATATTCGCGGAGCCCTGCGATGCCCCAGTGGGCGTTCTGGTCCCCCGTTTATAGGTAAGGAACGAGGCAAGGCCCCAGAGCTGTAGACGGTGGCGCTTCCGCCGGCGGGGGCCCTCAGCCCCGTACTTCTGCCCCTTGACCCCACTCACCACCCACCACTTGAAGACCTGTTTTTGCCCAGGGGCTCATAGGGACCACCGTCCAGCGCCATCCTCTGTCTACTTTTCCCTCCCTGGCGGTGCGAGGACTTTATTTTCTGAAAGCACAAACTGTTCCCGACATAAAATCATCCCCGAGAAGATATACTTTTCCTGGGTGACTTATCGTTCTTTGTGTTTTTAGTGCTTTAAGATTTTTATGTTTCCAATAACCCAAAGAAAGATGATGGATATATAATAACACTGAGCAATAACAGACTGTATTTACAAACACATATATATGCTCCATCAAATGTACATATTTTTATACCTCTCACCCATCTTTCTGGGGCAGCTGCATTTTTTGAATTACACGGTGTAAGCAATGAGCCCATCATCCTGTTCACACATCCATAAATTACCCAGAAGGAGCAGGGCGTCCTGGAAGCATCCCTGCTTTAAATCATCTGCAAATATATTTCCCCCTCCTTTGCCCAGGATGGCTCACCTGGGAATGGGGTGGTGGCATTCTAGAATGGGGAGGAAGAGGGTTTCACCGGGAAACGAGAGTCCCTCTTCTCTTTCCGACTCTGATATCTACATGCTGTGTGGCCCTGGGACAGTCGCTTCTCTACTCTGGGCCTCAGTTCTCTCATCTGTGGAATGGGAAACTGAAAGCGGAGAGGGGGAACCCTTGGCCCTGGATTATTTAGCCAGGCAATGACAGCAGGGAGGCCAGAAGAAGACCAGGTCTCTTTTGTGTCCCCATGATGTGGGGCCTCTACGGATCGCTACTCTTGCTGGTGGATCATTTCCATGCCTCCTCCAATTCTTTCACTTACTTTAGTGGTGTCTGTAGATGCCTTTGTCCAAGCACAGCCTTTAGGAAGTATCAAGAATCCATGGTCCGGAAGGGTGACACTGCATCATTCATCATTCCCTGTATTGCATGACTGTTTTGAGAGTTAATTTTAACTTCCTAATAAGCTGTAGAGGAAACGGGACATGGATGAGTACGTTTTGAAGGTTGTTAAGGGCCAAGGTCAGAACTGGGGCACTGAAGAGGCTACATAGCATTAGCTAGTGAAGGCAGGGCATGCCTTCAGGACAGAGCATGGATAACCACCGGTCGGGATCCTGTGTAAGCAGAACAGCCTGCTGTGGTCACAGCTGAATTCAGCCTCAGCATCCAGGTTTTTCCAAGCTCATCTTTAATTTACCCGCCTGGAGTTTTTCAGGTCACCATGCATTATTCATGAGAACCTTGTGAATGTAGCATTTGAGGCTCTGGATAAAGAGATGCCAGAACCAGTGAAAACCAAAATCCGATTCCTGAAGAACTCAGAGGCACAGCCAGGTGACTCTCCAACAGGAGTCACCACTGGACCTGCTTTTGGAGAACTCTGCTTTTTCCTGGGCAGCATCCACAGCTGAATCTTCATTTTGCAGGGGGGAGGGCGGTCTTCCTTTAGACAAGAGCCGATGAATAATTGAGGCTTCATCCCCCATGTCCTTAGCAGAGGAATGCCAACCCCCCAATCCCCACTTGGTTCTCACCGAAGAGAAAAATGTACCAATTGGTATGTTTTTGTGAAGGGCGCCCAGTGGGACTGAAGAGGAGGAAAAACAGAATAAGATGAAAATGAGCCATTTTAATAGTTTATTAAAGAAGTTGTCAAACGTTGCTTTGTCTTTTGTCTCAGTTCCTGCCTGAGTCCCCGATGGCTATAGGCACCAGGCTTAGTGATTCACACTTAATGCTCACAACCACCTTGGAGGGGAGGGGTAATTATTGTCCCCCTTTTATAGAAGAAGAACCTCAGGCTCAGAGAAAGCAGGTTATTTTCCCAAGCCAGCTTATGGAAATATAGCGTATTTTGGAAAATGATCTCAGCGGGTAGGAGAAGGGGGGACCTGGAATTGTGAAATAGGGAAAGCCCACCCAAGGATGGGTGATTGACCTTTTTAGCACCTTGGGCAAGCAGGGCACCATTCTACTGGGGATCCCCTGAGGAGTCATGTTGAACATGCCTCAGAATTGTCTGCTCGAGGTACTGAAGGGTGGATATTCACGTTCTAGTTTCTGTCCTCTTTTTGTCCAAGGATGCCTCGATCATCCAAAAGATGACCCAAGGATGCCAGGCCAGAGGAAGTTAACCTCCTTACACTTCCAAGTTTATGCACTGTGGTGATTCATCTTACATGTCAACTTGACTGGGTCACAGATGCCCAGATGTCTGGCTATATTATTTCTGGGTGTGTCTGTGAGGTTGTTTCCAGAAGAGATCGGCATTTGAATCAGTAGACTGAGCAGAGCAGATGACCCTCTGCCATGTGGATGCTCATCACCCAGTCGGTTGAGGGCCTGGATACAACAAAAATGTGGAAGCAAGGACAATCCTCTCTCTCTCTCTGCCTCCCTGTTTAGGTTGACCATTGGTCTACTCTCAGATTGGGGCTGATATCATTGACGTTTCTGGTTCTTCAGACTCAGACTGGAAGCTATACCGCTGGTTTGCCTGGGTCTGGAGCTTGCAGATGACTGTGGAACTTCTCAGCCTCCATAGTTGCATGAGCCAATTCCTTATAATCAATCAATCCATTATCTATCTATCTATCTATCTATCTATCATCTATCTCAACTCCTATTGGTTCTGTTTCTCTGGAAACACTCACTAATGTATGCAAGCACCAGAAAGATTGAATGGGCTTCCAAAGGCAACCAGTGGGTACAGAGAAAGCCCAGGGGAGAAAGCAAGAGATAGCATAGCTGAGATAAAGTTCTGTCAGACTATACCTACGTGTAGTCAGTTGTCACAGCAACAACTGAAGCAAAAAAAAAAAAAAAAGTGCACTAAGAGGAAGTAAGACAGGTCATAAAAGATGTCTGCTCCAGTCCATCTCTTGCACTGCTGTGCTAACTCTAAGCCCAGTCTATCCAAGGGTCTACGAGGTAGTAGTTGGCTGAAATCTCTACAAAAACACTCAAAATAGATCAATTGCTTAAATTACAGTTCCCATGGCTGCCGTGGATCCTCAGGGGAATTGTTCATCCCTCTCATCCCTAGTCTTCTAGATTTCCTTTACTCTTGGCAAGTACTGCAGCATATGTAGGTTGTTTGCCTGGTAAGGAAACCCAAGCCTTATTCCTGAAAAGCCTGAGCTCCTAGTTGTTTTCATCTTGGGACCTGTTGCAATGCCATTTGCAGCTACCCCGTGTCAGGAAAGCGCCGAGAGATGCCTCAGGGAATCCCCTGGGTTCCAGACAGGCTTCTTTCTGCTGCATTAGTAGGAGTATCAGGGTGAATTACCCATGCCAATGGTGGTTTTCTTTTTCTTTTTCAGAGTAAACTCTCCTCATTTATCCCATGGAAACAGGATGCAGGATGGGAAGCACAAAAAGCATGAGTGTATCACAAAACGAGGATGAGAAAGACCAGTGCTACTTTCACCCTTGATTCGTTGGACCTATACATTCTAGCTATCGGCGAGCCAGCACCACATACCTCATCCTGGAGGACAGTGTCCCAGCTCTGCAGACCATTATCCCAGAGGTGGCTCCTTGAGTGAGCCTTTAATAGACCATTTAAATTTTCAAGTATCTCTAGCTCATGCACACACTGTCAGCTCTTTCATGGGTCCAAGGCGAAGCTATGTGGGATCCCGCATTCTTTCAACCTATGATTGGAGATGTTGGCAGAGGTGATGCAGCAGAGATGATAAATCCATAGCTAGAGTGGGTGTCAGTTCCCATATGGACGATTGCTGCCCTGTCTTCAATAAAAGGAGCCTGGTGTAATTAATCTGCCACCAAGTGGCTAGCGAGTATCCTCATGGTGGCATTTTGAGGGCTCATTTTCAATCTCTGCTGCAGTCATCAGCAGTAGTAGCTAGGTAAGCCTTAGTGAGAAGGAACCCGTGCTGCTAGGCCTATGGACCATCTCCATCCCTGCCATGTGGCTGCTCTGTGCATAGACCCACTGCATAGCACTCAGATGGCCAAGGAAGGAGGCTGGCTGACATCCACTGGTTGAGTCAGCCTGCCTATTGAATTGTTGCATGCTTTCTCTGTTTAGGTGATCTTTTGTGTGTAACAGTGTGAGACACAAAGGTCTGCGTGTTTTGTTTCCATACCCACAGATTCATTCCCATGCTTCTCCCCCCGCCCCCAAACTCCCTTGTTTCTAATCTCTGATCATGCTCCTTCTAGGCATCTGATGGACCGTTGTCATTGCTCAGGAATCTACGTGTAGCTGTACCTCAGAACATTTGCTCCTCCATCCCAGGTGAACCACCGAGTATGTTCAAAATCCCACCTACTGGGAAGAATCCTCTCCCTGCTGCCCTTTGGGGTCACCCTGGGTAGTGCCACAGCTATTTATTGTGAGTTGCACTAACATTTCTGTGAACCAAGCCTGAGTTTAGTTGGTCGTAAGGAAATCCTCAGGAGGCAGCAGGTAGAAGTGGAGGGAGAGCTGGTACAGGAGATGGGAGGTGCTGTCGGGCTCCCACCACACACACACGCGGTTGCCACAGCAATGATGGAGTGAGATGTGTCAAGAGAATGTTGAGATGAGGCATTGAAAATGTCCAAGATCATCATCGGGTTTCCACTGTACTCAGCCAGGGTCAGGACTAGGACACCTAGTAATGTGGGTGGGAAGAAAGACAGACTGGAACTTTTATCCAGAGCCCACCAGATGCCTGGGCTTTTTACACGTGTGGTTATATGTAATCCTCCCAACATTGCTATCAGGTATGTGGCATTATTTTCATTTTACAGATTGGGAAACTGAGGTTCAGAGGGGTAAAGTCATCTTGACTCATCAAGGACACCCTGTGAGTTCGTGTTGGGAGACAGGTTTTTGTCCTGTATTAGCTTCATTCTGAAGACTGCTCCTTTGCCAGAATGAGCATTGCTGCCCGGGGCATTGTACCTTTCCTTTTTTAATTGTACCTTTCTGACCACAAGTCCTCCCTAGATTGGGGAGGACTTCGCTCTAGGCGTCTTTTATATCCTCAGTTCTTGGGTTTAACACCCATGATGAGCAAACTCCCTTAGCACTCACACTTTTGTGGCTCCCTTGTCCCAAGTCATCTGCTCTACCAAGAGTATCCTCAATCCTCGGTGATTAGTTTTTACCAAGAGTATCACTTGGGTCCCCTAGGCTCTGAATCTTTCAGCAAGCAGCAAAGCTCACACCTTCAGGGTCTAGTGTTCATAGGGAAGACTTCCAAGGAGTGACACAATGAAGGTCTTGTTATTGGACACCCACCACGTGCCCAGGTGCTGTTCTAAGCACTTCACATACATCAGCTCATTTAATCTTTGCAATCATTCTATGATGAAGATGCAATTTTCACTTGAAAAAAACAAACAAAACCCCCCCAAACCAATTATAGAGATATTCGGTGTCTTACCTGAAGTCATGTACCTAGAAGGGGGACAGGAAGTTCAAAACCGGAGCCTGCACTGTAATGGTGATGCATGCCACCTTACATAGACTGCAATTTTGAGAAAGACAATAAGATGCCAGGCTGGAGGCGGGGAGACACGTCAGTGCTGATTACGAAGAGCCAGATGGTGGCCTGGACAGAGCTGGAGCAGTCTAGAATGGGGAGAATCTAGAATGTGGGGGAGTTATTAAGATGACAGTTTCCATAGGACCTGATGTCACAGCTAACTCTGTGGATGCCCTGCGCACCACCCTGGAGCCACCAATTTCTGGCTTCCTTCCAGCTGCAGGATCTGTATCTCTTTGCCTGAGGACTTTCACTGAAGCTGGGGAACTGCCTGTAGGTATGACAGGATGTAAGTGCCAGGGAATTAACAGCACCCCTCCACCCCCAGGAGTGCCCTCCACCAACAAATGATGTTTTGGCTTGGAGGATTGTTTCTACACCATTTCCTCAAGTTCCCACATGGAATTGAGCTTCAACTGCCCACAGCACAGATGGCTTGAGAAATGCATCCTTGGTTGATTTCCTTTCCATCCTACCTCCTTTCCCCACTCCTTCACCTCGGGCTTCCTGCACCTCTCAAATAACTACTTGTGTTTAAATCCTTGCCTCAAGGTTTGCTTCTGGAGGAACCCAAACTAGGACAGAGGCAGATGGCTATGGGGAGTGAAAGATCGGTAAGAGTCCAAAATACTCCAGAAGGACTGGGTGTCTGGGTTGTGTGCCATTCTGTGAAACCAGGAACTCTGGGGTAGGAGTGCATTTGGGAGGGGAGGAGAGGGACAATGAGCAGGACCTGGAGGATCTGAGCTGCCCATGGGACCTCTTGGAAGAGCCACTTCATGGACAGTTGGCTCTGTGGGTCTGGAGCTCAGGATAAACTTGAGGCTGGAGAGGACCCAAGTTAGACTCCTCAGGACACTTCATGACTCACCTCAAGGTGTGGGCGTGGCTGTCGCTGCACCATCTCCTGAATCATGTCTGATCTTCTCCCCAACTCCTACCTGAATGGAAGGATAGGACATGGGGGTGTTTAGGTGGGTGGGAGCAGAGAAAGTGCTCATTAGAGGGAAGAGCAGTGCGTTTACATTGAGGGAATATTTATTGAAGTTCTGTCAGAGGCTGCAAGCAAATCGCTGATATATTTCAAAAAAACATTTGGAAGATTTTCCCTGCCCTGCAGGGAGTGTTTTTTAATAAGTGATGTCAGGATGTTGGTGTAATTTTTCTCAGTTGATGCCACAGACATTCTGAGTTTGTTGGAGAAATCATTTGGGCTTCATAAAGGCCAACGTGGAGAGATCACCATGCCTTGTTTTCACCTTACACTCTCAGAGCTGAACATGACTTTGAGGAGGTCTGGCCTAACATCCCATCTCGCAGATGCTGGGTTTCCTCTGGTGCATCAGGAGCTTATTTCTTCCCAAGAGACACCATGTTAATGGTTCAACATCTTTCATTGTTAGATAGTTCTTTTATTAAGCTGAAATATGCCTCTCCATCACTTCTACTCATGGGCTCTAAACTTCCTCTCACCCTAGTTCCCCACCGACCTCCTCTTTCCCCTGCATATAGGGAGTCTTGTAAAGAGCTAGAGGTAGTGGCTTGTCAGGCTCACTTAGGTCTTCTCTTGTGTGGAATGAACTTGCTTTTGGGAGTTTTGTTCCCAAAGTTGGAGACTCAGGCCTTCCTAGGGAATGGTCAACCCAAAGTTAAGAACTCAGGCCAGAAAGTCTGACAACCCAGAATGTGCAGGCTGCCATGTAGGCTCAACCTTAGGGGAGCATCATTCCCATTGTAGGCACCATGCCCAACTGTACCTGGCAGCCTTGAAGGTGGGCCTTGACCACTCCTCTTCTCAGGAAAGTTGAGGATGCTTGTCCCCCTGTGAGAAACACAGTTGTTTGTTAGATAGAGAGGTAGTTACAGAAAGAGAGAAAGAGAGATGAAGTCTGTAAAATCAAAGGGAATAATTCCACGTCCACCTTGTCTCTCAGGCCAGAAGACTGGCAGCGTCTCTAATACTTCCTTCTCCTCCCCAAGTCCTGTTGTGTTTGCCTCCTTTTAAATATATCCCAAACCCACATACTTGTCTCTGTCTCCCTGTCACTGTTTTATCCAGTCCACCATCACCTGGGTTATAACAGCCTCCCCACTGGTCTCCCCCAGGCCTTCTGGTCCCTTCTCCACCCAGCAGCCAGAAGTATCTTCTTCAAATTCAAATTCACCCAGGTCTCTTCCCTGTTTAGAATTCTCCCGAGGCTTCCTAATGTTCTTAGGCCAAAGACCAACATTTTCAATAAGGCATTGCATGATCTTCTGTCGAGCTTCCCTGTTGAGCTTTTCCTGTGGAGATTTTCCCCTGCTGAGGGGACACTGTGACTGGACAGACACCATGATGGGTAGTAGGAGACTTTAGAGCAGGGATCTGCTCAGCACTTCTGACATTTTGGGCCAGATAATTCTTTGTTGTGGGGGTTGTCCTGTGCATTGTAGGCTATTTGGAAACATCCCTGGGCACCATTAGGTGCCATTAGCACTCCTTCCCCACAGCTGTGACAATCAAAAATGTTTCTAGACATTGCCACATGTCCCCTGGGGGAAAAATATCCCCCAGTTCAGGAATTTTGCTTTAGAGAGAGACTCAGACTTAAGTCCAATCCCAACTTGTGATGTTTGGTAGGTCACTTAAACTTGCTGTGCCTTAGTCTCCTAATCTATGAAATGAGGTCACTAATTGGAGCAGCTACATGGAGATATGACAGTCCAATCAGATAATTCATGTACAGCATGTAAGTGTATAAGCATCTAAGTATAGCGTATTGTGCCACGCATGTAATTCAATAAATAAATGTCAGTTGTTTTCATTGCTACTATTGTTGTCGGTTTTCTCAACATTCCTGCTCAGACAGAGCTTTGAGGTGGGGTTGATGTGGAAGACAAAAGTTTTTAGACACACACCACTGCCCCCCTACCCTTCTGTCCCCTTAAAAAACAGCAGCTTCTTCTCAAGCTGGGAAGAAATCAACCTGTACATTTTTTTCTAGAAAGTCAGTTTCTTGAGGTAATAAGCATAAATGGTCTTTTCTCCTTCGGGACACAGTGGCCTTTTCCAGGGGACGGTTTAATCTTTTGGAGACAGATGAGTATGAGCTGCAGTAATCCTGCAATGCTACCAGGAGAGTTGGGGAGAGGGAGAGAATTTCAATAGGGCCTTCAAGTCTCTTGGGGTGCTTCAACGATAGCACATTGTGCCTCGAACTCCCCCTGTGACACATTCCTGGAAATAACAGCTCAGGCTGATCAGAGGGAAGTTCCTGGGTGGAAAGGGGGAAGGTCAGGTCCATCCCAGGGTCATGTCCAGTTTTCTGTAGCAGGCAGGTATGCCGGATGCACCTGTTTGGCCTTTCCGATCCTCTCTCTGCCCTCCTCCCCCTGCTCTGTGTGCTGGAAGGTCAGCCCTAAGGACTGCATTGTGGGCCCCTTGCATTTTGGATTCCTGTTGGATTCAGCCAATGGGAGGCAGCGGCAAGACACCCAAAGGTGGGGAGAGAGAGATCAGACTAATTTTCCTTTCCTTTCTCCCCAGACAAGCCCCTGCTAAGCTACTGACCCTCGCTCTGTGTTTTGGTAACTGCTTCCTTCCCTTTCCCACTCAGACCTAGGGATGGTGACTCCAAAATACTGCGTTAACTCTTGTTGGTTTTCTCTAGCCTTGCCCTTGCCTTTGTAAACAAGAGACTTTATTAAACTCATCTCAGTGACCATGTTTGCATATGCCACTGGTTTCCTGCTAGGTCTCTGCTACAGCAGGTCTTCAAGGAGCCCAGAATAGAAAAAGTAAAATCCAGTCTTGGATTAATCCTCCTGCAGGCTCTGGGTTTTTACGGACCATGTTTTGTTCATCTCTAACTCCTCACTATGGCACCGGGCACAGAGTAGATGCTCAGTGAATGTCTCTTGGCTGGAATTAATGGGATTTATAGTTAATATAGGAAAGAGCAGTCAGGGCAGAGAGCTCCTCTTCCTTGAGCTTGTCAATACATGTTAATACCATGGGTATTGCAGGGACATTTTGGTAAGTGGCGGAAACATGGATGGATTCTGATCTAGCCATGCAGTCTTAACCTCAGGGTCCTGTTGGGCCTACGGAAGGTCCCTTAGGGAGGTTGGTGACCTACTGTGACATGTTTGGGAAGAGCAGCTTCCTAGTGGGAACTCTGGAGATGAGGGGAGTAGGAAAGGCTCAGAGAGGGGAAGCTACCTACCTAACCTCACATAGCCAGAGAGGCAGAGCAAGCCCAAAGCTTGTGACCTATCCACCAGTGACAGCTATCACCTTACTGTGGCCACATGTACTTTTTAGCTTAACTCAGTTTTCACAGCAACCTTGCAAGAAAGATATCATTAGTCCTTGTCACAGGTGTGAAACGAGGCTCAGAGAGGTGAAGTGATTCACCTAAGGTCACATAGCTAGGAAGACACAAAGCTGGGATTCAAATCTGACTTTAAAACAATGTCCCTTGGGGCACCTGGGTGGCTCAGTCAGTTGAACATCCAACTCTTGGGTTTTGGCTCGGGTCGTGATCTCAGGGTCATGAGATCGAGCCCCATGTCATGTTCCATGCCCAGCATGAAGTCTGCTTAGAGTTTCTCTCTTTCTCTCCCGTTGCTGTCCCCCCATTCCCCATGTGTGTGTGCTCTCTCTCTAAAATAAATAAATAAATCTTAAACAACAACAATAACAACAATGTCCCTCTACTTCAATTTGCTTTTTTTGGCCACTATGGAGTGTATAAATCGACTCTCCTAGAATGTATTTCCTTTTAATAGGGCTTGGTGAGTCTCAAAAACAGGTTGTGGTTCAAATAGAAAGAAGAAAAAAAAAAGGAAATTATAATTTTTTATTGGTAATTTTAATTTTGGGGGGAGGTAGGCAAAGACTGACCAATCTGGATGGGTACAGGGAAAGTAATGGTGAGGAGTTGGACAGATTAGAGGAATTTTTAGAAGGTAAAGGTTATTGGACAGGGGCTGGTAGAGAAAGACTGGCCAAGAATGACCCTTTGGAACTAGCTATCTTGTGGTTTTCCTTATCTTTGTACCCTGGATAAGGAAGCTAGACTCCAAATTTCAGACAACAATCCAGATCCCACTACTCATTCTGCCTCTAGTTCCTCTTCTCTGAGGGGCCCCATCCTTTACCCATCCTGTGACCTTAACTCTAGCATTCTTCATTCAAAAAATATTTATCGAGCACGTACTATGTGCCAGGTATTGTCCTAGCTGCTGGAGTCTACAACAGTGAACAAGTCAGACAAGATCCCTTGGTGCTAACATTTTAATGGGGAAGACAAAAAACAAATAATGAACAGACTAAAGAAGGTAATTGCAGAGAAAGGTGCTACGAAAGCAGTAAATAAAATAGGGCTATGTGACATAGGGAGATGGGGCACAGGAATGGAGAACCCAGTGGGCAGGCATATGGATTGATTTGGAGGATTGTGGGGGGAGGTGAAGAATCCCCTTGGTCTTGGGCAAGCTGCTGGGATCACCTGTCTAGACCCCATTTAGGCTCCCAGGCCATCATGTCAGTGTGGGTAACAGAATGACAGTACTTGCCTGCCTTATATTGGCCATAAAGTGCCCTGCCTCTCTAGACCTTCTTCACCCCAAGGCTGAAGTCTTCCCAGGACAAGGCCACCTTGCTCCAAGGTGCATCTCTTACCTTTCTTTCCAGGAACATCGTAACTCTTCTTTTTATTCTCCAAAGAATTTGGCAAAAATATCTACAGGATATTCTTGAGAGGATCTACAGGATATTCTCTCAAGCTTCAGAGCTGTCCTTGCCATTCTTTCACAACCAAAGTGATTAAAGAAATTAGACAGGATGGGATTATTATAAATAGGGACTGGGAGAGCCCAGGAGGGTCCTCCTGGCTGATAGAGCCCCCCAGTCATCTCACATGGTGCCTAGAATTCCACTGTTATTGGGCCCCCTCTTCAGGTCAATCACAGCTCTCTTCAAATGCAATTGTGGCGATGATGAGCATTGCACCTCAGTCTCAACCAGCAGGTCAACCGCTTTGTCATCCCTAACACAAGGAAATCAGCCATCTGGAAGTTACGTACTTGGAGATGTTAGAAAGGGCATGGACTTTGGAGCCAGGAAGATTCACCTTTGATTCTTAGTTCTGCCACTTACCAGTTGTATGAGCTTGAAAATGACTTCATTTCCTTGAACCCGAGCTTCCCCTTTGTGAGGCTCAAGCATACCAACCTTGCAACATTATTCGAAGATTAAAGGCAGTATAAGTGAATTCCCAGGGCAGTGTTTGGTCCACGGTTTGGGCCATAGTGCTCAAAGAGTTCCCTTCCTTTTCTTCCCTTGATCTCTCTCTCGTGCTCCATCCTGTCTACCTGGCCCAAGCTCTTACTCCTCCTTTGGTCTTGTATGGATATTAAGCGAGTGTTGGCTGAGACATGGCCTATGGCAACCTCTCCTTGCAAAGGCTGCCAAATGTCAGCCCCTCTGTAATAAAACTTTCTTTCCCCTTTGGGCTTGGAGGAGGGCTGGGCAGTCTGATTGTGCCTGTCCCTTCATGATTAAGGTCTGCAATCAGCCCAGCTGCTTGATGGAATCTGAGCTGCCTGATTAGCAGGGCGCACTCCGGCCTCAGGTTAATGGATGATCTCACACTGTGGCTGCAGAGTAATTACCAGTTAAAAGGTCCGAGGCCAGGGCTCTGTGGTCTTGGGGAGGTCTGGGCCCATTTAAATGCAGAATCAGGAAAATAATCTTATATCAGCCAGCAGCAGATAGTTAAGGTGGGGGCCAGGATCCTGTGAATGTGGCCCCAGAGCTCTAGGCTCATTCTCAAAGTGACCAGATGGACTTTATTTGTCTTGAGGGAGACAGCCCAGGGGTGTGGCAAGAGCAGAGTTTGCAGGGTCAGACAAACTTGGGGGTGAATTCCAGCTGGACCATATATTGCTCATGGGATCTTTGGCAAGGCATTTGAGCTCTTTGAGCTTCCATGTCCTCATCTATGAAGTGAAGTTAAAAATGCCTCCTCATACGGTCAGTGTGCAGCTTACTCAGGTCTGTACGGCCAATGGGGGCATAGATGAGCTCAGCACAGTTGCTCTCTTCACCTTCCTTCTGGTTTGTGTCCCTGGTTGGTCAGTGATTCTCCTTCCAGTTCTCTGCACAGACTGTTCTTGACCATTGATTGACTTCACAAGTATTTAGTGAATATTGATTGTGTGCCAAGTGACGATGCCAGCTGTAGGAATAAGACCCTATCCGCAAATTCAAGGAACTCATGGTCTTGTGAGGGTGTCAGCCTAAGAAGTCAACTGTTGGAACAATGCTGTGGGAGATGGAAACAGGAGCTAGAGCCCTTAACCTAGAGGGGAAGTCAGAGATGCTTCCTGGAGGGGGTGATTCTAAGCCAAGCACTGCAGGTGGAGACAAGCAGAAGTCACATCTCCGGTTATGTGAACAGTTGATGCAAAGGTCCAGAAGAGAGGGGGCATGAGGCATATTTATTGTTGGAAGTGAAAAGGGCTCAGTGCCTGAGACATTGCTGGGTGAGTGAGAGCGTGAATGAATGTATGAATGAGAGGGTGAGAGAACTAGGGACTAGGGGGATCATTGCATGGGGGAAGGAAGGGTTGGTTGGCTTAGTGATTAAATGAATGAATGTCTGGGTGGAGTGATGAGGGAGTGAGTGAATGAAGGAGCACGTTCAGGGCTTTGCTCTGATGTCACTGTTTCAGGACGGGCTATCTTGTTCACCTTACTGAACTCTCTCCATTCCCACCCCACATTCTCGATCACCCCTCCCTCCTCTGCTTAGTTTTTTCCCCATAGTACGCAACATCCTCTGAATAGATATAATTTCCCAATTTAGTATATGTATTGCTGATTGCCCGTGTCTCCTCTTATCCACAAGGGCAGGGATTTTTCAGTTCTGTTCACTTACGTATTCCTAGTGCAGTGCCCTGGTATGCAGTAGGGACTCAATAAATGCTTGTGGAATGAATGAACTACATGAGAAGTAAGGGTGGAGGAGGGGGAGAAGATGTCCAGAGCCTGAGCTTCTGGGACCCATCCTCAAGGTCCCCAAAGCCCCACTTCAGTGAATGGAAGTGCCCTTCCTTCTGGATCTTTCTTTCCAGAACTCAGTAGCCCTGGCCCTGAATGCTAAGAGATGCAATCCTGGGTCTGCTGAGCCCTACCCTGGGGCTGGTTCTGCACTGGGTGGTGTTAGCTCCTGGAAGAAGGGAGGGAGGAGAGGAAAGGAGGCAGCGGGAAGGCACGAGCTGCTGGTGAAAGCAAGTCTGTCTCCTCCAGCAAGCTCAGCAGTGGCCACTTGTCAGAAGAACCGGCAGGGGAAAAAATGACAAAAAAAATCAGGTCCAATTTATCACCTTGAAATCGTGTTGAACAAGCTACTGGAGCTACTTGGTTTTGAAGAACTGCCCCCTTTCCCCCCTGTATAGAACAAACACCACTAAATGCTTCTCCACCCGCACAGCTGAGTGTTGGCAACGTTGCTGCCAATTATAGGGCTCCCTGCCGTGGGGTTGATCCATGGTATCTGTCAAGGGGGGCTGGTGGAGGGAATGGAATCATTAAAATGGGAGAACAAAGGAGGCAGGACAAGTTCAAAAGGGATTAAGACCCAGGGAGAAAGTCTGCCTATCTGGGGCATTTATGCCCAGGGTTGGGCTGGGCGACTCTGGTAGAATTTACCTCTGGCCCAGGCAGAAGATAATGGTTGGATGCATGGGGGACATGGGCTACACCTTCACAGAAGGCTTTCAGGGCACCCCAGATAGCTCCATGTCTACTGAGTCCCTTTTCTCTCAGTTCCCCGGCTTCCAGGGAATGATTGAAATGGTTCCCAGACCCTGTGGATCCAAGCCTTGCCTCAACCCAATGCTTCAACCTGCTCTTCTGCAGTCCCCTGAATGTTCCTGATGACCACTACTTGCATGCCTCCTGTGACAGAGAGCTTTCTCCCTTCTGCAACACACCTCTCCCATCTTGGTATAACCCCGACTCTCAGAGTCCTTTACGACGGCAGCGATGATAGAGTCTGAATTCATTGAGCATTTACTACACACTAGGTTTTGTTTTAGGAGCTTAATAGGTATTGGTTCATTTACCCTATTCAGATCTGTCTCACCCCACTCTCCTCTCTGCTGTCCACTCCCAGCCTCCGGCTCCTCCTTTTCAGTGCCTTCTCACAGGCTGTTTCCTCTGTCGGGAGCACTGTCCCTACCTCTACCCCTACCTCAGAGTGTTGTGAGCTGAAACAGGATCATGAATGTTGAAGCACCTAGTGCCTTGTTGCCCATAGTGAGGGCCCAGCAGATGATAGCTACTGTTACTGTCCACCCCCCAGGACGAGCTTCTGCTGGCTACGAAACAAATTATTTGCCTTCTCAGAGGTCCACAGCTGTTAAATTTCTTTTACTTTCCACCTGGATGCTTATTCTCTGAACGCATCTGAATGCTCATGATTCAGCCTGGGTGTTTTTTATCAGGCCACTCACTGGTCCATGCATCTGTAGTTTCCTGTTTTTTCTACCAGCCTCTATGACGTCCTGACTGTATATCTGAATGTGATGCATTCGGGATAACTGTAATGAATCCAGGTTTAATTTAGGGCTGGCTTCTACAGAGCTTGTAGTTATCTCTTACTCTTAAATCTTTTTCATATAAACTCCTCTCCACCTGTATTTCTTCTATCTTGGGCTTAGGCAGTTGGCTTTGAGATCAAAATGCAAACATTTTGCATCCAGTTTTACATATCCAGTGCGGTCCAGCTTCCAGACCCTACCTCACTCCATACTGTCCACCTATTCCCCAAGCTGGAGCCCCCTGAGCCCCATCTGTGACTTCATCCTGACACCAGGGCTAGGGCTGTCCCTAACATGAGCCCCCTCCCCAGCCCCTCTACTTCCATTCTGGCTCAGATCTCAGGAGTGTTTCTTATGCCAAGTCATGTTTCCATCTTGTTACCTCCTGTTTACTCAAGGCTTTCAGTCTTGCTACTGCTGGGCTTCATGACCATCCCTCTCTACCCTAAGACATATTGAGTGGGACTAGGACTAAGTTAAAAGGTGACATTGAAATGAGGCAATTTCAAGCTGACCCCTTCTGGTCCCTCCTTAGTCAGAGGTTGAGACTTTTCTTTCAGGTCATGATCATTCCATGAGATTTCCAAGGCATTCTTACTCTGCTTTGGGGACCTTGCAGGTGTTAAAGACCCTGAGATGGTTTTCATGGGGTGGACCAATCATGAGCATTGTTTGTGGGGCACAGACCCAACACCACTGCCAAATGGGTGAAAATGGTTGATGGGGATGACTTCTGGCCAGTGGAGTCCCCCTGAGTCACTTCTTGATCCTGTATACCCTGACACTTTAGGTGAAACATCCTTTTCTTTTCCTAAGCAAATCTCCACTCCATCCTTTCTGGTCCTAATGGTCCCCTCCCAAGTTTTTTCTCTCTCTTTCTTCATTCTTCTGTCCCTTATGTGATCTCTGCAATCAGAAAATCTAGCTCTGCTGCTGTACATCTGACTCCCTTTGCATTTGGCAGTGTTCGCAGCAACCTTTGTTTTATATTCTGCAAAGGATTACTTATACCTACATGTGCAGCCTGGGAATGGGGGAGAGGAGAGATACTTTGGGTCCAACGGAGAGAATTCATTGATCCCAGAATTTGAGAGCAAACCCTTAGATTAATACTTAAAAGCATCCCCTACCACATTGCATTTTCCATAAGAGTAAGGATCTCGTCTCATTTGTCTTTCTCCTCATAGTACTTAACCTGGTGTAAGGCCCACAACAGGTGCTCAATGAACGCCATGAACAATGGAATGAATGGCAGATCCAGTTTTCTGGAGCTGACTTCCATCAGCCACTATTTCTGGATGTTGCTGCTGGACACCTGGGGACCATGCTGACTCCTCTAAGGAAGCTGAGGCTCAGAAAATCTAAGTATTTCCCCCAAATCACCTGAGTAGCCACTTGAGTTATAGGTGGTAGAGCCTGGATGTGAACCCTGGTCTTCTTGGCTGATGCTCCTTCTATTCAACACTCATCTCCCATTTTCCCTAAATAACTATGAGAACTACTCCAGGTCTGCTTTCAGTAAGTCACTGTTACACTTCATTTGTATCCCTAAGTGGACACTTATTGGCTTTAATTATTTATGGAATTACTTAACCACTCTATACCTCAGTTTACTGATCTATAAAATGGGGATAATAGTATCTACCTAAGAGTTATTGTGAATTATTACATAATTTAACATGTATGTAAAGCTCTTAGTTACAAGACTTGAACATAATAGCATTAGATAAGCATTGTGTAAGTATTAACAATCACCATTGTTATTATTATTATTGTAGTTGTTGTTGTTGATCATGGAGCAAGAGTGTATTTTATTTTATTTTTTTTAAAGATTTTATTTATTTATTTATTTGACAGAGAGAGAGAGAGAGAGAGCGCACAAGCAGGGAAAGCTGCAGGCAGAGGAAGAAGGAGAAGCAGGCTTCCCACAGAGCAGGGAGCCTGATATGGGGCTCGATCCCAGGACCCTGGGACCATGACCTGAACTGAAGGCAGACACTTAACTGACTGAGCCACCCAGGCGCCCACAAGTGTGTATTTTAATGTTCTACTCATTCTTTAAGACCCCATTCAAAGGGTACCGCTTCTGTAAAGTCACCCTCACTCCCCTCCTCTGGTCAGAATCGATCTCTCTTTCCTCCTTCATCCTATAGTCCTTGGTCTGTTTTGTCTTTTGTGGCCTCTCTATGTGCATCTTTTATTGGCCCGAGCAACCAAATAGCGAGTATGTCTCACTCATCCCAGGGACCCAGCATAGGCAACGAGTGCCCCATAAATGCACAGTGAATTATCCAGGGCCAGGAGGCATTATCTCCATTCATCAAACCCTGGGAGATCCTTGGGCTTTCTCCAGAAGAGTGAGGGTTAAGTGAGCCATTCCCAGAAGATGCTGGAAGGTGGGCTTGTGGCTCCAGGAAAGCCTACTTCTGCCTCTGCTTCCAAGCATTCATCATCACTCCTGCCTCCTGCCTAATGAGCACCCAAAGTGATTTTCTATTGCTTGTAATTCACCAAAATTGTTCTAACATTTGGAAGGGCCCGGAAATTGACAGCCTAATACCCCAGCTTGCCTGTCTGTCTTGATGACTTGTAGAAAGATGAGCTGATTGCTTCTCCTGCAACAATTATCTTGGAGCTTCAGACAACATCAGAGGCAATAAACAATTGGGAAGGTTAGAGACAGGGACTGGAGGAAAGAAGGCAGGGAGGGGATTTGGGAAGATTTGGGAGAGCAGCTGCATTTGAGGTGAGCTGGAGGCTGTCCTAAAACTTGGGGAGGGGATAGGTGGGAGAACCTACTTCTTGTGGTCACTACTCCCGGTTCTCAGAAAGTGTCAAGGGCTGTTGGAAACTGAAGTGGCACAAGCGATAACAAGTTTGCCCCCTTTGAGAATTCACTGGGGCCTTCTAGAATTTCCTGGCCCCACTTCTCATTTGGTAGATGAAGAAGCCAAGACCTGGGTAGGGGAAGGGGTTGACTTTGCAGAGTGAATGACCAAGGATTGAACTCAAATGTATTGTCAAATCTAAAATGGGCTTACCATCTCGGTGTTTCTGAGAACATGATACACAGTGTAAGTACACTCTTGGCCCAGACAAGGTGCATGCACTAGGAAGGGGTGGTTCCACTTAACTACAGGGCTAATGACAGGACCATGTGCTTTGGTGCCAGGTACAGGGAGGGACACAAGAAGAGAAGACATCTGGGAGCACCAAGGACTCTCACCTGTGGGCCACAGGGCAAGGATAGTGTTTCTGATTTGTCTGCCGCTCCAGTGAAGGTCAGTCTGCCACGTGAGCCTGGGGTCCTATCTCTTCCTGTGCCCTCAAAGGACCCCACTAATTCTTTTTCTTTCTTTATCCAGTATCACAGACTCCTCTGTGTAGGGCTGGTCCCTCAGGCCTACAAGTAGTCCTTTATATCACCGTCAGCTTTTTGTACTGATTCTCTCCCTCCCTTTGAAACAGACTTCTTTGGAAGAGTTCTAGGCACTCTACCCTTCCTCTGCTCTTGTTTCTCTTCAATCCACTCCGATCAAGCTTCCTCTCACCTCCTTCCACTGGCTTACTCATATCAAGGTCACAAAGGACCAGTCTTGCCAAAGCCAAGGCCAGTTCCAAGCACCACTATGCTGGGTTCACCGCAGAGCAGAACATGGTCACTTCCTAATTCTTGAAACACATCCTCTCTTACACCCACTTCCCCTGGCCTTCTGTCTCCCCTCCCTGGCCACCCCTTGAGGCTTCTTTACTGGCTCCAAGGACTTCTCAGTGCTGGAGGACCCCAGGTCGCATCCTCAGCTGCTTCTCTTGTCTAGCTGCATGTGCTCTGTGGATGATCTCATCCAATGCTGTCTTTTACATGCTGAAAAGACTCTTGATTTTATATTTTAAGCCTGAGCCTCTACAATGAGCTTTGAACCTTTATAGTCAAGTGTCTACTTGAATGCTTGCACGTGTCCACTGACTTTATTTCTGTCTCAAAACCTTTGCATTGCTTGTATCCCCTGCCTGCTTGTCACCTTGTCTTTCAGATATTAGCTCAAATGGCACTCTTTAGTGATCCCTTTGCCAACCATTCTGGCTAAACACTAACCACTCAGCCTCACAAGAATTCTCTGTTAATTGATAGTATGTTCTCTGTTTTTTAAGATTTTTAAAAAGATTTTATTTATTTATTTGACAGAGAGAGACACAGTGAGAGAGGGCACACAAGCAGGGGGAGAGGGAGAGGGAGAAGCAGGCTTCCCGCTGAGTAGGGAGCCAGATGTGGGGCTCTATCCCAGGACCCTGGGATCATGACCTGAGCTGAAGGCAGATGCTCAACAACTAAGCCACCCAGGCACCCCTTTTTTTAAAGATTTTATTTATTTATTTGACAGAGAAAGAGAGAGAGAGAGAGAAAGAGAGCACAAACAGGGGGAGTGGTAGGCAGAAGGAGAGGGAGAAGCAGGCTCTGCACAGAGCAGGGGGAGCCTGATGCGGGACTCGATCCCAGGACTCCAGGATCATGACCTGAGCCAAAGGCAGTCACCCAACCAACTGAGCCACCCAGGCACCCGATAGTGTGTTCTTTATAACAGATGGATAACTGACATTTTCTTCTTCCTCCTTCTCTCCATTCTCCTTCCTCCTTCCTTCCCTCCCTTCCTTGTTTGCTCTTTCACCCCACTAGAAACTAAGCACATCAAGGAAAAGGATCCTGACTCTCTTGTTCACAATTGTATCCCCCAGGTCTAGAACAGTGCCTGGCATATAGAAGGAATGTCACAGTATTTGCTACCTGACTGATAGTCTGATATTCCTAAGCCCAATTTCTAGAGGGAACTAGATGAGGCCTGGCTGCCCACATGTCTGACAAACACCAGCCTTCCCCTAACCACCAACACGATTATGCAGAGGCCCCAAGAGATCAAGCTACAGAGTCAGGGAGAGAGGGGTTCAAGTTCTGACTCTGCCACTTCCAGCTGGATGAACTCAAGATGGTCACTTGATCTATTCAGACTTTGGTGTCTCAAATATAAAATGAGCTTCTCAGTACATGGTAGGTATTAATGTCCACTTGAAGTCATGGTGTTCAGAACTGGATGATTTGTCAAATCTCTGGCAGCTGCTGTCCTTCAGCCTAGTCCCGAAAACAAACCCATAATCTAGAGCCTACAGCAGGGCTTCTGTGTCAAAGTTGAGTTCAAGAAGGAGGCTGAGGCCAAGAAGCTAGGAGCAGCTTCTGTTTCCTCCACCTGGCCTGCCCCAAATAGCCACAAGGAAGGAGGAAATCCATCTGCCTCTCCCTCATCACAGGCTGGAGAGTGAGCTGGGGGCTGGCTGACCATCTGCCCTCAGACTGGATGTTTCCTCTCCCATGTCATGGACACGGTGAGTGCCAACACATGGAGGGTCATGGCCTTTCCATAAAGTGACCGTGACGAAGGCCTCCAAGGGGAGGAGGGAGCATGGCTGGTGGTGCTTCCCAATGGGGAGAAGACTCCAGAGCAGAAGTTCCATCCTCCCAGAGCCTAAACTGAAAAGAATACTAAGGGGTAGAAATATTTCCCCTTGTTTCCTCCAAAAATTGAATTATCAGATGTTTAATGTGACAGCCAAAAGAAAAAAGAAGAAGAATGTGTTTGTGGTGCCGTGCCACAAAGAGAGATTTCAGATTGATGGAGGTGACTGCTGCACTCCATTTGGCTGGACATAGTAGGTATACTAATCAGCTATCATTACAATAAAGCCATGTAACAAACATCCCTAGAGCTCAGTAGCTTATAACAAGAAGCATTTGTTCTTCAGCTTACCAGCTTGTGGGTCAACTGTGGTTTAGCTGATCTAGGCTAGGTTTTGCTGGGTAACTCTGTTCCAAATGGTGATTGGCTAGGCTTGGCTCTAGACCATGGGTTTGTTTTCAGGACTAGGCTGAAGGACAGCAGCTGCCAGAGATGCTGCCTCATGACAGATCACTAGAGTACAAGGCCCAGCTAACCCGCATGTAAAGCTTGTGCTCGCACCTCATCTGCTGGCATTCCTTTGGCCAAAGCAAGTCACATGGCCCAGCCCAGCATCAACTGGTGGGGAAGGATATCCCATTCGCCATGGGAGGGGAAGGAGGGTGAATATTTACTGAACAGTAACAGTAATACTATGACCTAGACCTTCAAGGAAGGTTGACCTAAGCTTTGGGGCCTGATTTCAGGGAAAGGGCATTTCCATTCCTGGGCCAGGTGTCCTGAGACTAATTTCTCTGATTCTTGAGAATCTGAGGATCCAAGGTCAGCAGCCGCCGAGCAGGTCTGTCTCAAAGCACCCTGTCAGGACTGCTTCCCAGCATCCAGTCAAGGTGCTTGGTGAGTGTCCTGCCTGTGTTTGTGGGATGGCTCAGGCTTGTACTTGTACTCATAGCACAGGCTAAGAGAAGGACGTGAGTTCTAGAGTCAGGTGGACTAAATCATCCACACAAAGAGAATCTAGACTCTACTGAGATATCTAAGGGCCTCATGGCCTGGTCCCCTGCCCTCTGACCTCACGTCTCCTTCCCTTCTCCCCCTGGCTCCCTCTGCCTGGATTTCTGGTGGGTTCTGGGACACTGTAAGCTCCTTCCTGCTTTGGCATTGTGTTGCTGTTCTTTTTGTCCAGAAGGCTCTCACCTGAGATAGTCACATGGCTGTTTTCTTCTTCTCATCCAATTCCAGCTCAAATCTCGCCTGTTCACAGAGGTCTTTCCTACCCAACAGATTTTTAAAAATATTTTATTTATTTATTTGAGAGAGAGAAAGAGGGAGAGGGAGAGCACGGGCAGGGGGAAGGGCAGAGGCAGAGGGAGAGGGATAAGCAGACTCCCTGCTGAGTAGGAAGCCCATGGTGGGACTCGATCCCAGGACCCCAAGATCATGACCTGGGCCGAAGGCAGATGCTTAACCAACTAAACCAACCAGGCACCCCCTACCCAACGGATTTAAAAAGACACCACCATCACTCTTTTACTACCTGGACTTATTTTCTTTCTTGCCTTTGTCACTGCCTAAAATAATCTTGTTTGTTTTATTTATTATCTGTTTTCCCTTCTAGAACATGCGGCCCATGGGGGAAAGACTGAATCTGATTCAGAGCTACTTCCAGAGGTGAGAACTGTGCCTCATCCATTGAGGGTGCTGAGTATGGATTTGTTGAATAAATGAATGAACACGTCAATTAGCTGGATGACTTTATGCAAGTGACTCTGAGAACTCAAGTTTCTTTTTCTGCAAAATGGGACCACTAACGTGGGTGTTGGTCATTGGCAGGGTCTGCGGTAATGTATATACAGCATTTAGCATGACCCCAGGTATACAGTAGGTACTAAAAATGGAAGCCTTGGCCACAGGTATTATCATCTGAGTCCAAGGCTTTCTCCACTACCTGCTCCAGCCCTGAGCTCTTCCCTCCTCCCCACTCTTCCCTACCCGCCCCTGGCAGGCCCCATCTCCCCATCCTCGAGGAGCCGGGGAGGCCAAGAACATGGCTGTGGCAATGAAAGGAAATGAGATTGGAAAGGATACTTAATTCTAAAGGATTGTCCCCAAACCCAGAAACGACACGTTAAATCAGAGTCCTTCCCATAACTCATAGTCTATCTCCATGGAAATGGGCACCATATGGAGTTAATTAGTAGAACAACAAAACAATCAATTAGTTCCTTAATTAGTTTTACTAAGAAATGATAACAAACAAACACAAACACTTTATTCCAACTAATGCCTGAGCCGCAGTGATAGCTTAATGGCCTTGGGAAGCCAGCTCAAGCTCTGGGCCCCTGCGAATGGAGATTTATTCCCATGATATTGACAGGTTCCCTGGTCTCTGTCCAGCTTGTGCGTTTCATCTTTATGATCAATTATTTACAATATCTGAACACAGCTGAGGGGTTGTCTGGGAGCTTTTCTTTCTAGATAGGGGAGAAAATGCAGTAACTCAAATCATATGAAGTCACCAGACTCTGGAATGATCATTCCCTGAATCATTTATTTGATAAACATTTACTGGGCATTTTCTAGGTGCCAGGCACAGCGCTGGGCATAGGGTGGAGAGGTGGAAAAGAAGCGATTGCCCCAGGGGCTCACATTTGGAGTAGGGGAGGAAGATCAGAGACATGAGTGAGTGCAGTTACCACCTTCCTGGTTCAGTGCTGGGTTGGGGGGACACAGAGCCCAGGGGTGGGACAGGAGCTGCAGGAGGGCAGGGATCTGGGAAGGCTTTAAGGAAGAGGTAGGTGGTGGTGGAGCCTCCAGGGGTGAGTAAAATGAAGATCCTGTTCAACAGGTAGCCTGAGAAAATGGAAGGAGCAGGAGGGCTGGGATTTAGAAGACCCCAACTCTCTAGGCTTGGGGCTGCATCAAAATCTGTTTCCTCAACAGTAAAACAGAGAGAATGACACCCCAGGTTTTCCTCCCAGAAGGTTGTTAAGAAGATCAAATAGATGTGAAGCTCCTTGTAGACCACAAGGGGTTTCACACAAACAGATGGTCTGTTCCTTTGATATTAAACAACCCCTAAGTCAGCAGTGGATAAAAATGATATTCCTGTCCTGTTAAGAAGGAGACAGAGCACACCTAGACACAAGTGTTAATTGGATCACTACTCCTTAAATGTATCGGTTATGTCTTCGTCAAGTCCCAGGTTCCTCTCTGCGCTTATTTACACGTATCTTTCTAGCTCTATTGGACACCTTTAACTGAAGACCCTTTTTCTGGAGTTTGTCCCTAAGCGATAGGGTTTTTATGCCAGTGAGAGCTCCAAACCTCCGAGAGGCAGCCTTGAAGCAGAGGAGGCAGCGTGGATTCTGAGGTAGGTAGCTGGGTTCAAATCCCAGCTATGCCAAGTATGTTTGTGAGACCTCGGGCTGCTTGTTTAATCCTTTTCAGCTTTCCTCTCTGTAAAATGGAAATGATAGGGGCGCCTGGGTGGCTCAGTTGGTTAAGTGACTGCCTTTGGCTCAGGTCATGATCCCAGGGTCCTGGGATCGAGCCCCACATCAGGCTCCCTGCTCGGCGGGAAGCCTGCTTCTCCCTCTCGGACTCCCCCTGCTGGTGTTCTCTCTCTCTCTCTCTCTCTCTCTCTCTCTCTCTGTCAATTAAATAAATAAATAAAATCTTCAAAAAAAATGGAAATGATAATAATAATAATGAGGGTATTGGGTTATTGTGAGGCTTAAATGTGCTCACATAGGGAATTACTTTAAAAAAATCTCCCGCACGTGGACAGGAGTACACGTGTTTTTACTATTATTAGTTTATGATGTGGCTTCAGGATTGTTAGGAAAACTTCCCTGTGAACCATTATCTTGGTGAGCACAACCCATTTCCCTTCTCTCTATGCTCGTTCCTCCCAGGTCCAGCTACAGGAGGGAGAGACTATTATGGAGAAAAAGAACAAGCATCTTTTTTCAGTTCTTAGCATCTGCAATTAAACAAAGGAAACCATTACAATCACTGTCTCTCTCCACCTGGGGAAGGGTGAGCCTCTAGCCAGACCCTCGGTTTTTCCCCAGTTTGAAGAAAATAATTTTACCCTCTCACTTCCAATCAATATCTTTGCTGGGTCTATTGTGAGCTGATAATTTAAATACAATTGTCTCCTTAGTAACCATCCTTTCAAAAGCCTGCCTTCTTGCCTTTGAAAGAACTTGCAGTTACAAAATTCACAGTTTCAGCCAGAAACTTTTTTTTTTTTCCTACAAGAACTAGCATCCTTTCCAAAATAAACTCTTTAAAAACTGGAATAGCATTTCTAAAATAAAAGTTAAAAAAAATTTTTTTTCCTAATTACATAGATAATTGAATAGGATTTTAAACAGAGGTGGGAGAAGTTTTATGATCATCTCCACTCTTAAGTCCAGGATGGTCTGTATGGGGCCGATAGCAAGAGGGCAGGGTGACCTCAGGGGTAGAGATAATTTAGTGTAATCTCCATCTTCTTCCCACCCCAATTTATGCCAGAGATTTAGCAGCCGCACCAGAGGGCACATGACTTCTAGGACTAGAAGCTAAGCTGGGATTCAAGCGCTGTCCTCTGTCTCCAAGCCCAGAGGGTTCTGGCACCAAAATGGGGCCCCGAAGGTTTCTTGGGAGAGGTGGCATTGTACAAATACAACGAGGATAGTGTTTTGAGATCACAGAAACCCACATTTGAGCCACTGGTTATGGTGACCACTTGTCCCAGTTGCTGACACGGGAGGGGGTTTCTGGGACATGGCACTTGCAATGCCCAAAGTCTTGGGCGAGCCTAGACAAGGAGGTCACCTTACTGCTAGGCTGATCTCTAAGTGATTTGGGGGAGATTTGGACCTCAGTTTTCTCACCTGGGGTCAATAATTGTAGTTCATCTGTGCAGGGCAGGCGTAGTGAGGATAAAATAAAATGACCACAGTGAATATTAGTTTCCTTCCTTCCTCTCCTGACTCATTCTGTCCAACAAGAAGCTCTTGAATTTCTTTAGCTAGAAAAAGCTGTACTCAGCTTCAAAGTGAGAATGATGATTCTTCCCCAGGTTGGCCCCGATGGAGGGAGGCAGAGGAATGAGATCTTTATTCCAGAAGGTCCCATACTCAGAGATACAGTCCTTGGAGACTCCCCCAAATGCCACCCACAATGTGAGAAATCAAAATTAGCTTCTCGGCTGCCTTTGGCAGCTGTGATTAATCATTTTGTAACGAGACAGTCGAAGCACAACTATTTATTTGCATTGGATCAGGAAGATTACGGAATATAACATTTTCATAAATTTGTTAGGATTCTAGATATACGTTAGTGTGATGAATAGTTTGGGCTGCGATAGATGTTTTCGTTTCAATAAAGTTATTTTTGGGACGTATTTACATGATGAAATAAGCTATTATTTATCCAACTGCATTTTTATGAACTAATTTTTCTTTTTGTGCGACTTGCAATGGTGATTCATTACTTTCTGCCCTTCAATTTTTCTTTCCTTATAAATGGTTTCTTGTTTATTATTTTAAAGTGTATATCTCCCTTCAGATCCATCGACCAGTTTTGCGTGGGATCTTTGCTCTAAAGCAAACTGTTTTCAAGAGCCCAGGGAATTCAAATTAAATGAGTTAGTTTATTCTAATTGCGTCTGGGGTCTGCCATTCACTGGGTCAGATCTTGGGCCAGTCACTTTCTTTCCATGAAACTCAGTTTTCTGACTTGGATGGACTTTGGCACACAATATGTGCTCAGTTAATACTTGTTAAAGGAATGCATGAGGTGCGAGTGAAGGCACCTGTGTGGCTGTGGGAAACGTTCAGGTTGCGAGGGTCATCTCTGGGCATGTTTCTCTTGGTGGCAGTTGTTTCTGTTTCCCAGAGAAATGTACATGGAAACATATCTTTTTGTACCAGTCTGCCATTTTTTCCATCGACAATAAGAAAAGGCTAACGATTCCTGAAAGGCTTTGGACATCTGCTACTTTACTGAGTTTGGGGAATTAAGTTTCTCAAGAAAATAGGTTTTTTTCTTGTGGGGGTGTGGGTGGGGTGGGGAGGAGGACATATTTTATACCTACTTCTTTTAAATAAACCAAGCCAACCAAACCAAAGCAAAAAATGAAGTAGATGGAGGTGGTAATTATATGATTAGGGGGATAGCTATCAAGATAATTCAGAAGGGAAAGTAGATTAAAGAACAGCTAAGCACCAGGAGTTCCAGATTCTCTCTGCATTACTGTGTGACCTTGAACAAACCATGCCCCTCTCTGGGTCTCGGCTTCTTCATCTGTGTGACAAGAAAGTTGGATAAGGTGGTCTTGGGTTTTCTAGAGTTCTAAGAGTTTAATCCAGTGTTTCTCAAACTGCGGTCATGAAACTTGGGGGTCTGCAAACATACTCTTGAGGCTCCTTGAGTTATGAGAATTTATTATTATTATTTTGCTTTCATTTCCTTCTTTATTTTTACAGGTTTTATGGCCATACTTCTCTAGCAGTCCTTATTCATCATCAAAAGACATTTTCATAGAATAAGACTTCATTTTATTAACTCAGTTTTTCAAAGTTGGGTCAGAGGATCTGGAGGAATTGGGGTGGCCTGCAGAAAAGCACTTTCCTTTAAAGAGGATTTATACATTATTCAAATTCTAGAAATAGTGGTTAGCTTATATATATATATACATATTTATATATATATATATACATATTTATATGTATATATATATGTATATATAAACACAAAGTTGTCAAATCACAAGAAGGAAAGATAAAAAACTTGATTCATGAAATTACCAAGAATGAGAATAAAATATGACAGAGCAGGTAGTGGTGGGGTGATGGTGGTTCTGTGTGTCGTTTTTAGTGGTAGAGGAGTCAGGGGATATTTTAAGTCATTCATTCATTCATTCATTCATTCAATAAATACTCACTGGTTATTTACTATGTGTTCAGCACCCACAAAGCACAGGCACTGAGGAGATAGTAAAATTATTCAGTCCCTGCCTTCCAGATGGTCATGGTTTAGTGGGGCATTTGGACGAGTAAAGTGGTCCACTGTGATGAGGCCAGTGTTAGAACAAGCATGGCTGTCGTGGAGTCCAGAAGAAGGTGGCTTGGGTGTGTGGCGAGAGTGAGGACGGTGAGCTGAGCCATGAAGGAAGAGTAAGAACTTTCAGACAAAGAGAATGTGGGAGATGAAGACAAAGAAGAGAACGCGTTAGTTGTGCAAAGGGTGGTAATGAGAGAGAAGGAGTGACAGAGAAGAGTTGTTACTCTGTCTGCAGTATAAGGGCTGTAGTGGGAACGTTTATAGGCCCAGATCTTGAAGGGCCATGTGGGCCAGAGAGAGGAATTTGGTCCTCCTCCTAAGGCAATAGGGAGCCATGGAAGGTTTGTAATCAAGAGAGTGACACAACCAGACATATGTTACTAAGACCCTATTGGCAGCAGTTTGTATGTAGGGGACTGGAGGAAGCCATTCTGGAGGTGGGGGTATGGGTAGGGGCTAGAATGCCATGTCCAGGGGAGAGATGTTGGCCACGGCTGTGGCAGAGGAGGCAGGCAAGGGGTATGGATGCTGGGCTGAGTGATATTTAGGGAGACTAAGGGGAGATAAGGTACAAGAAGTGAAGGAGCAGGAGACTCCAGGAGGACTCCGAGGTTCCCAGCTTGAATGCTATTTGCTGAAACCAGGAGAGGAGCAGTGGGGTGAAGACGGACAGTTTTGTGACATCATTAGAATGCAGATCTGAATTTGAATACTGGCTCAGTGACTGAAAGCAGGTTTCATTTTCCTTGAGGTTCAGCTATCTAGTTTCCATCATGGAGAACATAGTCTCTATGTCATGTTGTGTCTGGGAGGCTTCGACAAGGCAGTGGATGTATAGGTATATCAGAAAGGGTGGTGGTCTCCAACTTGCTTTGTGTTTACACCCCAGGGAGCTCTGATCCTCTTCGATCTTCCCCAGCATTGCAGGGCAAACTTTTTAAAACCTGGGACATGAATATCTTCTAGGGAAGATGTTGTCTTCATTCATGAAAATACCTTTGTGGGACAGAGGGGCCATGGCAGGTAAATCACTGGGAAGAGATGCCTAAAGTACTATTTTACTTAGGAAGGAGAGGTGAGAGGGAAGGGAGGGGCAGGGCAAGGAGAAGGAGAGCTTGAGGTGGCAAGAAGGATGAGGAACTGGGGGAAGTGCGCTGGAAATTCCTTGATGGTAATGGGACCAGAGGGCATCTTAAAAGCTGTGATGTCTAGTGTTTGCTGTGAAATTGTTCATCTTCATATGATGTCAATCCCTTCTCTCACTCCCTATGCCAAACGATGAGTAAAGTTGACCATGCCTGAGAATGCTTTGCGTGCATGGAAAGTTCCCAGTGACGATTATGGAGAGAACTGGGTTTCTCACTGGCTTTAAGCGGTGTGGGAAAGAGGTGAAACATGAGCAGAAGGGAACTGTTCCATTGACAGATACATTCTGCAGAAACAAGAGATCAGAGTTAGAATGACCCTGGACGGCTCTGAGCCTCCACAGGTGCGGAGTAAAGGTCAACCTGATTATCACTTTCATTCATTCATTCATTCATTTCTTTAACAAATATTTCTTTTTTTTTTTAAAGATTTTATTTATTTATTTGAGACAGAGAGAATAAGAGAGAGAGAGCACATGAAAGGGGGGAGGGCCAGAGGGAGAAGCAGGCTCCCTGCTGAGCAGGGAGCCCGATGCGGGACTCGATCCAGGGACTCCAGGATCATGACCTGAGCCGAAGGCAGTCGCTTAACCAACTGAGCCACCCAGGCGCCCCTCTTTAACAAATATTTCTTGACTGTCTACTATATGTCAGTCACTGCCATAGGTACTGGGACTATAGTTGTAAGCATAACAACTTTCTTGCCCTTAGAAAGCTTGCATGCTTATCAAGGAGACTTACTAGAAATTAATAGGAAAATATGGGTACCATGTCAGGCAGCATAAGAGTTATTAACAAAAATAAAACAGAGTGAGACTGATAGGAGGAATTCTTAATCTCAGGAAACAAACTGAGGGTTGCTGGAGTGGTGGGTGGTGGGAGGGATGGGGTAGCTGGGTGATAGACATTGGGGGGGTATGTGCTATGGTGAGTGCTGTGAGTTGTGTAAGACTGATGAATCATAGACCTGTACCTCTGAAACAAATAATACATTTTATGTTAAAAAAAAAAAAAGAAGAAGAAGAAGATAGCAGGAAGGGAAGAATGAAGGGGAGGATATCGGAGGGGGAGACGAACCATGAGAGACTATGGACTCTGAGAAACAAACTGAGGGTTCTAGAGGGGAGGGGGGTGGGGGGATGGGTTAGCCTGGTGATGGGTATTAAAGAGGGCACGTTCTGCATGGAGCACTGGGTGTTATACGCAAACAATGAATCATGGAACACTACATCAAAAACTAATGATGTAATGTATGGTGATTAACATAACATAATAATAAAAAAAAAGAAAAAAGAAAAACACCTGAAAAAAAAAATAAAACAGAGTGAGGGAAAGACACAGGGTAGAAATGTAGAAAGGGTGGTTCAGGAAGCTGTCCTTGAAAAGGTGGTGTTTGAACAGAGACTCAAGTTAGGTGAAGGGGGAAGACACAGGGAGCCCCCACCGGATAGAGCTGCAAGGCAGAGGGAGTGAGAGCTTTCTCCTCATTTTGTTCATGACAGTGGGCAAGGGACAACCTCTCAGCCCTCAGTGTTCTCATCTGAGATGAGGGCTGACATCAACCTCCTGTGGTGGAGGGAAGGGTTCCAAGAGATCATGGAGGTTATTTGGAAATAGAACACACAACCCGAACACAAGGGACTGTGGAAGAGCCAGCCAAGAACATGGGTTAATTCCACTTTTTGCTGTGGGGTTTGGTTTGGACCACACCAGGGGTGAGTTGTGAGGGCTCTCTGGGGAATTTGCTGGGTGTGGGAACTCAGCTGGACCACGTATTAAAAATGTGAATGTCTGAACTCTGCTGAAATGACCTGGGGGAAGTGCTTTAATACAGACTATTTCCAGAGGCTCATGAATTCTGTATTACAGAGAGCCATCCCATGATTTTGCAATTGTCTTGCTGATAATACAGTCCCTGATGTATTTATCATCACAACTCAGGCAGAAAGACACGATAAATCTTGGCTGCATAAGGACTTGGCTACTTTGATCTCATTCCTTGCTTAACCCTTCACCCACTGGCCAATCCCTTTTGAAGAGTTACATGGAAGCACTGGCATTATCTTTGCTTTTCTCTGGACTTGTAGATATTTGTCATTCCTCTTGGCTGCTGTAGTAGACGTTGTTGGTTGCCTACCCAGTAGCCATTATTCTTTCTCATTAGTGAGGCTGAAAATACTAGAAATTGTTCCCAGAGTTCCTTGCAGCATGGATATGGATATCAATTATGTATTGTCATAATAGTGCTGTGTAACAAACCTCTCCAAAACTCAGTGGCTTAACACAATGAACATTTATTTAGCTCTTGAGTCTGGGATTGTATATTTAGAGCAGTTGTGTTTCTTCTGGTCTTAGCTGGGCACACTTTCATGTCTGATGGTTGACTGGCCGTCAGTGGGGGCAACGGGGGTGGCTGAGGTCTGTGTCTCTCATTCTCCATCAAGGTAGCCCAGGTATGACCTCATGTCAATACCTTGATGCTGGGCCAACATCTGCCCCCATACCTGGAAGCACTTACTCACCTGTGGAGGACCAAGAAGACATCTCTTAGTTTAGTTGGATCTTCTTTAATGCTCATATTACAGGTAGGAGTGCCTTCTGTGGACTGGCTCACTGAATGCCATTCCCAGTATCCTTCTGACTCCTCTCTGCCTGCTCCCATGAGCTGGTCTGATCCTTGAAATCCAGTCTCTGTCTTTGGCATCAGACTGTTTTTAGTGCGGACCTCTTGATGTTTTGGAGCAGACTCTCTTCCTGACCCTTGTTAACCTGTGAACCCCTGGCTGTGGTTTCTTGTCCATATATTGCAGTATCTGCCATGTGACTCTGGCCCACCCTGTCCTGCTCCCCGGGACCCCACATTGAAGAGTAAAGACATTGTCATGCCCTGTGGCGGCTGCACGCAGACTCATCTTCACCTCCCTGTAGGCTCTGCGAGCTTTATCACGTTGTATCCTCAGCACCTAGAACAGCCTCGGTACGTGGCTGATGTTCCACTCAAACAAGAGTCCAAACTAAGCTATAATAAAGTCAACCTAGAAAAGGAAGCAGTGATTATTCAGAGCCAAGACAGGTTCATTAAAAATAAATCTTGTTTCTTTTTCTTTTCTTTTCTTTTCTTTTTTTTTTTTTGATAGAGACTAACCTGTTTGGGAGGTATGTCTTGCCTCTTAATTTGGGTATGAAGCGAGGCAAAAAGATACAGAGGGGTTCTGTTTGGGGATGTTTTCCTAACCCTTAGCACCATACCTCCTCTGTTGTGACAGCCATCACTCCTGGTTTGTGTCGCCTTCAGTGTCTTTTTCACCTGAATGTGTGTTCTGCAAAGGCAGGGAAAAGGTCTGTCTTGTTACTGTCCATAGACCCCAGAGCAGTGAATGACATACAACAGGAACTTAATGAAGAAGGAAAGAATGAACTGACACTCTCTCCTTTGTGATAATCGGAACAATGGTCCCCCAAAGATGTCCATGTCCTAATCCCTGGAACCCGGGAATATGGTAAATGATGTGGCAAAGAGGCATTAAAGTAGAAGATAGTACTGAGGATGCTAATCAGCTGACTTTAAAATAGGGAGAATGTTCTGGATTATGCAGGTAGCCTTAATGTAATCACAAGGATCCCTATAAGCATGAGACGAGGGCAGCAGAGGAGGTCAGAGAGGTATAATATCAGAAGTCTCCCCTTCACCCCTGCTTGCATTGAATGTGGAGGGGAAGGGCCACGAGCCGAGGAATGCAAGTGGCCTCCAGAAGTTTGAGAGGAACATCAACTTTGCACTAAGTGCTGTTCTAGACACTCAGGATGTAATGATGGGACCTGGTGGCCTCTAGAAGCAAGGAAGTGGATTGCCCACCAAGAGGCTCCAAAAAGGAATTCAGTCCTTGCTGACACCTTGATTTCAGCTCAGAGAGACCCATTGCTGGGCTCCCAGCCTACACGACTGTAAGATAAATGAATTTGCATTGTTTAAGCGACTAAATTTGTGGCAAGTTGTTGCATCAACCATGGAAAACAAATACACCTCCTGCTCCGGTCTGAATGTGTGCGTCCTCCCCAAATTCTTATGTAGAAATCCCAAGGCCCAAGGTGATAATATTAAGGGTTGGGGTCTTGGGAGGTGATGAGGTCATGAGGGTGGGGCCTAGTGAATGGGATTAGTGACCTTACAAAGGGGGCACCAGAGGGCTCCTCACCCCTTCTGCCACTGAGGGTACTCGAGAAGCCTGTGACCAGGAAGAGGTCCTCCCCCACCATATGCGGGCACATGGTCTCAGACTTCCAGCCTCCAGAGCTGTGAGATATAAATTTTGTCGATAAGCTACTCAGTCTGTGGTATTTTGTTACAGCAGCCCGAATGGACTAAGACAGATCCTCTTACCCCCACCCTGGCGGCGGAGGGGGGTGGGTGGGGGGAATGCCCTGCTCACCTCCCAAGGGTTTTCACTGTTAAAAAAATTCTGGATTGGGACTGAAATTCTGGGAAATTTATTAATGACCCCCAAGTTTGCTATTACTAATCAGCAGTGTGTCTAATTAAATCCTTTGGGCCTTAGTTTCTCCATCTGTGAAATAAGAGCCCTTTCAACTATGAAGTCCCTGGATCTGTATGGAATAGACCTCCCACCTTGTCAGCCCTGCAGCAGCCTTCTCTCCTCCCAGTTCAGATGTCATTGTCTTCTAGGGGCTTCTTTCCTTCTGTTTTTTCTTTTTCTTTCTTTCTTCCTTCCTTTCTTTCTTTCTTTTCTTTCTTCCTTCCTTTCTTTCTTTCTTTCTTTCTTTCCTTCCTTCTTTCTTTCTTTCTTTCTTTCTTTCTTTCTTTCTTTCTTTCTTTCTTTCTTTCTTTCTTTCTTTCTTTCTTTCTTTCTTCTTTCTTCCTTCCTTCCTTCCTCCCTCCCTCCCTCCCTCTCTCTCTTTCTTTCTTTCTTTCAAAAGACTTTATTTATTTGAGAGAGACAGAGAGTGAGAGAGCACAAGCAGGGAAAGCTACAGAGGGAGAGGGAGAGGGAGAAGCAGACTCCCCACTGAGCAGGGAGCCCAATGTGGGGCTCGATCCCAGGACCCTGGGATCATGACCTGAGCCGGAGGCAGATGCTTACCCGACTGAGCCACCCAGGCGCCCCTCTGGTGGCTTATGCTTCCACTTCCTACCAGGCAAATCTGATCGGTTCTCTCTCTCTCTCCCTAATCTATCTATCATCTATCATTTGCTTTCTGCTCTCTTATATTATAGTCATTTATCCTTAAGCTTATACTCTTAATGCCTGGACTTGCGTGTCTCTGCAGTTCCAAGGCTTGAAAAGTAGTGGGTGTTTAATAAACCTTGGTTGACCAGAAGAGAATTCAATTTGAAACGTGTTATTTGGAATCATTTAATCTGCAACCTTACAGCCGGGCTTCGGCAAGCACCTCGTCTACTTTCCTCATTTTACCAGAAGGGAAACTGAGACCCAGAGTGGGGGAAGGGCCTGGCCCAGAGCCCCACACCCTGTGTTCGAGGCAGAGATTAGAACTCATGTGCCCTGACCTATGGGCCGAATTTCTTTTTATTCCACCATGTGGCCCTTCAGTTATCTGTCTTCATGAAAGTAACATTCACTGCTGTGACAAGAAATCTTAAAAATTTGATGGCCTCACACGATAGTTTATTTTGGGTTTACATGACGTCCACTGGCCGTGGGATGGACGAAGACTCTGCCGTCTTCAAAACATGGCCTTCAAGATTACCCAGAGCCTGATATACCCTGCTCTGCCCGTGTTCTGTCGGCTGAAACAGCATGGGAGATGTAGTCCAGCTGGGAGCCGAGCAGGAAAGCAGAAACTGGCGTAGCAGACAGCTGCCCATCTCTGGCGCACCATCTTGGTTCCCTGGGTGTCCTTCCATTTCGATGATTACGTTTAAACATTTTCTGCACCTACCTACCAGCTTTCCGTGGGCCCTGAGGGAGCCAGAAGTATATCGAGCGGTGATGATACTATTATTACTGTTGTTATTTACACTAATCATAGAGGCAAGTGGCAGACAGGAACCAACTTGAACTCCTTCGCAGTGTTTAACCCGAAACACGTTTCGCTAGGCAATTTCCTCTTAATCTTTAAACCTATGTGTATTTCAAGGGAAATTTAATCCTTGTGTTTCTGATTCATTTGCACTTAACTCATCAAAATGTTGCTTTGTAAGGTGTGTTTGATGTACGAGAAGGCTCCTAAGCCCTTTCATAAGCCTTTCAACTGCCTTTTCTCTTTGAAGCAGAAGCTTGCCCTCTTCCAGCGCTAAACAGAGCTAAAGCCCAGAAAAAGTCTTCAGTTGCCATCCAACCCCAGAGTCCACACATTCGGGTGGTTTGCACAGGTCAGCAGTGGAAGCTGCCCCCGCTTCCAGGGTGGGGGGAGAACAACAGCCTGTGGTTAAATGCCCACAGGGAGTGAAGATGTGCCACTTCAGGCCTGTCGGCCTCTGGGCCTTGGCTACTGCTGTCCTGTGGCCTTCAAAGCCCGAGCTCCTGCTTGCTGCTTACAGACAGCAAAGGCCTTCTCTTCCTCCAATACTCAGCTCTTAGCACCTCTCTGAAGACCTCTTAGGAGACATGGAGCACTCCTCTTTCTGTGTCTCATTATATTCTACAATAGTGGTAATAATAATAATAATAATAATCTGTAATGTTAATTGAGCACTTAGTACATGCCAGGTGCTCTAAGTACCTTACTTGTGTTAACTCATTTAATCCTCTCGACAGTTTCATAAAGAAAATATTAATTTCAGCTTCCTTTTGCAGAGGAGGAAGCCAGAGAACAGAGTGGGTAAGTAACTTGCCCAAAGACCACAGTAGGAAAGTCAGCATAGCACTGACTGCATTTAACCACAGCACCTCCTAGGCTCTCTGCAGGGAGGCACCTAGTCCTTTCTGTGTCTACATCGCTATCAGAGAGCCTGGCCCAGAGCAGGACCTCAGGAACCACTTGAGAGGCTAGGTAGTGTGGGGTCAAAGAGTACAGAGCCAAATCCCACCCTTTGCCCCTTTATTTGCTGAGGTCTTGGGGAAGATACTCAACCTACAGATGCCTCATTTTGCTCATCTATCAAATGATGATGATGCTAGCATCTATCTATGACTTGTGAAGATTGAATTAATACATGTAAGGCTCTTAAAATGTGGCTGGACCCATGGAACATGCTTGGTAAATATTTGTTAGATATTATAACTGAATGAAGATGTGAATGGCCTGCATACATCAGTTTTCCAGGTACAGGGTGCTGGGAGGGTCTCTGGATGTTTTGGAAGACAGATCCAGACTCAGAAAAGGTCTCAGCATGGGGTCCCTTGGTGGCTCCATCAGTTAAGTGTCCAACTCTTGATTTTGGCTCAGGTCATGATCTCAGGGTCACGAGATCAAACCCCACATTGGGCTGTGCTCTGGTCATGGAGCCCGCTTAAGATTCTCTCTCTCTCCCTTTCCTTCTGCCCCCCTCCCCCGCCACAAAAAAGAAAAAAAGAAAAAGTCTTAGCAGCCTGCAACTCCAGATGGAATTCTGCAAAATGCAATGTACTGGGGTGAATGAGCTATCCTGTGCTCAGATCTCAAACATTGGCAGCACGGGTTTAGGATGGGGGAGATATGTGTACGGCCCAGCGCCCATCAAAGGTATATAGGTGTCAGCATTGACAGTCAGCCCCAGTCTGTGACATGTAACTGTCTGGCTTTAAGTCCATCATTAGGAATGTATTGTCTAGAACAGGGAAGAGCCTGTCCTACTCTCTTAGGTGTTCAATCTATACCAGGAGAAATGCAGAAACTTATGGGATCCCATTTGATGATTTTTACTTCTAATGTATTTGTTATGATTATAAAACATATTCACTGTTGACAATGTCGAAGTTTGAGAAAAATGAGGAAAAGAAAATATTATCTGTGTTTGTATAGCCACCTCTTACCAGTTTGCTGTATTTCCTTCTCTGTAATCTCTTATTAGATGTATTCATATCATAGAAGTGAGTTGGAATTTCTCAGCCTCCTAAGACCCGGATACATTTGGCTCAGATCCTCCTTCTATCCTCTGTAGAAGCCCAGACATCTCAGGATTTCTGCAGAGACCTTGGGAGCTTGCATTATTACCACATCTCTGACTTAGATGTCTCATCTCTCAACTCCTTATTCTTGGATTTGTTTTTGGTTCTCTTTCTTTGGAAGAAGTCTGCCTGTCGTGAACAGAGGATGGCTCTTTCCCCTTGCAAACAGTCCTTTCTACCAGTACAAGTGCATATATGCGGCTGTGCATGGTATGCAGAGGAACTTTTCCTGATGGATTGAGGACTAAGGGTGGAAGAGAGACAGCTCTGCCACGGTCCGGGTGGTACATGGCTTTGGCTCAGGTGGCAGGGATGAGGTGATGCAATAGGACCAGAGTTGCATTCCATTCTAAAACAGAGCCAACAGGAGAGAAAGAGAAGAGTCAGGGATAACTCTAAGGTTTGTGGCCCGAGCGACATGGTGAATGAGGAGATTAACTGAGATGGGGAATGGTAGGAGTGGAGCAAGTCAAGTGTATTTCCTTCCCTGGAGTCCTGCCCTTGGCTTCCTATCACACTTGAGATAAAATCCACAGTTCTCATGATGGCCTCCAAGACCGTTGTTCATGATCTGGCCTCCTGCTTGCCCCCAATCTCATTTCCTGCTGCTCCAGAGGCAAAGACAGGCTGTCCTCTTCCTTGTGGCCTTTGCACTTGCTGTTCCTTCTGGCTAAGTACTTCCCATGGATATTGTCATGGTCCTCACCATGGACCATACACACTGTGTGTCCCGAGTCCCATCTAAGACCAAGGACCATTGATCCTGAGGCCATCCCATGCCTAGGGGAGGAGGGGACCTTAAGGCTGAAGCTGAATTCATAACAGCCAGGAAAATAAAACATCATCAAGTGGACATTGTGATGAACCTATTTTAATGGAAAGCTACATTTTGAAACTAGACGAGAAGCAATTGCTGAACTCATTCCAAACAGGCATGTTGACATGGTAGCCATGATTGCGTAGGATGATGATCAAAATTTCCCTCAAATTACGGGACCCCATTTCCTCCATTAAATGGCTAAGGCTTTACTTAATCACTTCCTGCAAGAGAGAGTTGTGTTTTCTTAATCCTTTTTACCTTTTTGGTCGTCCATTGTTAGATAATTCATTTAAAATTCATTGAACGCAGCTAAAATTGGACCCCTTGTAGCCTCACCGTCCCCACTCCAGTCCCGGCTCTGTCCTCTCTGGCCACACAGAACAATCCCATTTTCTTTGTTCTGTGAAAACCATAAGGCATTTGTGCTTTGTAAACAAATCTCCCTGAGTCTTCTCTTCTTTTGGTTACATCATTCTGATTCTTTCATCCACGTCTCAGAAATGTGGTTTTTAGGGCAGCTCACAGGCTTCTGGTCTGGGTTCATGTTCCCTTTTCTTCTGTCCTTCAAGGCACCATGTAATAAGTGCTCGATAATCTTCAGCATCTTTAACTAGCGGTGCTGATGCTGCTGGTAACCAGTGTGAATCAAGCATGTACAAAGTGCAGGCACTGCTCTAAGCACTCTGATGCATTCACCCAGGTGAGGGCTGTGATTGTCCCCATCTCACAGTGAAGCAACCGAGGAACAGGGAGGTTACATAACCTTCTCAAGGTCACTCCGTTAGGAAGTATTGGAGGCAAGATTCAAACCAGGGCTATTAATGATACGTATTAAGTGCATATTATTTGCCAATGCTTTTATATAACTTACTGAATCCTCAGTTCAACTCTGGGAGGTATGCATCATTATCTTTATTTTATGGACAAGGAGATGGACGTTTCCTGAGTGAAGAAATCTGTCCAAGGTCACCTAGTGTATAAGTGGCAGAGCCTAGCTTTGAACTAGGTCTGCTCTGCCTTCAAATGAAGGTTCTGTCTGCACTTCTGGCTTACAAGATACCTAAAGAGATCATTAAGCCCATAACCTCTGCCTGCACCCACATCCAAGCATCACACGCACTGGGAAATAGCTCTGCGTTCATTATGTATGGCGGGCGAAGTTTATACATAAGGAACCGTGACAATAATGCCATTATATTAAAAATGTGAAGATTCCAATAAGTTTTCAAGCGCACGTGTTAGAGTCTTCTCTCTCTCCCCAAGCAAGTGCACAGCTTTCTGTTGATTTGCTTCACCTCACACAGTTATTACAGCGAGATTTCCCCCAGTGTCCCAGCCTCCCTTCAAGCTCTCATTTTAGATTTCCTTCCTAGATGCAGCCATTTAAATGCATATCGGCAGCAATTGAGCCCACCAGATTTCTTTCCCATTAGCTGGGAAGATGGTCCTGTTAGTTATCTATCTGAGCCGAGTGAAAAATCTGTCGGGCTGGGCAGAATTGCCTTGTGACATGACCTGTGTTGGCAAGAGGATGACTTGCAGGGAGATCCCGGCGGTGTGGGAGGGGAATTGGAGGAGAAGCGGGGAGGGGCTTGTCGTAGGGACACGGGAAAGGGGGTAGGGAAGGGCATGTGGGCGGGGAGGTGCCCGGGGAAGGCTGTGCATCTGTACGTACAGCGTGGGGTTGCTATGTGAGGTGGATTGTACATTGGAGTGGGTTTTAGATGAGAAGGGAAATGTATGCATGTAAGGTGGTGGATGGGTGTACATTGTTTGGATGGATGGATGAGTATGTTGTCGGGGTCTCTGAGGCAGCTCATGGCCTAGTGTTGAGGGCCAACAGACTCTATTCACTGGCCCTTAGGTTTGGGAAGGCTCGCCCACCCAATTGAGGAGCGCTGGATGGGGCGTACGATCTCCCAACATGGCGGCAGGGGGAGCAGAGAACTATACGCTCAGAGCTCAAGCTTGTTCCCAAGAAGGAGGGCTGAGCTGAGCATGCGCAGTTTTTCTTCCTCAATTCACAAAGCAGATAACTAAGTCTTCCCACGTCCCCTGGGCAAAGAGAAGGGAGAGAGAGAGAGCGAGAGAGCAGGAGTGACACTGATTCTGCTCTTACTCCTAGGAGGAAACAGGGGGCCAGGAAGAAGGGTTCCCTCTTATCACATATGGCAACTGTGACCTCTGTCCCTCCAGTACCCAACCCCTCGCAGGTCCCCTTTTGTGGGTGGTCCAAGAGAACGACAGTGGGAAGGCAGTTACGTGGTAGGGACACGTGTGGACGTGTGTGTTGGTACAGCACGCAGCATGTCGTGTGCAGTGTGGGCTCCCTCGGGGTTCTGCTATGGATGTGGGTGTAGAGAGACTGCTAGCCCTAGAGCGGGAACGCAGATTTGGAGACTGGCTGGGTGGAGGGGTGATTGATTCATGGGTCTGATGCTGTCTGGGTCATGGGTGTGTGTGCGGGGACAGGAGGGAGAGTGACCATCGACAGAGGTCAAAGAGTGTTTATACATGCCCGTGCCTGCATGCAGTAGGGCCGTGTGCATGGCCGTGTGCGGGAGATTGTGTGCTCTGTGTGTGTGAGAGACACCAGGAGAGAGAGGGAGGGAGAGAGACCGAGAGAGACAGAGACAGAGAGAGACACACAGGCACACACACACACACATATACAGGGAGAGAGAGACTCAGAAACAGACAGGGAGAGACAGAGACAGACCGTGAATTTACAGATGTTCTTCCCTTTCTTTTTTCCGTGTCTCTCTCAATGTTCTCTTTTCCCTTTCTGGTCGCTTTCACGCTTATTCTCTTTCCCCCCTAAGGCATCCTGAGGACAGGCACGATATTACCTTACCTCACCTGGTGGCACGCCCGGCCCATGCTCACCCACGACGCCCATACTCCCGTGCACCTGCACGCGCATCTTGGCAGACACGCACATGTGAATGACGAAGGCACCCACGCTCTGATCCTGAGCTCTTTGGGGCTGGCGTTCACACCTGGACACGGTGGGCACGTTGCCATGGAGAGCAGCTGACATTTATTGAGCACCTCCTTGTTCCAGGCCCTCTGCAGCGCGCCCTGCACCATCTCATTTAATCCTGGTGAGGCAGGTACGATGAGTCCTGCGTCTAAGAGGAAAGGGGGAGGTCCAGAGAGGTGAAGGAAAATCAATTTGCCAACGCCGGTCATGCATCTCAGAAGCGTGTATCTGTTGGTTCTCCTCTTCCTCCTACAATCCCCAGGCAGTAGGGGAATTTTTCCTTTGCCCTGCTCACCCTTTGGCCTCAGCTCTGCCCTGACTTCCCCTTTCCAAGCCTGACAGCAGGTCCCGAGGGCATCACGGGCAGATCCAGGCAGCCGGTTGACTTGGTGGCCCCCATCAGGCCATGGGTGTGTGGAGAAGACACAGGATTTGTGGTCAGGTTTACTTGGGTTTGGACCCTGGTTTTATGACCTAGTGATATGATTCTCAGCAGGGCACTCCTCTTCTCTGACCTTATTTGCCTCATCTGTGAAATGGATATAATAGAAACCTGCTGTTCACAGAATCCCTGGCTCAAAATAAACATCTAATAAAAGGCAGTTCCTTACCTGTGCACAGTTCCCTCTCGCCTGGGCCACCTCCCTACCTCCATGCCATCTGTAACCTTTCTTCCATTTGGGGGACAGTTAGAGGCTTAAGTCTCGACCATCAGAAAGGGCAGCAGAGGACATCATTCATCAGTGCACCTTTTCCCCCCATCTCAATTTTCTTCAGAGGTGCAGTTTATTTATTTTTTATTTTAATAGCTAACTCCCACCCAGTCATCTCTACCAATGCACTAGACTCAAGAAGTCTGAGATCCAACTTCAGTCTTTGTCCCTGAGCCTGCTCCTCTCACATTACTTGTGCCTTGTCAGGACTTATGTGGTTTGTACCATTATTTATCCCTATAGTGCTGAGGAGGAAGCCAGAGCTCAGAGAAGGCAAGCAACTTCCCCAAGGTCACACAGCTAGGTAAGTCTTGGAGCTGGAATTGAAGGTCTGGTCTCTCTGAACCTTTCCCTGGGTCAGGCTTCCTGCCTTAAGTGCCAGTGCCAGTTGGGAACAGGCACAGGGGGACAAGGTCGTGCAGCCTTCTCTGGGGGCTCTCTCTCTCTCGGTCTCTCTCTAGCTCTTCTCTGGACGAAGGTGAAAGCTCCTTGTAGAGGCTTGGAGGTTAAGCCAAGGTGCCTCCTCACTCCCTCCTGGTCACAGCAGTGGCATAATCAGCCCATTAGCAAGTCACCCAAAGTGCAGAGAAACCTTTCCTGACAAGCTGTCAGAGGCCGGCCCAGAGGTGGGCGAGGAGGCTGGAGCGTGGCAGGGGAGGGAGTGGGCTGCAAGCCCAGCTCGATCCATAATTTAATACCAGTGTGATGTCTTCCATCAGCCTCATCACTGCTAACTGTTCAGGGCAGTTTTTTTCTTTCCTTCTGTTTAAATAACGGAACATTGTGAACAGAGGCAGCCGGGAGTTACGGGGAGAGTCCGGGGGCTTGGGGTCAGTGGGACCAGCTCTGCGTCCAGCTGGGCCACACAGGAGCCACACAGCTCAGTTCCCACATGGCTCTGAGCAAGCCCTAACTTCCCTGAGCTTCAGAGTCCCGTTGTGCAAGGCGGGGATTACGGTCTGGAATGCTCCAGGTCCGCTGTGACGAAAGCCGGGGAGCGCAGCGTCTGAGAGCCTGTTTCCCAAGCTTGGCTCTGTCGTTCACTAGCTAAGTGATGCAGGGCAAGTCACTGGTGCTCTCAGGGCCTCAGTCTCCCTGCTGTGGAAAACGGGGACAAAGGGAAGCTGCAGGGATTAAATGAGCTCACACGTGTGGGCTTTTAGCATATAGCCTGACACACGATAAATAAGCAACAACTGGCCCCCCCCCCCCAAAAAAAACCCAAACCCAGGCAAGCTTAAAGTTTTCAATCCTGCTGACAAGTCTGGGCTGCAGGGATGGTTCTTTCCATTGTACAGAGGACGGCACCAGGGAGTTTCACGAACTTGCTCAAAGTCACACAGCTGAGAGGTGGCCCGCCTGCATTTCAGCTGGGGGGGTGGCAGATCACACCCCAAATGCCTTCCTTCTCTTTCTTCCGTGCCATATGCCCATATGCGTAGAGCCAGAGGCAATTGGGATTCGCCCAGACAGGAGGCCTCAGACACAGGAAGGATCCCTCTGAGATGAGGAGCCCCTGATTACCCTGCTTGGACCCGGGGCTGTGGGGGAGGGACCGTCCTGAGCCAAGGGATGGAGGCAGAAGAATTAAAGCAGAGGACGGATCGCTCCCAGCTTTCAGGGCCATTTTTGGGGGTCAGGGCATGGAATGGTGCACAAGTCACTGTTTACTGGGAAGTTGGTATGCACCAGGGGCAGTTCTGGGAGCCCGGAGCACAGGGAGAGTGAGACGTGGACAGGTTCACGAGCTTGCCTCTGACCTCATACAGCGGCTGGACACCAGCCTGCCCGTGTATGGAGTCTTGGTTCCCATCTGCACACCTTCCCAGACAGGGGGCGATGGCAAAAGCCCATGGCTATGTCTTGGGCATCCCCTATACGTGGGCCATCCCATCTGAGTGCCGAGGGCGTCTGAGCCCGGCCCATCCACTCGGGAATGGAGACTGCTGAGGCCCCGGGGAAGAGCCAGGGTGGGGAAGACACCCTCAACTCCAGATGTGCTCCTGGAGACACCCTCCCTTGCAGTTTCCTCAAACACCCTCTCAAGGATGACCCCCAGCTGCTACACATATGGAGTCCCTCTGAGATGCTCAGGAAATCTGTGACACATTTCTGATCCTTCCTGCCAGCGTTCTGTGCCCACAACTGTCCCTCTGGAATCAGGGAAGGCAGAAGAGAGACCCCCCTCTAAGCTGCCCAGGACTGGGAGGAGCATGTCTTCTTTAAAGACAGTTGAGGCATTTAGTTTGCAAGGCATCCTGCGTCCTGCGTCCTGCGCTGCCTTTGTCTTCTCTGTTCCCTCCCCCCAGGGCCTGGGACTGTCCTTTCTGGCTTCTTGGGGCTTAAATTCCCCAGCAAGTGAGACCAACACAAAGGCTTAGAGATTGTCTTGCCCATCTCCCTCACTTGTGGCGGGGAAACTGAGACGAGAGAAGTGGGAAGATCTGTCCAAGGTCACGGAGGACGTCTGTAATGCAGTCAGGACCTACACCAGTCTTTTGGCCTTTCACCGAGGCCGAGTAAGGGCCACGGGGAGTCAACTGTGGCTAAACAATCACCACTATCCGTCCCCTCCTTCTTTGTCATCATTATCTATCAGCAACATCAGCGTCGATAGCAGACCAGGCAATCATTCAGTGAGAACTTACTGCATTGCATGAAATTCTTATTATTGTTCATTTTAAGCCCCATCGTGACCCTGAAAAATGGATTTCGTTTTTCCCCATTTCAGAAATGGGTAAAATGGGACTCAGCAAGGGGAAGAGCCCTGTCCCATGTTCACACAGCTGGTAAACCCAGGTCAGCCTGGCCAGACTTTTAACCACCACATTCTGCTGCCAGGGACTCTGAGAGGAAGAATCTGAGACGTTCTGCCACTTCCCTACCCCATCCATGGAGGGCAGCTCTTTAACATCTCGCCCCCAGCTTGCTCAGAGAATTAACGGGAGGGTCTAGGGAGATCAGAAAGAAAAGTCTTTGCCAGCTGGGAAGGGCAGTGGGCTTGATGGTTTGATGAGAATGGTACATGCCTGGCCTAGCGCAGCACCTGGTGTACATGCAGCAGGGAAATAATACAAACTTGAAGAATAAATGAATGATTATCGATGGGTACCCCCTTCTCCCCAGCAATCCTCCCCTGCTGCAAACGGGATTGTGATTGATCGAGGTAGACAGGGATTTTGTCAAGCTGGAGGGACGTAGAAGACCCTCGTGTGCCTAAACCTTTGCCTGTCTCCGTCCTGCTGCCTGTGGAAAGTCGAGGGTCTGGGAAGAGGTGTGGCTTTGTCCTGGCAGGCTGGGGCCCTGCATCCCCGGAGGTTATCAATGCTGGCTTAGAAAAAAAGGCCTGAAACTGCAGGCGAGGGAGGCAGGCAGGCTGTCCCTTCAAAGCTTTTCCTTCTTCCTTTTTTATTTTTTAATTTCATTTTTTTTTCTTTATCCAAAGGCTGCAGAGCTGAAATAATTTATTTTGGATTTGAATAGGATGCGATAAGCCGAAGAAGGGGCAGCCAGGGTGGATGTGGTAGAAGCATTAGGTTTTAAATTAGTCATTTGATGCCGGTTTGGGGACCAGAGTGAGGGCTCTGGCTGACAAAGAGGCGCCTGAGTCCCTTCGGCTGACTTCAGTGGTGGCCGGACCCAAGGGGACCGGGTGGTGCCAGAGGGATCGCTACAGTGGATTTAAGGTCAGGCATGCTGGGGCTACCTTCCCGGTTCGCCCTACGGTTTTGCCACAGGCCTCCTGGTCTACCCCCCCTGCCTCCACTTACAGGCTGTGTGACCTTGGGCAAGTGGCCTCATCCCTCAGGGCCTTGGTTTCTTCGTGGGTAAAATGGGGATAGTAGCAGTTCCCTAGCACACAGGTACCGGCAAGCTTTTCCTGGAAAGGGTTTGATAGTAAATATTTTAGGATTTGCAGGCAGGACAGTCTTGGTGGCAACCACTCAGCCCTGCTCTTGCAGTAGGAAAGCAACCAAGGATAGTACATAAACAAATGGACAGCCACCTTATTTTTTCAAATGTTATTTACAAAAACAGGCAGCAGGGGGCAGGTGACCCCCCCCCCACCCCCCCGGCCCCGAGTTTGCACTCTCCTGTGCCAGCATCACTGGGAAATCTCAGAGGGCCGGAGCGTAGTGCCTGGTCTGGTCTATTACCTGACCTGTCACAGGCCCTCCAAAGTTCATTTTCTCCTAATATCTGCTTCCTCAAATCAATCTCCTTGGACTGAGCTTTCTAAATCCCAACTGTGGTCATGTTGCTTTATGTGCTTAGAAACCCTCCACTGTGCACGGGATGAAGCCCAAATGACTTTTTCGGACGCTTGAGGCCCTTTGAAACCATCCACCATTTCCATAGCCCTGATCATTTTATCCTCTGGATTCACCTGATCCCAGACCCACTCGGGGGATAAGCCAAAAGCTCTCGTGTCTCTGGCCTTTTGCATTTTCTGTTTTGGGGCTCCCTCTGTCCCTCTCCGTCTGCTCTGTGAACTTCCCCCATCTTTCACAACCCACTCAGATGGTGCCCTATCCACCAAGCCCGCTCTGAGCCTCAGGCAGAATCGGATCCCCCGTCTGCATGTGCCGGGAACCTGGGTGAAGGTCATAGCGTATTCATCTCAGACTGGGGACCAGTGGGAACCACATGTCCTGGGACAGGGTACTGAGTGGCCTCCCTGGGGAGGAAGAGAACAAAGGGAGAGAGAACAAAGACTTTAGTCATCTCCACCCTCCAGAGGCCACTTCCTGGGTTGTTTGTTTGTTTGTTTGTTTTTTGTCTTTGCCTTGGGGGGCGGTGGTTTGTTGCTTTCAAGATCATTACCTTTATGCTCGCCTATCCACAGAGAGGGGTGGTTGGTGGGTGTGTGGTAGACAGGCAAGAAACTTTGCTGGCAGAGAAGGTTTAAACTTTATTGTTAGTTATTATTTATATAGTTGGGGGACCTGGTGCAAATTACCCCTACAAATCCATTTCCTTAGCTCGAAAGAAGCCAAGGTCAACCGAGGTAGAATCCATATTCTGCCAGTTTGCTCAAGGAAATGAGAGAGTATAGGTGCAGTGCTTAGCACACAGTAGGTAATCAAGAAATGTCTCTGGCCCTCTGCAAAGATGTCTAGGGCCAGATGTGAGGGCTAGATTTGGGGCAGAGGCTGGCCTGTTGAGTTTCTCACTTCATTCCCGTCTTGTGAGGGAAGTGGGGAACATCTGGGTGTGCTGTGGATGGAGTCAAGGTGGGGACACAATGGGGAGGGGATGCGGTCCTTGCTCAATCTCACCTGCACCCATTAACCAGATGGAACTTGGAAATGAACCTCAAAGTGCAGTGGGGACAACTTGGGAAGGAAATAAACACCTGGCGAGAAAGATCTCTATTTTCTCTTTAGAGCCCATTAAGTTTATGGAAACTCATGAACTTAGAGCAAACCTAATTAAGCTCAAATAGGGATTTGGGAGTGCAGGGTGGGTATGGTGGTGGTGAGGAAAGCAAGCTCTGGAGCAAAGTGAGGCTTGATAGAAAGGAGATCGCTCTCTACAAAAGGTGGGATCAGAGGCAGACTTCTGGTTCCGGATCATCTGAGTCCAGTCTTTAATTCCCTCTCGTTCCTAATGGGTGTGAAAGGGACGTGGTCAAAAATGCACAGCGTTTTGTGTCTGACAGATCAGGGATAGAATCCTAGTTCTTCCACTCTGTAAGCTTTAATTTCTCATCTATAAGATGGGAATTTCTGCCTTGAAATGAGACTGTGGTGCTGAATGTTGGACATGTGTGGATGCCCAAGAAATGGGGTTTGGGTGACTGGGGTGTCTCTGGGTCCAAATGGGAGGGGAGGGCTCCTTCTTCCCCTATGCTTAGGGCTCATTCATCTTCCCCGCTGGCTCTCCTCTTCCCTCCTCCTGTGCAGACTGATGGCATTAAAGATCTCTGCTCTTCCCCTTCCTTCCTGTGCACCATAACATTGCAGGGTCCTCCCTTTGACACTGGCCTCCGCCATGGGAGTTCCCAGCGAATGTGATGCAGACAGAGTCTTGAAGATCATGTGTACATTGTGGCTTGCTCTCACCTCTGTTCCTCTGTGCATGGATGAGAAGCTTATGGAGAAGTTACCCTGTTGTCTGAGTCCAGGCCATTCTAGACCATCTGACTGCCAGCCAACACCAAGCTGGGTGAAAGTGCCAGCCAAGATCAACAGAGCCCCTCAGCCAGGCACAGACTCACGAGCAAAAGCACATGCTTATTGTGTTAAGCCATGGAGTCTTGGGGTGGCTTGTTACAGAGCATGTATTGTGGTAAAATAACTGATACACTCTACCCATCAAGTTCTAGCCATTGTTCAGAGCTTACTTCAAATGCCTGCTCCTCTGGGAAGCACCCTCAAGCACACGGTGAGGAAGCCATCTTCCTCCTTAGACTCTTGAGGCACGCAATCTGTAGTTACACACTCAGCCTTTGTTAGGTGTGAGGGCTCTGTGAGGATCGGGGCAGGCTCAGACTAACACCAGTGGCCCAGGGCCCAGCGCAGGGCTTGAACCAGAGTAGGAGTGAGAAAATGTTGGATGGATGAATAAGCATGTTCCACAGATCTGAGTGCGTGAGCACAGGGATCCGAACCGTGGTTCTCTTCGGCCTCCTCTTCCTCAACCAAGTGTCTGGAAAAGGGTGGAGTTTGGGTCCTGGGTTTTCTCTTGCATTCCCCAGAGCAGCTCCTGGGAGTCGTTCCATATGCTGGGCTCCGGGCTCTGTGCTTTATTATGTTATGTGATGTTTACACTAGTCCAGGAGCCAATGACACTGGGTGAGTATTTATGAAAACTATGACAAAACACCGGTGCTGAGTTATCTTAGTGAATTGCCCTAAACCTCCAAGAGGGAGGAACCATCATCACCTACATTTCACAGGTGAGGATCTGGAGGCTCAGAGAAGTAGAGGAAGTTGCCCAAGATGAGTCAGTAGTGGGGTCTTGGTTTGAATGGAGGTTTGCCGGATGAGGGAACCCATGGTGGTGGGCATTGTCAAGGAGTTCTTGACAGAGCGGAGAACTGGGAAGGGTGGATGGATTTGAATGGAAAGCAGGCTTTGGCTCAGTAAAGAAAGCAATCAAACAGATTGGCTGAAATAATCACGTTGGGCAGAACCCCCTCGCCGTATCACTACTGGCCCAAGGAACAGGAACTCTTGGAGGTTTAAAAGAGGAAGCTTCCACTGGGCTTTAGGCTGTTGTTGGCTCCGAGCCATGGGAAGAGTGACTACCCTGTCGGTGAGATGGTGAGAGTTTGCATTTATTGGTCCCTGAGAATCAGGTGGAACAAGGGACCACCTGCCACTCTCTCTTGAGGTAGCACCGGGCTGCCTTCCCGTATCCTCTGAACCCAAGTGGCATATGAGGCAGCCAGGATCCCCCAAGGGGTTGGGTTGGGTGGGGAGGTTGTTCACAGATCCACTTCTCACTGTAAACTGGCCCTGGACCAGAGGGGAGGCATTGAAAGCCCATTCTGGTCTCACATCCAATTTTCCTACTCTAGTCCCCCGTTATGAGCATTGAGGCTGATAGATTATACCCAGCTGGCTTGCCTGTCTCTTCCACAACTGATTCAAAATAGGAGGGGAGCGGGGTGTGCTTATTTTTCACCCTCAAGGACCCCTAAAAAACAGCAAGAACTTTGGAGGAAGTAGGTAATGAGCTTTCTATCACTAGAGATATGCAAGTAGAGACTGAATCACTATATACTGGATTTTTTGGAGGATGTATTGAATGGCATCATTTCCCCTAAAATGCTAAAATCCTATAATTTTTCTTTGAGACCACCAATAGGAAAATTTTAGATTGTACACAGTGTTAAAACTGGCCCAGTTACAACAGCAGTTTTGGTTAAAGAATGATTTCCATGATTGTATGTACGCTGCAGCCCACATATTATAATAAATAACACATCAACATGTTTTTTCTTCTTCTGGTTCTGGCAGGACCATTATCAAGAGAAGAAAAGCTCTAATGACAATTCCCTGCATCTCTCTAAAAAGGCTTTTCATGTCTGGCCTCAAAGCGGACAGGGAGGAAGCGGTGCATTTTCCCGTGGCCAGCCTCCTGGGCGCTGCCCGCTGTCTCTGCTCTGTTTGGGCCAGGCTGGAAAAATGCCTTTGCCGCCGTGGGCATTGGCTGGGAGGATGGCACAGGGGGAGATTTCCTGGAGATAAAAGACAAACAAGAGAGAGACGCAGGTGAAGTCACAATAACATGCATCCCCTGAGGATTATTAGTGAGAAAGAAGCCCCAAGTCACTGATAAGGAAAGTACAGTATTACCTGCCCCCCAAAAGCAATGTAACACTTGCTGAGCACCTACTGGGTGCTCTGCCCTTGGAGTACACATTTATATTTATCCTCACAGCAACCCCGTGAGGTAAGTCAATGACCCCACTTTACGGATGGACCAATTGAGACTCAGAAAAGAAGAAAAGGATGTGCTACAGGTCACATCACACAACAAAGAAATGTCTGAGCTGGAGTTTGAACACAAGCCTAGGAAGAGCTAAAACCAGCCCTCTTGTCATGTAAATGAGGCCTGATGTGGGAAGACACGTCCAAAAAAATGTGCTTTCCCTACTGTGCATGGCTGAATAATGGCCAGACCAAAGATGTCCGTGTCTTAATTGCCAGGACCTGGGAATCTTAACTTCTATAGTGAAAGGGACTTTACAGATGTGATCATGTTAAAGATTTTAAGTTGGAGACATTATCTGGAGTCCCTAGCTGTAATCAAAAGGATCCTTATAAGAGAAAGGCAAGCGGGTCAAAGGCTGGAGACAGTGACATGATGTCGAGGCAGGTCTTGGGGTGGTGTGGCCAGAAGCCAGGGAATGCCACGGCCTCTAGAAGCTGGAAGGAAGCAAAGAATGAGTTCTTCCCTGGAGCTTCCAGAAGAAAGCAGCTCTGTCGCGCCTTGTTTTTCACCCCTGACACTCATTTTGGACTTCTGACCTGTAGACCTGTGAGAAAAATCAATTAGTACTGTTTTAAACCACCAAGTTTGCGTTGATTTGTTACAGCAGTTACAAGAAACTCATATACACCCCATCTTTGATGGGAGATGCAACTGGGTAGTCACATTCTTGCTGACTTCCCCCAGGGTCCTAATTCCATCTTGGCCTCTATGAGTCTGAGACATTCAGTCAACTCTGGCTTAGCAAAACGCCGCACTCTTGAGAGGAGGGGATGAGACTAGGTGACTTTTAAATGATCACGTTGACTTTGATGGTCAAGGACAGTGTTCGACAAACTATGGTTCCCAGATCGGTGCTGGTCTGTGAACTGTTGGGAAGAAAGCATCCACCCTTGTCCTTCCCCACCCACTGGCTCCACCTCTTGGGAGGAGGAGCAGTAAGTCCAGAAAATGGGTGGAAGTAAGTGTTTAAAGCCTTTTGCAGCAATTTGGCATTGCTGAGACATCCAAGCATGTGATCAAAGGGCTTGTTGAACAGGGTGCAGACCAGTCTGCATGTGGTTGGAAGTAGATGGTGAGTTGCAGGGGGAATGAACCATGTCTTAATCACACACAGCAGTCCCCCCAATGGCCCACGATGGGTTGGGAGTCAACACCAACACCAACTGGTCCTTTGCCCCCAAAGTTTTGAGAAGCACGAGTCCAGGGCCCTGTAAGTTATCTGGGTACAGACTTTGTGAGATCCAAATGTCTCATCTTTTTTGAGCCTACGGCTCCCAACAGAATCATATGAGTATTTGCATTCATATTTTGCTGACCTAAAACCTCCAGATTGAGTCTCCCCTGTCTTTTAAATGCTCGTGAAAATTCTGTTCTTGTCTGTTCTGGTTCCCACCACAAAGGTCTCTGTTTCTCTTTTCCATGCTCTTTCTCGAAGTTTCACCTTCTTTGGACACACCTGCCCTTCTCTGCTGGCAACCTCACACCAAGAGGATGGCTGAAACACATGGCAGACTTTGCTGGAGTTGGGGCAAGAGTTCTCTCCCTGATTCTGTGCCACACACAGTGACCAGGGTCCCAACACCATGCAGGGACTGTGCCCTAAGCCCTGTACAACTTGTCACCAGCTCACCCCCTTTGGCTCCTCTACAAAGACCAAATCCATCCCAGGCCCTAGTGGAGAAGGGGGCAGTGGCCATCCACATGGCCTCCTCCCTGGACGCTGACTTGGGCAGTCAAGATCTGACAGAAGCAACAACACTTCTTGGGGTTTGAGTTTAATCTGGAGGCAGAATCAATGGAATTTGTGATGGGATTAAAGGCAAGGAGGCAAGGGGGAGGGAAGAGGCTAGGATGATACCCAGATATCTCACCTGGGTCCCTATGTGGGCAGAGGTTCCACTTACCAAGGTAGGGAGCACTGGACAAAGGTCAAGTTTAAGGGGAAGACAGCGAGGTCAGCATTGAACACTCAGAGTCAGAGTCCATGGGAGGTCAAGTATGGGACTGATTTTCTTGTGTGGCCATGAAAGACAGGAGCAGCCTCTGACACGGGCTCACAGGTAGGCCTCAGTACTGTTAGGAGCTGGCCTGGTGCTCCCACTGGGCCGTGGCCTCCTCCCATGGGACACAAGCACCCTCACAGAACCCCGGAGTCAGAGAAGGTCACTCAGTGACTGCAGCAACTGAGACAAACAGCAAGACCACATCGTAATCTTGCCTGGACACAGAGAGCAACAAGGCCATGGTGCAAATCACAACATGCCAAACAATCCCTTCTTCCAGCTACTGTGAGTGATGGCTCTTTTCTTTCTATGTCAGTTTCAGCCTTGCCGGTTTCTTCCTTCCCTTTCCGTAGGATTTACAAAGATACCCAGTTGTAGAATTAACCCACTTCCAGATGGCATCCAATCAAACGAACCCAATTGCTTGAGCCCTCCCACATTGCCTAACAGAGGCTCAAATCCAGTAGTGAGTCATTCCTGGCACCCGCCTCGCTGAGACTCCTCGTGGTTCCCACGGGATGTGTTCTTCCCCACTGCAACGAGCAATGGGTCAACTTGGACTGCAGGTGTGTTCCTGGTGACCTTGGGAATGAGTGACATTGACAACAGAAGCAACACAAGGGTCACCTGGACACTGAACCTCTGGGTAGCCTGCATCTCTCTCCCAGTGAGCTCCTATTGGCCCAGCTTTGGGCCTTACCCAAATGACTCTGCTGTCTAGACCCTGACAACACTTTGGAGATGTGAAGGCAGTGAACTTGTCTCCCATTACTCAGATCTTCTTTGCTTAAACTCTCCCGGCTCCATCCCTGTCAGTTCATTATACAGCTTTATCCCTATCATTTCTCCTGTGTTGCTGGAACCTGAGATCTCTCAGGGTAGTTTGTGTTTTTTCAAGGGCACTCAGGTGTTTCCCTTCACCCTGACTTTGTGAATAAGCTTTGCTGGACACATCAGTACTGTGGAATAAGAAAAGCACACTGAATTCATGTGGAACCAGCCAGGAAAAGTTCTGTCTCCAAACCTCGCCCAGCAGCCCTGGCCATCCTGAGGATGCAGCTCACATCCCTGGGACATGGATTGCCATTGATCCTGTCCTGAAGTTTGGCACTTCTGTTAAAAAAGAGCCTGCCATGTTGATTAATTATTTAAACAGAACAGAATACATTTAAGACCAGAAATTAATAAATCAGAAAAGAGAAGAGTAGTAGAATTGGTAAATCAGTTTCAGATTTAATTAGCAAAGAAGATGAGTATGAAACAATCTTTGACAATCGTACCAATTAAAAGGGACAAAACATAAGCATTCAACACTGAATACAAGAAAGGGAATCAAAACCCTGATAAAGTGGAAATTAGGTTAAATACTATGTAAATCTCTTTGTTAATGACTTTGAAAAATCTGGATAAACAGAGTGATTTTCTAGAAACGATAAAACAAATTAAGTGAACATGATACAATATGACAACAAACATGAGAGAGCTCAAGGGGGAAAATCTCAAAGAATTTACCACCTCAAATGGTAGAATCTTAAGTAGTTAGGCAAAGTCTTCTAAACCTTCATAACACAAATGACTCCTCCTTTGTGTAAAGCTTTTCAGAGGGTAGAAAATTAGGGAACGCAAGCTAAATAGGAAAAGATGACACAGCAATTTTGACGAAGCTTTGAGAGAAAAATTTGTGATTCAAGATTTTATACCGTCAAATAGAGTCAGTGGGAAGACCTCAGCTACATAAGGTGCATGGAATACCACTCACAAGAGAGGTGATGTGTCACATTAGTGGAAAACAATGGATCAGTCAGTAAATGATGTCAAGATGATTAACTATTCATTAAACACATGGATTTAGATCACTGCCTTATACAGATCACTCAACTCCAGGTAGACTGAAGACAAGAAAATTTAAAAAAAAGGAAAGCGTATTTGGGTTAAAAAATAATAAATGAATATTTACCTGATTGTAGAATGGAGAAAACCTCCTTAAGTATTAAAAATATATTTTAAAAAACACATACTAAAGGAAAATATTGGTAGATTAAACTAAAAAAAACCTACTATGCTTCAAAAACTTCAAAACAAGTCAAAAAGCTAAACATAAACCAAAGAAACATTTACAGCATATATGGCAGACAAATGGTTGAAGCTTAAGAATACAAGAAAAACAAAGAAGCTCTAATAAAATGGGCAAAGGATATGGGTACATAATTCAATAAAAAGTGAAGTAGAAAGGTTCAATGCTTGGTGAACAAGAGAAAATAATCTCCCTGGTGATCAAAGAAACAAAAATTAAAGCAATACTGATATGCCATTTTCACTCATTGAATTGGCAGAGATGAAGGAGAATTACTGCTCCCAATGCTAAATGAGCTCGTGGAGGAAATGGGCATTTTCGTGCCTGGCTGGTGGTATATAAAATATGTACAACATCCGTGGAAGGCAATTTTGCCGAATGTGACAAAAGCTTTAAATATATACACATCTTGGATCCAGCAGTTCTATTTCTAGAGATGGATCCTGAAGTAATAACCATGTCTGTTTATGCAGAGATTTATGGATGAAAACATGCATTGGAAGATTATTTAGAATAGTGAATTCCAAAATCAGGGCATTGGTTAAATCATATATTACCATAGTATGAAATACTATGCAGCCATTAAAAATGAAATAGAAGAAGAAATTTAGTGACACTTGAAATGCTCATGCTATGTGGCTGAGTAGAGTAAGTGGAGGGCAGAAAATCTGATGTATGTGACTTGTACGTGCGAGCGTGTGTGTGCATCCGCATGGAAGGAACGCTCCAGTAACATACACCAAAATATTAACCACGGTTTTTCCTCCGTATGCATTTTTTCTTTATATCTCTGTTCGTGTATAAAAAATGTAACGCCGATGTCAGCACACCCCCTGATTCTCTGACTCGGTGCTTCCAGAGCGTTTGAGGTCTTCCAAACTTCTGAGAGTTTCTGTGCCCCCTGCTTCCTGGCTTGGCTCCACTCCATGATCCTGTCTGTACATGTTATTTTTATTTTTCTTCACATCTGTCTGAGCACAAAGTCCAGCCACTTCCCTCAATGCCCTGGCAAGCCCCCCTGTCACTTGTGCATGAACTTGACTGGTGTGGGGGCTTGTGGGAAGGTCCCAGGTATTCTGCAACAGGTGGTCTCCTGCCTTTTTTCCTGCTCTGTCCCCTTTTTCTTTCCTGTCTAATTTCTCATCCCATGACTGTTCTTCTCTGGAGTCACAGGAAAGGTCTCTCCTTTGTCTCACTCGGGTTAGTTTCCACATTTAGCCTCCCTCTTCCCAAATAACTTTCCAAACACATGCCATTTCCTTACAAAAGAAATTCTGCAGGGCGGGGGGCAGGGAAGGTAAAATTTCTCCGTCTTGTTAGATCAGCACAGCGCACAAAAGCCTCATGCAAATGCAGTGTTAGTTACTGCCTTCCCCCCCGCCCCTTGACAAATTTATTTTCTTTTATTTCACTGCATTTTTACTTACATCATAACATTTTTTCACATTGTTACCCAGTTTCCGGAGTTTCTATTTTTTTATTGGAAGAATAGGTGATCTACTTACTAAGACTACTTTTCTCTAAAAATACCTACATTTCCCTAATTCAGTTTGGCTCCTGCATTCTCTCCACATTGAATTAGACTGAATTGCTGCGGGTTTCTTTCGGAAGGAAGGTTAACGTTGATTGAGGACCTATTACATGCTAAGCAATGCGCTAAGTGCTGTGTGTATATTATCTCATAGGTGCTGCAAATCCTTTTTGGAACAAGGTGGGTGTATAAATACGTTCTGAAAGGACACGAGCTCATTCAACCCGCACAGCCACCAGGGTACCATCCCGGTCACAGGTAAGGAAGCGGAGGCCAATGGCAGTGGCATTGCTGGAGGGGTCGTGCAGCAGGAAAATTGCAGGTTTTGGATTTGATCTCAGGCCTGCCAGCTAGTCCATCCTGGGACTACACACTCCAGACACCAGGCAGCCGTCCGCGCCCCTCCTAACCCACTCTCCACTCGAGCTCACGGCTCCTGCCCATCCACGTGCACCTGTCTTGGGGCTATGGCAGATGGGAGTAAACTTGGCATCTTTACATTCAATTTTATCTATTTCTATCTGCCCCCCCTTTCCTTCTCTCTCTCTCTCTCATCTTTTTGGGACTATATGGGCTCTTACCTGATAGGAGCTGAGTTGAGCCCTGGGGCTGCCATTCGTTGCATTGACCTGGATGCAATCGAGGCTCACATAAGTTGGTAAAAAAAAAAAAAAAAAAAAAGCATCTGCCATTCTCCTGCCGAGGTCCTGGAAACCACTCAACTTCCCTTTTTCTGCCAGTGAGCAGAGGCAAGGATCAAAAGCCATCTGCATCTTACTAGAAAAGGTTTTATAAATGCCATATAAGACTGCCTTCCCCTTTCCAACTCAAGAGCATGGTGTGACTGACTCACCACTAGGCTCCTTGCTAGGAGGTAGAACAGTCTGGACACGGAGCTGACCTCCCCTAGTGTCTCCCGGCCAGAGCCAGAGCTCAGCCCTGCCCCTCGGAACACCAGCCCCGGGCTCTGGGCATGACAGTGCTGAGAAAGCAAATCCTGCCTACCTCATTCTCTTTGGGTCATTGGCTTCATCCCCCCAGGGAACCCAATGTTTAGCCATGTAGAGACATATACACACACCTGTTTTCCCGAGGCAGTGTGGTGACATGGAAAGAACCCAATTTGGAATCAGGAGGTCCAGATTCTAGGGTCCTGGGATAAGCCCCACTCACTTGGCTGTTTAAAAACCATCTGTGGTGAGTTGGCTCAATGTTGGGCAGGAGAAAGAGTCTATTTTAGCATTATTAGGTCTTGGAGAAATTCTAGAAAGAGCTTAATTTTCGTAGTGCAAATGGTCTGATTTTCTTTTAATGCACTTCTCCAGAGGATCTTGCCCCTTGTACTGGGTTGAAGAATGTCCCCTCAACTTCATATGTACCTGGAACCACTAAAAGGGAACTTATTTAGAAATAATATCTTTGCAGATGTTATTAGTTAATTTCAGATGAGGTTATACTGGATTAGGGTGGGCCCTAAATCCAGTGACTAGTGTCCTTATGAGGAGGGGCCACACACACACACACACACACACACACACACACACACACAGGGCAGAAGCCATGTGAGGGCAGAGACAGAGATTGGGATAATGCAGCCCCAAGCCAAGGAATGCATAGGAATGCCAGGAGTCACCAGAAACTAAGGGAGAGGCAAGAAAGGATGCTTCCCTTGTAACTTCAGAGAAAGCATGGCCCTCTGACTTTTTTATTTTAGACTTTTAGCCTTTGGGGCTGTGAGAATACATTTCTGTTGTTTATGGTAATTTGTTCTGGTAGCCCTGGGGAACCAACATACCCCTTCTCTTCTGCCTTTGTGATCTAAATACCACTTCCTGCAATGGAACCAGTTGTGGTGAAGATTATTGACAATTCATGGACACAGGGTGAGTAGGAATTATTTGGCAGGGTGGTGGGGGTATAGAGGAGGACATTGAGGAAAGGATTTAAAAAAGGACTAAGGAAAAAGAGAAGGTACAAACGTCACGTCTGTGCCGAGGGAGGGAGGTGGCCACGTGGGGCTCTCGGTGCATGTAGGACCATGGCTGTGTGCTCCAGGACAGAGTTGGGGGCTCAGGATGAAGATGCCACAGAAGTATGTCCATTCCTACCGTCCTGTGGGCTCTTCATGAGCTGCTGTTTAACTGCCTAAACCTGAAGGACAGGACTCCATTCAGTAGTCCTCCCATTTCTCTTTCTCTGTGTCCAAGCAAGCAAAAAACCAGCAAGCTTGAGGACAGCATCATCTTTCCCTTCTACCAGGAGGGTGCTGTGCTCTGATCTGTGAGACTGGTTTGCGACAAGATGGTGTTCACACAAGGGTGATGCTTCCCCCTTCTTTAATAAGCTTTGCCATGAGCATAGGATTGGCATGCACTTTTCATGTGCCCCGCTCACGGAAGATTCTAGCACTGTTGCTTAGCGATTCTAGGCCTATGTTGGATGTAGGGGAGGCCTCATCAGCATTGCTGTGGGTTATGTTCGGGGAGAAATTCACTGGGGCAGACTTTACAGCCAGGAAAGCCAAGGGCCTCTCTCCCTACCTTGTTCCACCGTCTCTCCTATTTCAGGCTGTCTGTCCTGAAAGGTCCCCGCCCTGCTGGGACAGCACCTCTTCAAAGGAGAGGAAATTGTTCTTGCTTAAGCTGTGGGGACAGAAGGAAAGGCAGAGAAGGTGCTTTCCTGGCCTTGCCTCCTCGGGGTACTCAGACACCCAGGGGATATTAGAAGCAGAGCCTGATTTTGCCTCCACTCTCCTCTCTTCCCAGCTCCTGCAATCCACTCTCCAGACTGGATCCAGAGTCATCCTTGGAAAACACACAGCTGACCATGATGCCTCCTGTCCCCAAATTTCCCATGACTCCCCATTTCCTTGGGGACCAAGCCCAAGCTCTTTGGCATGCATTCCCACCTCCTCTCTGTGGGATCATCTCCCTCACTGCACCTGTTCAATCCTGCTCCAGCCAACTTGACCTCCTTGCAGTTCCTCTAAGGACAACCAATCTCTTCTGCCTGGAATGTTCTCCCCCTGCTTCTTGGCCAGCAGACTCCTCATCATATGAGACTCAGTTCACCTTTTCCAGTGACTCTTCAGCTCCCCTGTCTTTCCGTCCCATTGGGCCTCACGTGCACCTCTATGCCTTACCATGCCATGGGGTGGCCATTGATTTGTGGAGCCTGTCTTCCCCGTGGGCACAAAGCTGCTGCAGGACGGGGAGAAGGCTCTTTCCTTTCTTCAGCCTTACAGAGTGGCACGGCTCCTGGTGCGTAAGTACTTCTCAAATGCGTGTTGAATGAATGAATAAATCATGTAATCTCAGAATTAGAGAAGTAGAAAAGACTGGCTGAGTCAATCCTCTCATTATTTACTAATAATGAAGAGTCTTAACTGGTTGGGATATAAACATGAAATGCTTAAACTCTTCCCCCTCATAACTGCCACCAGCTGTGCCTGCCGCATCCCGCTTTCACGCCCGGTGGAGGGCTCTCATCACGACAGCTCGGGCTGATTCCAGGACTGTCTGTCAGTTACTTTTGGTATTAAAACAGTCTTATTTTGGTGATTAAGATTCAAGTCTGTCTGTTTTTAAAGCTCCAACCTCATATGAGATGTGAATTTCCCTTTGCCACCCATGAAGTCTTAAGTGGAGAGACCTCAGTGGCTGGGGTGGGGTTTGGGAGGAGAGATCCACTGTCCCCTCTGTCTCCCCTGCCTCGTCTCCTTGGACACTGAGGTGGGAGGAGAGGAGGAAGCATGTTTCCTCATGTGACTGTCCACGGACAGCAAGTTTCCCTCACTTCAGCCTGTTATTAGTGATCCAGCTTGTGGGTTGTGAGGTCAGAGTGGACATGGGGGACCCTGACAGCCCCCCTGTTGAGGTGCTCCATCCCAAGGCTTTGGAAGTGACTTGCATGGGGAAGCTGAATCCCCCGGCAGATCCCCTTCTTCTGGCCTTGTGCCAGAACCTTCTGAGGGTGGTCCTGGAGGAGGTGGCAGCCCCAACATTTCTGAGTTCTAGGGCCCCAGTGCTGACCTCCCAGCTAGGAACTTTTGGACGGGGTGACCCCATCCCAGATCTCTTGTGTCCTGATCTCAAGTTCTTTTCTTTAAATCACACGCTCTCTCAAGATAATGAGTCAAAATTGAGAAGTGACCACAATTAACAAACACATGGGAGTATGAGGAATGAGATGAAAATAACAGAAGGAGAGATCCACTCTCAAAGGAATGAGATGAAAATAACAGAAATGAAATTCTATTTTTCGCTGAAGACTAAAGTGGTTTCTAACAGCTAGTCCTGGCTCTCATAGACGCTGCACGTGGGAGCTCAAACTGACATCACTTTTTGCAGGGCAATTTGGGAATATCTATCAAAATAAACAAGGCAAAATGCGATTTGCCTCTGTAATTCCATTTTGAGTAGTTTATCTTCCCAATGCAGTTGCCCAGCACTGGGTCAACCAGAATGTTCATTCTATGTCGTTTGTAATCATGAAATACTGGAAATGATGCAAATGTCCATCAACGGGGAAATGGTTAATTAAATGACGGTATAAGGTACTAAGACTAACACTGTTAGTTTTCTTTAAATAGCCCTTACCTTATGTGCATATTATATGTTCCCCCCTCCAGGCTACTTCCCAAATTGTGAACTCAGTGAGGACAAGATCCATAGGACATTATGCGTTTGCTTAAGAATCTGAGATCTGGGTTCAAATCCCGAACCCACCAGGAACTAACAGGGTGACTTCGTGTGGATTTCTTAACTTCTTATACCTTATTTTCTGTTCGGAAAGTGGAGATGTTAACAGTACCCATGTCATAGAAGGTCAATGTGAAGGGCTTGACACTGGTCAGCTAGGATGGAAGATGGAGGTGATGGTGATGGTGAGGACCGGTCCATTCACCAGTATACACTTGGCACTTCACATAGTGCTTGGCACAGCAGAGTTCCATAAATATTTGATGAATTAATGAATGAAGTATATATACTGCTGTGGAAGGGTGTCTAAGATTTATTGTTAGAGGAAATAAATGAAGCCGTGGAACCGTTTGCATAACGTAATCCCATTTGTACAAAATATATTAAAATTTCTGCTGAGGGTCAAGACATAAATTATATATAGTGGTTACCTCTGAGAAATGGGTTTGGAGCCAGATGAGAAGGGGGTGGTATTCATTTTTTATTTGATTCCCTTCTGTAACACATGATGATGTTATTAGAGTATATGACTTTTAAAATTAAAATTAAAAAAATCTATTAGGCTCAAAGAGCCACAGGGTTAGTTCTTTTCCAGGGATAATTATTTTGATCATCCTAGGATTTTATCTTTGACTTCAGTCTTCAATGAGATTAAAAATATCTATAAGCATCAGAGAAGAGGTGGCAAGTAGATGGGGCAGGAGATTAGGAGGACGTGGTCTTCCACCTGATTAAGAAGAACTGTTTGCCCCAGTGTGTGGTAGCCTTGGAAAGTGGCTGAGAATGAATTAGTGTTTATTATTTCATGGCACAGGACATGTGTGATATAAAGAGGGACAACACAGTGGCATCGTCTTGTAGGATTACTGTGACATCACAGTAAGGGGCATGTGCTTTGGAGTCAGAAAACTTGAGCTCAAATGGATGCATTCTCCCTTTTATTTATTTATTTATTTATTTATTTATTTATTTATTTGAGAGAGAGAGCACATGAGAGGGGGTAGGGTCAGAGGGAGAAGCAGACTCCCCGCTGAGCAGGGAGCCCGATGCGTGACTCGATGCTGGGACTCCAGGATCATGACCTGAGCCGAAGGCAGTCGCTTAACCAACTGAGCCACCCAGGCACCCCAGATGCATTCTCCCTTGACCTAAGCCCAGATCTCCTCATCTGGGAAATGGCAATGTATCACTATCTCATAAGGTTGTTGAGAGGATTCATTGTAATGATTCATAGTGTTCACAATGTTGCTCCAGAGTCAGCACTCCATAAAAGACACACTTTGCTAATAATAATAATAATAAAAAAAATAACTGCATGATCTTAGAGAAGCAAGTTAGCTATGGCCCCTGAGCTTAATTTCCTCATTTATAAATAAAGATATTAATACCTATTTCACAGGTAGATATGTAAACATATAAATGTTACACATGAAGGCACATATATACATTTATAAAATAAACAATTTATATACAGTGTCAAATATACATCAATACACTCATATTCATTTGTCTGGAAGGAACTGAACGTTCTTGTTGTTATCACCTTCTCAAGAAGGGCAGCACCAGGGGCGCCTGGGTGGCTCAGTGTGTTAAGCGTCTGCCTTTGGCTCAGGTCATGATCCCAGGGTCCTGGGATCGAGCCCCGCATCGGGCTCCCTGCTCCGCGGGAAGCCTGCTTCTCCCTCTCCCGCTCCCCCTGCTTGTGTTCCCTCTCTCGCTGTGTCTCTCTCTGTCAAATAAATAAATAAAATCTTTTTTTTTTAAAAAAAAAGAAGGGCAGCACCTGCTTCTACCTATTCCAGTTAACCATAAGAATGTGACAGGAAGGCTGGAAGTTCAAGTCTTGGTTTAGAAATAACTGGCTGAGATGCCCCTTAGTGAGGTGAGAAGCTCCAGGGGAGTGATAGCTGATGTGTTTCTGATCAGCTTCCATATCAGTAATCCAATTTCATCTATAATAGTGGTGAGAGGACTCATGTGTAGGTCAGGTGCCAGGCAGGACAGAGAAATCATCCTCAGTGAATTCCAGATGATTCAGTTGAAGAGCATTTCCTGGAGGGACCAATTACAAAGGTGTGAGCAGAGATAAGGGGGCAAACACGGGAGATTCAGGCACCCAGAGATCAGCATCAGCGGGGAGCTGTTGGCATCTCTAAGGATGAAGGGATGGGGGAGGACAGAGGGTTCTTGGGGGGCCCTGGTGGGAGCTGGAAATGTAGAGCAGTGTCGCCATTGCTAGGGAGGTGGTGCTGAAGCTGAAGGAGGGCAGGGTGCACAGGTAAAATGCACCTGCCACTCTCCTGGGGATCTCCTATTGGCTGATGGCAGGAAGGAGGAAGGCTGGTGAGGAAGTCCTCAGGTATGAGCTTCCTGGTCCCCTGAGGAGGGCCGATGAGGACGGAAAATGGACCTGGAGAAGGGCAGGTGTGTGGCAGCTGGTGAGTGTTCTGAATGTTAGACTTCCTGCCTCCACCTTCCTTCCTTTCCCTTCCCCTCCTTCACATTCTCCTGTTGCCTGCCGGCCAGTCTTCTTCCCTCTCCTTCCTCTTTCCTTGCCTTTTCTTGCCCACTTGCCTTATTTGCTCACTATTACTCACTGCAGTCCCAGCCTTATCACCAAAACTTTTTCTGCCTCAGTGAGCTCATCTGTAAAATGGGCATACATTCTCCTCCCTTGCAGAGTTGAAGGACTCAGCGAAGATAATGCAGGAAAGTGCTTTGTCAATCTATCATGCTGTACAAATGTAACACATCATCATTATTATTTTAGTCTAGAAGTGCTAATGTGACCAGGGAGGGCAATTAGGACAATTTTGTATAAACTACTTGCTTTGAAATTGTCACCCGAGATCCAGCAGGACAAAAGGGACAGCTCTCTCCTCCAATTCAGAACTGATATTAAGGTGCTGATAAAGTTCATTCTTCACCTGGGTCTTTTTATTTATTTATTTACTTGCTGTGGATGGGTGAAGAGATACTTTCTTCTTCTTCTTGCTTGGAAGCCGCACTAATATTTTACCGCCGCTGCTTACCCTAAAAAAATAGATTTCCTTTTCATCCTCAGCTGGAGATTTGGTTTGCATTAATGCCTTTCATAACTCATACATTTGGCTATTAAAAATTAATGCTTGGCACTGACGTAAACAAATGAAATTTGTATTATTAATGTTTCACGTAGGTAAGGCTCTGTAATAACAGATTCATCACAGCAGACTGTTTTAATTAAAAGATTCACTGGTTCCTTGAACACATTTGAGAGACTGGTCTGGGGAGAACCAGAGATGCGAAGAATGACAGGTAGAGAGTACATCTTGGATTCCTTGGGAGAGCAAGTCATCTGAAGCTCCAGGTGCTGGCAATGACCTCACATTTGGATATTGTTAGTAGAGTGCTTAGCACTGGGCCTGGTTTATAGTAAGTGTTCAATTAATAGCAGGACTTACGACGAAGACGAAAGAAAAGAAAAGCATTTATTCCTTGAATAATACTGTCCATTCATTTGTTTAGTCAACACATCTTTAGTGAGCACCTAATATGTGTCAGACACTGTTCCAGGTATTGGGGATACCGCAGTGAAACAGTGCTGATCTCATGAAGCCACAACATTTCAGTGGGAAGAGACAGGCAATATATAGCATGTCAGATGGTGAGAAGGGGTTACAGAGTAAAGTACAGCAGGGTCAAGGGTTAGGGAGAGCTTGGCAGGCTGTGTGTGGGTGGCAAAAGAGGTTTGCAAATTTTAAATAGAAAGATAGGGTAAGCCTCTAAGGGAAGGTGACATTTGAGCAAAGGTTTGGAGGAGATGAGGGAGTGAGCAAATTGCTACTTGGAGGAAGGATGCCCAAGAAGAGAAAAGAGCAAGTGCAAAAGTCCTGAGGCAGGAGCACGAGTTGGCAGAGAGTAAGCCTAGGAGCAGATGAGGTCTGAGAGGTGGGGGCGGCTGGGTCATAGGACTTGCTTGGCTCGCGTGGGTTGACTTTGACCCTTACATGTGCTCTGTGAGGGTGGATGTATTATCCCCATCTCACAGACGGAAAAATTGAGGCACAAGGAGTTTCACCCAGCAGGAAGGAGCCAGCTCTGACATTCTAACCTTGGCTTGTCTGTACCACCTTCAACTGGGACATCTTAGTCTAGGATGTTCACATGCAAAACAGCTTTGGATAACACCTAGTTCAACTCCCTAATTTCACAGATGGAGAACCTGAGGCCCCAAATGTGATTTGTCACATTGATCCCCAAACTAGTGACGGAGTTGGAGTTAACATCACAGAACATTGGGGACACCTGTGCCCTTGGGGGCTAAGCTCATCTCACCCCATGTTGATCAGTGCAGGATAGCCTGGTGGTCAAGATCTTGGTCTGAATCCTTGCTCTGCCCCTACATGCTTGGGTATGTTTCTTTCTTTTTTTTTTTTTTTTTAATTTTTTTTATTGTTATGTTAATCCCCATACATTACATCATTAGTTTTAGATATAGTGTTCCATGATTCATTGTTTGTGCATAACACCCAGTGCTCCATGCAGAACGTGCCCTCCTCAATACCCATCACCAGGCTAACCCATCCTCCCAACCCCCTCCCCTCTAGAACCCTCAGTTTGTTTTTCAGAGTCCATCGTCTCTCATGGTTCTTCTCCCCCTCCGATTTCCCCCTCTTCATTCTTCCCCTCCTGCTACATTCTTCTTCTTCTTTTTTTCTTTCTTAACATATATTGCATTATTTGTTTCAGAGGTACAGATCTGAGATTCAACAGTCTTGCACAATTCACAGCGCTTACCAGAACACATACCCTCCCCAGTGTCCATCACCCAGTCACCCCATCCCTCCCACCCCACCCCCCACTCCAGCAACCCTCAGTTTGTTTCCTGAGATTAAGAATTCCTCATATCAGTGAGGTCATATGATACATGTCTTTCTCTGTTTGACTTATTTCGCTCAGCATAATACCCTCCAGTTCCATCCATGTCGTTGCAAATGGCAAGATCTTATTCCTTTTGATGGCTGCATAATATTCCATTGTATATATATACCACATCTTCTTTATCCATCCATCTGTTGATGGACATCTTGGCTCTTTCCACAGTTTGGCTATTGTGGACATTGCTGCTATAAACATCGGGGTGCACGTAGCCTTTCGGGTCCCTACTTTTGTATCTTTGGGGTAAATATTGGGTATGTTTCTTAACATCTCTGAATCTCCATTTCTCATCTGAATAAAAGGGATAATAATAATCTATTTGAAAAGAATTGTTGAGAACATGTGGGGATGAGGCCAAGCTCTCAGCACTGTTTGTGACACATAATGAACCCTCATTACTGGTCACTATGATTGACATTACATTAATCATATGAGGTGGGTACTATGTGTAGTTCACAGATGGGCAAACTGAGACCCACAGGAGAAGTGCTTTACACAAGAGCACTCAGCAAACTGGGAGCTGTTGCTCAGGTTCCCAGTCTCCCAGGGCATTGCTCCTATCTGGTCACTTGAGCTTTTTTTTTTTTTTTTTAAGATTTATTTATTTATTTGAGAGAGAGTGTGAGTGGGGAGAGGGGGAGAGGGAGAGGGAGAGAATCCTCAAACAGACTCCCTGCTGATCATAGAGCCCTCGCAGCACTTGATTTCATGACCCTGAGATCATGACCTGAGCCAAAACCAAGAGTCGGATGCTCAACCAAAGGAGCCACCCAGGTGCTCCTGGTCACTCAAGCTTTAAAGAACACTATGGCTTTCTTCTTTTTTGACAATCGAAGACCCTCGGTGGAAGTGAGTTCTTGTCACGCTGCCAGCTGCAGGTGCTGGGCACCAAGGACAGGGTTTGAGCACGAGTGATGATCACATTGGTATCAGTGAACATAGTGTGCTGAGAAAGCAATTTACCAGTTCAGCTCCCAATATGCAGGGGATGGCTCTAATGGACTTTTCTCGTCTGTATGAAAATGTCAGGGACACATGGCACGTCCCATCGATACCTTCTGAAGCCCTCATTTTCCTGAAGGCAAAGGTAGAATGTGGTGTGGGTGGTGGGGGGAGACTTGGCCTTGAAGTGTTCATTAAGTAATAATAATAATAGGAGCCCCCATTTATTAAGTACCTACTATGTGTCCGGCACTGAGTTAAATGTTTTATATACTTTATCTCTAATTTTCTCAATAGCCCTGCAGAGTAGATGTAAATGGAAGATCAGAAAGTATGTCTCTTGATATCACACAGATAATGGGAGCTCTTTATTCGGCTATTTATTGATCTATTCATTCAGTTGTTGGATGAATTCTCATTAAACACTTCTATGAGTCCAGCACTCTGCTAGGTACTGAGGATATACTGATGAGTAAAATCAGAAGCTTATAGTTTAATGTGGAATCCAGAAAATAAATAATCACAGCAGTAAAACTATACTTATGATTCAGGGGTTATGAAAGATTCTTTGAGTGAGAACGAAAGGGGTGCCAGTTAAGTGATTCACAGGAGGGCTCCCAGTTAAGAAGTGTCAGAGCTGGAAGATTTAGGGTTGGAGAAGCCTTGGCTCTTCCCGTTTTGCACCACAGAGAGGGGAGAGGGGAGTTTCCTTGGGAGGCTTGGTTTGAATCCCAGCCCTACAACTGTCTAGTTGAGTGTTCTTGGTCCAAGCATTTCACCTCTTCAAACCTTGGTTCATCCCTTAAGAAATGAGAAGAATACTTGAGCCCGTGTGAGAACCAGAAGAGATAAGGTATAAGAGAGCCAGAGAAGTCGAAGAGTTTTGCACATCACAGCCACGATGACATGAATGAGAGTCTTGCACTGTGCGGGCCCCATGATGGTGTTGGGCTGGGATGTCGGGACTGTCACAACCGCGTGAGGACACCAACTCTGGGCAGGGACAACTTCTTGCTTTGCTTTGGGTTCCCTAATTTAAGTCCAATCCTGAGGTCTTATCTCTTCAAGGCTGGCAGCCCTGCATAGGGGATGCGGAGAAGGCATTTGTCCAGGTGAAGAGTGTGTGTGGGGGAGAGCATCAGAAATTCACGTGCATGCATCTTGAGCTCTTGCCCCAACAAGATAAGGTGAGTGTCATGGTAGTGGAGTGTAGGCAAGAAGCAAGGGGTGTTTTGACCTTCTTTCCTCCCCTCTCCTCTGTCTGCCATCAGGATGTCTGGAAGAGTAAAAGAAGAGAAATAAAAGCAGCCCTTGAATCCCCACCTTCATATTTCTTGCAAGGAATTTAGGCTGTTCCTCAGAGCAGTAGAAAGTGATGAGGAAGATGGGTGAGACTATGGATTAGGAAGAGAGAAGGGGCTGTAATAAATGAGGGCACCACCTCGTAAATGCACATTGTTCACTGACTTCAAGAATTGCAGTGTAATTATATTAGTAAATGTACTGTACTCTACTTGGTAAAGGTAATGAAATTTTAATTGCATGTGACTTCTCTGGCCCTGTCTGGGGTCCAGGCTTTGCAGGGAAGTGTGACCAGTCAGTGGCATTTCTAGAGAAAAGGGCCAGGAGAGAATGGAAATGACTTGTTGCGAGTCCCATTATGCACCAGCCGCACTGTGATTCATGTTGGCGTTGGTCATCACAACAGTCCCAGGAGGCATCCCCGTTCTGTAGATGGAGACTCTTGGGGTCAGAAAGGCAAGTGTCTCATCTGAGTCCTCAAAAGTGAGATTAAACCAAGCTGGTGGCCTCCAGGTCAAGAGATCTCTCTTTTTTTTTTTTTTTTTTACATTATGCGACCAGAGGAGTAAGGAACCGAAGGTGGATCCAGCTTCCTTCAGATGTCCCATTTATACAAAGGAAAAGGAAATGGATCCTCAGAATATCACCCACTTGAGATCAGCAGAGCTTAGTCCATGGAAGGGTATAAGGGATAGCAATTTCTTCTCATCAAGGAACTGCTGAATCATGTGACAGTGGGGATGTCATCAGAGAGAATTCAGGATTCTGGGGTAAGCTGGGAAGGCTTTCTGGAGGGGGTGATGTTGGGGTGACGCCATCATGAAGGATGAGTGACTATCCCCAAGAGAAGCTGCCACTCTGAGTTGTGTCCTTGTCTGTTTTTCAGTAGACTGTGGGCAGCAGCTGTCTTGTGTATCTTTGTAGATGCCTATCCCAGAGCCTGGCACACAGTAAGTGCTTAATAAATGTTGTTAAATTCAAATCTCACATGAGCTCTAGTAAAGGCTCCAAATTGTGGAAGCCTGGACAGGTGAGGGTTGTATTGAAAGAACACTCAGACTTCGGTGGGGATTTCTGCTGGAAGCACTCTCTTTGACAGGAACAGGATGAATGCTAAATTAACAAGAATTATTAATACCATTATTATTACTACCAACGATTAGGATAATGATCACAATGTAGCCAGTGATCCCAGCTAATATTTATTGAGTATGTACTATATGCCAGACACTACGCAAGTATTTTCCATAGATTTTTCTCATATCATCTTCACAAAAGCTTATGAAGCAGGTACTATTATTATCTCCAGTTTACTGAGACTGAGGTCCAGAGACGTTAGGATATTTGCCCTGCATCCCACAACTAGGAAGGACAGAATAAGGGCTTGAATCCAGGCCTGCTTGCTGCTAAACCTCATCCCGTTTCTCTGCTCCGTGCTGTCTGCTCAGCTAGGAGGGCACCAGAAATGGTCAGAGCAATTTACATTGACCTTCAGTGCCATCGAGGGTAAAGGTAGGATGTTGTAAAAGAAAAGCAAACAGAGGTTTTCACCGGGGGACATTGCCGAATGGGTGAGAATGTGCTGGTCGACCCAGTGCTATGATTTTGCCTGATTCAGAAGAACCAAAGAGAGCAACTTTCCTCAGGGGGACATGATTCCAGAATCCCCACTGCCAGTGTAACTCCCAGAGTAACTCCCTATGTTTATTTGGGGCCAAGGTGTGAAATGAAGCCTGGACATCTGTGCATATTCACAGGCAGAAGTGCCACAGAAGATAGGCTGAAGACTGGGCCACATTGGTGGCCTTTCTCCTTCCACCCTTTCCAAGAGAGCCCTAACCACTGGCCGTCACGGGGGTAGGAGGAGAAGAAAGCTAAAGAGGGAGAGAGCTCTGTAGAGTTGGGAGAGGCTCAGCAAGATGTACTGAGATGAGACTCAAACCCAGGCTCCAGGCTGACTGCTTTCTTTCACAGCTTTCTAGCTCAGACAACTGATGAACAAAAGTGGCATCCAGTGTTTATTCCAAGCCCCTTTTATCACAAATGCAGAGGAAATTGATTCAGGGAGAATCAGGGAACAGCAGAGTTGGTGAGAACAGGAATATAAGGATTTATCAGCCCCTTCTCCAGGAGCTGCCTAATCACGTGGCAGACTCACAGAGGGAACTAGGGATGGGCTGGGTAATCAGGGAGGCTTCCTGTAGGAGGTGGTTCACCATACACGTTGCACTGAGATGCACCTGGGATGGCCACCGCCTGCTGCCGCAGTGAGACTGGTCACCCACATCTTTAGATCCCGCAGCCAGACTGGTCTCTCTTTTTGTTACCCAGAAACCTGAAGGAACAAGATAACAAGTAAGGGTGGGGGGAGGCATCTTGGAAGCAAGAACAGAAAGAGCATGGCCTGGGAGTCAAGAGGCCTGGGATAGAAGCCTGGCTCTGCTCCATCTCATGTGTCACGGTGGCCTTGTTGATTTTCCCCTGGGGCTCTCGGGCCCTATGTGTGCGAAATAAAGGCAGTGGGCCAGATCGTCTCTCAGGCCCCTTTTGGTCCTGGGAGGTCCCCATTCTTTGGTGTGTCCTCATAAAAATACAACTATCAAGGCTGAGCAGTCCACATCGTGTCCAGGAGATGGTGCAGTCAGTTGGGAGGAAGACACCCACAGAAGGGAGCAGTGGGCTGGTCAGGGCAGGCTGGTGACCTTCTCAGGACAGGTGGTGTTGGGCAGGGCTCCGAACCATGAGACAGGCTTTGCTAGATGAGGGATGTTCATGACCGAGGAGGTAGCCCAAGCAAAGGCACAGAGGAAGAGAGAGCGACATGTTTTCTGGAAACAGTGAAGAGTCTGCAGAATGGGACCCAAGCCACTGGGTGTTCTTGGCTTCTTCTTCCCCCTGGCGTGGCTCCACTTGACCACTGGACTGCAAGCTCTGCCTGGGGCCAGAAGCCACATTGTCACTGCCGCATCCCCACAGTCTGGCACAGGGACCGACATGGAGCAGCATGTAAAAAACACTGTTTAATGAAGGAAGGAATTTCTCTGCATCTCAACACCTAGCTGCATTTAGCCAGATGCCTTTGTTTGAATGAGTAAATGGGCAAAAGCTGAATTCTGCTAAGCTTTCAAAACATTCACCCCGAGAGATGCAAAGAGCTTATCCTTTGGAAGTCTGTGGCTCCCTGGATATCCCACATGGTTTGGGAACCTGTCCCTGGGTGTCAGCTCTCAAGCCATTCTCAGATAGATCCTCAGGGCTTTGGGACCGAGGCTGTGCTATATATGTATGTATGAATTATTTTATTATATATTTCTTCCCCTGCTTTAATTGTTGCTGAGCTCATGTTTTATTTTAATTAATGTTTTAATTTAGTACATGCGCCATGAGGCTCTTTCTCCGAGGGTATAATTAAGTTAGAAAAAAATTGGCTACTCTAGGACTCGAGGCTGGGAAACCAAGGCTCAAAAAGCGTGGGTTTGTGGCCCAAAGTCATTCGGAAAGTTAGGGATGGGTTCAGGAGGAGAAGGGTCTTTAGGGAGTCCCCTAAGATGTCATCAACCCCTGTCCATTTGAGCAAAGTGAGAGAGGAGGGAATGATACTCGTGGAGAAGCTACTCCATGCCCAGGGCTGCGCCCCAGATTATACGCAATGTTACATAGTATCCTTTTACCCTTCTAACAGCCCCCACACAGCAGTTTTTCTTTTCTCATTTCACAGATGAAGAAGGTGAGGCTTGGAGAATTAGCAGCCTCCTCAGATTCTAGCAAATTGAAAAGAGTAAAGTCAGAATCTGAACCTATGTTAGTCTGTTCTCTAACCCTGGGTTCGTGTTATCAGAGCACAGTTTTTTTATTTATGAGTACACAGAAAATATTAGGCAGTCACCCTGGAGCAGTTCATGGTGATCCTCTCACTAATCTAACCAAGAAGGAAGAGGCTCTCCGAAGCCTCCAATAGAACGAATTCCTCCGGTAGTGTTCGAAGTGAACTTCAGTTACATTGTTGAGAGTAGCTTTTAACGCTCAAAATAGATCCATGACGCCCACCACCATGATCAGCACCACCTCTGCTATTACTACTAACAACAGCAGTATATAATATTCCAAGCACATTATACAGCAACTCTAGGAGGAGGTTCTACTCTTATCCCCCGTTGCAGATGAGATTCATGACAGCTCACATGTGTTCAGAGATCACCAATCTTTCAAAGCTAGTTCCCATCTTCTCATATCATTGTCTCTGAGGACATCTGGATGGGAAATCTCTGGGCTCAGACGTGGTTGGAATCTCAGCCCCATGTCTTCCTGGATGTGTGTCCTTCATTGATTGACTTTGCATTTCATGGTTCCCATTATGGCTGTTCCAGAGGCTGGGAACATGGAGATGGCCCTAGCTCTCATCCTGCCAGGCAGCTTACATCCTACCAGGCAGAGACAGGCAATGGACAAATGAAGGAACACATAGAAAAAGGAAATAGCAAGTAATGATGAGTGCTTTGTGGAAAACTCAAAAGGGGTGATGCTAGAAATTGCCTGAGGATGTTCAGGGAAGGCTATTTTGAGAAGATGATGTCTAAGCTGAGGTCGGGGAGACAAGGAGGAGCCAGCCTGACCAGAGCTGGGGAAGGATTCACGGGCAGTGGAAACCACTGGCAAAGGCCCCAAGGTAGGAAGGCTTCTCTCCACCATTTTCTTACATTTCCACCATTTTCTTGCAGTTCTTTTTCAGGGCACACTCACCACCATGGGTGATTTTATATTCACTTGTGGGGCTATTTCATTCGTATTCACCTCTCCACTGACTGTGAAGTTCAAGGGGGCAGGCGGCCAGGTATATTTTGTCCGTTATAATAATCACAGGATCCAAAAACAACATCTGGCTCAGAAATATTTGCTGAATGAATGAATGAGTTACTGTTCAATAAATGCTATTCCCAAGCCCCTCTCCCTTTTGTAAACTGTAAACTGCAAGCCCTTGACACTCGACAAAGAGGAGACTGAGAACCAGAACACAGTGCTTACCTCCTGTGTGGAAAACTCTTCTCACTCGACCAAAAACGTCTGCCATGTTTCATTCATTCGAGACGTGTGTTGAGTGCCTACTATGTCCCTGACCTTTCACACCCGAATCCGAGTGGGTAAGGAGCCCATGTTGCGTTATGTCCATTTCTCGGGGTGGAGGGGAATGCCTCAGGCAATTATGTGGCCAAGGTCATTGATCTTCTAATGCTGCAGTGATACTTTTCCCTGTCACTTGACCTATTCCAGTTTTGTTTTTTTTTTTTTAAAGATTTTATTTATTTGTGAGAGAGAGAATGAGAGATAGAGAGCATGAGAGGGAGGAGGGTCAGAGGGAGAAGCAGACCCCCTGCTGAGCAGGGAGCCCGATGCGGGACTCGATCCCGGGACTCCAGGATCATGACCTGAGCCGAAGGCAGTCGCTTAACCAACTGAGCCACCCAGGCGCCCAGACCTACTCCAGTTTTGTCCCCTCTCACAGATCTGTCTGGGGATGCACTTCCTAGAGCTTGCTGGGGGGCAGGGCTTAAGGGAAGCTTGACAGGGAGCCTGCAGACCTGTTTCCTCCAAGATGTCCAGCACTTTCATGGTGCCTGTGACACGGAGTGTGCTTGATAAATACACTTCCTGCTCCCCCCAGGGACTCACATCTGCACGGGAGAATGTGCAGACACCCCTGAGCCCCCTTTGCCCTGCAGACCTGCCCCGCACTCCTCATTGAGCTGTCCTATGAAAACAGTGAGGACACCAGCATGTCATGGTCTCTTTGGTCCTTTGTGCCCCCAGGGGACTCGGGTCCCTACATGGCAAGGCCATCTCTTTCCCACACAGGGCTCAGCCTGTGGAAGGCATGATTGAAGGAGGCTCGTGTGCTTCGGGAGCCCGTACAGGCCGGAGCGTGTTCCTTTTTTTTTTTGCTTGCCTTGCCGGGTGCTGGGCTCCCTTGGGGTGGTAACCGGTCTTGGCTGCACCTTCCAGAGCGCGTTGTGTCGCAGGTCTGCCGCAGCTGTGTGTCTGGCATGAGCCCGCATCCATCGCTGCAATTTGTGCGCGCTGAAGCCATTTAATTAAATGGGATGGAATTGAATCTGCGAGGCTGTTATCTCTGATACTGTGTTCTGCGCACGCCCGGCTGCGAGGGAATCCACGGGAGGCCTGGGAGCGGCTCCCCACTCATTCCGGGTCTGCTCTCCCACCCCCAGCGCAGATGGCGCCGGGAAGTGGCTGAGATTTTGGGCACAGATCTGAAGTCAGGGGTTCAAAGCCCCTCCATGCGTGCATCCCCACCCCTCCCCCGTCGGTGGGTCTGAGCCACCGACAGGCCTGTGCCTCTCTGCAGGAGGCAGGCAGAGCCCTGGAAGCTAATTTTGCTGAGGGGAACCTTGCCAAGCCAGAGCAAGCTCTCGTTTGCCTAAGTTTGCATCAATAATTAATCCAACCTGGTTTTACACAAGGCTCAACATAAAATTATTAGCTCTGAGAGCTTTTCCTGAGCTAGTCCCAGAAGAGGGCTATCATGAGCCCAAGAATTGACCACCCATGAGAGATGGGATGGGCGGCTCGGAAAGCCATTTTCATTTTCCTATTTCAAGCTCCCTCCATGGCTCCACTGGGGCCTCTGCTCCTGCCAGCCAGGGCATTCTGAAGTCCGGGGTCTTTCCCCTGCTCAGATACCTTCAGTGGTTTCCCACTGTGCTCCTAATTCAGCACCGATTCCCACTGGCATTTCCTGTTCCCAGGCTTGCTCTCTGTTCCCTCTCCATTACAGCCAAAGGACCTTAACCCACCATCCCTTGTTTCCTTGGCTTGTGCTCCTTACTCACATTTATGTGGCTCGAACTCTTATACATCCTGCAAGGCTGAAATCCAATGCCACCTCCTCTAGGAAGCCTTTTCTGATTTCTCCAAGGATCATCTTTCTTCTGCCTTCCAGAGGTCTCTGTTTTGAAAGGTAACCTGTCCGTCTTGTGCTATGTTATCTGTGTACATGTCTTCATTTCCAAGAAAGGGTGTGTTTCTCGTGGGAAGATACGATAATTCATGATGGAATGCCACTCAGTGTGGGGCACTCACGGCTGTAACCAAGGGAAGTGGGCAGAGCTGTGCTCACTCTTTCGTCCCCTGAACTGGATTCTTAGTCTTCCTTCCCAGAGTGGCTAACAGCACCGAGAGCGTCCCAGTCATGTGCATTTGAAGCCTTCTTTTTGACTGTATTTTTTTCTTCTTCTTTTCCATCCAGATGGTTTCCCACCAGAGCCCTGTTCTCCTGCTCGCAACCACCCAATCACCCAACAGGCACGCATGGGCTCATTTCTCACTCCTGCCCAACCTGCCCCAAACCCCAAGGAACTTCCTATTGCGGTTTAAATATCCCCTGCTCTTCAAGCCCTCTGGCAGTCTGCCCTGTCTAGAAGGCCCTTCCAGCTCCCTTACCCACCGCCCCCAACCCTCTACCCCATCCCTCAAGAGTCACCTCGTCTGTGAAGTCGACACCATTTCTCCCTTTGCAGAATTAAGGGACCTCCTCTTTGCTCCAACAGCACATCGCTCCTACCTTGATGATATCAGCGTCTATCCTCCCCTGCACTCTGCCTCCGCACCTGATCCTTCTGATGGCGGGAGGGGAGTGACCCTGTCTTTTTTGTTTTTCATCCCCTCCCCCTAAGGTCTAGCCTAATATTTGGCCTGCAGCAGGAGCTCAGTAAATATTTGTTGAATTATTAAATAAATATTCAAGAAGTTGGAAATTAGAGAAGGCAGCCCTTCCATCCACTGGGCTAGGAGGAGACTGCTACTGTTACTGTTGTTGTCCTTGGTTGCTATCATTTTCTGCCATCCAAGAACACACAGGCTTCACTCACCTTTCTCAGGTCCTCAGGCAAGTTCATATTTCAAACATTCCATCTCGTTGTCCGCCCAGAGCACATTCAGACTTCTCAGATCAGCTGTCCTAATATTCTGTTTTTAAATAAAGTCCCTTCCAAACGATCTTAAATGCCTGCTGGATTCTCAGTCCTGGGTTGGACTCTGGGAGGGGTACTCAAAACAACGTAGTTGCTGCATAGGGAGAAGATCACCATCTGCTTTGGGGACAGAGCAAACACACACTAGCATGAACACAGAGTGTGTCTAATAATGACGTTTCTGACCATAAAGCCAGTCACCAAAGGCAGCCTTTCTGGTAATAGAGCTATAACCATACACCTCTTTTTAGCAGTCAACAGTAACGAAAGAGCCTGTAAAGTGGGAGAATTAAATCATTCTGTTTAGAAAGGCATCATGGAGGTGGTAGTTGGTTGAGCAAGATGGATCGAAAGTGTCTGCATTTTCTCTGCCGGGTGGCCAGCACACCTTTTCACCAGAAACATTTCCACTTCCACTCCTCATACAATCCCAAATGCCTTCTCTTTTCTTTCCAATAAATCTCCTTTTGTTTTCCCGGAGACTCTCCTGCCAGCCTGTCAGGAAGTCTGCACAAAATAGTGTATTTCTGTCAAGAGTTCCATTTGAAGTGTTAACTATCTTTTGAACACCAGAGGCAGTTGAGGCGGTGTGTGGGGACACTCTTATCGCCATGACGCCTGTTTACTTCCTTTTTCTGGGAAGCTGGCTCTGAGCCAGCTCAAGCCTGCTGATTCAGCTGCAGACAGGGAGAGGGGCCATGGTCCTGTTCAGCTTCTGAATGGTCCCCGCAGAGAAAGCCTTGGAGATGAGAGGGTGCCCGAGGTCCTGCTCTTCTGTGACACCCCCCATCCCACCCAAGCAATATTCCCACCTTCGAGCCCCTGGACGGCACCATGCAAATGCGTCAAGGTGAAGGGCTTAAGCTAACCTGCTATGTGTCCTTAGGCTAGGTACTGCACCTCTGAAGTTTTCCCATCTGCATGAAATGGGAGTAGATAATCCCGAGGGTGCCTTTGGGTCTGTCATTCCATCATTTCATGAATCTATAGCACCTAAAACTTGCTGAAAATGTGATTCTTTCTTGGGGATCCAAAGTCAATGGAAAAAGAAATGGTCTAGGTAATTCAAAGACCCAGGAGGGGCATTCTTTTAGGGCAGTAAAATAACAATAATAATAAAATCTAGGATCAAAGTGCTTTTCCATCTCTTATTCGATTCTCCTAACAGTCCTGTGGGGAGAGAGCCAGATACACAGAACTTTTCACTGGGCCGTCAGAGCCTCTGTGTACAGATGTTCAGGTTGTGCACTGCACAAGGGCGGTATATCTGAGGAAACGTCATTCATATTAGAAATAAAGACTAACTTCTATGAGCGGGTGTGCGTGGTCATGAAGAATCAGGCCTCCCAGCTGGCACACCGGATTGGGCACACACCCAGGGGAGCCCACACACAACACATGCGGTGGGCAATATATATGTTTACAGCTTCCCCTGTCTTGATCACCCTTCACATGACTCCCGAGAGCACCTACCTTTTCTCTTGGAGACCTGACTACACTTCCCTCTCTCTGAACCGAGTACCATTGCCTTATCTGAGGGATGAAGTTGGGGGCTCGGTGTATTCTCTTAATGGTATGCATGCCTGTGTCAGGCAGGGTGGGAGTGGATGAGGTGTGTGTTTGCCCACTGACCCCTGAAGGCTCCCCTGGGCCAGAGCCAGGCCAAGCCAAGGGACACACTCACACCACAGCTGCAGCACCCAATTCTTCATGGGACACACACACTCTGGCCTTCAAATTAAGAAACTGGGAATCTGGACTCTGTGCTGGTGAGTTTTAGCCAATGGGACAGATTAAAGTCAGAGTCAGAGCTTTCCTTACCCTGGTCCTGGCCCCTCTCTTCCCGTCCTCCACCTCCCCCTTCTTTACATGGGGGCCACGTCAGGGGCAACAAACGTGGCTGGAGGGGCCATCTGCCCACGGGCCTGCTGTGCCAGAGCCAGACTGCTTAAGGTTGCTCAGGTTAATATGCCAACGTTTTAAAATGTTGCTGAAGGTAGGGCGTCTTTCTCTAATTTATACAAAAGCACGGCACAGGCCAGTGGTGGGCACACAGACTGAGGTATATGCATGGGGTTCTCCTCTGACTATCTTTTGCTGCAGACGCCAAAAGCACCTTCCCAAGATACAAGTTGGATCATGTCACTCCAACACCTTCTATGGCTCCCTATTGTCTATAAGAGGGCTTTGCAAAGGTGGAAGAAGAAGGGCATATTTCAGAATTGCATGGTGCACCTTATTAAAATATACATTTCCAGGTTCAACAGCAGATGTCAAATATTGAAAGGGATGTGGAGGGGAAGAGAGGTAGAGAGGAAAGGCAAGTGTATTTTTAAGTTTCTCCCCAGGGATTTGAGACACCACCCTGACTGAGAAACACCATCCTTAGGGATGCTATTTAGACCTTCCCATGCCATTCAAGGCTTCCTTCCTCTCTTTGTATCTTTCCATCTTTCTCTTTCTTTCCTCCTTTCCATCTTTCTTTTTCTTTCTTTCTTTCTTTCTCTCTTTCTTTCTCAGATTTATTTATTTGAGAGAGAAAAAGAGAGGTGGGCAGACAGAGAGAGAGAATCTCAAGCAGACTCCCCACTGAGCATGGAGCCCAACATGGGGCTCGATCCTATGATCCTGAGATCATGACCTGAGCCGAAACCAAGAATCGGATGCTTAACCAACTGAGCCACCCAGGCGCCCCAATTCAAGGCTTTCTAAGAGTAGTCTGAGCCTAATTTTCCAGGTTCTTCTCCTGCCATTCTCCTTCACACAACCCATGCTCCAGATCACACTGGCTTTTCCCCATTATGTGGACACCATGATTCAAATACCACCACCTCTGTCCAGCCTTTCTTGATTCTCCAGTGCAAATGGCTCCCTTCTTCCTTTGTGCCTCCACATTCCAACTAGACCAGAGTTGAGACAGGGTACTTCTGGGGTAGAAGTAATACTACCACATTGCCCAATGAGGTAGCTCTTTGGCTTGAGTTTTTTGGAGGAAAGAAGAAAGAGATGTGTGTGTGTATGTGTGTGTGTGTGAGTTTGCATGTGAGTATGTATGTGTGCGTGTGTGCATGCGTGTGTGTGTTTGCATGCGAGTATGTATGTGTGCATGTGTGTTTGTGTGTGTGTGAGTTTGCATGCGAGTATGTATGTGTGTGTGTGAGTTTGCATGCAAATATGTATGTGTGCGTGTGTGTGTTTGCATGCGAGTATGTATGTGTGCGTGTGTGTTTGCATGCGAGCATGTATGTGTGTGTGCGTGTGTGTGAGTTTGCATGTGAGTATGTATGTGTGCATGTGTGTGAGTTTGCATGCGAGTATGTATGTGTGTGTGTGTGAGTTTGCATGCGAGTATGTGTGCGTGTGTGTGTGTGAGTTTGCATGCGAGTATGTATGTGTGCGTGTGTGTGTGTGAGTTTGCATGCGAGTATGTATGTATGTGTGTGTGTTTGCATGCGAGTATGTATGTGTGTGTGCGTGTGTGTGTGTGAGTTTGCATGCAAGTATGTATGTGCGCGTGTGTGTGTTTGCATGCGAGTATGTATGTGTGTGTGTGTGTGTGTGTGTGAGTTTGCATGCAAGTATGTATGTGCGCGTGTGTGTGCGTGTGTAGGCATCTGCATGGGAGGGAAAAACAAGGGGAAAGCAGAATGGCAGGGTTGTGTAGCCTCTGCCCCTGCTGTCAGCAGAGGTGACTGGATTTGAGCGTTGATGGAGGGATGCCGGCTGGAGCTGGAGTTGGAGCATGGCTTATGAGACCCCGGAGGCAGTGAGACCCCGGGGCAGGAGCAGCCCGGCTCTGGGTCCAGTGCACAGCCCCATCTAGAGGTGGGGGAAAGGATTTCTCCTGCCCCTGCCGCTCGGCCCCAGAGGTGGACCTTGGCCCCCTAAGCCGAGCTGGGTGCCGCTGGCCACTTCGTGGGTGGGTGGCTTGGCTTCTCCTGGTGTAAAGGGAAGAACTAAGCAAGAGATTGAGTCTGTACACTGGTTTGGGACCCCAAAGGTGCTCCGTGAAGGTGTTTCCCTTCCATAGATGTCAGACTGCCTGTGGCAAAATCTTGAGACAATTCTTAGGCTTGGAAACCCAGCTGTCATCTGAGTTTCTCCAGCCATGATTGTTTCCATACATGCGCTGGTTACTCCTGCTCATAAACGTGATAATAACTGCTAACATTTACTAAACACCTACTGTGTAGCCACCCTTTATATGTATCTCTATTTGATGCTTATGATAATCCTGTGATATGTTATTATGCAGCCCATTTTCCAGAGGAGGAATACGAGGATTAGAAACACACACCGTGGGGATCATACAGCTAGAAAGCGGAGGGAATGACATCCAAACCCAAGTAGGTGGGACTGTAATGTTTCCTCCATGCTCTGCAGGCAGCTGATCTCCTCTGCAGGTTGTTACTGAGTTCCTACCCTGTACTTACCTGGCACAAGGCAATGCTCAGATCCGGACCCAGAGTTACTAGGCTCCGTGCACTTGCGCCGTGGTGGTTAAGGACTCAGACCCTGTAGCTGGACGCGCCTGACATGCATCACGTATTAGCTGAGTGACCTTGGACGAGCAGCTCAACTTTTCGGAGCCTGTTTCCTCATGGCGTTGTGTTGGGGATTAAATAAGGAGATGTATTTAAGAATTTAGCAGACTGCCAGGCATAGAGCAAGTGTTCAGTAAATGAGGACTCTTCAAGTCAGTATCTAAGCATATCTAAACATTTGTGGGGGACACACCGTGTGCTAGGTACAGTATCTGTTCCTTGGATGAAGCCTGTGTCGTAATGCATGTATCCTAACGACTTAAACTCTGCCCTTCCTCCCTTCCTAGTCTTTGCAGGAGCGGAGAACTTTCCCTCCCCCGAGACCTGTGGGGAGCTGCTGCTCTTATTTATCATGTAGGAAGCATCTGCTCTTTGGTGAAATATCACCCTCATGAACAAACACAGTGCGGGCATTTGACCTTTCTCGATGAGCGTTGGCTTCTTTGCTCACCGCCAGGAATGAAGCAGATTCGAGGAGGAGACGTGTGTCAAAGGACCTTTCAAAGGGGTCACCAGATGGGTGCCTGGGTGATGACCCCGGGACTGAGAAGAGCTGTCGAGATGGATTGGAGGCTGCAAATTAATAAACCTGATCCTGTTATTCCGATGGGCCAAGAAATCTCAACATCTGCAGGTGCAAACTCTGGAAACGAAGTCGGCCTGGTAGGTGCCTAGAACGCATGGGCTGTGTAGCCCCTGCCGCCTCCCTTTGGTCTCCCTCTTGTGCCCTCGCAGTAGCAGTTGACATCTGTCAGGCAGAGCCCAGAAGACACAGCTGGCCAGAGCCTGCCAGGTGAGTCTGCAGGTGGCATCTGTGAGCCATCTGGGGTTTGCAGTGGCATCTCTGAGAAGCCTCCAGGTCCTCCCGGGGCCGGTGATCAGGAGCGGTCTGGGATGGAGGCTGAAATTCCCACAAGGGACATAAGCAATAGTCTAACATAAAACCTTCCAGATGCTGCACTTGGATATGACAGCAAAGTTGTAGTCCCTAGTCACCGCCGAGGGGTCATCTTTGCTGCCGGGGTCTGTATCGGGCTCTATGAGGAATGGGTCATTCGTGTGAACTGTTGTTCCGATCTCAGGGGCTGTGACTATGACTTGGTTTCCTTCATTCACTAGCATTTACTGAGACCTACTATGTTCCAGGTGCTTTGCTAGGGGCAGGGACACCGAAATGAATGAAACGAAGTCATTGCCTTTGCAGAGCTCAGCGTCTTTAGAGGGGTCAGGGTCAGGGCCGGGGGTAGGGGTGGGGAGAGGAGAGATCCAGCACAGGTGGGACAAGGCTGGTGTCACTGGCACAGATAAGAGGCACGGTTCTCAGCGTTGCCCATGGGAGATGGCTCTGTGGTAGGCTCAGGAGCTGCAGGAAAGTCTCGGCTGGGAATTACGAACAAGGGACATGGGGGAGGATAGGGCTGCACCCTTCCAGCACTCAGGATAGGCCCATATTCCTGGGGAGCAGGGCAGAGGAGGCAGTGGGGGCTCAGATTTAAAATGTGGCTTGTGGCTGAACCACAGACACCACGGGGAATGTCTCCTGATGGCAGTAAGGGGCCACTGAAGATTTTTGGGTTATGCTTGAGGGCATTTCATATTGTAGCCTTTTATAGGCTGCGTGGGGAGGGGCTTCAAGACCAGAGGCAAGAAGATTAGTCAAGTGGCTACCGCACTCAGGAGGAGGGCTGGAAATTAATTCTCCGAATCTACCGATTTCCGTGGTCACCTGCATGACCCATCTCCAACCAGGGCTCTGGAAATGGATGAGCTGGAGAGGTGGCTGGACCCTTACCATGGAGGATGTAAGGAGACACCAAATAAGACAGTGCAGACGGCAGGAAATATTTTCAATACTGGAGCTGCTGAAAAGAGTCTGCCTTCTCATTCCTGACCTCTCTTTGTAGCCGGAATCTCAGATTCTGCAAATCCATTAAGAACAAACACACAAAAATCAATGCAAACTAGACAGGAGACCTTTCTAGGCTGGAGAATAGAGATGGCAGGTGTCCATTAAGCCCCTTCCATAGCGTGGAATGCAGGGCATGGTGAGCTGTCGGCCAACTGGAACCAACTCAGGTCTCTGCCACTCGGCCACCGGGTAACCTTGCCCCAGTTCCTTGGTACCTCTGAGCCTCAGTGTCCTTGTCTGAAAATGGGTGGTCGCCATCCTCCAATGTTGTGAGGGTCATGATGTTCTTAGGGAGATATACATAAATTGTCCGATCAATATTAGCTTGTTTTCCTTGTCACTTAAAGGAGCTTGAGGACCAGCTCTTGTTATTACTAAAATACTGCTATAGGAGTGTCCTTTCTCTAGTCCAAATATAACTGCACATGTTGGTCTCTGTTAGGTTACAGTTCTCACGACAGAGGTTGAGTTTTTCAGTGGTCAGCAGTCATTTACACTTTAGTATGAATGAATCTTAATTTACAAGGTGTTAGCTGCTGGAGGCGTCTTTACAGACATCCAGGATGAGCCACTTGTTTTATTCCAGGGACTCCTGTAGTCTAGAGAAGGGAGGGAGGTTCTCAAGGTCTTAGAAGGAGATACAGAAAGAACCAGGATTAGAACTCAGATCTCCTGTGGCATGACTGCTAATCTTTCAATTATTCATGATGAAAATTTATTTATCTGTTATTTTGATGGCAGGCAGATACTGAGCCTGAAATAGAAGCAAGGAGATGACTGAGAAGGCAAATATTTAATTTGAAGAGGTGAAGCGTGCTATCACAATTTTTGACTGTGTCCTCCTGGGCTTTGGGAACCGTGGAGATGGACCTGCCCCATGTGATTGCAGGATTGCAGCCCAGGCTTCTCACTGGAAGGGGAAATAAGGTCATCTTGAGCCCTGCAGGTGGCCACCTGAGATGTAGAGGAGGGCAGAGGTATGACCCCGGGCAAACTGCCTCAGCACTCGGAGCGTCCTCGTCTTCACCTGCGCGGTAAGTAGGGACCTCCCTGTGACCTGTATGTCCGGGTCTCAGCAGGCTGTGGGTTCGCACATTGCCACATTAACTCTACGTCCTGGTAGCACTGAGCCTTCACCAACAGGGCAACGGGACCTCAACCCAACACAGGGTCTCCCCCAGTTCGGAGGGGTCCTCAGATCAAGGGTGTCCCCACATCCTCATGAAGAAGCCTGTGCGTGTATTTGCTCTAGACCTTTGTGCCACACCACTGTTTCTGCCGTGAAAACTCCAGATTCCTACCACGGATGCTGCCTCCCAGCGTCCAAGGGCACCTGTCACGTCTGTAGGGCAATGTTGCCCTCCTCTCAGTCCTGTCACCTGATCCCCAAAACAATACTCCTGTGCCCCACGTGCCATTGGTTCCTCAGGAGAGCAGCTCATGGAGTGGTGCCTCTCCCCACGGCCCCCCCAAGGGTGAGTTGGGGGTTAGCACCATGGCATCCCTCCACTGCCCTTATCTTTTCCCACCCCCTTGGATTCTTCCTTCAGCCCGAACGACAAAGTCTCCGGAAACAAAGTAGTGCCTGAGCATGGGCTGTGGAGCCAGACTCCCTGGGTTGAAGTCCCACCTGCACCACACACAAGCTGTGTGACTTCGGGTAGGCTGTGTAACCTCTCTGTGCCTCGGTGTCCTCATCTATAGGAGGAGGTGATATAATAGCTACCTCTTGGGGGTGGAGTTCAGATTCAATGAGTGCATTGAGCCTGGCACTTGGTGAGGGATTAGTACATGTGACTCATTCACAGGCAGATCAACTCACACAAATAGATGCATTCTGGAAAAAAAGCACATGTTTTGCTCTACCCGCCATGAGCCCCTGAATCCAGCTGTGATCATTTGTCCAGCCAAGTGTCCCACACTTTACAGGTGTCTGGATAGGACTTGTCAGTGGTACACAACCAGCAGGCTACAGGGTTCTTCTTGGGCTGGGCCAACAAGAGGAAAGTCCCAGGGCCATGTCACAGATCAGACTTCCCGGAAAGGCAAGGCAAGCCTTGGCAGAGAGAAATTTCCAGAAGGAACTGTCAGCTGAGTGCATCTCCCACCAACACTGTCAGCGGCTGAGGGGACAAGTCCTTCATTCCTCGAGGGGGACCCGAGTGGTTCTGCACAGCCGCTATGACAGACCAGGATGGGGGGTGATGGAGGTCATGTCTGGGGGCCTCTCACGAAGCATCCTTCCAGGCATGCAAGCAAACTAGACTCAAATTACTCAGCAGGGCGTGTGCTTCTCTTTACAACTGACTCTGGCCTGTCGCCATCCTACCATGTGTCTTCTTCCTCCCCCCACGCCCTGCCCTTCACCTGCAGAGAGCTTCCCACGGATCGTCCCTCGTCCTCCATGACCCCTGTGCCACTGCACACCCCCTCCTGAAGTGCCCTTCCACCCCCTCTCCTCATTCCTCGAGAAACATCCCCAACCTTCCAGGTCCAGAGCAAACATCACTTCTCCTTGGGTTCCATCACATTTTGCACATACCCTTCACATTCATTCATTCTGTCACTCCACAGAGATGGGTCATGAATCTAGAATGTTCTGGGCTCTGAGCTGCCACTCTCCATCCCATCCTAAAACACATACCAGACTCCCCTGCTAGGCAAGGCAAGGGCCATGCTTGACACGTGTCACCCTAATGTCTGAACCTCTGGTCTAATGCCTCGCACACAGTAGGTGCTTGTTAAACACTTGCTAATACATGAATGAATGCAGTAAATTGGAGTTTGGGTCAGTTGAACTCCCAGAATCATTTTGTTTTGAGCCTAGCATTCTGCGAGCCTGCTCCAGGGAGTGATCTGGCCTCCCTCTGGCTCCTTGTCAGTCAGGATGGTGCCTGGGGACAGGAAGACATTCATGAAGGTCATTTTGGGGGAACAAATAAGCTGTTCCAGGTCTTAGTCTCCCAGGCTAATGCTGTCAGAAGAAGGGACCCGACATTGGTTGAGCTCATACTTTGCGCCTGACGCTGTATCTCTGGCTGATGGCACAACACTTCACTCCCCATCACCCCACAAAGCAGATCTTCTCAACTCTTTTCATAGGAGACCCAGAGAGGCCAAAGGACTTGCCCAAGGTCACACAGTTAGGAAGCCACGGGCTTGGGCTTTGGACTTGGGCTGATCCACCTCCAGCATCCATGCTTTTCCTGCAGTCTGTGCTGTCACTCAAACTTTCCTCCGACAAAAGCTTCCAAGATCTACAAAGCAAGCCCATGCAGAGCTCCGTGAGGCCTCAGACTCCAGGTCCCCCCGTTCTCCACTGGTGGGGACCCAGCTTCCAAGGGTCCCCTTCACTTTACCCCTCAGAAAACCCCCATCCTCCCACCACACTCTGGGAATGAGTCTGCAGGACAAAGGGCTTTGTACCCGAAGGACACTTCTCCAGCTGTCCTTGACTTCCTTCCACCCCTCTGTCACCCCTCCCCGATACCACCGGCGGGGAGAAATGCCTTTATAATTGAGGGCCCGGTTCCAGCCTCACCTTATTATACGCCCAGGGAAGGAGAGCAGACGGACTAAATCACCAGTCGGATTAAAGCTCCGTTTGGCTGGAAACGGAGTTGTTTTTGCAAAAGTCCTTCCTTGATTTTTGCACTGTCAGAGGCTGTTTTTAAATTTTATGTTTTCCGGTCTTTTAGCATTCTGCCTGGTTTGCTCTCACACTTTACTGGGCCATTTTCAAACATTACACCTCAGTCCTGCCAGCACTCGGGGGGCGGCGGGGAGGAGGTAGTGGGGAGGTCAGCCCTTCTGGGCTTGGATGGTTGTAGGCAGGAGCTAGGAGGACCCAGGAGCCCCACACCCCGTCCTGGAGCCCCCTGCCAGCACCACGAAGTTGGAGCTGGGCTGTCTCTGTTCTGTGCGCTGCCTCCAAGTGGCCCTCTTGGGGAGGCAGTCTGGCCGGGGCTCAACTGCATGACCCCTCAGCCTCACTCACTGCAGGCCACCGACAGTGAGCCCTTGGACAAGGCATTTTCCTTCTCCATGCTTTCGTTCCCTCCTCCTATAACGAGGGGAAATAAGTGTACTCGCTTCGTCAGGTCACTGTGAGGAGTGAGTTTTCACACGTAAAGCACTTGGAACCAGTGGGGCCTGTACTAAGTGCTCAGGAAGGTTCAGCGAACACAATCCTAACAGCATTTATTTACCAAGCACTTGCCTTGTATTTTATGCATATATCAACTTGTTTGATTCCTATTCACAATACTGAGTCTCGGTGTCTACTCCATCTGGCAGAAGAAGTAAATGAACATCAGAGAGGTTGAGTAAGTCCCCTGGCATCACACAGCCAGTCAGAGGGGACCAAAAATTGAAACTGGGCCTATTGGATTCCAATGTCCGAGGCCCTTGCCCTTTCTACCCTGTGTTAAAGATATTGGGCAACGTGCTTTCTGTCTCCTATGAGAATTTGTGTCTGCAGAGATCAGACTCTTATTCCAGCTCACCTTTGTAATGCCTGTAACGCCGAGCATGGGACACTACTCTGTGGATATTTGTGGAATAAATGAATGGTGCCTGAGAGAAGAGAAACCAACACTCATAGAGTTTCTACCGTGTGTCAGGCACTCTGCCGAGCATGTCTTTAAAGTCTCACGGGGGGGTATTATCTTTGTTTTACAGCTGAGAAAGCACTAGAGGACTCTCTTAGCTCCAAAGTTAAGAAAGAAGATTAGATGTTAGATGACCTTTTAATGGCCTTTGCAAAGATACACTTAGAAGAAAATGGAATTTTAATACTGAAAGGAATTGCAGAAAGGCAAAGAGAATGCATTTAGCCACCATGCTCTAGTAGAAGGCAGCGCGGTGGTTAGAAGAGTAGCTTGAGAATCAGACACAACTTTTCCCAACCTTGGCTTTACCACTTTCTAGCTGTGTGACATTGAACTGGCTGCTCAACGTCTCTGAGCCTCACGTTTCTGTAAAACGAAGCCAGCAAAGTCCTTCCTCTCATTGGTCAGCTTACAAATCTAGATGGAACGTCTGTCGTGAGCCAACCCCAGTTCTAGGCACTGCAGACAGAGTGGTGAATTAGCCGGCACCATCTGACTGTCACCAGGGCTTGACACTATTGCAGGAAAGGGACACCAAACACTGCAAACAATCCTCACATTTGTAAAGTAGTATCAAGTAATGGTTGGTGTTTGAGTCAGTTGATTAGACCGGGGGTGTCTAGGGTGGACAGGGTGGTTTCTTTAGAGTAATGATATTTGACTTGGTCCCTAGATGATGGGAAGGAGCCAGCCATGCACTGTGCGGGGACGGGAGTGCCCCTAGCAGAAGGCACAGCAAGTGAAAATCCTGGGGTAGAAAGTCGCGGGGTTGAAGGACAGGTAGGCTGGGGTAGCTGTAATTGGATGACCAAGCAGGGAGTGGGAAGTGCAGAAGAGGAGATGGCCAGGTGGTCCTGGGCCTCGAGACTTCAGCGGGTCACGTGGATTCTACGTGGGGTGCTCTGGGAAGGCCATGCAAGAGTCCCAAGGCCATCAGCAGGCTGGGGGTAGTTTTCCAGATAAGGGCTGGTTGTGGCTTAGAGAAGAGTTAGAAACGATGACACGTGCTCAGATTGATCCCCCATCACAACAGTGGTGGTGGAGCCAAGAACACTTAACCGACAGATTGAATGTGGAGTGCAAGGAAGAGAGAACAATTGAAGACAACCCTAGGTTTTGGGTGTGGACCACGCGGGGGGAGGATGGTGCTGCTCTTTATGAAGATGGGGAAGACAGGGTGGAGGGAGAATATAGGAATCAGTAGTTTTGATTTGAGGAAGTTAAATTTTAGATACCTATTAGCAGATCAGGAAAGATCTACTGGGAATGTACACTTGATGTACAGTGGGAGAGGGTGAGACCCTCTAGAGACTGAAGTGAGGGAGAGGCTGGGCAGGATCCCAGACCATGACTGTACTGGGGGGTCTGGGAGAACAGAGGAGATCAAGGTCAACAGACAAATGGGAAGTCATGTTGGACTTTTTTACAAAGTGAAGTGATTTCTATACCCAGTGCAATGTGCTCATTGGCTGAACTGAAGAATGTGGAAGGAGGCCTCATATGGGAGACTTGAGTGAGGTGCCCCCAAACTCCCCTCCAAATTACCTTCAATCTCTATCTAGATCCTCCCAACTGTCTGCCTCCAGAAAATGGATGGCTTGGATATCACCTCCATCGTGGGAAGGAAGGCCAGGGAGATGTGTAAGGGGAATGGGCACGTTCACAAGACACCAGTGAGGAGATGAATGGGGGCTGAGTGCCCTCCTGAGCCTTAGCACTCTCCTCATGTCGTGAAGCAGGAAGGAAGAGGAAATGGACACATTTTCGGCTTGTGAACACAAGTTTCACATGCCGGGACCGCCCTGACCACTAGTGAAACGTGGCCTAGACCTTCTGGTTCCTGCCAGTGAGATGAGTGCCTCCCCCTCCCGTGGGGGGAGCCAGCAAAGAGTGGCCAGAGCCACGCATGCTCCTTCCGCACAGCCCCTGCAAGCCCAAGCTGCTGTCTTGTCCTCAACATAATTGCCTTCTGAGCTGGCACAAACAATCTCAAGACCTTGCCCTTCTTTGCTCCTGCTCTTTTCTCTCTCTCTCTCTCTATTGCCAGTAACTTTCATGCCCAAGGAAAAAAAAAAAACAAAACTGGTGGGGAGATGGGCCCCAGGGAGGGCTGTTTAAATAACCGATCCACTTACATGTTTTGCTCCCACCTCAAGGCCTGGATGAGAGAGGTGTGGAATCAGAGCAGTGCATTTCAAGCCACATGATCCAAAATGTGTTTCTTATTTTTAAATTGGGCTTATTTATATATTCAACAGTTACTTTTTATAAATGCAAATGGAATAGCAATGAAAATCCTCTTCTCTTTTTTATGTCTTATGCAGACTCCTCAAAGTTTTGGGAGCCCTGGGTTCTCCCACCCCAACTGGATCACGCTGACTGAATTGGCCCGGGGTCTGTAGGAGGGGCAATGGGTCTGTCTTTACCTAGGCCTGTGGCATGGTTACCTGTGAACATTTTCAGCCCTTGGAGATCACGCTGACTCTGAGAACTTTCTTCCGTGAAATATCTGACCAAATTCATGCTCTTTGACCTTGAGAAGGTGAGGGAGGCCTAAGGACTTGGATCAGACTGGCGGTCTACTTGCTTAAGGTTAAGGCAATGTCCCACTCAAAGTCAATGGCAGCTTCATTGTCAAAGTCTCTCAGGGAACTTCATGAATTCACTCATTTAACCCATATGGACTTGGCGCCCACAGGTGGTGCTCAGGTAGCAGGAATCTAATGTTACCCAAGGCAGGCTCGGTCCTGGAGTCCATGGGACTTAGAGTCTCATGGATCATGGACCGGCCCAGTAGTGCAGACTTAGCCGCTCCATGTCATTAAAGTCAAAGCCCTTCTAACCTGATGCTGTGGAAGGTACGTGAGGAAACACAAAGAGAGTGTTTGGTGTATGTCATGGAGTTTTCAACAGGCCTGAGCTCTGTGCTGAAGAGAGCAGGAGACAGAGTAGAAGCTTTGGAGTGTGAATGTCGGACTCACCACAGATGAGCTGGGTGAAGGCTGGTGATCTGTTGCATCCTCCTTGGATGCCAGGTTGCTCATCTCTAATGGCGGGTGTGAAAATACTAGCTGTGTAGGGTTGTGGCCAAGATGACAGGGGAGAGCCTAAGTACAGTGGCTGCATTCAATAGCTCCACGTGTCTTCCTGGGCTTCCTGCAGCACCATGCTGGGAGACTGCTTAGAAACAACTACCTTCGAGGAGCTCCCAGCCTGGACCAGAGCTTCAAGGGGACAGGTATGAGGCCTCCCTAGTTCTCTGCTGTGCCCCCAGTGCTCAGCACCATACCCGGCCCACACTCTACATTCAGTACATATTTGTTACTCACTGACTCAATGGTCATGGGTTTAAAGAGTATACATGCAAGGCAGAAAGTGATCAATCCTTTGGGAGAGGTGCTTGGGGCAGCAAGGGGCAGCTACTGGGTTAGTGCTGGAGTTTTCATGATGACTGGGCTATAGGAAGAGGGAACAGCATTACAGGGAACAGGATGCTGCATAGTATTGATGGAGCATGAAGTGCAAGGTGGTGGAGGAGGGGTGGCAGAGGTGAGGCTGGGGTGGTAGGCAAGGCTGGTAGGGCATGGAGGACTTTGAACTTGATTCTGTGGGGCTTGATTCAGACATGGTCAGACTTGAATTTTGGGAAGATTGCCTGGGATGGACATGATCAGACTTGAATTTTGGGAAGATCACCTGGAATGGATGGGAGGGATATAAAAGTAGAGGCAAGGAGACTGGTTAGGGAACTGTTCCAGAGGTCTAGGGAGAACATGACCATGGCTTAGGGTCATGGCAGTGGGAATGGAGAAAAGAGGAAGGTCCAGGAGAAGTCAAGGCTGCACAATCTATAGGACTCAGTGGTCAAGCAGTGTCCAGTGCAAGTCTTGGGGCCTAGGACGTGACTGAGGATGGAGGGTAAAGCCCTTGATTTCTGTCCCCACCAAGTGTGAAGGGAAGACTCTTGCATTTCCCAGTGAGGCCTGGGCAGCCCTACAAGAAATTCCTTCTCAGAACTCTCTGGTGAGGGGAAAAGAACCACTCTGCCATCTCTTTACTCACGGGGGCTGTCAATCTCGTAAACAAAGGTGTTGTCAACCCGCCTTATTGAGAAGTAGTTTAAATTAACCTTGACAGGTGGATTAATAAATAATAAGGCCTGAATGGCTTAGAAAGAAATCAATTACACTATAAATTTAAAAAAAGCACGTGCTTGGCTCCAACTCAGTGAAGCTGCAGCATTCTTGAGCAATTCCAAATGTGCCCAAACTTGATTCCAGGCAATCTCATCACTGGGGGGTTTGGACAGGATGCATTCAGTGGCGTAGATTACCATATGTTCTGCGGATGGCTAAGGGACATCAGCAGGTGAGGACAAATTGTGGAAAACAAGATAATTTACTGTCATTCTCTACCTGTAATGTGCTGCAGGTGATCAGGCCTGCTTCTCTTTCCATAATACCCCTACTTTGCCTTGGCTGGAAGCGACCCAGGGGTCATGTGACCCAGTGGTTCTCAGCCCTTCCAGACTAATATTTTGTGATTCTCCCTTTATTATCCTGAAATAGAATTCATAAATTATATAACCCACCTAGACATCTCATTTTAAAAATCCATATAATGCCTGCATGGCAAAGTAAATGAAAAATAAAAAGCAAAGTAATTTATAATAAAAGAATATGTATGTTGATATGTGAATAAGAGGGTATAACTGGACCGGAAGACCTAATAGCAGTCGGATGATTGCTTGATGGAAGCCGAAGTGACTATGCGGAATTGGCCACTCAAATACATGAGCAGCATGGCCTTCTGAGCTGTGATTTTCTGAAACAGTGGAGATCTGAAGAAAACAGGGAACCATCCCTCCTTTATTTGCATAGTAGCTGCATTCTTGGAAAATTCCGTGTATTTTAAAATCATACAAAAATTCCTCGTATCTCTATGTGAAATGGAACTAGAATCGAGGCTCAGGTCATGAGAGCAGGCATTTTTTCACTTATGTCCGGTGGGACATTGCAAAATCAAGTCAGGTGTGGTCCAGTCCTTTATCAGGCTGTGCCTTCCCGTGCACTGCAGGCTATCTGCATCCAAATGGCCCCCCTTCCATCTGTTAGGATCACAAAAGTGCCCCTGGAAATGTCCAACTGGTAGAGGTAGAACTGCCCATATGGAGAGCCACAGTTCTAATCTAATCTCCTCGGGTCTGGGTGGAGATAGAAAAGGCTGGAGAAGGGAGGGGACTTGCCAAAGGTCGCCTGCAGGGTTCCTGGTGGAGAGAAGCTGGAATCCAGTCCTCCTGTCTGGCAGCCCAGTACCTTCCCATTGGCCTTACTCTTGCCTGCAAAGGGGTGTAGAGTGGGGCCTCCTCCAGTGCCTTTGAACCCTGGACTGTCCTTTGGCCTAGCGGATGTCCATCTCTCAACCTGTCTGGGATGAATTCTAGGCTTCTGTACTCTGTACCTATTCTTAAAGTGAGTCTCATCTGAATTTTAAGGTATTGCTCTTCCCCCCCCCATGTCTTATTCTAAGCAAAAGTGGGTAAAGTACTGTGGATAACAATGTGTGTCTTGTGATCTAAGTGGCAAAACCCTGTTTATCTTCCCACTACTTCATAAGGAATTATGGTAGATACAAAGCACACATACTGATACCCTCAAAGGCTGATCTCAGGGCAGACATAACTAATCTATCTCATCACTTGTACCCATGGGGCAGACATGACTAATCTATCTCAGTATTCATATGCGTGGAGACCATCATGGTCTCAGATCCCTTCCTGATTTAGAACTTCAGGCAACCAAGACTGATCTGAACCAGCAGAGATATTAATAGCTTTGTTCATCTTTGCCTTAGCTAACTGCTGGATGGCTAACTGTTTGGAGGGTTTATTATTCTGTAACTCCACATTATTAGGTTCTAGAATTCAAAGATTCTAGGATCTATAACTTGGAGTGTCTAAGATTATGTGATCTCACACATCATTTTATTGTGTCCACTCAGAAACAGGCTTTCCCACATCCTCCTTGGTCATTTTTGGGAACTACTGTGGCTTTCCTTGTCTTTTTAGTGTTGTCTCTGGTGCTTTCTAGATGGCACCCAGAACTCTGAACAATACTCTGCATGACACTGGCCCCTTGAGGCTGAACAAGGGATCCCTTGACAATCCTTGAAGGGATTGTCATTACTACTTGGCAAATGAGTTAACCGAGGTACAGAGAAGGGAAGTGACTTGGCCCAGGCCCCAGAGCTAGTAAATGGTCGAGCAGGTCTCAAGCCCAGCTCTCTTCTAGTCCAGAGATTTCCACTGCACAGGTTGACCCAAGAAAGGGAGTGGAAAATCCTGGACCACCCCCCCCTGCCCCACCCCACCTGCCATTGCTCAATGCAGAGGCCTCAGGGGTCCTGAGGGTTCAGAGGAAGTAGCTCCCCCACCTCCTCCCAGCTCATCATCTCTCACCAAGACCATTGTGATCTCTTTCCTGCTTCCAGGTTCAGCCCTCCAGTTCATCTGTCCAGCTGGGGAAACTTTTGTAATGGAAATCTGACCACATCACACTTCCTACAGTCCATCAGTGGCTTCCCATTGTCTAAGCATTTCAAAACCCTTACCTTGGAATTTAAGGCTCTGTGGCCCTGAACCACAAACCTCTGCAGCCTCTTTTCTAATGACACACTCTACACTTCAACCATTATGAGCTTTCATCTCTATATTAGTTTCCTATTGCTGCTGTAACAAATTCCTATGAACTTAGTGGCTGAAGGCACACATGTGCTTCTTTATAATACACATTATTACCTTACGGTTTTGGGGGTCCAAAGTCTCAAATGGGTCCACTGGGTTGAAATCAACACGTCAGCAGGGCTGCATTCCTCTCTGGATCATCTAGGGGAGGATCTGTTTCCTTGCTTTTTTAGCTTTTAGAGGCTACCCAAATTCCTTGGCTCATGGTCCCCTTCTTCCATCTCCAAACCCGGCAGCGGCCAGTGGAGTCTTTCCAATTTTCCATCACTCTGACTTTCTTGCCTCCTCTCTTCTACTTTTAAAGGCCTTTGTGACTGTATTGAGCCCACCCGGATAAGTGAAGACAGCTGATTAGCAACCTTTATTCCTGCTTGCCTTGTAACATAACATATTCACAGGTTCTGGGGGTTGGGACAGGGACATATGTGGGGGCCCATTATTGTGCCTATCACATGTTCCATGTCCTCTCTGGCCTCCATACTTTTGCATGAGCTGTTGCTTTTGTCTGAAATGCCATTTCCCCTTTTTACAACAACTAACACTTTTCTATGTTTTCTTAGGACCCAGATTCTCCCTTATAAAGTCTTTCCTGAGCCCAGAGAGTTGGTTATGCCTTCCTCTTTTGTGCTCCTGCACACACACACACACACATACACACACACACACACACACACACCATATATGTATAAATATATATATATTTAAATAAATCTAATATAATTTAAATAAATATATTTAAATAAATCTATCTATCTATCTACCTATCTATCTATATCTATGTATATATATATAGAGAGAGAGACTGTAACTTTGTTATTTGTTCTCTGGATCATGAGCTCCTGCCAAGAGCAACCATGATTTACTCTATTTACGCAGCACCTGTTTACTCCCTGAAACATTATTTGTGTTCAGAAAGGTTTATTGAATAGGAGAATGAATATAGTGGAAGCTGGAACTTGGGAAGCCTGCTATTTTGTATTTATCTAATTAGCCAGTTTGATTTTGGACATCCTCTCATCCCTTCCCTGGGACTCAGGTCTCTAAACCACGGGATTAACACCAGGAACTAGAGGAACTGGGTCTTACTACAGTTAGGTTCACGATTCAATGCACTGGAAACTTATTTTTTTCATGTTCAAGTCCAGGACTGCTAGGGGGTGGTATTCCATAGAGTTCCCAGCGACCCCTCCACCATCTCTACAGTGTGCCCTTCGACCTCAAGGTCCAAGGAGAAATTCTAACAATCATATTAATGTCACAGAAAGATGGTAGAAGAGACTTTCAAAAGGGCAAAGGATACCCAACAGCTGTACCTTCAGAGAGGTTTCTGGAAGTTTCCATTCAACACCTGTGCTTATATTCATTAACTCAAATGAAGTCACATGACATTCCTAGCTGCAAGGGAAGCTGGGGAATGGAGATCCTATTCTGGGCAGATAAATTTTATTGTTGTGAAAGAAGGGGAGCATGAGTGTTAGGGCATCTCTAGAAGCCTCTGCCATAAGCTCTAATTTCCCCTCACACATTCTGAGATTTCAAGGTGGATACTACAGCTCAAGGATTAAGAAGGTCAAGATGGGCAGGCTGGTATCTGTCATGGATGTATTATGGTATATCATAAAGAAGTCTAGTATTAACATAGAACCATAGTGAATCTGGAGGAAGGCAGAAGGCTTTCATCTTATGTCTCGATGACTTTGGCCACTATTTACATAATGACCTTCCTTTGTTCCTCTCCATCCTGGCTAATTGATCTGGGATACTTATGTTAAATCACTGGGCTTACAGACCTTGGAGCCATTTACAGCCCCCTATAAATAGGGTGATCATGCACAGGCTCACTTGGGACAGTGCTGGTTCATGCCTGTGGTCCTGGTGAAGTAGCAAGAATGCCCCCTCCCTCCCTCAAAAGCATTCCAGTTTGGATGATGAATTATACAATCACCCTACCTATAAACAGTGCAGCATACAGGAAAGGAAGGGGAATAGTGGCTCATACTTGAACCTCAAGAATATTAAATCCAGAATTCAGTTTTGTTTTGCTTTTTAAGGTTTGGTGCAGTGGGGACAGGGCATGGAGTCAGGAAATAAGCTATTTGGGATATCATTCTTCTCAGGACAAAAACCTTATGGGTTATAACATCCATTTGTCTTTTTCTTTCTTTCTTTTTTTAAACATAAGGTTCTGTCCACCTGCCTAAAAGATCACTTTCTCAGTGGCCTTCTGTGATGATTGGATCTGAAGTTGCCTCCCTACCTCCATTCTCTCCTAGCCTGGTTTCATTTTCCACCTAGAATTTATCTTGTTTATTCATTAGCTTGAATGTTTAGTTTATGTTTTTCTCCAACCCTTCTGCTGCTAAGAATCCAAGCTACATATGATCACAGGACTTATTTTGTTCACTTTGTGTCCCAACTATTTAGGACATATTATCTATGAATAATAGATAATCAATGGATGGCCGGATGGTTGGATGAATGTAGATGGTTAAAATAGCTTGTTGGAAGGTGGAAGAAATTGGGAAGAGATCTAGAAGCCACTGAGGTTTGAAACTTACACAATGTTTCTAAAAAGCTTCTCTGCAAGGGACTAAGATGTGCCTTTGCCGGTTTCCATGACATGGGACAGATCACATGGGCAATGAAATCCACAAAGACATTGTCAATCAGAAGGGGCCAGAGCTTCAGGGCAAGACGGCTGCTGGTGGATGGAACATCTGCCACTCATTGTGTGTTCTTCCAGTGCTATTGTATTAGTTTCATAGGACTGCTATAACAAAGTACCCCAAACTGGGTGGCTTAAAACAACAGAAATGTATTCTCTCATGGTTCTGGAAGCTAACAGTCCAAAATCAATGTATCAGCAGGGCCAGGCTCCCTCTGAAGTCTTTAAGGGAGAATTTTTCCTTGCCTCTTTCTAGCTTCTGGTGGTTGTTGGCAATCCCTGGTGTTCCTTGGCTTGTAGACACATCACTCTGTCATCACATGGCCTTCTTCGTGTGTGTGTCTCTGTTTCCAAATTGTCCTCTTTGTGTAAGGACACAGGTTACTGGATTAGTGTCCACCCGAATCCCATAGAACCTCATCCAGAGCTTGGGTTTTCTCATCTCTAAAATGCGAAAATAAACTTCTACCATTTTTCTCATTGATTATGAGAATAGATAAAGATGAACTTTAAAAAAACTCCAAAATCTCCTGCACATATAAATTGTGAATATTAAGAGGAGGAAAAGTAGTCTGTGGTTTTTAGTTAAAACAATAGTATATACACGAGCAATTTGGTTTGTACGATCTGAGGCTCGGAGAGATTAAATCGCAATATTTAAGGTAACACAGCACTTAGCACAGGAGAATAATCGTGCTGACTCCCATTTTTTTTTTCTCGAGATTTTGGTTCTGGCTGTTCATCCCTCAAAGTGAGATAACTGAGCCCTTCTGTCTCCTCCAGCTGCTTCCTCCCACCCTTCTTTGGGTAGTGCTGAGGACAAGCAGGAGGTTTTGCCTTCCAGGCAGCAAGGCTGTTATGAGTTCATGGGAAATCTGTTTGTAGTTTACTTTATCACAGAGCGACGGGAGAACTGGCCTGCCTGGAATACGAAGGAGCCTGAAGCTGAGAGCAGGGAACCTGAATCCTGTCCAGCCCAGGGAGAGAAGGCAGCCAGGGCCAGGGACTGCCACCAGCGATGAGGAGCAAGGTGATCTCTTGGGGTCACACAGCCCAAGGCAAAAGAAGATCTGGAGTCACTGATACATACATTGCTGTGTGTGTGTGTTCCCTGCTTTGTCCGGTTTCTCCCTGATGACTGGGATGTTTCTCCACCCGTCCGCATGTTTTAGTTTTCAAAGCCTTTCACATGCTGCATTCTGTGTGCTCCTTACAACAAACCCAAGAGGAGGTTGGTTTTATTCTCCCCATTTTGTAGGTGGGGAAACTGAGCCCCAACATGAGAAGGGACAGCAGAGCTGGGATAGCCCAGGGCTTTCTTTACCACATGGCAGCTTATGCTACTGTCCCCATGGCTCTCCTGGGGGTGCCCTGCAAGCCAGTTAAGATGATGCTCCCCTCTCCATTGTGGTCCCCAAACTTGGTGCCAACAGTCCTCCTCTCCGTTAATGCTTTGCCTTTCCTTCCAAACTAGTCCCCTGAGTTCCACAACCCACTTTAGTCTCCCCCTTCTCTGAATGAGGCACTACACAATCTTCATGAGATACGGAATTATCCTCATCTTGTGTCAGTCCTGTTTCTAAAACTAGAGGTTAATGTGCTTGAGAGTAGATATTTAATAATGCGATGATGCATTTTTCCAAAGCACCTGGTAAGGGGGCTGAGAACGTGGTAGATGCTCAATAAAGTTCTGGGGATGGGTAAAACTTGCAATGGTAAGGGCCTTTTACTGAGTGCTCATGATAGTAGGAGAGGAGATATTAAGAAGCAATGAGTGCTAAGGATGGGTGATGGTTGAGGGAGAGCAAAGAAATGCCAACTAGATGTGCATAGCTCCTACCTACAAGGTCGGGGGAGCAGCATTCAGGAATAGGTAGGGGCATCACCCAGGCTATCATATATAATCTATAGAATTGTATGATGAATTTGCTGCTATTCCCACTATTAGAGGAGAAGGAACAGAGTCTCAGAGAGACTAAGTAACTTACTTAAGACCCCATGGTTTGAAGCTGGACAGAGCCAGGATCTAGACTCAATTCTGTTGGCTTCCAAAACATTTTTCCAGAGGGTTTTCTCCAGCATCAGTTTAAGAATGTCATCTTGCACACAGTAGGTACTCAATCAATGCTTACTGAGTGACTTTGACTCTCACAACAGTTCTCCGAGAGACAGGACAGTGGGTGGGAGCATGTTTATTTGCACTCGTACTGGAGCCCCTGGGAACCCAGACTCCAGGGAGGGGCTGCAGAAGGTGTAGGCGGGGTTTGGACGGAATGTTACCTCCCCCCCACCCCTTGCCCTGCACTGGGCTGCCGCTGATTCAGACAGAGATGGTGCCGGGAGGATGGCACCTGGGGAAGCCAGGGGCTGGGGAGGGAGTATTGCATTTCATCTCAGCATTTATATTTCCCCAGAGCGGATCCCACTGCATTTCAGGACCGGTGTAAAGCACTTAATTGAAATCGGTAATTCTAGCCCTCATTAATAACAGATCTTGGGAAGCAGAGAGCCTCATGACCATTAGTGAGGAGTGTGATGCAGGCACAGGTCTTAAAGGGGTACAGCAAGTCCCTGGTTCATTTTACAGTTGATTAGAGTTGAGTTAAACTTTGCCCTGCTTGTAAGTTGTATATTTAATATGAGAAGTTGGCAGTATGTGAAGTTATCAAAATACCACAGGTGCATTGGCAGGCCTCCAGCCGGCATCGCTCATCCTAAGCAGCATGGTGACCCCGCAGAAACGGGTCTGGGATGCCATGGCACAAGATGGATAATGCGATTGAACCTAATCGGTCCCAAGGAAACTAGAGACCTCCCTTCATCCGCTGACTGCAGATTCTTCAGGATCCTGTACTGCAGGTGAGCTGGCGGCAGCGCCCCCTGCTGGCAGAATCTACCTTGGTCCATGGTTGTGACCTGATTTGGGATCTTGTCTTTCCTAGTACAGATGTGCAGTGTGGCCTCGGGCAAATTTCCTCCTTTGGGGCCCTCAGTTTTGCCATCTGTGCAATGAGATAACTAGGCTTGATTGCTCTGATTGTGCCTATTGCTCCTGGAATCCACTTTGCGGAAGTGTTATTCCTCAGACCTTGTGGGTAGTGATTTACAAGTGGACAGTTGTTTGCATTCTTGCGATCATCGCCCACCTTCTGGACTCCTTTTTTCTTTAACATCTCCCTCTCTAGCTTTCACAGTCTCAAGCCTCTTAGCACTCAACTGTTTGCATTTTTCAAATATGTTTACATCCTGGACACTTTGTTCTTGCTCTTTCATCTATATCTTTGGATACCTTTTGCATCCTTTGGACATTATCTCCACCTGGAAGACTCCTATTCATTCTTCAATACCCACCTTGAATATGCTATCTGATTGTACTAGTTTGCCTGGGACAGTGAGGAGAGCCTGCTGTGCAGAATTATTAGATCCAGGTTTGGATCCTGCTTCTAACATTTATGAACTTGGGCCAGCTATTAAAACTTTAGCAACTCAAATTCATTCATTGGAAAAGATATGTAGTCATCTATTTAGTGGACTCAACCCATCCTGGGGTTAAAAACTCTCTCCTTTCTTGGCATCTAAGACAGAGGTAACTTCTTCCTCTACAGCGGGCTGGCACAATGTTTCTGTAAAGGGCTACATGCTAGATATTTTAGGTATTGCAAGCCATATGGTCTCTGTTGCAAAGACACAGCCCTACAGTTGCAGTGGGAAAGCAACCATAAACACTATGTAAGGGAATGGGTGTGGCTGTGTTCCAACAAAACTTTATTTATAAAAACAGGTAGAGGGCTGGACTTCGCCTGTAGGCTGCAGTTCGTCAACCCCTGCTCTGTTGTATCTCAGGGACAGACTCACGCACAGACTAGCCCTGGTGGGTTGTACATCAATCTTTCTTGCTAGGCTGTGCCTTCTTTGAAAGTGGGAGTTGTTTTATTTTTCTCTGCGTCTCTAGGACAGGACTGAGACACTGTCTCATTTAATTCTCTCAGCAGCTCAGAAGGTAGACACTATTTTATCTCTATTTTCTAGATGGGAACACAGACGCTCAGAGAGGTAAATAATTTAGCTGGTAAATGGTGGAAGCAGGCTGGCTCCAGAGCTCCTATCTCCACCATGACCGCACAGTGACTGGGACATGAAGGCCCGGTAACCATTAGCTGACTGAGCATTGAAGCCCTTTAATGCCATCATTTCCCTCTCCTGCATTTATGTGTCTGTTTTCAGAACCCAGAAGCAGGATTTAACATTCTCTCAAATCAGCATTTATTGAGCATCTGTCCCTGTTAAATTCCACCCTGGTAGATTTGGCTCATGTCTCAGACCTGTTCAGATCTTTTTGGATCTGGATTGCCTTTGTCTGATGAGCTCGCTCTCTGTATCCCCTGCTTTGGCACTGACCACCTTTTTTTTTTTTTTTTTTTTCTGGAGTTGCCCCAGCCAGAGATGACTGTTAAATTAATTTTACATCAGTGAATAAGGGCCTGGACAGCATTTGAGTTAAAAGTTGTGCTGGTTCTTATGGGGCTTTGCCAAGCCTGTTTCCTATGGATTAAGTCCCCAATCCTTATAGTTTAAAAACAAAAATCTGTTAACTTGGTACCTGGAAGACTAAAGGTCCTTGAAATTCTGGTCCAGTCCCCGAATACTCATGGTTTGAGTCAACAGGAGCATGTTGGTTTGATCTTACTGAGGTCTAAAATACAGGCAACGGAAACAGATGTGAATGTTGTACATTTCAGCTTCCATGTACTTAGCGCTTCCTGTGCACCAAGGTCTGTGCTGAATGCCTTGTGCATGCATTCTCCTTTCATGTTTATTGGAGTACGTGGCATTGGCCCCACTTCCCAGATGGGGAAACTGAGGCTCAGAACCTTCCCCAAGGTAACAAAGGTATTAAAAGGTGAAGCCAGAAGTCGCACCCAAACCCCTCATTTTAACTGCAATCTACTAGCACTTGACCTGTTTACTTTGGCTGATCCGAGTAAGAGGGCAAGCAGGGTGCACAGTTACTGTGGGAGTTGGGGGGGTGTCTTAGCTTTAATGACTGTCTACTATGGGTTCCATGCTCTGCCAGCCTTAGCACATTTAGGTTACCTAACACCTCGACAAGCCAACAATTTCCTTCCCATTTTATAGATTGACAAATGGCCATTCAGAGAGGTTGCACATTTCCCTCAATGTCACAGGACTAATGCCCGAGGAGTAACACTGAATCCAGGGGTAATGACTCTAAACACCGACTCTGCTCCTTGGAGCAGGATTCTTGTTGCCCTTTGGAAGCATAGGGGATATTTTCTTTTTAAATAGAGATGTCTGAGCCCGAGCCGCAAATTTCTATTTTGGGGGGTGGGCAGAGGTGGGGCCCATGCATCTGCATTTTTTAAAAACTCCCCTAGGAGACTCCAACGTGCAATAAGTCTGAGCCATGCTTACTGCGTTGGGTTGGAGTTGACAAAGGAAGCTCTCGGGCCTTTCCACTTCCCAGGAGTCTATTATTAATGGGGAATTGAAGCAGTAATGATCATGTTTAAGGTCAAGGGTAAGGATGAAAGAACATACATACTTAGATCAGAGATTTATAAAGTTTGAAATCAAGGAGGCGAGGGAGCCTAGAATTCTGAAGGTCCAGGGAGAGAGGGGACAGATAGGAGTGTCTGAGAGAGGTGGCTGAGCGAGGGACCTCGGAGAGCTCAGAGCTAGAACCCCGGTGTGGGTTCAAGTGCTTGCAAGTCATGCAGCCCCAATCCCAGCCTCCAGCACCTCACTCACTATGCAGAGTGAGGATGGAGATGGTGTCCATACCAGAGGGCTGATAGCAGGATGGAGAGGGTGCAGAGCACTTAGAGTCGCGTCCTGTGTGGTAAGCTTGTTGTTCATGCTAACGGTTGTTGTACCTGGGTTTTCTCTGATCTGACTCTAACACATGGTAGCCCAGGGGCCAAGCTTTGTCCTGTGTTGACAAACCCAGATCCCGTTGGCTTACCCATCCAAGGAGGGACGGAGCACCACAAAACCAGCTCACATTGCTGTGCTCCTACTATGTGCTTCATGCTGGGTGCTGAGGGACAGAGATGAGGGAACTGCAGTGTCTACCCTGCACTTGCACCCACGGTCCTTTTTGGGTCAGAGAGGAGGAATGCAAAAGGCTGAGGGTCCCAAGGATGATGGCTAATGCTGCCTGGGGTCACCTAGCTGAGGGGACAAAGGAGTGGCAGTCAAAGGAGGATGGTAGCCAGCAAGCGTCCAGCCTCACTACAGGAAACACAGGCGCTGTGCTAAGAGCTTTGTGTGCCTCATTTTACCCGATTGTCTCCGCACACACTGCCCATTGTATTGGAGGCACTCACCTCCCCTCTGAGCTCTAGTCCTTTCCCTTGTACACGTAGGCTGTAAGACTGACCATCTCATTTAGGGGAGTAGGGGCGAAGTCTCTCTCATTTTTATTACCTCTTGTACTTTCCTGAACAAAAAGAAATGCAAAAGGAAACTTAATTTGTATATGTAGTTGCTGATCCCTGAGGTCCCATCTTGTCTAAGGTAGACAGCAAAAACTGTAGAGCACAATGTTTATATATTCATTCATCAAAAATCTCGACTGAGCAAGAACTCTGTAAGAGGCATTGTGATGAGTTTCGGTAAAATGGCGGTGAGTAATGAGAGCAGCTAACATTTATTGTGCACTTGCTGTGTCCCAGGCTTTTTGTAGGTATTAATATTTAATCCATGTAAAAGTCCCCTGCCATTACCCCAAGTTTCTAGAAAAGGAAACAGACATGGAGAAGTCACATAACTTCTTCATGGTCACATGGCTGGGAGGTGGCAGAGTGCGGGTGATGAGATAGCCTTGGGGGCTACAGTCTCATGAGGGAGACGGATGGGCCAGTGGTGAGGACTGCAGGTTGGTCAGGACTATAGGGTGTGAGGGAGCCCTGAGGAGGCACACCAGACATGGAGCCTCTGGGAAGACTTTCTAGAGATAGTGATGAGTAGTAGAAAACAATTATGAATTATAAGTAGAATTTGGAGGGTCAGGGATGGGAGAAGTGGATTAGATATGTCTTCCAGGCAGAGGGCATATTTTATGAAACATTGGCCAGGAGAAAAATCATGGAGCATTAAAGGAGTGACAACAAAAAATTTCAGTGTGGCCTGAGGTGTTGAGGGTCGGGGCTGGTGATATAACAGGGACTTGGTCACAGCGAGGTTTTCAAGTTCTGCATTCAAATTTTCCCAGAACCAGAGTTCAAAGGGCAAGCTGCATCTCCCCTCCACACGCGCCCCCAGTTGGGGCAGAGCTCGGATGTCGGGAGCCCCTGATCCTCCAAGGGCCGTCGGCTTCTCATTTAGTTTCTGGAGTTCCTCGCGTTACATCAATTTGCTTCTGTATCAGTCCTGGGCCATTCCTAAAACTTCAGACAAAAAGGGAGGAAAAAAACAAACCCAACTCCAATAGAGAACCAAATTAGATGTGATTCAGAAGAGAGGATCAAGACAACTGGGTTTTATTTCACAAGGATAAAATAAATTGGCTTCTATAACAGAACAAGCCAGCACCATTACTGAGTACAAGCCCCCCCCCCCCCCATACCCCCTTGTAGGAACATTGAGCTATTGGGCTATGAACCTTGACATCAGGACAGACCAGGGAGGAGGCTGGGGGAGGTGGGGGATGAATTGTCCACAGAACTGAGGTATTAAGCACTTCACACTTAACAAGGTAGTCTACCCAATGGTCTAGTCTATCCCATACCATTGATCTGAAAGCAATAGCTATCATTCAGCATTTAAAAAAAAATAAGATGCACACCATTCTTGCAATGGGGGCTGCCCTATCATGTGTCTTGGTTTGGAATGAATCCTCGTGTTCGTGGCTCCCATGGAAACACCCCACCTCCTCCTCCATCAGACACTGACTCTTGTCGTTCTTGTCTTAAAGTTCTATATTTTATCTGTCTCCTTTAGGAGATGGGAGGTTGCTCAAAAACAAGGACTGTGTCTTATTTTATTTTTCTTTGGATCCTCTGTAGCCCAAAGCATCCCCAGAGGCCACTTAGTCAAACTTTCGGACTCACTGAGGAGAAGCTAAGTGCGGTGAGCTAGCCGTCGGACAGGAACGAAAACCCAGACCTCGTTATTCGCTGTCCTGTGATTCCTGCGGACCTCCCTGGCCCTTGAGGGCATCTGCAGCCTCCTCTTGGCCTTCTGCGTGGCTGGGTCTACAAGACGGCCCAGGTGAGACTTCTGGGTGAAGCTGGACATAACTAAACTCTAAGCAGGAGCAGGTGGTGTTGGCCTTGGGGTACCCCCCTCCCCAGCCCCCCGGCCCCGAACTGGGCAGTGATCTTTCTGGGCCGTGCAGCTGTGGATGCTGTCCTTGTTCCCATCTAACACGGTGATTAAGAACATGAACCTGGAGCACACAGGCCAACTCTACCCCTTACTGGCTGTGTGGCCTTAAGCAAGTGACTCAGGCTCTCTGAGCTTCTGTTTCCTCCTCGTCCGAAAGGGCTGCTCGTGAGGATGAAATAAGAGGAAGCGTGGAAGTGTGCTCAGCCGGACCCGTGTCTTTGGAGGTCATGGCACCACCTTGCCCGGATCAGGTTCTGCAAAGGTGAGGTTGTCAGTGTATCTCATGCCCAAGTAAGTGAGGAGTGACTACATCAAAAGATACATTTATAGTCTTGGGATATTACTTAATAAACGCCACTGTGAGGGCGCCAAGCTCTCTGCTCTGCCCAGGACCTGGGCTGACAGCTTTTATTGTCTAAACATATAACCTGGGGCTTTGGTAGTGGGCCAGAGCCAGGGAATTTAAAAGTAAGAAAAGATTTTAGAAAGTGAAAGTGATCGTTGCTTACGGCTTTTTACATCGAATCCAAGGCTTTAAGCAGCTCAGTTCCCTCTGCAACCAGAGAATAAAGCTGCCCTACTGCCTAGAAGCCCCCACCTCACTATGCTCGGCCCTCCTCTGGACTTACAGCCTATCCATTTAGAGGCTCTATTGCTTGCTGGTTAAAGACACAGAAATGAGCCCCAACTCTGCCACCTGCTTGCTGTGTGACCTTGGGGATGTTACTTAACATCCCTGAGACTCGATTTCTCTATCTATAAATATGGGGCATAGAGTGTGTGGAAGAATCAGGCTAAAGCTTTTTTTTTTTTTTTTCTTTTCTGATGGAATGTATTTCAGTGTACATTAGCTCAAAAAAGAGGTAAAAGTGCCCTCTGCAGAAAAACAAAATTCCCAGTTCCAGGAAATTATAGATCATTACAAGGTAAGTGGGCAGAGCTCATCTGCATTTTATCCAAGTGGCCGTAAGGTAGCAAAACTATTTACGGAGAAATTTTTCACTTTCATATCTAAAAGTAAGAACCCACTAGGGTGAAATGTTTATTTATGTGTTTTGGCCTCTTTTCCAAGGAACTTAAAAAATTACAGACACATTGAAATACTCCCTCGTAATATGTAGGCAGGACTGGACATCACTGTCATCATTTTCGAACCGTTAAGGTCCAGAGAGGTTAAATGACTGGCTCAAGGTCGCACAGCGAGTCCAGCTTCAATTCTAGGTCCACTGACTTAGGGATGACCCATTAGAGCACTGTACCCTGTCCACCCAATAAAGAACCCCGAGTGAAACACAGATTGTTAAGGAAGGAAAACAGCTATTGAGCTACGGAAGTTGGCATTTAGCCTGCCAGAAATCATTAATGTGGCCAGGTTTAAGGAGAGCTCTATTAAACTGTCCATCAAACCCTTTACTCTTAAATGGATTTATTGAGAAAGGGGAAAAGACTAGGGTAGAGAGAACATATTAGAGGTGGCTTTTTCCTCTGTCTGCTGGAAGTTCACAGTGACTGGCAGGGAAAGAGGATGCCCCTGGAGGACCAGATTGGTGAGAGTAGAAGGAGGAATTTCTTTGGGCTCTGGGGCCCAGAAAGCCAGTTGGACTGTTGACAATGAAACCTGTTAGCTGTGTGTCATCGGACACATTTCTTTCCTTCTCTGAGCATCAGAAAAATGGGTCCACTGTGAAAATGGAGCCTGGCTCACCATAAGCACTCCCTGACATGCAGTTATTTGATATTATTGTTGTCGTCATTAGCAGAGACTAGAAGAAGGGAAGAGGGTGGACCCAGCCCAGCTAACAAAGTCAAGCAGGAAAATAGGAGAGGGAAGAGTTAGGGGGAAGAGTGCAGCCCAGGTCCAGTATCATCATCAGAGAGGTCTAGAAATAGAGAGACAGTGTGTGTCTCTTCAGGTAGGAGCAGCCCAGAGATTCGGGGGAAAGGGGCATCCATAGGTACAGAGAAGCATTGGAAGTTTTCTTTTCAAGTGGGATTGCAAATTCTAACCCTCCTTTGGCAGAGTGGCCAGAGGAGTAAGTGTGTCTCCTACTATCCATGCGAGCCCCTTAAACTAGGTGCTGGCAACCCATAAAAACAAAGCTCCAGCCCAAATTGCCATCACTGTCTTTGCTCTGAGTCACTGGCCCTAAGCCACTCATCATTCGGAATCTGAGCCCTCAGTCATCAAACATGGTCTGTGCACTGCCATCCAACCACCGTGCTGGGCGCTAGCCACACAGGTGTGGAGGCAAGGCAAGTGTTGTGGCTGAGGAAGGGGGCTGTGGGCACACAGCAGATCCTTAACCTAGTCTGGGAGCCAGGAGAAGGTGACGACTGAGCTGGGTCATGGAGAATAAGTAGGAGCTATCAGGGACAACAGGAAGGAGGTGGTCATTCCAGGAAGAGAGAATACCAGGAGCAAAGGTCCACACACCAAGAATCACCTGGTTCCTGTTGAGATTCAAGCCACTTGAGGTTCCCGAGATGTCAGGGGTGGATTGGAGAGAGGCAGGAGAAGCCTTTGGATAGGACATTTGTGAAGGGCTTGTGCGCCATGTTAAAAAGTTTGGACCTTTTACTTGGGGGCAATGGGGAGGCATGGAAGGGTTTTTTTCATGGCAGAAGGATAGACCAGATGTTTGACTGAGAAAGCTAACCTGAAGGCAGTGTGGGGAGGATTGGAGGGGCAGACAGAGGTGGGGACCAGTGAGAACGCTGCCTTATCTACCCATTGTTCCTCTGATCTGGCCTTTTGGATCAGACACTCAGCACTGTGTTTCTTGGCTAAGACCATCATTCTGCTGGTCAAAGGTTCTGGGTCTCCACTATGAGTGTGCTTCCTTGGGTGGCCTTTGTTAATTATGTCTTCACATTTGAGTGGGTCTTGAGTCCTTCTGCCCGGCTGGATGGCTCCCCAGAGAACCCAGAAGGAGTGGGAACACATGTAAGGGGTCAGCTGAGTTCCTGGGGAGCTGAAAACTCGTAACCCACCCTTGAGGGCCTCAGGTCTGGGCCGGCCTGTCTTCCTTCCTTCCTTCCTTCCTTCCTTCCTTCCTTCCTTCCTTCCTTCCTTCCTTCCTACCTTCCTTCCTTCCTCCCTGACTTGGTATAGAAGAATCAATAGTGCTGAGACTCTACTTTCAAGGGGAATTTTAAAGTTAAGAATCCTCTCTTGGTGGGTGGGGGGAGCAAAAAGAAGAGGGAGACTAGTTGTAGCTGGGTCAGGAAGGGTTTTCTGGAAGATGTGATGTCTGTGGTGCTGGTTCTCGGGAGATTAGAGGGTTTCCACCAGCTGGGAAGGATGAAAGGCATTCTGGGAAAAGGGGGTTGTGTGAGGAAAGAGCTCAGAGCATGGAATAACATGGCATGTTATGACAACCCAGCTGTGCTGCATGGTGGATTGTTGGAGAATCGAGACCGCCAGGAGCCTCAAAGTATATTAGAACTAGACTCTTCCTCCATTTCCACCATTTTCCAGCTGTGCGACCTTGTGCAAGTTACTTGACCTCTCTGAGTCCTGGTTTTCTTATTCATGAAATGGGGGAATGTAGTGCTTAATTTGTAATGTTGTGAAAAGGTATAAATAGGATGATCTTTGAAAATTATCTAGCACAGTCAATAAACGATAGATATTATTATGCTTATTTTTATTTTCAGTGCCTAGAGGTTCAAAATAGAATCTAAATCTGGTACTACAAAGCTGCTTCACCTTAAGTGCCAAGTCCCATTGATCAGTACCAGCTGCCTGGAGCAGAGAATTGTGAGGTTGTATATGAGATCAGCAGGAGGAAGTGTGTGATCGATTAGTAATGTCTGTACAGGGCAGGGAATGGGAGTGATGACATCTGTGCTAGGTGTTGTAAACCCTAAAATAAGTGTTGCTTAAGAGCTAGATGCTGTGAGTATAGTCCGTGTTTTAGGAGGCTACACGGAACGAGGGGAGACTTGAATCAGCCCCTTAAGGATAGGAAGGTATGGGACAGGTAGAGAGGAGGGGAAACAATCTAACCCAGCTGAATTTGCATTTCATCTTGTTGGCAATGTAACACTCTATTCTATTCTGTCACAAGCCAAAGTGTTAGAATTCCATCCCTTATCAACTGGCTACAAAACAAACAACCGTCCCCTTCCCTGGCGATGCAGGGGCCACTTGAGCAGAATCTAAGTGAGGAGGGCAAGAGGTTCGTGCTTCATTTACCAAACCCCCAGGTCTCTGGTAACTTTCCGGAATGCTAAGCTGTTTATTTTGGGAGTCTTTAAGCTTAGTCAGTTGGTATTTAGAGACAGCTAGGAATTTTGGATTTCACTCCTATTCCAATAGAAAAGAGAAAAACTTAAGTGCCTTCCAAATACTGGTAAGTCAAATGAGGACAGCCTGGTTCCAATCTGCTCTCATCCCCCACTCCACACCCCCTCCCAGAAACACAGAATGAAAAGGAAAAGCAACATAATCAATGCACTAAGCCATAAGTTAAAACTTCCCCTGGAGAATGCCAGACAACAAGACTCCCTCCTCATTAGCTGATGCAGAAGAGCATCCGTCAGTGTTTGCAAGACTCAAGGAAGAGGAAAGGCAAACTCGAATATCATAAGGGGGGCTCTTGTGCCCTTCGTGTGGGGCTCTGACACAAGCCTTTAAAAGGCTTCCATTAGTGGTGTAATTGATCTTCTGATGAAAAGCGATAAGAAGTCCAGCAAAAAGAAAATGTGATTACAATGTACAGAAGTGGACACATACAAGTCGCAGGTTACAAGTTCACAGTCACCACCATCTATAAACCATGCTTAGATGTAACTTTCATTATTTCTTTGTCATGGTCCTTACCTGGTGAGTCCCCGTTTCTGTCAGGGGCAGAAAACTTAATCTTGTGCATTCATAGAGCTCCGTGACTTTCAGACTTAAATGTGATCAATTTGGGATCCAACGTAGGCACGTCAAGATTCTCTTCCTCTCCCTCCTTCTCCTCTTCTCCCCGAAGTGGGAGGGCTGAGCTAATTTCCAGTGGCCTTACTTTTATCTATCAGTTATTGGCAGGAAGGCATTTGGTCCTTGTGGGCCTCCTTGGGGTGTGGCTTGTCCCATGATGGGTCCTTGGCCTCCATCCAGACGCATCTGTGGTTGGTGATCTTGTTCTGGCCCATGGTTATCAGTCCCTCAGACTTCCTCCCCTGCACCCCGGCTGTCAGATGTCTTCAGGCCCACCAGTAAGTACTTCCATGCCCTGTTTGCTTTCACAGCATCTCCTGCTGGTGAATGGAGCTTACGAGTCTGTCCCCGGCTCATGCGCCTGGACATCTCAGCCATGGTGGCTGCCCTGTGTGGGGTCTTGGTTGCAGGCAACTGTCCCCTGCTCCATAATCCTCCAAACTCACTTGTGTTCCTATCTTTCCACCCTGAGCAGATTGCATTATTGGCCCCAAGATTTTCTGCCAACCTTGATATTCATACTCTTTGCATCTGACTTTGGAATTTTTTCCATGAAGGCAGGTCACCCCCTCCCCCATCTTCCTGCCCTGCTTGACTTTGAGCTCATCCATGTGACTTGGTTTGGCCAACAGAATGAGGCCAAAGTAATGACGGGTCATCTCCAAGTCTCTAGGCCTTCATAGGCCCTTCTCTGTTTCCACTTGCCCTCTTGTGCCTCTGCTGTTACCAAAAGAACGTTCCTTAGTTTTCCCTCTGATCCAAGGAGGATGAGAGATACACAGGGCAGAACCACTTCAGATAAGCCCAGCTTAAATAAATTGACCCCCAGTTGACCTGTATATCTAAGAACATAAAAGTTTATTGTAATGTGTCATTAAGATTTTGCATTTGTTACACGGTGTTTATGTGTCAGGGAGTAACTGATACACTCCCACACTCGGAACTTAGCTCGGGAGGCTGGGAACCTGGGGGTCCTAAGATCTAGTATTTCTCCTCTTCTTGCCACCCTGTCACACTTTATTCTCTTTTCTCAGTGGAGGTGAAAACTTCTTTTGAAGTACTATCCCTTTTTCCTACCCTTTGTGAGATTTTATGGTTTCCACTTATTGTTCTGGTCTTCTCAAGGTGTAGGTCTTAATGGGCAAAGTCATGTTTATGGACACCGAAGAGTAATTTCCTTTCTCTCGAAAACCCTATCCTTCTCAATCTGCAATGTCAGTGGTACAACCTGAATCTATTCAGAAAGACAAAGGTGAGTGGTCTCAGCCATCTTTCTTCTGAGGCTATACATACAGAGAACTATCTGCTTTTCCAAATAGCCTAAAATATGGGAGAGGCATGTGATGAGTATCCCACTGATTCCAGAGGAGGATGAGAGACATGTGGAGCAGAGCCAACTTTCCAGCCATACCCAGCTTAGATCAGTGGACCCCATCCAATCCCTGCCCCCCCACCCCGCCCCTGTGATGAGTGTGCATGGCCTAGATCAAAACTGCACAGTCTAGGTTGACTGAGCCATGCTGACGAGTGAGAGATGAATGTTCATTGTGGAAGTTACTGAGGTTTTGTAGTATTTTGTAGCAGCAATTTTGTGGCAATCGCTAACTGATAGAAACCTCCATCCCCAAACCAATAGAAGTGGACATTCTCTTGTTGGAGCAGGGGGAGGAGAGCCTGGACCCTCAGCCATGTGACCTCCTCTATCTTCTGTGTCTAAACCTGAGGCCCCATACTAGGATCGGGGTTCCATGAACACAGTTTTACAACCATTACTCTGATCCACACTGTCTGCCCAGCTCTCTTGTCATTCCCTTCCTTCTTCCCCCAATTCACTGTTTGAATTCTCTCTCTAGCATGTCTTTCATGGGTTTTTGGCTTGAATACTTCCTTGACAGGGAATTCCCTCCTTCAAAGACAGCTACTTCCACTTTTGGACAGCTCTGGCTGTCAGACAATGATTCCTCATGTCCTGGGGGAGCTCAGGGCTATCATAGAAGAAATGGGGCAGGAGAATGGTAGAGAGGAGATGGTTTCTGGTCTAGCTCTCACCCAAGAAATAGCAGCCACGTGAGCCCTCCAATTCCTCTCTACTGGGATAAATGGGTTGTGCCACATGCACCTGCTCATAAGTGGGCCCATATTTTCTTAATAATCGTAACTTCTCTTTATTGAGCCGGGAGTAGTAGTCAGGGTCAGTGCTAAGCATGTCAGATACAAAATCTTTGATCCTTGGAGGTAGGCACTATTATTTGTCACATTTTGCTAAGGGCGAAACAGAAGCTTGGAGCTGGCGAGTGGCCTGCCCATGGGTCTTACAGCTGGTAGATGATGGTGGTGAGGCTTGAGCCCAGGTTTGTTGACCCTGAAACTCGTGCTTTTAGGGACCGCATAATAACAGCAACAACAATAATCATAACAGCACCGTAAACAGTAATAACTAAACTTATCAATTGTTCACTTGCTATGGGTTGAACATTGTGGTAAGAGCATTTGTGGATGAAATTAACCCTCACAGAAACTCTGCTGGGAAGATGATCCTCCCCTATTTTTAGGGATCAATAACTATAGCCCCTCCACGGCCTCAGCAGGTTTACCTCTTAGAGTGTATTCATTTCTTATTTGAGGTAGTGAGTTCTCTGTCATAGAAGGCATTTAAACAGGCACTGGAAGAATGCTTTTTAGGGATTTTTGTACTAGAAAGTGCATTCTACCGAGTGACCACTATAGTATCCTCTTCATCCTGACACCCTTTTCCTCTCCTCATTCCCATCCCCATATCCCTTTCATGTTCATAGACCAGGAAAGAAGGAACGCCTCCCACTTACTGGGTTTCTACTCTAAGCCAGACACTAAACGAGATCTTGTCTTATCATTGCCTAACTTAGAGCTCACCACAACCTCCAGAGCACCTTCTTCTCATGCTTTTTAGTGCTTGTGACCATTTGTTTGCTTGACAACTGTCTTCCCCACTAGACTGATCACTATCTCAAGGGAGGCAGCCACTCTGCTTATTTTATTTCTCTCTTTCTCCAGCACATGTAGGAATCCCACACGAGGCCAGTGACCAGTGACTGGGAGCCAGGCTCACAAAGGCATGACCATCTTCGAAGGCAGCCACATATGTGTGGCTAAGAGCCAGGCTGCGAAGCCAGACGACCTGGGCCCACATCCCAGCTCTGCCATTTGCTAGCTTGTGAGTGATTTGCTCCTCTGCACCTCAAGGCTCCCCATATTTGAAAGGGGAATCACATTTTTATTGCACTGAGACAATTAAGCCGGGTGATGAAAGTAGGGATTTTGGAGACAGACTGGTAAGGTCCATGTCCTAGCTCTGCCCTTGACTCCTAGGGCATCTGGGGCAAAGCATGTGTGTCTCCATTTCTCTCCTGGAATGTAAACGGGGCTGCTACCACCTTCTATCCCAAAGCTGTTGCAGGGGCTGAATGAGCCAATCCCTGCAAAGCACTTAGAACAGGCTGTTTCACTGAGCACATTGGCCGACTCAAGATCCCCCAGCTAGTTAGTGTGAGAGTCAAGCTCACCTCCAAGTTCATTGATGCTTAGGTTACACCCAAGTTTTGAGAAGCGTTCTTTGTTCAAGTTGCTGGTTTCCAGCACCTCTAAGAGAGCACACTTCCCTCACACTATTTCTCCAGTCGAATCCTGACACGCTCGAAACATTTTCTACATCGGTAGAGACAAGCGTATTTTCCACCCAGGGCGGGAGTGGGGCCTGCTTCTAGGAGGGAACGAAAAGAGTCATCAAAAAACAGAGACCAGCCAAGGAAGATGCAAAATAATTAAAATAGGAAACGTGCTGCTGTCTTCACAGGATTTCAATTTTGCGGCTGCCGGAGGGGAGGGGTGGCAGACATTCACTTTCTCACACTGATACACATTTTGATAAAGTGTGATAAAGACTTAGAAAAATTGACAGATCAAATGGGAATACGGGTTGAGGACGTTTGCATCCTGTAAGTGAGGAAAAGCAGCCAGTGGTGAAGGGGCATCTCTATGCGACAAGGTGTTGCTTCTTTCTGCTCTTGTGAATGAGGTCCCGGGATGCCCACCCGGCCCTTCTGCTCATTCTCACACATCGCTCGGTCTCGGCTCGGACCCCGCTTCCTCAAGGACGTCTGGCCTGGTCCCCCGGACTAGACGGGGCACCCAGTTACATGCGCTCAGCGCTCACTGCTCCTCCTTCACGGCGCTTGGCACTGTTGTAACTACCGTGCACGCTCACTGGAGGTTATCTGAATTCCATCTGGAACCTGTGCGAGACTATTGGCATCTAGAGGACAGAGGATGGGTTTCTTTACTTTACTGTCTATTGCCAGAGACTAGCATAGTACCTGTGCGTAGTGGGCTCAGTACTGCAATTACTGCAGGAAGGAAGGAACAGAGGAAGGAAGGACACAGACGTGGGATTCGAACCAGCAGGGCAAACGGGGCTTCCTGTCCGGAGAGCACTTACTCCATCGTGTTCTCTTCCGCACGTCGATTGAACCTGAGCCCCTGAGTCCCACTGAAAAACACTCAGCCAATGGAGTTTAGTGAAAAAGTACTCGCTCCGCATTGCCCGTGAGGACCAGTGTAGGTGTCCTCATGTCATGGTGGGTGGGGATGCGGTGTGATCTTGTCATGGGATTGGTGCGGGGGCTGCTGGTGGGCCTGATGGTGCTATCTTAACCCCATTGAGTTGTCTCGGAAAGGGGTTTGCAAGCCCCCCCGCACGCCACACAGCAAGGCAGCTGGGGTGCTTAGGGTCCCACAGCAGGGCTTCTCCAGCTCTGCGTCTGGGTTTAGGGACGGAGACCTGGAGTCTGGAGGGAATAAGTGCCGTCTTGGGGTCAGGGGATAAATCTCTGGTTTGGCAGAGCTAGGATTTGAACCCATGTCTCCTGGTCCCTAGCCCAGTGTTCCTCTCAGCCACCATTCATTCATCCATCCATCCACCTGTCCATTTATTTAATCACTGTGTTTGGATGGTCCTCTACTGGGTACCAGGCACTTGCTGCCAAAGAACCAGGACCAAGACCAATACACACCTATGGCAGCTCACCTTTAGTTTTTATTTCTTTAGTTGGTCTTTTTCACGTTCCACTGAGGACTCTTAGCTTATTCAGGCCTTTCCAGTTCCCTATGTCATGTGCTCATCAGGACAAGTTGGCAGAGGTTGGCTGAGGTGTTCGCCCCACGTCCTCACCTGTCAGTTGGACCTTTAAAAAAGTCCTTTGTCCACTCTGTAGCTCTTCTGCCCTCTCTGAGTGCTGGGAGGAGGCACCTGTAGGGACCCCAGGCCACCTGTCTCAGCTAGACAGGAGCATAGCATCCCTTGCCAGCAATTAGCGCCCTGACTCAAATCGGGCATTTTCAAAGGCTCAGAGGGCTGAGGCCAGAGGAGAAGTTGGGTGTTGACATCTTTGGCTGCCGCATTGTGTCCCACCCACACATTTATTGAGCAACCGCTATGCTCCAGGTCTGTGTTATTCGGCCTGGGATGCAATCCTTAGGAGCTCCCAGACTATGGGAAGAAGCTGGAGGTGGCCTTATACAACTTTACAATAGTTCAGAGACTCAGAAGGTGGCACTTTTGGAGTCAGCTGGACGTGGGTCTAAAACCCAGTTCTTCTAATGAAAACATATGTTTCACTTACTCTGTGAATCCCAGCTTCCTGTTCTATAAAATAATGGGATAATAGCGGACCCCCTGGGTGGTTGTGAGAGATCCCATGGGGTGATGGCCAGGAAGCACCTGAAACATGGTAGGGCCCTGTCAATACTGATTTCCTTCCCTGATGCTCCTAGGGCATGTGCTCATTTCATGCCTGCAAACTGAACCAGGCTTCTCCCCAGGAAGACGGCCAGCTCCTCTCTCACTGTGTGAACTCTCACTGTGTGACCTTGAGCATGTCACCTGGGAACCAAGGATAATGAAGGCTCTGCCACAGTGTTACTGTGAGGCAGCTGGGACTAGGGTGGGATGAGTGAGGTGTCTAGGGCCCCAAATGTAAGGAGGTGGTGGCTGTCGGGGTCACACGGCAGGGATGGCATTTGTCCTGACCGTGACCACTAAATCCATTCACTGATGCAAAGTGGAGCGCCCAGGGCCAGTCACAAAATAGACACTGCTTTTGTCTGGGGTTATTTGCTGGAAAGAGACAGAGGTCCACTCAAACTATTTCAAAAAAAAGGAGTTATTTTAGAGACACATGTGGAGTTAAACAGGGAACAAAGTCTCGTGGAAATCATCAAAGAACCAGACCCAAGAATGAGGCCGTGTCCCAAGGATCCTGTCATGGGAGGGTAGTTCTGGACACATGGTGGCTCCCGGAAGCCCTGTAGGAGAGTTCAGGGCCCTCTTCGTGCAGCCCTCAAGGTCCCGAATGTCTCTCCCTTATGTGCTTCTCCAGCCTCCACTCGAACCCTTGTCCCTAATGAACCTCTGCTCCTGCCCACAGCCTCCCATGAGCCTCTCGAGTGCACAGGTGTCTCTCGCCTCCCTGTCCCTCTGCCTGGACACTCTCATCTCCTCTTGTCACCAGGGAGGCCTCTGCTCATTTTTCGGGATCTGGCTTCACTGTTAATTCATCTAAGACGCCTTCGCTGGCCCCTATACAAAGTAGGTAGCCTGGAGGTCTCTCTCAAAGCACTTTTTGTTTTGTTTTTTTGTTTGTTTTTTTTTTTAAAGATTTTATTTATTTATTTGACAGAGAGACACAGCGAGAGAGGGAACACAAGCAGGGGGAGTGGGAGAGGGGGAAGCAGGCCTCCCGCGGAGCAAGGAGCCCGATGTGGGGCTCGATCCCAGGACCCTGGGATCATGACCTGAGCTGAAGGCAGGCGCTTAACAACTGAGCCACCCAGGCGCCCCACAAAGCACTTTTTGTAACAACGTATATACTTGGATAACTATTTGTTGCATGTCTGTCCTTTCCTACTCCTGTCAATTCTGTGATGGCAAGGACCGGATCCATCCCATTATTTACTGTGTCCCTCATGCCTCGTGCAGCACTCGGTGCATGGGAACTCCCCAACAAATGTCTGTTGCACGGAGGAAGGTAGGACTGTTTCTTTCCCCCAATACCCCGCCTCCGGTTAGACTCCATTTATCTGCTGCATTCTGCTGTCCTTTGCTTTTCTCTCCCTTCCAGGTTTCCGAGACCCCTTCCTCCACACTGAGACTTGCTCCTGGCCCCTCACAGCCTCTGAAGCCCCCCATCCTCACCTTCCAGCTGCAGCTCCTAACACCCACTGGCCCATCTTTCCATGCGTCATAGTTCAAACTGCAGAAGAAATGGGACTGGTCCCACTCATCTTGTCAGCAGAGATCGCAGGTCGACTCTCTGATGGACAGCCCATGGATGGACTAGTTGCCTCCAGAGCAGTTGCCCGGCTAACCCTGCACCGTTTACATTGTCACCAGGACGTGTGGCTATTGAGCCCCTAAAATGGGGCTAGTGCCACATATTGAGATGACATTTTTTCATATAGGTTAAATCAAATATGCTACTAAAATCAGCTTTACTTGTCTTCTTACCACTTTGGTGTGTATACTAGAATATTGCATCATGTTTCCCCCGGCCTTGCTGAGCTACCGTCGCTGGAGTGAGGGTGGGGCACCAGATTAACAGGTATAAGTGGGGCTGCCCGAATGGCAGAAGCTGTGTCTAGGGACTTTTTCTGCAGAAGGAGGTCCTGAATAGCATCCATGTTATATTTTGATTAATACAATTATTATCCAAGTCCATTCAATAATTATTCCTAGTATACTTCCAGAGTAGCAATATTTAAACATTTTATCACATTGCATTCATAATCTATTGTTGTCACCAATATTATGACAAACCTGGTGGCTTAAAGCAACACACACGGATTATTTTGGCTTCTGTGGGTCAGGAGTGCAGGTATGGCTTAACTGGGTCCCTCATTTCAGGGGCTCAACCAGCTGAAATCAAGGTATCGGCCGGCTTCCCTCTCATCTCCAAGCCTTGATTTGGTAGTTATGGGTGGTTGGGGGTCTCTGTGGTTTCGGCAGGGTTTAGTCCCACACGGCAATAGTCTGAGGACACCACCTTCCACCTTCCTGCTGACTGTTGGCTGGAGGTCACCACCAGTTCTTCCCTGGTTCCCAGCCACACAGGCCTCTCTGGCATGGACACTTGTTTATCAAAGGGAGAGAGTCTTCTAGCAAAACTGATGCTACAATCTCATGTAGGTCATCACAGAAATAGCATCCCGTCATCTTTGCCATTTGGTTCAGAACAAGTCACAGGCCCTGCTCACATTCCAAGGGGGGTGGTTATACAAGGACATGGACACCCACAGGTGGTCAAGGGGGCCTCCTCAGTAATGGTCCACCACGTTCTACGAGGCTGACTTTGGAGCTGGAGGTATAGATGTAGAAAATTCTATGTTCCCGATGACTGAAGGGCCACTGGCTCCAATTCCCCCATGGAGAAACTGAGGCCCAGAGAGGGAGAAGGGGATGCAGAGACAGCACAGCAAGTGCCCGTGGTCAGGTCAGAGCATGACCCCACTCCTCGTCCTTCCTCTGTGCTGCACCAGCTCCAACAACAAGAGGTAGAAGTGATTCGAAGAGTGGGCTTTATTCTTAACGTGGACAAGGCCCTAAAATTCTGTAGATTAGGAGAAATAGTTGATGGCTGATCAATCCTTGGGGCTGCAATGGCTTTGAACAGACCTCTCTCCAGAGTCAAGCATCTTGTGTCCTGGCTACGAGAAGAAGAGAAGCAGAAAACATCTGGTTGTTGGTGACCATTAGTGGCCATGTGGTTTCCCTGGCAGGTTGGAGGCCCCACCTGCAGAGACCCTACAAGACAACCCATTAGCCATACTTGGTTCTGCCTCTGATTTCATGGCTGTCCAGCTAGAGACATGCTAACATGCTCCCCAAGCACCGTGGGGTGATGCTCAACCACATGCTAGATCCTGTCAGCTAGGAAGATGCGTGCCCCAAACCCTACTAGGTGCAGAATATCACCCCGGAATTTAAGAGCATGAGACGTTCTTTAGAGCTAACAGGAATATTTATTTGTTTGTTTATTTAGTTTACATAGTAGTACATTACTGAATGCCAAGCAAAATCCAATTTATGTTTATTGAAAACATACGGGACTTCTAATCATTTTCTGTTTAATTATCCTTTTCCTTCTAAAATACAATACATTCATAATATAAAATTGTCATTACATAATAAGATTTCCCTTTCGAGCAGCTTTATTGAGGTATAATTGATAAACAACAAAGGACACATATTCAAAGTGTACAATGCGATGAGTTTGGTATATACATACACCTGTGAAACCGTCCCCACGGTCAAAGTAATAAGCATATCCACCACCTCCTAAAGGTTCCTCATGTCCCCGCTCCCTCCCTTTCTGGATTTTGGGTTTTGTGGTAAGAACACTCGATGTGAGATTTAACTCTTTTCACGATTTTAACAATTTTGTGCCATGTTGTTCGACGGATCTCCAGAACTCACTCATCTGGCATGGTGGCTCACCTTAAACCCACGGAAAATAACTCCCCGCTTCCACTGACCATAGACAACAACAGTGGGGACCTCAGGTTTACAGAGCACATGTCTCACTTACTGTCCACAAGCCCCTTATTTTGGATGAAAAGGCTGAGGCTTAGGGATAAGCTGAGTGACTTGCAGGACTGGGTCTCAAATCTGTATCTTTGGGAGTCCTGCCGCCCCAGGCCCCACCATGCTTTGCGGGGCAATTCTGGCTCCTCTTGTAATAACAACGGTAGCGTATATATGGGCGCATGCTGCGGGCCACATGCTTTGCCACACGCTTCAAACAGACCGACGCATGTCATGCTCACCGTACTCCTAACAGGTAGGAACGATCACCTCTGTCATTTCACAGGAAGGAGACAGGGGCTCAGAGAAATTAGGCCCTTGCCAGGGTCACACGGCTTACAGGTGGGAGAGGAGGGATTTGAGCAGGCTCCGAAGGCTTAGCCACTATGCCTACTGGCTCAGGAGAGCACTGTGGCATCGTGTCCCGTCCTTTCCATTTTCCACGTGGGGAAACTGAGGCCTGGAAACGTAAAGGGGCTGAGCTGCGGCTGGAACCCAGGCACCCTATTTCCCCAGCCAGAGGGCCCCCCTCCCCACCTCACCTCTGACCAACTTCATCTTTCAGAGCTAATGGCCTTTAAATGTCCCTGGGTGTCCTGCCCCTGCACAGGAAGGATGCAGGGTAATTAAAATCCCTCTCTCCCACCCTTCTTTCCCTTTCGACACTTTGTAAACTGTTTTTTTTTTTTTTTCTCCCAGTTCTATCTTTTTAGCCTTTCACAGCCGCTCATTTGGATAAGATCTGGTACCCTTGGGTTTCTCTGATGAGCAACATCACAGCCCAGTCCCCTTCCCTTGGGAAGCCAGAGGAGGGAACAGGGAGAACAGGGAACGTTTCCCATTAAATTGGCCTCCTGCAATCTGCGGAGTTTAATCTGAACTTCAAAGTGTTTTTGATCAGCTTTCCGGCCGCTTCCCCGCTTCTGGCCCACCCCTGTCTTTGGACCCAGCACCCTTTCTCTCCCCAGCATTCGGAGGCATTCAAAGTTGTGCGTGGCAGGGTGTGTGGGAGGGGGGGAAACGAGTGGCCGTTCTTTTATCTCCATCTTCCAGCTGCCTTTCTGGCCAGACAGAAGTGCTAACTCCAGTCCCTTTCCTAGGAGCTCAGGATCAGCAGCTATATTGAGATCTGACCTGGTGTCTGCATTTCAAAGGCCTCTCTACCCAGCACAGCAGCTGCCTCCCCTGCCTGCCTCCTTCATCCTCCCTCCTCCTTCCTCTCCCTCATTTCCCTCTCACCCTTGACCTTGCCTTCTGCTCTTGGCTCTGACACCTTTTTTTCCCCCAGCGACTGCTTCTGTACGGTCCTTTTATGCTTTGGAATGAATCACTAACGCAGCTCCCCTGCCAAGCAAAGCAAGGTCTGATCTCCTTCTAAATGGTCCAGGATTTGCAGGGAAAATAATGTCTCAATGTTCCGAAGGCCTCATTATATATTCATTTGGCGGAATGCAGGTTTACAGAGCGAGGGAGACTGTTGCTTACTCCCTAAATGAATTCCTGGCAAGGCAATATCCATCCAGATTGAAGGCACCCTTAGGTCCTCTTCCTCCCAGAGGAGCTGGAAGATGTTATTATTCCAAATAAACCCAATGCATATTCATGACCGGGAGTGGGAAAACTCTGAACTGCGAAAATATTCCGAGATCTGGTCCTGTCACCTCTTTGCTGTGTGACTTTGGGCAAGTTCCTTACCTCTCTGAACCTCAGCTTTCTCAACAGTACAGTGGGGATAATGATAGTAGCTACTTCCCAGGTTTGTTCTGGGGATCATGTGAGGTGATAATGCTTAAAAGTTTCTCTTGACCATAGAAATTGCTCAAGAAGTATCAATTCTGTCTCCCTCTCCTTGGGATCAAATGCAAGGAAGATTTGTTGAGTTTTCGAACTCCGTGCCCTGCCCATTGTCCCCCATCATGACAGTTAACTGTGCAGTTTGGGGAAAGGCATTGCCTTGGGTTACTTTTTTGAAGCTTTGTTTCCTCTTCTGTAAAATAAAGATATCTCTAGCTCTGATTGCAGGGAGGACTCAACCGCAATTTAATCAGTATCTTACAAGAACAAAAACATTTCAAACAATCATGTGGTGTTAAAGAAAACATGGCTATGGCGCTTTCTAGTTTTTACAACATTTCCATGAACTCCATCTTATTTGATTTAAGCATCAGAGGAAGACCCATTTTCAAGGCTCCTGCTGATTATAAACCATTCTTACGTATTCATTAGAGCAGGCCCCCTAGATATTTCTGCTCTCCCATGCTATGCAAGTGCGATCCGTGCTATTGTATATTTCTAAAAGTAATTCTTCTACCTCTCTTTACATTGTTTTATTGTGCTAAAGTTTCACTGATTTGAATATTCTTCCATACAAATACACACACACACATACACAAACATATAGAGATTTGAGATTTTTTTTTTTGCCAGAAAAAAAGTGGGGAAACCATGCTTATTTTTCATGTGAGCGTCCTCAGTGCAGGAAAGATGGCTGAAGATGTCCATAGCAATGGGAAGTCCTGATGACTCAGGTGCCTCTCCATCCTCAGGTTGATGTTTGAAATTCTGCCATCACAACTGCACCGTTTAGATTATATCTTGAATTCCCCATGCGAATGCAGCCATCATCGGCCATCTCCACTGTTATTAGTCATTCACACCTTATTTATGCATTGTCGAAAAGAAGAATGAATTACAACGAGGGATGTCAAGAGTGAGGCGATTTGGGAGCAGAGGAGAAAATGGTACCAAAAAACCCCCACCAGGAAAATGACTTCAGAAGCTTGATACTTCAGAAGTTTCGTTGACGCTGGCTTGGATCATCCCTTTGATTCTTTCCAGCTTCACTGTTTTGAGCACCAGACCCCAGAATCATTTAGGTGGATGGTCAAAGTGGCCTCTGTATGGTACTCTTTGCCTCCGGAATCAACCACACTGGTCCCAACACAGTCTTTCTAACCTGAGTCAGACTGTGAGCGATGAGAACTATTTCTGTCTTTAGGAAGGCTGGCATGAAGTATGATCTCTCAGGCTTCTTCCATCTCGATAACATGGGGGTCTGGATTGTTGGCGTCCTCTGGGCTGGGCACCATTCATTCACCGTGTGGGAGGAGAGAGCACAGATTTGGGCTAAGCCCTCTTGGGGTCCCAGCCATCAGCTGCTGCTGCTGTGCCACCTCAATTTCTTGCCTTTCAGAAGATTCCCACCTGCAGTTCTTGGCGGTCCCCTGCTGCTCTCCATCTGCTTCCGAGTTGCTGACCAAAGGGTAGGCTCTGTAATGTGCAAGTGTGAATCTGCCGTGAAATCTGCATCCCTCACCTCCTGTGACTGCTGAGTCCATGTGTGTGTGGGGGAGGGGCGAGGGCCTTGGTCTCTGCCTATTCAGTGCCACCTATTTTAGAGGGAAAAACAGGAACAGGTGGTTGATTAAATAAACATGTCACTAGCAGTCAAAGTAACACGAGCAAAAATTTGGTTATCTATCAGGACCTAGTAAAGAATTCTGGATTTGCAGTCAGGATTCTCATCTTGGTTTCATTGCTGAACTTGGACATATCACTCTCCCTTGCTGGGTCTTTTTTTTTTTTTTTTTTCTTAATAGGGATGGGAGGATGAGTTGATCTGATAAGCTTTAAATTTAAGCTCTGTCCTTTCACTAAATTTCCCAGCACACAGATTTTATAGGTTGTTTTTTCTTCTGGTTGCAACATTTCTGAAATTGATTTGCAACTTACAATCCGTGGCATGTCCTAGTTTAATTGACAACGTTTGTTCTTTGTTGGTGATACAGAAAGTGATGCTGAGTCATGCAGTTAATGGCATATGGAATCTAATGAATTATGTGATGTCCATTATTCCTTCCTTCTTCTTGTGATCAGGTGAACCAAATGAAGGAACCAGATCTCACGGTGGATAGTGTCTTCTCCTTGCATCACTTCTCAGACTAAGCTGTCTGGTTGTAATAGCTAGGATGAGGGTTAGCTGCATAGAAAAGGAGCTCCCCCAAATAACAGTGGCTTTACAAAAATCCTTTCTTTCTTTCTCACATACAGGAATACCAGAGGAAGGCAGGCCAGAGTTGGCATGCTCAGGCCCCTAATCTCCCATTATTGTTTCAACCTTTTCCATCCCAATATCCGGCTTGGCTTTGTCCTCAAGGTCACTTCACTGCCCAAGATGGCAGATGGAGCTTTAGCTTTTCATGTCCAGGGAGCAGGAAGGAAGAAAGGCAGAGGAGCGCAAAGGATCCATCCTTATTGATTCAGTTCCCATGATAATTCCTTCTTAGAATTGTCCTGCAAAATCCACTTACTGTCTGTCCAGAACTTGGTCACATAATCAACCATCATTGAAAGGGAGGTTTGGAAATAAATAATAACGTTTTTGCTTAATGCCTTGATGCTCCAAATAAAGTCAGAGTCTGCTACTAAGGAAAAAGGGAACATAACATGGTTATGGGTAGACAACCAGCTGTCTCTGTCACGTCACTGAGGTGTGAGGACTATGAATCTACAGATCAGGAGGAAATTTGTCTCATTTCATCTTTTCTTGCTTGTCTCGGTTTTCTCATATACATAATGTGGTTAATGATGTTTCTACCTAATGGAAATAATTTTCACGCAAATCATACGAGACATAAAAATGAAACAACGTCTTAAATAAAATATACCCTCTAATATGAAGGGATTGGAATTTTTTAGCTTATCAAGAAAACCTTTAAGAAGATAAAGAGCATCATGGATAGGTCTGTTTCTCATCCTGCTAATCTTCATTCCTGAACTTTACTCTTTCCCTCAAACATGAAAGGAGGCTTCCAGGTCTCTGAATCTATGCCTTGGTGTCTAGTGTGGACTAGATTGGAACATGTTGGGTTAATGGGCATCTATGTCTTTAAAAATGGCACTGTCCTTGTTTCTACTCTGGTACCTAGATACCTTCAAGATATTCTCTTTTCACTTCAATTTTAGACCCTCATCCTGTAGCTTAATCTCTTTTCCTTCCTTCTGCTGGTGACAGACACAGGCCTCTCTGGGCTCAGGTGGCTGGCAGGGGTGTTTTCACATGAATGTGGAGATCATTTTGAGGTCAGGGAGATGTGGTAAGAGTCAAGCCACCTGGGTTCAGTCCCATTGCTGCCTTTAATATCAGTGTGACTTTGGAAAAGTCTCTCCCCTTGCCCCCACCATCAGCTGTATTTTCTTTGTTGGGAACATAAGGACTATTGGAAATCTTGAAATCTACTCTCTACTGGGAACCATTGGTTCCTTCCTCAGCACATTTGTGTGGCAGAAATGAAGGTCAGAAGGGGGCAGTAACCTGCCTTTGGTCACAGAGCCGGTATGGGCATCAGAGGTTTAAATCAAATGTGTCTTATTCTGATTCTCAAAGGCCAACTTTTACTCAAAATTCCAACTCTGCACACCATGAAGATATAAATTTTTATCTCTACATTTTGCATTACAAAATCAGATGCTCATGCTAGAAAAGAGGCTGAGCTCCTTTTCAGCACATGGGAGGCATCTGACATGGGAGGCGGTGGTCCTAGTGGCTGGTTTCCTTCGTCTCTCTTCTAGCATTTGAAGAAAACTTCGGTGATGACAGAAGTCACAGAGCAACCGTGACACCAGCCTGACCCTTCCAGACTGGTGGGGTCAGGGTGGGGTTGTCCCCTGACAAAATTCAGAACAAGGCAGACATTCCCTGGACGTGGCTGTCCACAGGGTGCCAACAGCTGCCACTGTCGAGGAGCCCCGGGCCGGAGGCTGATAACAGGGTGAGGCTGTGTGACAACCATGGCTCTCTCCCTTGGGACTCGGGCTGGGAAACTCCTGTGACAATAGTGAAAACCCCTGGGAAGCAGCTACAGTGACACAGGCATGTCCTGCCGGACATCTCACTGGTGGCCGCCAACTTACAGAAGCGTTGACTGATGAATGAGCAGGATTGGCTCATGAGCACTGCTGCTAATCAGACCCTCCTCCAAGAAGTGACTCATGGCCCGGCAGCAAGACTGTGGTTGGCTGCCAGCATGCAGCTGATGGATGTTTTGCGGCTGACCTTGGCCATATTCTTCCTGTGGCAGCCCCTGTTCCTCAGATGCCGTGTCTCTCTTTCCCATCGCTTCATTAATCCAATAGACATTTATTAGCTCCTGTTGGGCGTGTGCCATAATCAAAGAAATCAAAGGTGGAGATCAAAGAAGTTCTTATATCAGGGGATCAAGTGTGTAGTAAGCTGGGTACTAAGGAGACCGGAATGAGGATGTCATAGCTCTCTCGTCAGTGAGCCCAACATGCAAAGAGGGGGCTGAGACCCCCCGCCTGCTCCTGGTGGTGCTGCGGAGAGGAAGGAGGGGAGGGGAGTCAGTTCCTCCTAAGAATAGCGCAGGTTTCACGAGGTGCTGGCATTAGCTTTGGACTTTGAAGTAGAGAGTGTGTGCACCAGAAGTGGGCGAGTTGGCTGGCAAGCACGGACCCGCATCTGTAGGAGGAGAAACAAGGAGGCAGGAAGTTATGTCCAGTGCTGAGCGAACAGTGAATTGTTCACTTTGTCACTTTGCCTGGAGCTACCTCTCTGGCTCATTCTGTGCTCTCTCCTCCTTGCTCTTTACCTCTAGCCTCAAAGGCCTTCGATTCCTCAATGGCCCAGGTTCATCTTCGCCTTTGGATCTCACCCATGTTGATCCCAATGCCGATCCCTATGTCTGGAAACTTCTCTTCCCCTCCACCTCTTAGTCTAGCTAACTGCAACTGGATTCAAACGTCACTTCCTTGGGGATGTCTTCCTGATCCACTAGCAGAAATTGTGACCTTACATCAGACATGCCCATTGCACTCTGCAGCTAACTCTTGTGATGTCACAACTGTTTTGACTTCAATCTCCGTTTTCCTTACCATATGCCAAGCCCCATGAGGCCCACCACTGTTTTCCCAGTGCCCAGCCTGGGCCCCAGAACATAGTAGGCACTCAGTTATTATTAGATGAAAGAATAAACAAGAATGACATTAGACAAGGAGGTAGCTAGCAACTCTTGGAAATCCTTGAAATTTGAATCAAGGAGTTTGGGTTTTATCATTAAGCAAAATGGGGAACCTCATAACCTACTTATGAAAACACAGTCTAGCAAACCTCCTTGGTAAACATTAACATATAGAAGGATCTCACTGATCCTTTTAGTGACTCCTTGAGAACTTTATGCCCTTTGTGCCTTTTATCCCCACGAAGGGAAGTCTGAAGTTTAGGGACATTGAGCTAGGTGACAGGGCCACCAGCTGGGCTCATGGCAGAGTAACTCAATGTCAGGCCTAATGGCTACATTCTTGCTCCTTCTTTCCTATTGTGCCAACACTCTTTCTTAGAAGAAAGAGCATCTGATACATTTGAGATAATTGGGAAACTGCAGTAGACAGTAACTATGGATGAAAATACTTGTATATTCTTGGGGGTCCATAGCACTGGGCAGACCAAAATGACTAAGAACAAAGCTGGAGGCTTCATGGAAGAAGTTATTACTTGAGCCAGTCAGCCCTAAGCCAAATAATGAATAAGATTTGCATAATTGATGAAAAGAAGGTGGCAGTTTGTGTCCTTGCAAGTAGTTCTCCAGAGATTCCTCTCAGCATCTCCTGCTGCTGTGTTTTTGCCCCTCATTTCTTTTTTTTAAATTTTTTAAAAATTTAATTTGATTTTATTATGTTAGTCACCATACAATACATCATTAGTTTCTGATGTAGTGATCCACGATTCATTGTTTTCGTATAACACCCAGTGCTCCATGCAGTATGTGCCCTCCTTAATACCCATCACCAGGCTAACCCATCCCTCCACCCCCCTCCCCTCTAGAACCCTCAGTTTGTTTCTCAGAGTCCATAGTCTCTCACGGTTCGTCTCTCCCTCCGATTTCTTTAGCTATTCCATTGTGCTTGAGATGCAAAAGGAAACATGGGCCCAGCGCAGAGCCGTCCTTTTCTAGTGAAAGTAGAAGAAGGCTACTGTGGGCAGATGCTGTATCTCATCTCTAAGCATCTCTTCAAATCTCCAAATCCATCCAAAGGCAGAAGGCAGTGTTCTCTAGCTATGGTTTGTATTAAGAGACATGAGTTGTGCTGATTACAGTTTTGGGGGGACATCAAGGAAGTGGGAGACAGGACAAGTTCTAAACCCAGTTCACCATTGGAATGACTTGGAGGTAGTATTTCAAGTTATAGGGGCCTCACTCTTGGAGACTTAGCTCCTATAGGCCCTGAGCAAAGCGCTGGGAATCGATTTTTTAAAATCTCCTTAAGTGATTCTGATGATAGCCAAACTTGAGCTCCCAGGTGTAAGGAAAGGAGCACTGGGACAAGGGTCCTTTTTCAGATATGTCTATGTATAAAAAGAATTATACACCATATTCCAGATGTATATGAGATGTATTCTGGATAGGGAAGGCTGCTTCCACATTCAAAAATCGATCAATATAATCTACCATATCAACAAACTAAAGAAGAAAAATTCCATCATCTCCATGGGCACAGGACAAACGTGAGAAAGCCAAAACACATTCATGATAAAAACTTCCAGCAAGACTACAAGGGAATATCCTCAACTTGATAAATAGCACCCACAAAAAACTTACAACTTATACTTAGTGGTGAGAACCACGTGCTTTCTTCCTAAGATTGGGACCAAGGCAAGGATGTCCACTCTTATTCACCATTTACTGGAAGTGTTATGAGAAAAGAAAAAGAAATAAAAGACATACAAATAGAAAGGAAGAAATAAAATCGTCCCTATTTTTAGAAGATATGATTTTCTACTTAGAAAATCCCCAGGAATATATCAAACCAAACCAAACAAAACACCTCCTAGGACTAATAAGTGAATTCAGCAAGTTTGCAGGATACGAGATTAATGCACAAAATAAATTGCATTTCCATATGCTAACAAAGAACATGCAGAAACTGAAATTAAAAACAAAATACCATTTAGAATCATGCCAGAGAAAATAAAATACTTAGATATACTTTTTAACAAAACACATACAGGATCTATATGCTAACAAATACAAAATGCTAATGAAAGAAATCAAAGAGACTTAAAAAATAGAGAGTAATACTGTGCTATAGACTGGAAGAGTCAACATAGTAAAAATATCGATTCTCGTCAGATTTATCTGTAGAGTTAATGCAATTCCTAACAAAATCCCAGCCGTGTTGTTGTTGTTTATAGACACAAATAGCCTTATTCTAGTGTAAGGTTCAGGTGTACATTGTGTTGATTTAATATACTTATATATTGCCAAATGGTTCCCACCATAGTGTTTGCTAACACTTCTATCACATCACATAATTACCATTTCTTTTTTGTGGTGAGAACATTTATGATCCACTCTGTTAACTAACTTCAGCTATAAAATATGGTCTTGATAACTATAATCACCAAGCTGTACCTTTTATCCTATAATTCATGCATCCTGTATAAGTGAAATTTTTATACTTTGACCAACATCTCCCCATTTACCCACCTCTTAGCCCCTGGTTACCATCTTTTTACACTCTGTTTCTATGAATCTGGCTTTTTTAGATTCCACACATAAATGACATCTTACAGAAACTGTCTTTCTCTATCTGACTTATCCACATAGCCTAATGCCCTCAAGGTCCATCTGTATTGTTGCAAATGGCAGAATGTCCTTCTTTCTCAATACAATGGCTGAATAATCTTCCATTGTACTGTATGTCTATCTATCTTCTATCTATCATCTATCTAAACAGCCTAGATATCCTTCAGCAGGTAAATGGTTAAACAAATTGTGGTATATCCATACCATAGAATTTTACCAAACAAGAAAAAGACAAACTACTGATACATGCAACAACTTGGATGAATCTCCAGAGAATTATGCTAAGCAAAGAAAGCCGGTTCAAAATTGTTACATGCTATAGGATTCCATACATATAATATTTTTGCACTCAGGAAATTTTACAAATTGAGAACAGACCAATGGTTGCCGGGGATCAGGGATGGTAGGGGTGAGATGTAGTGGGTGCATTATAAAAGGGCAACAGGAGGGATCCTTGAGATCTCTGATATATTTGGTATCCTGACATGGTGGATACATTCACAGGTGATAAAATTAAAATTGCATAGAGTTCAACACACACCTACAAGTAAAACCGGGGAAATCTGAGTAAGATCAGTGGATTGTATCAATGTCAGTAACTTAGTTGTGATGTAATACTATAGTTTTACAAAATGTTACCATTGAGGAAACTGCAGGGAGCACACAAGGGTTCCTCCTGCATTATTTCTTGCAACTGCATTTGAATCTACAAAGATCCCAATATATATTTCAATTAGAAATGTAGCATCTCTGTTTGTTCTTTTCCTGCCTAGACCTGGATGACTCACAGCCTTAGTATAAAGTCAGCATCACAGAATGCAGGACAGAAAGATGGGGGGAAAATCAGGTCCATCATGACTTTGCTGAGCCCCAGATCAAAGCAACTCTGACTCCCATCCTTCCTCTGCACTTATCAGTCACTTAAGCCAACGAATTTCCTTATTGTTTGAGGAATTTGGACCATCAAGAGATTTTCCTTTCCTAATCCGGGACCAGTTTTCACTCATGGAAATGAAGCAAAGAGGGACGCTACGAAATTCACATTTTGGAGATAGTAATGGTGTCACAGAGACACTGTGCCTAGAAGATAATTTTGGCTTGAAGCTTTTTAAGAGGGGAGACCTTAGCCAAGTCACTTACCTTCTCCAAAGAGGTTACAGATACTTCTCTAGTTTTTTTGGTAAGTGTCCACTCATGAAACAAATAATTGCTGAGTGTCTTTTCTGGGTTTTGGAACAGCAAGTTAAATGGATAAAATCCCCAACTCATGGAGGTTGCATTCTAGGACAGGGAGACAAACACGAAACATATGAGCAGATAAACATCTAATACGGTGGACGGTAGTAAGTCCTAAAGAGAAAAACAAAGCAGGTGCTAGAGCACTGTGGGGTACAATGGGGAGAGTGCTGGGTCATACTTTACTGCATGGTCTGGGACCATGTGAATTATCATATGCTCTTTGAAGAGAGATTAGAAGGAAGTGAGAGTGAGCCGTGTGGATATCTGGATGAAGAGCATTCCAGGCAAGGAGAAGAGAAAATGTCTTGACTCTTTGGATGTGTTTATGGAGCTGTTAAAGATAGACTGGGTAATCTTTTGGGGAATCTTTATCCTCTACTTGTTCAAAAGAGTACACTGCCTTGGTGTGGAGTAAGAAACTAAGTTTTGATTAAAATGGTTACTTTTCAGTTGCCTCAGTTAGTTTCATGTGAATAACCTATCTGTGAGCTCATGGCTCAGATGGGTGGAGAAATGTGTGAAAATCTCTATCAAGGGCAATGGGCTCAGATGTCAGTTTCTTTTCTTTTTTTCATCACAGGAAAGTGGCAGGCAGAGAAAAAATAAGTGGGTGTTAGCTGGTATGAGCTTCTAGGAGTCTACTCAAGTGTCTCCATCTATCAAAAAGTCATAATTGCAAGGTTAACTCCACAGGGTTGCAGATGTGTGAGTAAGAGAAGAAATGGAAGAAAAAGCTCTTTATATGTTCCTATTGATTGGTATCTTTAGTTTCAGATTAATGAGATCTTTCCTACAACTTGGTCCAAAACCCGTTTTTGGGGGAAGGGGCATAAGCATGAAATCCATGGACCCTAACATCTGGAAAAAAATGTACACACACCCAATTTCAGGAAAGGTCCAGAGACCCTCAAAACCATCCTACAGGGTCAGATTAAGAACCCCTATTAAACCAGTTAGTTGACATAGCTTTGTAAACAAGTAACACATGGGTTTTTATTGGAATAAAGTGGGAAAATGGACATAAAAAGACTGTTGCAAAATGGTGTATTGACATGAGTTATTATCAAACTTTTATGAGAACGCATTTGTGTGTAGACATGTGTGGGTTAGTGCATTCATCAGATTCTGTGCTTGTCGTGGTAGTGAAGGGGACAATGTATTGCTTGTTTGTGAAAACATATGCATGAGCACATTTGTGAGCCTTGGCAGGCGTATCTTTTAGTTCAAATGCATCTGTCTCTGTGTGTATGTGCAAGCGTGGGTGTGCCTCGGAGTCCACGTGCTTTCGTTAGATTTTGTTGGAAGTGAAGCCTTTTGGATCAATGCACCAAAAGATGAATGTCATGTAGCACAGGACCTGGCCCCGGGGGCTGACATCCTACAAGGTTGTCTGAAAAATCCATTTGCAGGCCGATGCTAGCACAGTCTAGTCCCCAAAACATTGACCAGGCCCAGAATCATGTCTGCTGATTTTCTGCAAGTTTTTAAAGAGAAAAGGAAAACATAATCCTCCTTTTGGTCTTCATTGTTTTCACTTCTGTTCCTTCTAGGGATGGAGAGCCAGAAAGGAGAAAAAAGTTTCCATCAGGAAATACAGTCCTTCTGCATTCCTGTGATTTTCAGGAGGAAGAGTACAGAGCATGGTGGCAAGAATTTGAACTTGGGAGTTAAAATAGGTGAGTTCTGATCTCGTCTCTACCCTTACCAACTAGCACACATTGGACAAGTCACCGAAGCTTCCTGAGCTACAAATTGCTCATTACTAGGATGGGGATAATATCTATTTTGTCAGACTTTGGTATTGTTGAGAGTATGACATAAGGTCACATATGCATAGAGTATATGCATAGGATATGCATAGAATAAATAAACTTTCAGTTTATAAAAAATAACATTTTATGTTTAGTCAATAAAATTTAAAATATTTGAAAGAATTAAATAGTGCTTCATTTTTCTGTGGTGGACTTTCTAGACTAACTTAGAAAAAGATCTGGGAAAATTCTCATTGTGTTATTTATTTAAAACAGATATTTGCTCAGCTCCTACTTTACGCCAGGCACTGTGCTAGGGGCTGGAGATACGGTGGAAGACAAATACAGCAATAATCCCTATGAAAGGAATTTATAGCCTACTGAGGGAGATAGGCATTAAGCAACTAAACAAGTAAATATGTAAATATAATTAAAATGGTGGCAAAAGCAATAACAGTAATAATGAATGCTACGAGTGACTAATAAAAGAATCTAATTTAGCCTGTGTCATCATGGAAGACTTCCCTGAGGAGGTGACTTTCAACTTGAGATCCGAAGGGGATTGATCGAATTGGCTTGGAGCAAAAGCAGTCCCTAACCTCTGCCCGTTAAGATCTGTTTTTCCCCCTGTGATTCTGTGGAACAAACATGAAATTGAATTCCTTTTCCATGCTGAAAAGTAAGTAAGGGAAAGGGGTGGAGGGATATATGTAAGGAGAATATTAAGAGATAAATCTTATTTCTATATTGTAGTCTTTTTCCTTCAAACTGTTCCTAATCCCCTGACTTTTGATTCATAAAGAGATAAGAGTTTTCCTTCCCATTATAGCCTTGCCGAAAGACAATGAGCAGTTTTGCAACAAATGATTTATGTACTGAAATCTGGAGAGATTTTACTCATAAAAATATTCCAGCCTTTTATCTTGATCATCTGATATATTCAGAAGCTTGGATGCTTCTGAATTAACTGCAGATTAAATGATTCAAGCCAGCTGGAAAAGTAGAAGGGCAAAAGGGGGGCCACGGAAGGAGGCTCATCACCACTGTGATTGTAGCCCTATTAATGTAGAAAGCTTATTGCAGGATTAAAGGCAGGAGGGGTGGAGGTGAGGTCTGGGTCTTGGGGCGGGGTGGGGGTGGATGGTTCTTGGTCGGGTGGATATTCAGTCATTAACACATTTATTAAGCACGTACTATGTGTTAAACAGGGAAGATGCAGTGGTGGGCATTTTAGGTATGGGTGTTGTGCTCATGGAACTTATAGTCTGATGGGAGAAGGAGATAATAAAACAAACAAGAGATCTACCAATACATCTCGAACACAGCATCATTGCGACTTAGTGGAAGCAGTTGGGTCAGACATCATGGCTTCACTCCCTCCATCAAGTAATTCTTGCTCCCCTATTCATGCATTTAGTCAGTCATCCCCCTGCTATTCAACAAGTGTATTTTCCGAGCTCCTATTTTGCTTTTTATTCGGTGTAACCGGGGGAGCCCCCCAAAATGAATGAGATGGGACCTCCCCCTTCACAAGAGCTCAGAGTCTGTGGGAACAAATCATTACGGTGCGAGGCAGAATTGGGTAAGTGCCTCAAAAGAGTTTCATCCAGAGGTCGTGAGTGTCCAGAGGGAACAGACATCTTATTTGGCTGGGTAATAGACTTTAGGGAAGAAACCAAAAATTCAAACACCATATACTGAGTGCCTTCCTCTGACCCAGTCTCTGTGCTAGATTCTGGAGTTAACAAAGATGATCAGACAGAGGTGCTGCCCAATGGTAGCTTCTAGTGTGGAAGATGGGACAGGCATTTAGATAATAACTGCAGTATGATGGAGTCATTCATTCACTTACCAAATATCTCCCAAGGATCTACCATGGACCAGTCTGTATGTGGATACGAGGTGAGCAAGACTGACCTTCCCTGCCCCTGTGGTACTTATACTCAGGCTTATAATATGGTGGACGGATTTTGTTATTTTGCTGGGCATCACCAGTTTTGGTTACTGCCAGATGGGGTAGGTGATGAGGGGCCCCTGGGAGACTAACTTGTCTACTAGGGTCAAAGAACTGGATATCCAAGGAATAAGGTTATAGCGGGAGTGTTCAGCAAGCAGCCCCCTCCCCCAAAATTCCAAAAGAAAGGGCGGACTAGAGGGGCCAACCAGAAGATGTGAGAAATCGGGAAGTTAGGTAGTCAGCAAACAAATGGAAGGTCTGTTGGGAAGGAGAGAAGAAGACAAACATTTACTGGGCACACACTAGGGGCAGGCATTATACTAGCTGTTTTACACACAGAGTTTCTTTCACTCTTTTTTTTTTTTAATTATGTTATGTTAATCACCATACATTACATCATTAGTTTTTGAGGTAGTGTTCCATGATTCATTGTTTGCGTATAACACCCAGTGCTCCATGCAGAATATGCCCTCTTTAATACCCATCACCAGGCTGACCCATCCCCCCACCCCCCTCCCCTCTAGAACCCTCAGTTTGTTTCTCAGAGTCCATAGTCTCACATGGTTTGTCTCCCCCTCCGATTTCCCCCCTTCATTCTTCCCCTCCTGCTATCTTCTTCTTTTCTTTTTTTTAACATATAATGTATTATTTGTTTCAGAGGTACAGGTCTGTGATTCAACAGTCTTACACAATTCACAGCGCTCACCATAGCACATACCCTCCCCAATGTCTATCACCCAGCCACCCCATCCCTCCCACCCCCCACCACTCTAGCAACCCTCAGTTTGTTTCCTGAGATTAAGAATTCCTCATATCAGTGAGGTCATATGATACATGTCTTTCTCTGATTGACTTATTTCGCTCAGCATAATACCCTCCAGTTCCATCCACGTCATTGCAAATGGCAAGATTTCATTCCTTTTGATGGCTGCATAATATTCCATTGTAGACGAATTTCTTTCATTCTTTGCGATGCATGATTACAAGAGAAAGTCAAGGCCCAGACCTATGTAGGACCTGGGATCCAGACATAGTATTGGAAAAACCCTGAGGTAAATTTCTAGGACTGGAGGAAGAAGGAGGAGGGGGCTTTGAGAAGGAGAAGATGGTAGAAGGATGAGGTTTCAAGGCTGAAATTGACTGACCTGCCAGAAGGCTGAGAGCCTGAAGAAGCCAAGAGCCTGCTGTCCTTCTTTATGTTGGAATGATCTCTCAAGCCATCTGCTGATGAGGGCCAGTGGTGACCTCTGAAGACAGTGAGGGGAGGTGGAGATGGGGAAGCTGTCAGGCCTGGCATAGAGGAGCAGAGCCAGACTGTTTCTAATACATTCCACCCAGCAGGACCTCTGTTCCTGATTTCTACTCTGAACATCCCCTGTGTGCAGATTAGATCAGGTAGCTGAGATATGGAGTCTCACAGCTCCTGGGGTTTTCATTCATACCAATTGCATTAAGAAGTGTTCAATGGCAAGTAACTAAAACCCAACTCCAAACCAAGTTAGTTATTAAAGATAATTTATTTTTAATAGCTTTGTTGAAATATAATTTACATAACCTACAATTCACCCATTTATTTTTTAATTTTTTAAATTTAAATTCAATTAACATATAACGTATTAGTAGTTTCAGAGGTAGAGTTCAGTGATTCATTAATCTTAAATAATACCCAGTGCTCATTACATCATACGCCCTCCTTAATGCCCATCACCCAGTTACCCCATCCCCTCACCCCCTCCCCTCCAGCAACCCTCAGTTTGTTTCCTATGATTAAGAGTCTCTTATGGTTTGTCTCCCTTTCTGATTTGTCTTGTTTTTTTTTTCCTCTCTTCCCCTATGATCCTCTGTTTTGTTTCTTAAACTCCACATATGAGTGAGATCATATGATAATTGTCTTTCTTTGATTGACTTATTTAATTTAGCATAATGCCCTCTAGTTCCATCCATGATGTTGCAAATGGCAAGATATCATTTTTTTGGCTATTGTGGACATTGATGCTATGAACATTGGGGTGCACATGCCCCTTCGGATCCCTACATTTGTATCTTTGGGGTAAATACCCAGTAGTGCAATTGCTGGGTCATACAGTAGCTCTATTTTCAACTTTTTGAGGAACCTCCATACTGTTCTCCAGAGTGACTGTACCAGCTTGCATTCCCACCAACAGTGTAAAAAGTTTCCCTTTTCTCCACATCCTTGCCAGTATCTGTTGTTTCCTGACTTGTAAATTTTAGCCATTCTGACTGGTCGATTCACCCATTTAAAATGTGTATACAATTCAATGGTTCTCTATAGTCAATGTTAGATCATTTTCATCAATTCATAAAGAAATCCCAGTCTTTATAGCTATTATTCCTCTAACCCCTATCCTTCCTAGCCCTGAGCAGCCACTACTCTATTTTCTGTCTCTAGAGATTGCCTGCTTTGGACACTTCCTATGAATGGAATCAGAGAATTATATAATAAAATAATATGTGGTCTTTTGTGACTAGCTTCTTTGACTTTGCAAAATAGTTTTGAGGTTTATTCGTGTTGTAGCATGCATCAACTTTATTCCTTTTATGGCTGAATAATATTCCACTTTATGGATATATCATATTTTGTTTATCCATTCATCAATTGATGGACATTGGGGTTATTTCCATCTCTTGGATATTATGAATGATGCTGCTGTGAACATTTATGTACAAGCTTTTGGCAGACAGATGTTTTCATTTCTCTTGGGTATGTACCAAAGAGTGGGATTACTAGGTCATTTGTTAATTCTACATACAGTCATCTGAGAAATTGTTAGACTCTTTTCCAAAGTATCTGCACCACTTTACGTTCCCACCAGCAGTGTATGAGGATTCTGATTCCTTTCTGTTTTCACCAACATTTGTTAGTGTGTGACTTTTTGATTCTAGCCATCCTAGAGCTTGTGAAGTGATTTCCCATTGTTTTGATTTGCATCTCCCTGGTAACTAATGACGTTGAGCATCATTTCATGTGCTTATTGGTTGTTTGTGTATCTTCCTTGGAGAAATGTCTATTCAGATTCCTTGCCCATTTTTAATTGTTTATTATTCTTTTTATTATTGAAGACTACTTTTGTCTGAATATTCTCAAGATATTGCAGATTTCAGGTGAGGCTAGATCCAGTGGCTCAAAAATATTACCAGAGACTTTTTCTTTATGTATCTTATCTCTGCCTTCCATAATATTGGCTTCCTTTTAAGCTTGGCTCTTTTAGTGGTTGAAAAATGACTGTTAATTGCTATTGAGTCAAAACTTCCTCTGTTCTATCCGGTGGCAGAGAAACTTGGGCTTCTTTTTGATTAGCTTGATTTAGGTCACATGATGACCTCTGAATTAATCACAGTGGTGATGGAATGGAAATTATACAGATTGGACTGGGCCATTTAAAGATGCATTTGAAGAGCTGAATTTGGACTCAGTTCTTACCTCCACCCCAAACGCACATGGCTACTACACAATGAGCACAATGAGGGAGGGTTGGGAGAGAGGTTGGAACGGCAGCCAACATAATCCACTGTAGCATTTTTGTAATTATAAGTTTATGTAGCTATTTGATTAATGTCGATTCCCCATTAGGGTATCAAGGCAGCAGGGATCATATTTCTTTTGCTTATTTGCATTTAGAACACCATCCTTTTCCTCATCATATTAATGGACAGACATGGGCCAGATACTATGTTATGTGCTCTGTGTGGATTAAAACACTACATGGTTGATATTATTATTATCATCCCCATTTTGCACATGCAACATCCAGTTAGTGGTAGAGCTGTGATTTGAATCCAGGCGGGCTGGGGACTGGGTATTCTTGACCTCCCTCCTCATGGATGACAAATAATTTTCATCTTTGCAGCTTTTAGTACGATGTGTGGCACAAAATAGGCATGGGCACTCAATAAGTATCTATTGAATTTAAATTGAATGAAAATCTAATATTTTAAAGTAAAGCCATGAATTTCTTTCATGGCAAGAAAAGTAGGCGAGGTCAGAGACCAAAATGAAGAACCAGGTGGTTGGATGAGTTTCCCAGCAGCCCCTTCCATCACACTGATGCTCCTGCCCCAGCTTTGAGACAAAGGTCTGGGTCAGAATGTCTGAGGTCGCATGCGTCAATCAGACACATCTCCAGACCTTCAGTGAGCTCTCCTCTCAGGAGGTGAAACCAGCTTCCCAAAGTTCATGAGTGAGCATAGAAATCCAGAAACCAACTTTGAAATAAGGCCTTAAATTCCTTCTGCAATAAATAATTAAGAAGTCTCGTAGGTTTTTTTCCCCCATCCTTTGAATCAAAAGAAAAATAATGTGAGATCAAAACCCCCAGAAGAATATGAAGAAAAATATTCAGAAAAGATATGGGTGCTTGGAATAAAAAACATCTTTCCCCACGCATCAAAAGAAGCTCCCAGTTTATCAGACATTTTCACGTGGGCTGCAGCATGTTGGGATGAGAGGAAAAGCAGAGCAGCGAATTCTAGGTCATTAGACTGGAAAGTCAGCTGAAATGAAACTAAATCTTGTCTTTCCTTTGGGACAGACATGTTTGCAAAAGATTTATTCAATTTAGGACTATTTCCTAATTTGCTTTCCCCACATTTGGGATTGAGAGATACCTGATATGGCCTGAAAAAAAACTCAAATCTTCAGGTGAATGGTATTCTATACTTTTAAAGGAGGCATTATTCACACCACCTCATACTGTCCTTATCACTTTTGATGTACAAAAGGCTAGTATTATTGGTCCCTTTTACAGAGGATAAAGTTGAGGCTCAAAGTGGGGCACTGATGTGTTGATTATCATATGGCTGGCGAGGGCCAGAGCTGAAATTCTATTAGAACTTGGCCCTCTGTGCTTTCAAGAACAGAAGATGGAAGGGAAATGCAGACATGGACTCAAATCTTCCATCACTTTCTAGTGGCTTTGATGGACTTGTTTTATCTTCATTTTGCTCATTTGTGAAATTGGGATATACCTACATTGTAAGACTGTGGTGGGGATAGGTGAGACAATGTATGTAAGGTGCCTAGTTGGAGCATTTGAGATGGTCCAGTAACTAGCAATCCTCTTTCCTGTTCGAGTTCTGAACTGATTAAGAAATTATAAAACAGATTGACAAAATAGATTTTTAAATAGAGTTATAAAAGTTGGCATATGGGGAAAATGTAGCTTATATCAAGGAAAATGTAGCTTACATCAGTAGAAATCGGGTTTTCTAATACTAAACCCTGGACCTAAGGAGACTTTCCACTAAGTCATCTGCGACACTGGTCCAGGTAACAGCTCCTCACGTGGGGCAGGTTGATCATTACGTTGCTGCATGGCCGAGAGCATTGCTGAGCAAATGGTTGTTTTGTTTGTTTGTTTGTTTGTTTGTTTGTTTTTTCAAGCAGGCTGGATCCTGAGAGGAAAGGGAGAAGAAGGGACAAGGGCAAATCGAAACCATGAGATCAAATTGAAACAATGAGATACCACTAGGCTGGCTATGAGGAAAGACAATAAGAGGTGTTGGAGAGGATATGGAGAAATGGAAGCCTCACTTACGGATGGTGGGAATGTAAAATGGTGCAGCCACTTTGGAAACCAATTTGGCAGTTTCTCAGATGGTTAAATCGAGAATTACCATGTGGTGTAGCAATTCCACTCCTAGGTATATATCCAAGAGGAATGAAGTTATTTACAATTTATAAGTTAAGCATATTTTGAGAGAAGAAGAGAACAAGGGGTGCAGTAAAGGGAGGGTGGCTTTGATGCAAAACTCTAAGGGGCACCATCTGTGTTATGGTCGATGTAAATGGCACTGATGGGACTTGGACATCACAGTGGTCCTCCATGGAGAAAGAACCCCACTCTCTGTGTAACCTTGGGAAAGTCATTCACTGTAAAATGGGGAGGGACTAAGTGGTTTCTAAGGGATGTGGGATTCTCTCTGCATATCTCTGTCCTGCATTTCTCTCTTGCTTAATATACATGGGGCTGTCTGTTGGTGCCTTGATGTCTTAATTTGGGAGCTCCTGGAGCAGTAAGATGGAAATATCTAGGGGGATCCAAATGCCATCTGGTTCCTTTGAGTCCCACTTAACACGGGCTTCCCCCTTGCAGTAGCTGCTTCCAGCCTCGGATCCATTTCATTCCCATGGGTGGGATTCCTGTAGAAGCAGAGGCCCGCTGCGGGCCTTACTGATGCTGGCTGCTGATGTCCAAGGCAACAGCAGAGATAGAAGACAATTGCCTAGAAACTGGAAACAGTGTCCAAATGCTCTTACAGCCTCTGATACCACAGGATACTTTTGGCATTGGTGGCTGTGTTGATGATGTGGGATGGGGCTATTGGACCAGATTGCACAGGCCTCCCATAGCTCTCAAAGGCAAACATCTGAACAAGAGAAGGAAGAGCAGAACCACCCCAACAGTCCTGATGGACAGACATCAATTGTGTGTGTCTGGCACTGTATTATGCACTTTATATGCTTTTTGTAATAAGCCCACAAGGTAGGTGCTGTTCCACCTATTACCTATGCTAGCAGTTTCAGAGTGGTTAAAACGCTTGTTGGTTTACTCTTGTTAGTAGTGAAGGATTGGAGCCTCAAATCTAAGTGATTTTGCTCCAGGGGTCATGTACTCAACTACCACTAAAAATCTGTACCTTATCATAAGTTGGATCACCAATTCAGTTCAATTCTGCAAGTTTTTATTGAGTACATGCTGTGCTAAAGGAAAAGATGAAGGAAACCAACAGTTTGGGGCCCTTCTATTAGCAGGCACTGTTTTAGGGATTCTATTATTTTGATTAAAATATTTTTAGCTTTGGGTGCCTGAGTGGCTCAGTTGGTTAAGCGACTGCCTTCAGCTCAGGTCATGATCCTGGAGTCCCGGGATCGAGTCCCGCGTCGGGCTCCCTGCTCAGCAGGGAGTCGGCTTCTCCCTCTGACCCTCTCCCCTCTCATGCTCTCTCTCTGTCTCATTCTTTCGCTCTCAAATAAACAAATCTTTAAAAAAATAAAATGTTTTTAGCTTTATTGAGGTATAATTGACAAAAATTATATATATTTAAAGTGTCCAACTTGATGTTTTAATATATGTATACATGGTGAAATGATCACTACAATTAAGTTTATTAACATATGTATCACCTCCCGGAGTTACTATTTTATTTTATTTTATTTTATTTTATTTTATTTTATTTTATTGTGGTAAGAACCCTTAAGATCTACCCTCTTAGCAAATTTCAAGTATATAATATGGTATTATTAACTATGGTTACCATGCTGTACATTAGATCTCCAGAACTCATTCATCCTATATAAGTGGAATTTTGTATCCTTTGACCAATTTCTCCCTATTCCTCTCTACCCCCAGCACCTGGTAACCAGGATTCTACTCTTTGCTTCTCTGAGTTTCACTATTTTAGATTTCACATATAAGTGAGATCAGGCAGTATTTGTCATTCTGTATCTGGCTTATTTCACTTAGCATAATGTCCTCCAGTTTCATCCATGTTGTTGTGAATGGCTGGATTTCCTTCTTTTCTAAGGCTGAATAATATTGCTGCATATATATATATATACACACACACATGCATACACACATTTTCTTTATGTATTCATCCATTGACAGACATTTAAGTTGTTTCCATATCTTGGCTGTCATGAATAACTCTGCAATGAACATAAGAACACAGATATCTCTTCAAGATACTGATTTCATTTCCTTTGGAAATACACCCAGTAGTGGGATTTCTGGATCATATGGTAGTTCTATTTTTAATTTTTTGAGTAAGCTTCATACTGTTTTCCATAATGGCTGTACCAATTTACATTCCCACCCACAGTGCACAAGGATTCCCTTTCCTCCACAACCTTGCCAACATTGGTTATCTTTTGTCTTTGTAATAATAACCACCATTCTAACAGGTGATAGGAACTATCTCATTGTGGTTTTGATTTGAATTTTCCTGATGATGAGTGATGTCAAGAGCATCTCTTCACATACCTGTTGACTGTATGTCTTCTTTTGAGAAATGTGTAATCATGAACTTTGTCCATTTTTAAATCAGAATAATTTTTTTTTTTGCTATTGAATTGTATGAGTTTGTTATATATTTTGGATATTAACACCTTATCAGATATATGGTTTGCAAATATTTTCTCCCATTTTATAGGCTGCCTTTCCACTTAGTTGGTTGTTCCCTCTGCTGTGCAGGAGTTTTTTTTTTACTTTGATGTCATTCCAATTGTCTATGGACAATGTTGGTTTTTGTTACCCATGCTTTTGGTGTCATATCCAAAAAGTCATTGCTTACACCAATGACAAGGTGATTTTCCCTATATTTTCTTCTAGTAGTTTTATGGCTTTAGATCTTGTGCTTAAGCCTTTAATCCATTTTGAGTTTATTTTTGTATATGGTATGGGATAATGATCCAATTTCATTCTTCTGATGTGGATATCTAGTTCTCCCAGCCCCATTTATTGAAGACATAATCCTTTCCCCATTGTATGTTCTTGGCACCCTAGTTGAAGATCAATTGGCCATAAATGTGTGGATTTATTCCTGGATTCTCTATTCTCTTCCATTGGTCTATATGTCTGTTTTCATGCCAGTACCATACTGTTTTGATTGCTGTTGCTTTGTAATACATCTTGAAATCAGGAAATGTGATGCTTCCAGCTTTTTTTCTTCTTTCTCAAGATTGTTTTGGCTATTGGGATCTTGTATGGTTCCACATACATTTTAGGGTTATGTTTTCTATTTCTGTAAATAATACCCTTGGGATTTTGATAGGGATTACATTAAATGTGTAGATCACTTTGGGTAGTATGGACATTTTAGCAGTGTTAATTCTTCCAGTCCATGAACATGGTTGTCTTTCTATTTATCTGTGTATTCTTTAATATTCAGTGTACAAGTCTTCTGCCTTTTTGGTTAAGTTTGTTCTTAAGCATTTTATTCTTTTTGTTACTACTGTAAATGGAATTGTTTTCTTAATTCTCTCTTCAGATAGTTTGTTGTTTGTATATAGAAACACCATTGATTTTTGTATGTTGATTTTGTATCCTGCAAATTTATAAAGTTTGCTCATTTCTTTTAACTTTTTATTTTTGGTTGAATCTTTAGGGTTTTTTTTACATATATGATCATGTCATCTGCAAACATTTTAGATGCACTATTTCCTTGACTCTTCTCATCTAGCATTGGGAGGTGAGAATCATGATGTCTGTTGTACAGAGTAGAAAACAGAAATTCTAGAAATGAAACCACTTGCTCAAAGTCACATCTGTGATTCACAGCAGAACTAGGGTGACTCAAGACTCCTGAACTTGAGCCCTGTGTTCTTTCTACCTTCTTTGACATATTTCACAACTTGCTCACAGGTATAAATATTTATGTGCGTATATGTATAATATCAACATAAAGAATATAAACACATATATACACATCATAGTTATCCCCATGTCAGAGGGCAATGGGAAAGACCAAATTACCTGCAAATGGATGTAAAAAGGCTTGTAAGCATGTTATTATTTATTGTTAGCTTTTGTGGTTATTACTACAGTTACAAATCATAGCTGCTCATCTGTGAAGGATGTTCCCTGACCCACAGCATGTGGGGGCTCTGGGGAGAAGACAGAATTTTGCCTTCCCTACCCCTTTCTTGCTGACATCACAACTCTGCTTCAGCACAAATAGAAAAGAAAAGACTGATTAAGTGGCGTGATGTTGACTTCAGCTCCATTAAAGTCGCAGAGGGATAGTGTCAAGGGAAGGGAGGTCGGCTGATGGGAAGCAGGCAGGGAAATGAGTGTTGCAGATGGCTGGCTTGCAGGTCTTTGGAAGCATGACGACTCCTCTTTACACCCTGAGAACTCCCAGATATAGCAAATCCCAACTACTGCTTGAAGGCATGGGTATCCGTACAGACTTCGGAGCTGCTGAGGGGCTTGTGGAGATAGCATTGGGGAATACACCAAAGGGTGGAGGTGGTGGGTGCTTTCTCGGCTGGTAGAGATTCTTCAGAGCCATGGGAGTAGGTTTCATGCATGGCTTCCAGAGGAGGATCTCTGAGTTCAAATCCTGGTTTGCCTGTTGTGACCTGGGTGAATTTAGGTAAACTAATCACCACCTTTCACCTCCGTTTCCTATTTTTAAAAAAGATTGTATTAGAACCTACCTTGGATGGTTGATGAAGGATATGAGGAAATAATATATGTAACGTTTTGAATCCTAAGCCTCACCCACACTGAGCATTCAGTAAATGTTAGCTATCATTCTGTTATAAAACCAGCCAGATGTGTTCCACCACCATAAAAGCAAGCAGAGTAGCATTGCCAGTTGCCTTAAGTACTGTTTTCAAGACAAGGCGTGGAGGGAAAAAACAAGAAATGGGATGGGGTGGGGGTGGGGGATATACGGGAGAAGAAGGGGGTGCTGACTCTCTCCCTGCGTGTATTGAAAAAGTTTGGAATCAAACAAGCCTGGGTGTGAATCATGAGCAAGTCATTCAACCTCTCTGAACCTCATTCTCCTCATGAATAAAATGGAAATCATAAATCCCTCTCTTAGAATTTGACAAATCAAAGATCCGACCCCTCTTTTATTCCTGACATAGGAAGAGATGGAACGGGGATGGAAAAAAAAAAAGAAGTAACATTAATAAGTGTCTACAGTGTACCAGTGGTGAAGTTGGACAGAGATAACTTGGTAGGTGCTCAGGACAAGGTGTTGGTGCATTGGGAATCAAATTTCAGCAAGAGACCCATAGATGCTTAGAACTTACTGTGCTATTCTCCCTCCTTCTGCCAAGATTCCACCCTAGAGGAGATACAGATATGGGAAAATAAGACTAGAGCTTGAAGTAACACTTTATTAGTAACTAAAGAGGAGCCTGCTTTCCCAAGCAAAGGCTTTCTGATCAAAGTTAAGCTTGAGGCTCTCAGAGAGCTCCCTATTCTCCCACTCCACCTGCATCAGACATGCCCCTCGGGGCCAGCATGCTGAGGAGAGAGAAAGAGAGAGAGAGAGAGAGAGGTGCCAGAACTTGAGAGCCACTCTGCCTCACTTCAAAAAGTTCTCTGAATGGTGTAGATGTGGGATATACCAGAGCGTGGCTGGTCTGCCCCAAAGGAAAGCCTTGTCTTGGTGTGAGGCAGGATGTGCAAGCAATGACTAGAACACGGGGCCTGCCTTGGAGGCTCAGCAGTCTTCCTTACTAGTGGAAGGTGGCCCAAGCTGTGCCCTGGGCTCTGGCTTCTCTGAGATCTACTCCTCCTACCCTGTGGGGGGCTGGGAAGGAGGCTGTCAGAGGGGGCCCGGACATGGAAAGGGAAGTGGTCTCTTGTCCTCACACTCAAATGTTTATTTCCCCCGGGGACCTCTTAGGCTGATACTTTGTGCATTCTTTCCCCTTTGAGGTGGTCCTTGTGTCTGGATTTCATCTTCCTTTCTAGAATTGGTCAAATCTAGGAATTGGATGGACTCCATATCGGGCCTCTACATCAGGCTCTGATTATCACTTCCTTAGTCACAGCCATGGTGTCTTGACTCATCTCCTGATGTCTAGCTTCGCCATCTGCTTTCATTCACTGTTCTCCTAGTCATGGGTGAATTCACTAGAACACACTCACCAGCTCAAGAACATCCCTGGCTGCAGACTAAAGGTCACATCTGTTAGCATGATGCTCTAGACTACTATACACGGACTTCATCCATCCTTTCCATTTATGGAATTGTCAACTCGAACTGTTTGCCTCTTGTCCCAGTACCCCAGTATAATTGAGCACATATTGGTTTCTTTCAGCAAACTACAAACCCTTTCAGATGGGGACTGTCATTTATTCATCTTCATAGTTCCTACAACACCCAGTGAAGTGCTTGGCACATACTAGGTGCTTAATATGTTGGAGTAGACCTCGGGAGCCAGACTTTTGGGTTGGATATGGTCTCTTTGTGGCTTTAGAAAAATCATGCATAATCTCTGCACCTAAGTACCTTTATCTTAAAAATGGGGCTGAGAATAATACCTACCCCATAGGGATAGTTTGAATATTACATTGGTTAGTAATCATACGTTCCTTTGACAAGTGCATGGAATAAATAAGTGTACCATATCGGTTAGGTATGACTACAGTCACATTGCTCCCGAGTCTCATAGAGTGGCAGGTTTACAGGAATTAGCACGCATTATAATCATCATGGTCCATCACTTTTATTTGGGGCTTTATTGCTTTCATCACAATGCACATAAACAATTTTAAATGAGTCTCACAACTAAGTCTGTGAAATCCCTTCCTGCAGATGAGGAAACTAAAATAGAGAGGGGCGTTTAGTGGCCTCCTTGGTGACACAGAAAAGACTCAAAATTAAATCTTTGGATATCGGTTCATTACTCTTTCCATTGCACTGTGGTCATCCCATGAATTACAGAAGAAATCAAGTATAAATAAGTCATATGCTAAATTGATTTCACTTAAAAAGGAAAACTGAATTTTCATTTTATTTTTATTTAAAACATTTTGTTTTTAAAAATGAGATTGTGAATTTCTTGAGTGTTAAGACCACATTTCATTTTTTTCTGATTCTCCCAATCTCATACAGTATCTGGGACAAGACACACACTCAAAATGTTGTTGGAAGAAAGAAAAAAGAAAGAAAACAATGAAGAAAAATATTTTAGGGTATGTGAACCACTCCCCCCCCCATTTTGTGATACCTATAATATCACTTAAATTAAGTATTCATTACTGGAAGTGAGGGTCTTTTCTTTTGCACTTTAGTGGACAGATAGACACTAACAACTGTCTTACCCAAATCCCCTTCAGAAAATCCAGAGCAAGTAGAGTAAGAGCTCTCTTAACAATTTCTTTGACATTACAAAAACATCCATAGTACAGCTCATGTGAAAAAAACATTAATTATATTTAGAACTCTTGAGTATGATTCTCAGGAGTTGCTTGAGATGGAATTAGCAAACTCCTTTATTTTAATAAAAACCCTAAACTCATAGAAGAGATTCATTCAGCTGTCTTTCTCTGCCTTGCAAAGTTCTCTTAGCCAGAGTATTGGAAATGAGAATGTCTAAAAGATGCTTCATTAGAATGCATGCTCCCCAAGAGCAGACCTTGCCTGTCTGGGCCTGTGTGTTCACAGTGCCTGGATGTAGTCAGAGCACAATGATTATGTGCTGGGTGAATTAAATCGTCCAATAAGAACCTTTGAATGAGATCGCCTTTAAGCTCTGTGCAAGTTACAGACACTGGCATTTTTATGGTTATAATTCTCCTTTATAAAATAAGTTCATCCCAATACCCATAATGATTCCGTGAAATCAGGTAGATCTGGCTGGGTGTTTATGATCAATCATACTGGTTAGCAAGTGGATAGGCTTCAAGATACAGACCATAATACCCGACTCATACACGCCACAAATCCAAATGTATTCCAGCTGGTCACATCACTACCATATACAGTTTACCAGAAGGTCTGATTGCCTTCTTTCAAGTGATGTTTCAAACTGCTTCCATGAATCACACCAGCTCATTCTCTTTGGGGTCCAGAACAAGGATGGGCATTGTCTTTAATTCTAATTGAGGACTTCAGTTCTGGGACATCTCAAATATTGCAGGTGACACACGCTGTCTCTTCCAAGGCCACATTTCAGAGGGTTTTCTAACAAGAAAGCAGCCAGATTTGAATATGGTGACATTAGACCTCGTCAGACAAAAACATCAATATTGGCGCATAATTAATGCTTGGAGCTTATCTGACATGGACAGAGCAGGCCCAGAGTGCTTTCAAAAATCAATTTGCTACCTGAATTACAAACATCGTAGATACAACCTGACAGGCTGATGCTATTAGAACATGGGGGCATCTAGAAAAACATTTGAGCTAATCAAAGATCTAGTCTCCCTTTCACTCCTGATATATGAAGAGATTGAACAGGGTTGAGAAAAGAGAAGTAACATTTATTAAGGATCCATAACAATCAGATGAAATGAGGGTGGTGATACTAATATTAAGGATGGGAAAAGAGACTCAAAGAGATTAAAGAATGTGACCAAGATCACACTGCTAGTGGGTAACACACGTGGAATTTGAATGCAAATATGACCATAAAGTCCATGTTCTTTGCATTCCTTCTCAAGACCACGCGTGCCTATGTTCTTACCTTCTCTCTCCTCTGGGATGGTTCCTTCAAAGCTGTGTTCCAGGGAATGGGGGGTGCTTCCATAGAAGAGCAATTGTTCCTACCTCAATGTCTACATTAACCTAAAAGCATGATTTAAAAACTGTAATTAAATTACTATATTGTACACCTGAAACTAATATAATACTATTTTTTAAAAAGATATTTATTTAGAGCACGTGTGAGTAGGGGAGGGGCAGAGGGAGAGAGAGAATCTCAAGCAGACTCCTCACTGACCTCGGAGCCTGATTCAGGGCTTCATCCCACAGCCCTGAGATCATGACCTGAGCTGAAACCAAGAGTTGGAGGTTTAACTGACTGAGCTACCCAGGCGCTCCTATATAACACTGTATGTTAATTAACTGGAATTAAAATAAAAGCCTTAAAAAAAACCCTGTAATTAAAAATAATGTACGTACTTCATTATATCATCTAACCAATTTACACACCAAAACGGTTACTAAAGAGTTAGCTTATTTTGTATATGTGTGTGCATGTATGTAGACCTTGAAATAAATCGAATAAACCTACTCCCATAGTTTCTGTGTGTGTGTGCATATAATTATATATAATATATATGATATATTAATAATATATCATATGTTATTGTATATTACTTCTATGTATACCTTTATATGTATACCTAAATATATCTATTTTTACATATATGCCTTTACATACATACCTGTGTGTGTGTGTGTGTATATATATATATATTTTTTTGCATATATACCTTTGAAATGTGAATGTGTCATTAATTAGAAGCCTGTAACTCTCTAGTGGGTTTTGTTTGAACCCCAAGGCAGTGATTTTCCACTCATGTAACACTCTATAAGTGAGTACCACTACTTCTCTGTGTGAAAGGTTTTTCTCAATACTGCAAACTCGAACAAAATACCCAAACATATTAGATGCTCGAGCTGTCTTAAGATCATAAAGCTTATCCATAACTCCCGAGGTACTGTTTGATCAGAGTAGTCTCATTGTTCTTAATGATGGGTTTTAAAGTAAGTGCTGTAAGAAGGAACTTGGGAAGTAAATGCATATTGTTTTTTTTTTTTTTTAAAGATTTTATTTATTTATTTGACAGAGAGAGATAGCGAGAGCAGGAACACAAGCAGGGGGAGTGGGAGAGGGAGAAGCAGGCTTCCTGCGGAGCAGGGAGCCCGATGTGGGGCTTGATCCCAGGACCCCAGGATCACGACCTGAGCCAAAGGCAGACGCTTAATGACTGAGCCACCCAGGCACCCCATAAATGCATATTATTAAGATAGGTTTCCATCTGCTTTCCATTTTAGGAGTCCATGTAAAATTTCATTTTTAAAAACGGGCTCTCCTATTAAAGGAATTGAAAACGATGAAGAAAGAGGAATTGGGACATCCACAAGTTCTATTTCCTTTGGTCTCAATATGTCTGTTAATTCTGTATCTAAGAATGAGTATGATGTTAACCATAACACCGAAAATGCCTGGAGTGAACTTTGTACATAAAACCCACCCATCTTTCAAGGCCTAACTAAACAAACAACCTTCTGGTGAGTCTTTTTTGCCAGAATACAGGCTTTTCCCAGGGTGGACGTGACACCAGGAGAGGGCTTGCAGCAAGAGGCCCTGAGACGGGGTGTGGAAGGGCTGCGTGGGGGCCATACCGCCCACTGTGACACAAGGGCCCCCGACAACATTCTGCTTGGGATCTGCAGGCAGCTCCGGACCTCTGGCCTAACCTGTTCCTCAAGCCTCACCCACTTCCCTCCCCACTGCTTCCTCCACTGGGGACTCCCACCTTGCTTTTCCTTGCAGCCTTCCAATGTAGCCCGGTCTCTGCTCCCCCAACTACAACCCTGCCTCCCATTTCCCACCATGTGAATCCTCCCTCTGGTTACAATGCATTAGACTTCTCCAGTTAAGCAACCATGATGCATTGATTATACTGATGATGCGACTCGCGGCCCCTTTGAATCTCTGTCCTTTTACTCTGTGACTGTGTCAGATTTCCATTCTCTTTGACTCTAGGCTGGTTTGGGAACCTGCTTTTGCCAACAGAATGCAGCAGAAGAGACAGCATGCTGATTCTCAGCTTAGGCCCCAGAGACCTTATCCACTTCCACTTGGTGTCTTGTACAATTGGCTTTCTTGTGCTTATGCTCTGGCTTTGACTTAAGAACATGCTCGAAGGATGGGAGAGTCCATGGAGGCTGGCTCAGGTGGAGAACAGAGGTGCTCCAACTGACAGCCAAGCCAAGACCAAAGGAGCTGCCCAGCTGGGTTCAGCAAAAACTGACAACCCTCAGACTTATGAGCTGAACAACTGGTTGTTTTAAACTGAGCTATGGAGTGGCTTGTTATGTGCAAGAGCTAACTGATAGAGTGATCCTCTTAGATACAACTCGCCCCATTTCTCCCACTGGCCCTAACTGAGTCCTGCCTCATACCTGCACAGGCCATCCTCAATCTGTTCTTCCTTCATAGTATTTCACCATTGTGAGGATCCTACCATAAATTATCTTTGCTTATAAATATGTTGCCCTTTTTTCTAGAAAATGAACATCTTGAGGATGAGGTCTCTGTCTAGGTCACTCCAGCTTGTTCTGTAAGCTCCAACCATGTTGCCCTTCTGAGAGTTCCTGCAATGTGTCCTGTTGCATCTGGACTCTGGCTTTGGGCACTTACTGCTTCTGTTGATGGAAATACTTATCCCCAGCATTTCCCATTCTTCTCCTGGCTGGGTGCTTTTTAAGTTCCAAGTTCTGGTTTAAATGCCACTTCCTTATGGAGGCCTCCCCAGACTACTTATGCTAAATCACGTCATCTTCCTTAAACTTATTCTCGATCCCAATGTTGTGTTTCCCTCACAGGGTCTTACTATGCACAATTATATTCTGGATTTATTAGTGTTCTTGTTAATTATCAAGTTCCTTCACTAGAATATAAACTCAATGAGCAGAAGGGACCATGTTGGTCTTGGTTTCTTCACTGTATCCCAAGTGCTTAGCTCAGTGATTGAGACTGAGGAGACATACTAGTCGTATTCATGGAATGAATGAATGATGTCTTTCTGTATCCCCCCGAAGGATCTTGCACATTGTAGATGTTCAGTGTATGTGTTCCTTGATGGGTTAATTGAATGACATCATTCCATCACTTAAAGCTTTATGAGGTCAATTTAACCTACAGGTATGCCTTATTTCCTTGTTTGAGAGAGGCTTGGTGAGGTTAATTAACTACCCTGAGTCGCTGAGCAAGGTGGGAAGCACTTTGATGAGAATCCAGAGTTTCTGAGTTCCTACCTGGGACTGTCTAAATCAGTCCACAGTGCTTTTGCAAAGCAAGCTTGGTGGAAGGTTTGTTCATTAGAAAAACTCAGAAGAAGTGATTGTGAATTACCAAAATCTCAATTATCATTTAATGAAAAAGATGGTTGTTAACTCCCAAGTACACACCACAACCCAAAGGAGGCTAACCCAATCATATATGTATAGCTCCTCAGGGATTCCTTTACAAGTGAATAGATGAGCATGATTTTGTAATTAGCTGAGTGATTTGATGCGAATGGGTATCAGAATCTGACCTTAAGCCTTGACCTTCATGGCACGCAACTGCTGTGGTCATATTGGTCCAGAGAAGTTGGCTCATTTAAAACAGTTAACTAGTCTTCCTTCCTGTCCTGTTTACCAAAACCTTTAAAGCCTTGGTTGAATTATCATAAAGTCTAAATTAATGGATCTGAAATGGTGAAGTTTGATTATTCTTGGAATGTTAGTGGTTGGCTGAGAAATGAAGCAGCCATTTTTAGGGACAGGGTAACCTAGCCAAAGATTCTAAGGCAGATGATGGGGGTGGTGTAGCAGTTCGTTAGATGGGGACATCACTCACAGGCTCTGTTAGAAAGGGCACCGGGCAGGCTTTGGCAGCAATTTAATCAAATTGACACTCACCTCACCCTTCAGGTTTAATTTTGTCCCTGGAAGTCAGATGCTTAAGCAAACCAGGCAAAGTGTTTGCTCACTTTGAATGGGGTGATTCAAGGACAGGCAAGCAGACAGAGTGAGTCACAGACGGTTCCATTTGGAGGGGTCTTTAGCTGTCATGTATTCAGGGGAAAAAATGTCTGGACCAAAATAAAAGAGATAAATAAAAATAAAGCCATGCCTGTGTAAGAAAGCTAGAGCTGGGCCCAGATAGTGTCTCCCACTTTGGCGGATGGAGCGCTGAGCTCAGAGCCAGGGACCCTGGGCAACAGCCTGGACGTCCACTCTGGCCTTGTCACCTTGGGCAGGACCCTCCCAGTGTGGGCCTCGGGTTTTGCATTTGTAAACAGGCGGGGGCGTGTGTGTGGCATGTCGATGAAAGCTCTCGGTTCCCTTCCAACTATGGTTTTTTTGGAGTAAAGATAGCACAAACCCAGGCAGCGAGAGGCCGGGGGAGCCCGGACTCTGAAGGCAGAGATCTCGCCCCCAAGTCTGGACGTTCATCTCTGACTTCACCTCCCTCCCCTTGGAGGTTTTCAGAGAATCAAAACAAATTTCCTGGGGTGGGTAATCTACAAGACAAGACTCAAACATTTTCACAAAATCCAAGAAAGAGTCTTGTTGATTTCTCCTGAACCTTCCCATCGCTCTGGCCTCCAACTTGATTGGCAGGGGGAGGTGGGGAAGGCAGACATTAAAATTTGGCAGAAAAAACACAAGGTCTCCCAGGTTTAAGCAATTTCTTGTGGAGAAATGCTGCTTCTTCCGGGCAGGTGCTCAGTCTTTCTGTGTCTCCCCCTTCTGCTCTCTCCTTCTCCAGACAGTGGCAGGGAGCAAGGGAGAGCTGCCTGTCCTCCTGGTGGACACATCAGCTGGCAGGAGTCTTCCCCACTTGTTTCTGGCCCCCCTGCTCTGTCCTCTGCACTATCCCTCTAGCAGCTCCTACAGGATCTCAGGGCCCGGGCTGACTGCTGCCCTTGGAGTCTCCATGCAAGAGGGCCTCACACGCAGGCCATGCGGAGTCCACTATACTCTCTCTGCCAGGCGGGCTCCTGCCTCCGTGTACCTTGGGGCAATCAGTGAGGAAGTGCCCATACCTGGGGATTTTAATGGGGATTTTGTCATGTTCTGCCCTCTCCCTGATCTTTCTGTGGGCTTGGAGCCCTTGGGGGTAGGTGGGGTTCCGATTCTCTTCTCAAGGACTCAGGCCTCCATCTCCACCTTTGTCTGAGCCCTTCCAAAATCTGTCCCTTGGCAAAACACTTTCCCCTTCCTCTTCCTGTCTGGTAGAAACTTGAATTATGCCATATCTCAAGTTACATATGGCAAAGAATATAACTTGATGTTAAGATTAGCCTGGCTACATTCTTGATGCTTAATGGAAGTTTGGAATTTAGAAATACTTTCCCTTTCTAACCAAAATCATCTGAAGACTACTGTTTCACACACACACACAAAAAATCTAAATTGATATTCTAAGTTGAGGGGTAACATTATTATGTTAGCCCGCAACTGTTTTTCCTCTGAATGTCTGCAACATACTGATTCCATGGCTAGGAAACTTCAGTGTGTCGTGAATGGAGAATGGAAGGCACATTGCTTTGTATTCTCAAAAACACCAGGTATTTTACACAAAGAATAAAGTGAAAGAAGAGGGAAGTGGTGTAGTCTGGTACAAACAGCCAGTGTCTGGGAGTCAGAAGACCCCAGTTTCAATCTTGACCCTACTGGATTTTCTGTCTTTCAGCAAATCCTACAACATTTTTGGTCCTCAGTTTTCCCTCTGGTTCAATGAAAGGGTTTCATGAGATGATCTGGAAAGTTCTAGCAGTCCAAGACTATGGCTGGCCACTGGTCCTTCCCATTTTTGAGGGCAAGAGGCAGGGTGGTGCAATAGATTGTGAACTTGGGAGTTGGGCACTGCTGGGTTTAAATCTCAGCTTCCTCACTGTCTCAGGCAAGTGCCTTAACCTCTCCGAGCCTGTTTTCCCATCTGTAAAATGGGGATATTAAAGCTTCCTAAGTTTGTTGTGAGGATTAAACTGGCCCCTCCACCATGAGGTCAGGGCCCTGTCTACTTTTATCCACCACTGTATCCTGGTGCTCATCACAATGGCTGGTGCATAAGTTCTCACAAACATTTGTTCAATAAATGAAAGAATGAATGGATGACGTATTTAAAATATACAGCATGGCTTGGGCATGGTCGGTGGTCATGAGCTCTTTCCTTCCTTCTTCTTCCCAACTTCTCCTACTTCTTTCCCTCCCTTCCCCCCTTTTCTTCCTTCCTTCCTTCCCTCCTTCCTTCCTTCCTTCCTTCCTTCCTTCCATGTCCCTCTCTGTCTGTCTCTATCTCTCTTTCTCTCTTCTCTCTTTCTCTTTCTTCCTTCATTCCCTCTCTTGGCACAAAACTCTGCAGACTAACTGCGGGAAATCCTGGTGGAGATGGGGCCTCTGGCTACAGAGCCCAGGGGACACCTTCAGGCTAACCTGAGTTGGAGGGTGTTGCGGGGCATCTTGGCGCTTGGGCTGTGCTCCTCACAGCTGGGGCTGCTGGTGCCTGCCACCCAGGCAGCGAGCTGTGCTGTGGGTAAAAATAGGCTGTATGAGCGGAGAGTGTTAGAACCACCACCCCAGACGGTTCTCAGCATAAACAAAGCAGCATATGGTGAGGCCCGAGTTGATGGGGATGGGCAGGGAGGGAGGGGAAGTATGCAGAGGGAATCAGGGAGCAGGAGGAAGGATACAGGGCAGGCAACTCAATGAACTCTCTGTCCAGGCTGCCCGAGCTGAGCTGCCGTCCACATTCCTTTGTGTGATTGGAGACCGTTAGGGCTGGGGGAACTTGCTTTGCCCATTTTGCAGGTGCAGACACAGAAGCTCCGTGAGAAGCACGGCTGCAGAAGCCAGAAGGAGGTCCAAGTGCAGCAGTCCTTCTATTCCTGAATGCCCAAGCGGGGTTATGGAGGCAGGAAGACAGAGGCGGGTGGCCAGGGCTGGTGTGGGCATCAGGAACATCAGGTCACTTCTGTCCTGAGAAAACACACACAGAGAACGGGTAAGCACTGTAAAAGGACACAATTGAAACACACAGACTGGGGCAGGTCCCTGGACGCTCCTGGAACTCAATACCTCTCCTCCAGAATTCCTCCAAGACATTGAGAGAGCTGCCGAACAAGCCTGGCCCAGCTGACTGTGGCTGCAAACAGCCCAATAATCCATTAACAAGACCCCTCCTGGGCTCCTGTGTCTGCAGTGCTGTGTAACCCCTGTTCTGGCCCGCATGCCTCACTTTAGAGATGGCAATGGCAGGGCGGTGGTGGTGATGGCCGGTGTGGAAGGCAGGCCGTTGAAAACTGAACCCAGGAGTCCAGGCACCCTGGCTTTCTCTCTCTCTCTAACTCACTTTTTAGTAACATGGGAGCTGTAAGATTCTTGGACTCTCATCAGTCACAAGACATGAGCTCTGTGAAGACAGAGACTTCTATCTTCTGTTTTATAGGGTGTCGTTCCAAGGCCCAGAAGAGATTTCTAGTCACAGAGCAGGGAGCAGGGACTCAATAAATATTTGTGGCATGAACAAATGAATGTGCCTTGGCATTAGATAACTCAGAATTCTAACCTCAGTTCCCCATCTCACCAGATGCCCCTGCTGGATCCTTGTTCTTTCATCAGGAAATGGGATCATGGGACCTACCTTGTGGCAACATTGAGGAGATGGGTATGGAAGGGCTTCGGTAGATCAGTCAGTTATAGTCTCGTGGCCAATATCTTGGTCTCATCCCCATCATCTCTGTTGAAGAGACTTTTCACAGGGTGGGAGAGGGCCCCACAATTAGGTAAGAAAAGTCATCAGGAGTCAGATCCATTGGTTAGTATTGTGTCCATTGTGCTTTATTATAGACATCTCCCAATCTGTGTTGCCTTTTCTATTTAATGGGGCCTCTTTGATAATGTCCTGGACCTCCTTTTCTCTTAAGATTTCTCACTTTTCTCTTGTTGACATGTAAGATTGACAGGAATTCAGCTGGCTCATTAGTACAGGTCACAAGAGAGGAGCAGAAGGTCCAGTATTCCCAGAGGGCTCAGATTTATCCGGACTATTCCCCAGAGCTTATGGATGGGTGGTGGGTGCCACAAGATGCAAAGGACCACCTAAGAAAAGACCATTGCCTGGGTGGAACCCCTGAGGACAACATCACAGAATGGAGCCAAGGCTGCTCATGGGTGACCTTTCCTCCTGCCTCCTGCCATAACATGCCTACTGCTGGTGGGCTTTCATGCAAATGGTTTGGGCGGTTGAACAGGGAAGGGTTACGTATCATTGAATTAGTGGAACGTTTTTATAGTTGGTGTTGTTGTGGTCTTGACTTACATAAGAATTGATCAAAATGTGATCTTTCAGGATTAACACATGGCATTCATTCTAGTAGCAATAAAACATCCTAAGACTCAGCAAGCTAAGTAATTTCTACCTTTCCTAGCTGGGTCAGAACCTGAGACATCCTTTAGGAGGGTTCTGGTACTAGAAACACCACTTTGACACTCACTCAGACAGCAAATGATCTTCTGGTCTGTGGGAGAGTCATTTGTTAAACAATACATCTAAAACTATATAAAAATTTAAAATTTTGATCAGTATCATGAATTACAAGCATAAAGTGCTATAAAAGAAAATTACATGGGAAAAAATTTAGATGTAGGTCCCTTGGAGAGCTTCTTTGGGGAAGCGACATTTTAGCTGAGACCTAAGGGATAAAGAAGTAGCCAAGGGAAGAATGAGGGCGGAGTGTGTGCTGGGCAGGTGGGCGAGTGAGTCTGAGTGTTCCCAGCCTGAGGTGAGAAAGAGCTTGCTGTCTGAGCATCCAAAAGAGGGCTGCTTTTCAGAGAAAAGTCCCAGGCACTTGTATATATCAGCACAATGGCAACTTCATGCTTACCTATGGGAGACTCAGGCTCTGATTCGCCACGAAATCTTGGAAGTGCCCTGCCCCCCACCCCCATATACAATGCGGCCCTACTGCATGATTACCCACTAGCCTTTCCCTTTCAGCAGTGATATGTGATGAAGGAGCTTTCTTCACAACACATGTGCCTTGTGACCTTTAGAAGGTTGACCTCAGGACCATCTGGGTGTCAAGGAGAGATGCTGCTTCCCCTTTACCCAACTTAGCTGCTGAATGAAACAGTAGATTCTCATGTTGAGAGTTGTCACCTGTCAGTATCTCCCTGGAGTTTGGCGAGGTGTTTTGTACACATAAAAAGAAAAACACAAAACCAAAAACCAACTCTGTTGATAAAGGAAGGGGATGAGTTATTGTCTGAATGAAAAAAAAAAGTGCCTGAGCTCTTGAGAGAAAGAAGAATCCCTGTCCGTAGGGGATAGGACTTCCCTTTAAGGAGATGGCAGATGTGTCATAAATCTCTGGAAGAGTCTCTGGTCTGAGCAGAAGCTGACACTTGAGCCCATGGAAAAAGACCTGTGGGAATCCAGGAGTGTCGGGAGGCAGATGGCTCCAGGTCGATTTGCAACAACCATAAAATGGCCCAGAGGAGGGCCTGCCAGTGGGGATGGACTCCATCTCGACAGCCGGGGATTTATATCCTTGCCTTCTGAGACCTGCACACATGCACCAGGCTCCCTGCTTAGGTCTTGACTGGACCTTCATACAGATTGGAGGCTGCCATTCTGGCTTGGGTTTTTCCGGAAGATAGCATCTATTGGTGGTCTCAACTGCAACATTGCAGTTCTGATTTAGCTCTTTGGTCTGTTCTCCTTGACAAAGCAGTTTGAATTCCCCCTCTTCCCTTATGGTGGAACTGCCTTGTGGATAGAAGGAATTGGAGTACTGCGAGAAGAGCCCTAAGTGGGGCTGGGAATTTGTGAAACAGTGCTCAAATCTCAGCTACACTCTACACTAACTTTCTGTAAGACCTTGGCCTTTAAGACTAGTCCTGTTCAATTCTTGGTTCTCAGGCTTTCTATCTGTAAAGTGGATCAGACCGGTGGTTTGCCATCTCCCTCCCTCTCTCCCACCCTCCCTCCCTCTTTTCCTTCCTTTCTTCCTTCCTTCCTTCCTTCCTTCCTTCCTTCCTTCTTAGCTGTCTTTTCTCCCTCTTTCTCTCTCTCCCCTTCAGTGTGGGGAATAGAAAACTCATTTTCTAAATCAATATTTGTTGGATGAGTGAATGACTAAAATGAAGTTTCATTTGGAATCTCAAATTATAAAACAGAAAAAAGAGAAGATTCTCTTATGTAGTCAGGGATGGGGGCCTTGGGTTTCTGTCCCCAAAACAGCCCTTGAGCCACTTGGGAAGACCACTAGAACTCTGGGGACCACCATTTGAAAACAACTGGATGACAACTCTTCTAAGGCACTTTTGGGCTTTAAAATTTTATGATCACTCACACTGTTGTGCTTCATCTAAAAATACCTTGACCATTTCTGACCATCTGTAAGGTCAACAAGGAAAGACAAGAATAGGAAAAGTCAATCAACAAACTATCAGAATGTCAGAGCACCAGATCTGGACAAAGCCTTGGGGCAACCCAGCTTAGTCTGGTGCCCTCTGTGGTTGATCAGGAGAAGCTGTCTGGGGGCATCGCAAGAATTCTGCAGTTACGGTGCAGTGGGAAAGAGTCAATTAATGACGTCTGCGGCAAGTGCAGGAGGGGGGAGTGGTGGCATGTATGCTATCTATTTGCCACCCATCTGTCCATTAATACCCGTGTAATAGTACATATTGGGAACCTAAGGCACAGAAGAACCAAGAGCATAATTGTAGCCCACAGCTAGTAAGCAGTAGATCTAGGACTCGGCCCAAGTTTGTCTGGCTCTGGTTTTCTTATTTCAAAGCTCAGAAATGCCACAGGGCCTTGGTTGGAACTATGCTGTTTGGAACCATGGCCATGATGCTTTGAATCCTCACTTCTAGTGTGGGTTTTCAGGATACCTGGGGCTGGGCCCACAGTGCAGACCGTTCTAACATCTGAGCTCCTTTGTTAGATTAGCATCTGTCCTCTTTCCCTACCTTCTTGCTCAGAACCTCCAGGGACTTCTTGGCTGCTGAACTGAGGCTTGCCCCTTGGAGCCACCCTTCCTGTTGCTGCTGTCTCTGGTTCTTTTGATATTGCCTGCTCATGACCCCCCCCTTTACCACACACTCCTCATTCCCCTTCCAGAAGGCTGTGGGCTCCTGAAGCAACTGGAACCCGTTCCAGCAGCAGCCACTCACAAGCTGAGCAACCTTGGGGAAATCAGTTAACTTCTCTGAGTCTCAGTTTCCTCATCTGCCAAACGGGCACAGTGATAGAATAATAGTACCTATTCTAAGGATAACTATAAAGCTTTTTGACATAATGTCTATACTATGCTTCGGATAGGGTCGACGAGTGATAGTTGATTGGAAAACGTTAGTTATTCTACTGCTGATGATGATAATGTTACTGGTAGAAACCACTTCTCTCATACATCATCATCGCCATCTTGGACACCAAGCTGCTGGCCTGTTCGTATCTTCTCGTGATGATTACAAAGAATAATAGCAAAATGGTAGTTCATGGTAATTCTTCCCGTTTATTGTTTACTATTTGCCAGTACTTTACACAGATCTGTCTATCTATCTATCTATCTTCCTATACTCCTGTATTCTAACATATTCTCAACACCCCTGTGAGGGAGGTACCATCTTTCTTATTTTAATGGCAAAAAAAAAGAGAGAGAGAGAGAGACTTAGAGAAAAGAAGCAATGTGCTCAGGGCATATGGTCAGCACCTGGCCATGCTGGGATCCTGCCACTCCAATCCATCTACTGGTAAAGCCTGGGCACTAGCCACCAGGCTACACTGCCTCCCAGTGCAGTACCCAGTGGCCTGGACTTCCTCCCAGCCCTTGCTCCCGGGTGAGTCCAAACCCTCATTCCAGCCTTTCCCATTTTGCCATGCACTTGGCATGGCAGACTTCCCACGGTCCACTAATACGGAGGCTGAGGACAGGCAGCAGGCTGGAAGACCAGAGAGGTGAAGAAACTTTCCTGGCACCTCCCAGCCACCAAGTGGCCAATTATAGACATCAACTCTTTCTCTCTCTCTTTCCCTGGGTGGCGGCCGCTAAGCCAACTGCCTTTCTTTGCCGATAGCTGACACACAGAAAGCCGCATATTGGGTCCTCCAAGATGTCACACGAACAGTTTTCATGGCACCGGGGTGCACATAGTGGTGGGGTCCTGTGACATTAATAGTATTGTTTCCTGCCTGAGGAAAGCATGGAGTCAGGGAAATGGCTGGGTGTTTTCAAAGGGCAAGGTAATTCGTGTGACCAACAATAACATTTACAGTTATTTAAGCTTAGATAAGGGTAATTAAATCTCACGCTTCATGGGCTAAGCTGATTGCCTGCAGGGGTCAAGGAGGCCCCCTCCCAGCTCAGCATCCACAGAGGGATTACCAGGTGCATTGTGGGGCCTCACGGAGAACACGGCTTTCCTGCCAGGCTGAGGCACCAGAGAAGGCAGCTTCTGTCTTAGCATCTCAGGGAAGGGCAATAGTACTTCCGATTCAGTGCCTGACTGCCCCGGAGAAAATCCAGGCTCTGGGTCGGACAGCTCCGGATTTGAATTTTGGCCCTAAGTGCTGGGTGACCATGCAAGTCACTTGACTTCTGTTAGAAGTCATGTCTTATAGGTTGCTCGTAAAATGGAGGAAGTACTACATCATTGGTGTATGATAAATAACATAATAGAATATAGAACATAAATAACATAATAACAAAGAACAACCAGCATGTTGGGGTGTTTTCTAGAAGCCAGACACTGTTCCAGGGCCTTTCCTCACTGAATTCTCGCACAGGTATGCAGTTCATCCTCTCTCCTTCCATGGTCCTGCTGGGGTCATCCCTCTTAGGCAGAAGACCATCCTCAGACTCGGGTGTGGCTTGCCCAGGATCCCATGCTTTTTTTTATATTAATTTATTGACTTATTTATTGAGATGTAACTGACACACAACATGTCAATCTGTAATTTGTCGGTATGTCACTAGGTATCATGTCAGATACGTAAGTGTAAGGCGTACAACAAGTTGGTTTGTTAGACTTACATGTTACAGTATGATTAGCACCCTGGTGTTAACTAACACTGTTATTGCCTCACATAATTATCCTTTCTTTTCTGTTGTGAGAACATTGCCGATCTAGTCTCTTAGCAACTTTGAAGTGTATCATGCAGTATTGTTGACTCTAATCACTACGCCGTGCATTATACCTCTAGGACTTATTTTCTAGCTGCAAGTATGTCCCCCATGACCAACATCTCCCCAGTTCCCCCTGTTCTAGAAGTCAGAGTGTAGCAGGAAAAGGAAGACACACACTAATGGGAGTGACCAAGGAGAGTTAAGGCGGTCTCTTCATAAAAGGGGAATCAGCCAGGCTATGGGGCAAGGGAGGGAGCTGTTAGCAGAACTTGGACAGAGTAGCCGTGACCTAGGAGAGGGATGCTCTAAGGAGCTGTGGGCTTGGCCACAAGGAAGGAAATGGTTGCGGGGGGTGTGGAACTGGGCTGGGGTTGGGGGAGGTGCTGATTACTCTGCCCTCACTCTCCTCCAATGCACTGGCTGAACCCAGCCTCAATTGGACCAGAGAGGCCAGCTGCGAGGGCACAGAGCCGACTAGAGGAAGGTGGGAAAGAAGGACCTGAGGGAACAAACAAAAAATATCCAGTCCTCTGCCTGGAAGGTGACAGATCCCACAGGCACGCTGGGGAAGTCTCTATGCATGCTGCTCCCACCAGAGTGTATGCAGTTAGTGTTAAATAAATGATAGCTGTTAAGCGCTTGTCTGGGTCTTTCCCCACTCCAGGAGAAGGGAAATACATTATTGTCTCATCTCAAGTGGAGACTGGAGCCTCTTCCCCAGCTTGAGATGAGAATAGAGACTCTTCATTCCATAGGGGAGGGGACATAAAGAAGATGGATAATTGTCATCTTACCCCTCGCCAAACAGCCCACCCTGGCTACCATGTGAAGACTGGGTGGACTGGAGGGAAGGTGGGGAGAACAGCTGGGAAGAGAGAGCCAGACGGGGGATGCGGAAGGCCTGACCCAGGGCAGAGGCAGGGAGCATGTGGAGGAAGCCGAAAATTGTTTCTGGGGATTCTGGCCAGATGCAGGGAGAGGAGGAATCTGGAGTGAGCGAATGCATAGAAGTGGAACTATGTTGTGCTCTGGGACCAGAAAAGAGCAGCATTGAGAAGCGGACCACCTTCGAGAAAAACCTGGGTGTTGGTGGCCCACTCCCTCTGGCTGATGCCCAGAGAAGGGGAAGCTGTCAGAGAGCGGCTAATT